>NC_140026.1:16314300-17018320 GCF_964263955.1 Coregonus lavaretus | reverse complement strand
TGTGTGTGGCATACTGTATATTACAATAGTTTCTCCATGTGAACACTGACCTCACCTTGGCTACCATGCTGGTTATGAGGAAATGCAAACTTGTAGTGTATTTTAGTTTTAAAAAGGCTTCTAAAGTTTGTGATTTCCACTTTGAAATTTCAGACTTGATTTGCACTAATGAAAAATGGATCAACCCCTACAAAAATGTCAATTAATTATAATCCACATAATAATTAACATTTCCTGTTGAAGCAGGATTATTTTCCCGCTGTAACAAACTGGCTCAAATGAAAATGTAATCTACGTAATCCCCAAAAGTAATTATTTATCATGAGAGGGCCATAAACAAAAACTAGTAATATTGCATACTCCAAGAAAGGTTACAATCTCACCTTTCTGGTAAAAATAGTTAGAAATTGCTGAGATGTAGTCACTTTTGAGAACACAAATTCAAGTACACAGTACAAATATGATAAAAAAATTATAGAATGTATTTCGTATTCAACAAAACTGTATGGCTTGAAATGAGTTAAATTTTTTCTAAATATAGTATAATCAATTCATAAAATGACTAACAATAAGATTTCACCTTCCTTATAACTGTAAAGTACTGTACATATTTGTATACAGTATTTACTGTTAGAGAAAATGTGTATATTTTCTAAAGGTCAAAATGTCTCCCCCAATCGCTGTCAACGTCTCACAGAGCTCTAGCTTAGCTTCCTGAACTCGTTAGGAACAAGCGTTACAATTCATATAAACTTTGTCCGTCTATGACAAACAGAAAGGTTTTTTATGTTTAAAAATCTATGAATTATTTTAGATTACTAGCTATAAATCAATCTCTGAACGGACAGATGATGGATAGTCGGAAGAGCGAATGAAATGGTAGGAGGGACATCCCAGCTTCAAATGGTGTCAAATTTCACATCCTGCTTCACACAGGCAGAAGAGACATACTCCTGTGTCCGTGAAAATCAGGGCTACAACTTAATGCAAGCCATTACAATCTACCGTGCCCACAGATTGAAGAATATGGAATACAAGTATATTGGAGTCTAATAATGGTATATATGGTATGGGCAGTAGCACAGAGGCTAATATCAATGTAATATCAATGTAATCTAATAACATTCTCCCCCTTATCTGTGACTTCACAGTCTCATTGGGTTGAAAGACAGAGAGTATTGTACCCTATTCCTTGCCTGGCTACCCAAACTTCTTGCTCCGGCCAAACGCTACACCATGCCCACGGACGTTAGTTTCTTCTCCGCAATAAGTCTAGATTTGAGTATCTCCCTGACAAGTTTTCTAGAACGGAAACACATTCTAACCGTTCTGATTGGACCCCAAAAATCGTTGGGTTGGGCCAGAGGTGGGTAAAGCAGCGTTTTGAAAATGTGTCATTGACTTTGATACTCTGATTGGTTAGAAATGATCCAATCGCTGATTACTTTGTTTTGTACAACACCCCTCATTTTGATGTCACAGCGAACTATTTCAATGATGGCAGTCTCAGACTGAAGTATGTAGCGAACATAGAGCAGCGGAAGAATTCAGTTTGAGTTATCAGGCAACACTATTCCTTAGATAGTGCACTACTTTTGACCAGGCCGCTCTGGTAAAAAGTAGTACACTACATAGGGAATAGGGTACCTTTTGGGACGTAACCAGAGTCCTGCATCTTTCAGCCTGTTGAACCATTTAAAGGTATCACTCATCAGAGATGTGTGTCACACTGCGTAGCATATGCTGACAGAGGCATCATTTCTCAGTAGCTTGATTTATTCCCAATAAGAAATCAGTTGCATGACATTAATGCAGCGTTGATGTATGGTGTGTGTGTGTGTGCTTGTGTGTGTGTGACAGACAGTGTGTGGAGTATGTCCATGAAGAACCAGGGTTGTTCCTGGGACATACATGTATACATCTAGTGTACATTGTAACATTTGTTTTAATAAAATGGTATATAGGGGAAAGACTGGATGTGATCATCACTTGTATGTCAGCCATTTTACAACACAATTTGTCCTCCGTCAACAGTCTGGTCTCCTACCATTGGCCATTTGACTAAAATGGCTGTTGGTCTTCTCTCATGGAATGTATTCTCTGACATTGGCTAATGTACATATCTATCAATATTGACTGCTCTCAGATGATCTTGTGGGGCTCTACAGTTGACATTTACAAAAAACGTATAACTTTTTTCACCCAACGTTTAAACCTAAATCCAGTGACGGTTAAATTTTTGGTTGATTTTATGTTGAATTCACGTTAGTTGACAACTTAACCAAGTTGAATCCTAACTAGACATCTGTGC
Organism: Coregonus lavaretus; assembly: GCF_964263955.1. Classification (NCBI taxonomy): domain Eukaryota; kingdom Metazoa; phylum Chordata; class Actinopteri; order Salmoniformes; family Salmonidae; genus Coregonus; species Coregonus lavaretus. Next base: position 17,016,009 of record NC_140026.1, on the reverse strand, counting down.
CCATTGGGTAGTCACTATATTTTCATAGTGTCTACATAATAGGATTCTCTACCAAAGATTGTTGCTATCCATCTTGGTTCAATCACAGGACACCGAGCTATCGAGCAGGCAGGACTCCTTGCTATTCTATGATTGGCTGTAAAACATAATACATGTGACTGTATTGTATTGTACATATCACTTCCCTTTCAACTGTACCTTCTATTGTTGAATACACTTGGGATCCTCAATTAGGTGCAACAATTGCCAATCCAGGCTCAATCTGAAAACATTTCAATACTCTTTCAATTGTGCCTCAGACTTTTCAATACAACTTTCCATGCTTTACACTTGTACATGTGTTTCAATTCAGAAGGAAAAAATAACAGCATTTGGAGACCGCAGAGTTTATTATGCAGAAACATTAAAAAGGAAAGTGGTTTCCAAGTACTTTCATGACCACATAAAAGGGACCAATTCAAGGCATATTTGAATTATATGAATCTATTTATAGCTTTAGGAAATAATATGCCAAACGCATTAGTGGACATGAATCAACAAAAGGGTTTATTAACTCCCATGCAATTATGAGGCTTTAGAGAAAAGCCACTGTCTGTGCCTTTTTGATATCCAAATGAGTGATGGTTTTATTAGTATGATTCACAGGTAAGTCTTCTAAGTATTTTCTTAGTTAATTAGCGAATATCCCCTCTCTCATGTCATGTCATTCCATGACTGACAGAAAATGCATTACCAACACATAATGTAAAATATTCCCCATTCCTTTATGTTTTCATGCTATATTTCTTCACAATAGTTGTTGATGGACTTTGCCTCTCACTGGGAGAGACCAACAGCCTTGTGGTTGGAAGGTTGAGGGTATAATCCCTGGTTGAGTCATACCATAGACTTGAGGCCTCTCTGCTTGGCACTCAGCATTAAGGGCCTGCGACAGACTAGCATCCTGTCCAGGGGGTATATCAAGCTGCCTCAGGCTATAGAAGCTGGAGATGGGCCATTCTGGCTCGGACAAGGCTTGGGAAATGGTTCCAAAGAGGAATGCAAAGACTAAGTAGTGTTTCATACGATACTTCTAGGAATTCTTAGCTCAAGTATTAAATGAGGAGTGAAGAGATATCCAAAGGAATTCACTTGTACTGTGTACAAGACCATTGAAGACCTAGATAGTCCAGATAAGAGCTGTTCCAAACACATCAGGATAACACACACACACACACCAACACACACACCAACACACACACACACACACACACACAAACACACACCAATACACACCAACACACACACCAACACACACACACACACACACACACACACACACAAACACACACCAATACACACCAACACACACACACACACACACACACAACACACACACACACACACACACACACACACACACACACACACACACACACACACACACACCATCAGGGGTTTTCCATCTGTCTCAACATTTCACACGAACCGCAGAGGTCGTACTCCTGAGAGGCTCTTTAATCTGTTGTTGTTGTTGTTGTTGTTGTTGTTATCCCACTCAATCAGTACTGGTCATGGGAGGCTTTGTGTTAAAGCACCAAACAGACCTATTGATATCTGGTGGATCAATTCCTTCTGCTTACTTTTCCGGAGGTTACATTGGCTAAAGGTTGCCTTGACACCAAAGTAGTGGCTTGTTAGCTTGTTATATCCAAGAGAAGCTAACTGTATGGAGTCGTATGGAGGTCACATGTAATCAACGTTGAGCTGTATGAAGGCAATGGATGTGGCCCTATGGGCCCTAGTCAAACGTAGTGCACTATACAGAGAATAGGGTGCCATTTGGGACTCTGCCAGTGTTGTAGGTAAGGCCAAGGTGGCTTGGGGGTCACTGTGTTCCTGGGGTTAATCGGAGGTGTGTGGTACTTATGGTCGTTGTGGGCTGGGGAAAACAGACATCTTTCATACTCTGCCTCTAACTCACTCCTGGTGACTGTTACTGGTCTAAGAACACTCCCGAAGACTTCTCAAACAGTGTCTGCAATGACATAGCAGGCAAATCATTATAATTATTTGTGTTAGTCGAGTTGTTTGTTTATAAAGCTGATATTTCTGTTGTCTTTATTTCAGTGTGGGTTAGGTGAGACATGGGTAGGAGGAACTAGTGTTTTCTTTCTATCTATCTTCCCTCTAAAACCTACTGCAAGGCTGAGTTTATTTTTAACACCAGGTTGCTGCCAACTCAGAGCTAAGGTGTAGGCAGGCTCTACATCTCTCTTGGCCTCCTCTCCTCGCCCCTGTCTAGCAGACACGCACACTTATGCGCCCACACACACGCAAACACAAACACACACACAAACCACACACTTACACACACACAGAATATACTCTGAAACCCCACAGGTATAGCTGCGGGAAATAGTTTGGGGGTGAGTGTGCTACAATTTCTTTGCCGAAAGGGTGTGGGGGTGGGGATGCAGATTTTTTTTTTGGCCCGGGCTGAGGACGTCTATATCAGTCCGTTAAAAGAGGACTAGTAAAGGCCTGGTGCACTACTTTTGTGAATTTACTTTAACTAAATGTATACTGAACAAAAATATAAACGCAACATGCAACAATTTCAACGACGTTACTGAGTTACAGTTCATGTAAGGAAATCAGTCAATTGAAATACATTCATTAGGCCCTAATCTATGGATTTCACATGACTGGGCAGGTGCGCAGCCATGGGTGGGCCTGGGAGGGCATAGGCCCAGCCAATCAAAATGAGTTTTTCCCCACAAAAGGGCTTTATTACAGACATAAATACTCCTCAGTTTCATCAGCTTTCCAGGTAGCTGGTCTCAGATGAAGGTGAAGAAGCCGGATGTGGAGGTCCTGGGCTGGCTTGGTTACACGTGGTCTGCAGTTGTGAGGCCGGTTGGACGCACTGCCAAATTTTCAAAAACGACGTTGGAGGCAGCTTGTGGTAGAGAAATTAACATTAAATTCTCTGGCAACAGCTCTGGTGGACATTCCTGCAGTCAGCATGCCAATTGCACACTCCCTCAAAATGGAGATATCTGTGGCACTGTGTTGTGTAACAAAACGACACATTTAAGAGTGGCCTTTTATTGTCCCTAGCACAAAGTGCACCTGTGTAATGATCATGCTGTTTAATCAGCTTCATGATATGCCACACCTTTCAGGTGAATGGATTATCTTGGCAATGGAGAAATGCTCACTAACAGGGATGTAAACAAATTTGTGCACAAAGTTTGAGAGAAATAAGCTTTTTGTGCGTATGGAAAATTTCTGGGATCTTTTATTTCATCTCATGAAACATGGAACCAACACTTTACATGTTGCGTTTATATTTTTGTTAAGTATATTTGAGTGTTTACCAGCACTTATAACTTCAGTCTGAAATTATCTGTACCAAAAAGTTAATCTGATAATACTTGCTTGGTATATGTTTTCCAGTTTCTTGAAATACTTTGCAAATACAACTTACTTCCAAGTGAAAACTGAAATGGGCTTTTCATTCCTTTTTAGAAGATTCTCTCATCCAAAGCAACGTACAGTACTGATTGCATACATTTTCATACTGGTCCCACGTGGGAAACGAACCCACAACCCTGGCATTGCAAGTGCCATGCTCTACCAACTGAGCCACTTCATCACATTACATCATTGTCTCAATATACTTAATTACTGTATTGTGCGTTGTTTTTCTTCATGGTGATGGAAGGTCTACAGGTACAAACCTAGATGACCAGCCTCTGAAAATGTTTGATGTTGATGTTTTCTGTCTTTGCACATAACTGCATCTTTTGATGTTAATGTTTGAGGACAGGGTTTTGTTCTTTCTGGATACCATTAGAATGACAATAGCAGAGAAAGGAATAGGGCAACAACTCTTACAATTCCAACTATTGAATTCTGCAATCTACTGTTCGTAGTTACATTTACATTTACGTCATTTAGCAGACGCTCTTATCCAGAGCGACTTACAAATTGGTGCATTCACCTTATGATAGCCAGTGGGACAACCACTTTACAATTAATTTTTTTATATTTTACAAATTTTTTAATTCTTAATTTTTAGAGTATATTTCTAATTTCCAATTGTTTTATATATATAATTTTTGTATTTTTTAAATTATTTTTCATTAAATATATTTTTAAACCTTTTTTTAAATTATTTTTTATCTACTTTTCTATCTTTGATTCTAATTTTTTACATTTTAAAATTTTAATTTTAAAATTAATTAATTAATGTATTTCTTTTTGTGGGGGTGGGGTGGGATGGGGGATTACTTTTATACTATTCCAGGTATTCCTTAAAGAGGTAGGGATTCAAGTGTCTCCGGAATGTGGTCAGTGAATCCGCTGTCCTGGCGTCGTGAGGGAGCTTGTTCCACCATTGGGGTGCCAGAGCAGCGAACAGTTTTGACTGGGCTGAGCGGGAACTGTGCTTCCGCAGAGGTAGGGGGACCAGCAGGCCAGAGGTGGAAGAACGCAATGCCCTCGTTTGGGTGTAGTGACTGATCAGAGCCTGAAGGTAAGGAGGTGCTGTTCCACTCACAGCTCCATAGGCAAGCACCATGGTCTTGTAGCAGATGCGAGCTTCAACTGGAAGCCAGTTATACAACTACCTTGGAGATACTAAGAAAAAAAAATGTTGCCTGCACCACAGACATTTATATCAGTTTATATTTTTTACATTCATATATTTTTTTATTCATATATTTTAGGGGGTGCTGCAACACCCTCAGCACCCCTACTTCCCGCAGCTATGGCAACATGGTGTTGTTAAAGGCATGGGCCCTGGGAGGAAGGAGAGAGAGGGAGTCATATTTACATCTACACTCTTAGAACAAAAGGTACTATCTAGAACCTAAAACAGTTATTTGGCTGTCCCCATAGGACAACCGTTTGAATAACTCCTTTTGGTTCAAGGTAGAACCCTTTTGGGTTCCATGTAAAACCCTTTCCACAGAAGGTTCTACAAGGAACCCAAAACAGTTCTATCTGGAACCAAAAAGGGTTCTCCTATGGGGAGAGCTGAATAACCCTTTTGGAACCCTTTTTCTAAGAGTGTAGGGGTATTTCTCAATATGCATACTACCGTGCGCCACACTCTCATGTTCCGAGTGCATTCTCCGACCTCGTTCTCTTGAGTATGTTCTTGTGAGGACGAGAGTGTGCAAAATGCATAAAACAATACATTTGAGAAGCACTCCCCCTACTGTATTACCTCACGCTTCACCTCCCCATTCACTGAACATTCTTCCAGCCAGGACAATGGCAACAATAGACGAAACAAGATATATACAAAGCAAACGTTTTACTTCATAATTATCAGCTAGCTATATGTGAATCATAATAATCTAGCTAGCCAGCTGGGTTAAACAGGCAGAAATGTCCTAAAAGTAAAGCTATGCAAGGTGGATGTCCATTTTTCGTGGGTAGCTACCAATTCTTCGTGGCTAGCTAGCTAGCCAGTTAGCCCTATTGACTTACTATGGACTTACCCATTCACTGAACCGTCTTCCAGCCAGGACAACAATGGCAATAGACGAAACAAGATATACACAAAGCAAACATTTTACTTCATAATTATTGTCACGGTTTCGGCTGAGGCGGCCCCTCCTCCTTGTTCGGGCAGGTTTCGGCGGTCGTCGTCTCCGGAGTACTAGCTGCCACCGTTCTATGTTTCTTGGTTGATTGGTTTTGTCTGTTTGTCACACCTGTTTTGTGTTATGTCTAATTAAGCACCCTATTTAGTTCCTTGTTGTTAGTTTAGGTGTTGTGTGTAATTGTTCCTTGTCGTGTTGCTGCGCTACCTGTTTTGGTGCGCTATTTTGTAGCTTACCTCCTTGTTTGTTTTAAGGAGAAGATTACGCACATGTTTAGTGCGCCCGTTTGTTTACGCCTGTGCGCGCTTTTCTCGCCTCTGGGCTGTTTTTGGATTATATTTTGTGTGATCTACTAAAGTCTTTGTTGGACTTAACTTCTTCGTCCTGCGCCTGATTCCACACCACACCTACCTACAGCAACTCTTGACAGAATTACACACCATCGAATGGAATCAGCAGGAGCACCCACCGACATCATGGAGGAGCGTCTCCGAGGTCAAGATGATCGGATTAATCAGATCGGGCACGCTTTGGACCGGGTGATGAACATTCTCCATCGTTGGGAGACCAGCGATGTACCCACACCTCCACCTACCGCACCATCACCTTCGGTCAACCCGCCCGTCCAACAACCGGAACCCAGTGGGATTCGGCTCTCGCTCCCGAGGGCGTACGACGGCACCGCTGCCGGGTATCAGGGGTTCCTGTTACAGGTGGAGCTCTACCTTGCCACCATACACCCGGCGCCCTCGGGATACGAGAGCGTTTCCGCCCTTATCTCCTGTCTCACCGGCAAGGCGTTGGAGTGGGCCAACGCCGAATGGAGGGGAATAGACGCCGCCACAGTCACCTATGCGGAGTTCTCCCGCCGCTTCCGTGCGGTCTTCGACCATCCACCAGAAGGGAAGGCGGCGGGGGAGCGTCTATTCTACCTCCGACAGGGGATGAGGAGCGCTCAAGAGTTTGCGCTGGAGTTCCGGACTCTAGCGGCAGATGCAGGGTGGAATGAGCGGGCCCTCATAGACCACTTTAGATGCAGCCTTCGGGAGGACGTCCGCAGAGAGTTAGCGTGCAGGGATACTACACTAACATTTGACCAGTTGGTGGACATGGCCATTCGGCTGGACACCCTGCTCGCGACCCGCGGACGTCCCAGGTGGGGGCCGCCCATTCCACCCTCCAGTGCCTCCGAGCCGAGCCCGATGGAGCTCGGAGGTGCTGGCACTAGAGGGAGGAGTAGAAGGAGCCCGAGGGGGGCAGTCTCCTGCGCCAACTGTGGCCGCGGAGGGCACACCGCGGCTAGGTGCTGGGGAGGGTCCCCTGGTGAGGGAGATGGCAGGTCACACATTGGGGAGTCCTCCCAGGTGAGTAGGCGCCCTACTTACCCAGAGCTTTCTGTCATACACTTAACATTACCTGTTTGTTTCCCACCGGTTGCACCTCGTTCCCAGCATAAGGCGCTAGTCGATTCAGGCGCAGCTGGGAATTTTGTAGATCGTAAATTCTGTGTTGAGTTAGGGATTCCCCTCCTTCCGGTCGATAAGCCTTTCCCTGTACATGCCCTAGATAGTCGTCCGTTAGGATCTGGGTTGATTAGGGAGGTCACGGCGCCACTTAGGATGATGACGCAGGAGGGTCATGAGGAGACGATTCAACTCTATCTGATCGACTCTCCTGCGTATCCGGTGGTACTGGGGCTTCCCTGGTTGATTACCCATGATCCTACGATTTCGTGGCGAGAGAAGGCTCTTAAAGGGTGGTCTGCTCAGTGTGAGGGGCTATGTCTGGGTGTTTCCGTAGGGGCGACCTCGGTGGAGAGTCCGAACCAGATGCCAGCACTGCACATTCCGCCTGAGTATGAGGATTTGGCACTCGTGTTTAGTAAAACAAGAGCGGCACGGTTGCCGCCTCATAGACAGGGGGATTGTGCGATAGACCTCCAGGCAGGAGCTGCGCTCCCGCAGAGCCATGTGTATCCTTTGTCACAGGAGGAGAAAAGGGCAATGGAGAGATACATTGCCGAGTCTCTGAGACAGGGATACATACGGTCCTCTACTTCTCCCGCGTCCTCGAGCTTCTTTTTTGTGAAGAAAAAGGATGGAGGTTTGCGTCCGTGTATTGATTACCGCGGTCTCAATCAGGTGACTGTGAAATATAGTTATCCACTCCCGCTGATTGCGACCATGACGGAGTCCTTACACGGGGCACGGTTCTTCACAAAATTGGACCTCAGGAGCGCATATAACTTGGTGCGCATTAGGGAGGGCGATGAGTGGAAGACAGCATTTAGTACTACCTCCGGCCATTACGAGTATCTCGTCATGCCATATGGTTTAATGAATGCTCCATCAGTCTTCCAATCTTTTGTAGATGAGATTTTCCGGGACATGCAGGCGCAGGGAGTAGTGGTGTACATAGATGATATTCTTGTGTACAGTTCTACTCGGGCCGAGCATGTAGCCCTGGTGCGCAGGGTATTGAGGAGACTGTTGGAGCATGACCTGTATGTCAAAGCCGAGAAATGTCTGTTCTTCCAGGAGTCAGTCTCCTTTTTGGGTTACCAGTTGTCTGCGTCAGGGGTGAGAATGGAGGTTGACCGGGTGTCTGCCGTGCGTAATTGGCAAACCCCAACTACGGTTAAAGAGGTGCAGCGGTTCTTGGGTTTTGCGAATTACTACCGGAGGTTTATCCGGGGTTTTGGACAGGTGGCAGCTCCCATAACGTCTCTTCTGAAGGGGGGTCCGGTGCGCTTGCGGTGGTCGGCTGAGGCGGACAGGGCTTTTGGGAGACTGAAGGACCTGTTTACCTCGGCTCCAGTGCTGGCGCACCCGGATCCCACTTTACCCTTCCAAGTAGAGGTAGACGTGTCTGAGGCCGGTATCGGGGCAGTTCTTTCACAACGGTCCGGCACACCACCTAAGCTCCGCCCCTGTGCTTTTTATTCTAAAAAGCTCAGTCCGGCGGAGCGGAATTATGACGTAGGGGACAGGGAGCTGTTAGCCGTAGTACAGGCCCTAAAGGTGTGGAGGCATTGGCTTGAGGGGGCTCAACACCCTTTCCTCATTCTGACCGACCACCGTAACCTGGAATACATTCGGGCAGCTAGGAGACTGAATCCTCGCCAGGCTCGATGGACTATGTTTCTCGCCCGGTTTGTGTTCAAGATCACTTACATCCCTGGGTCCCAGAACGGGAAGGCAGATGCCCTGTCTCGGCGGTATGACACGGAGGAGAGGTGCGTAGAGCCCATTCCCATACTACCGGAGTCTTGTCTGGTGGCACCGGTGGTGTGGGAGGTCGATTCGGAGATCGAGCGGGCATTACGCACCGACCCTAGCCCTCCACAGTGTCCGGTGGGTCGGACGTACGTCCCGCTCGAGGTCCGGGATTGGCTGATTTATTGGGCTCACACGTCACCCTCCTCTGGACATCCAGGTATTGGCTGGACAGTGCACTGCCTTAGTACAAAATACTGGTGGCCAACGTTAGCCAGGGATGTGAGGGTTTATGTCTCCTCCTGCTCAGTGTGTGCCCAGTGTAAGGCGCCCAGACACTTGCCCAGGGGTAAATTACAACCCCTGCCCGTTCCACAACGACCCTGGTCTCACCTCTCGGTGGATTTTGTTACCGACCTTCCCTCCTCACAAGGGAATACCACCATCCTGGTCGTTGTGGATCGGTTCTCGAAGGCCTGTCGTCTCCTTCCCATGCCGGGTCTTCCTACTGCCCTACAGACCGCTGAGGCTCTATTTACTCACGTCTTCCGGCATTACGGGGTACCCGAGGATATAGTGTCCGATCGAGGCCCCCAGTTTACCTCCAGAGTCTGGAGAGCCTTTATGGAACGGTTGGGGGTCTCGGTGAGCCTTACCTCGGGTTACCACCCGGAGAGTAATGGGCAGGTCGAACGAGTCAACCAGGATGTGGGTAGGTTTCTGAGGTCATATTGTCAGGGCCGGCCGGAGGAGTGGGCGAGATATGTGCCCTGGGCCGAGATGGCACAGAACTCTCTCCGCCACTCCTCCACTAGACTAACCCCTTTCCAGTGTGTGTTAGGGTACCAGCCGGTTCTGGCACCTTGGCATGAGAGCCAGATCGAGGCCCCTGCTGTGGATGAGTGGGTGCGGCGCTCGGAGGAGACGTGGAACGCTGCACACGTCCATCTGCAGCGAGCCATCCGTCGACAGAAGACGAGCGCCGACCTACACCGCAGTGAGGGGCCAGTGTACGCACCTGGAGATCGAGTCTGGCTCTCAACCAGAAACCTGCCCCTCCGCCTGCCCTGCCGGAAGCTGGGTCGGCGGTTTGTGGGGCCTTTTAAAGTCCTGAGGAGATTGAACGAGGTGTGTTACAGGTTACAACTGCCCATTGATTACAAGAATATTAACCCCTCGTTCCATGTGTCTCTCCTCAGGCCGGTGGTAGCTGGTCCACTCCAGGATTTTGAGATAGAGGAGACTCCTCCGCCCCCGTTGGACATCGAGGGGGCTCCGGCGTACACTGTTCGGACCATCCTGGATTCGAGACGCCGGATGGGGGGTCTCCAATATCTCGTGGAGTGGGAGGGGTACGGTCCGGAGGAGCGGTGCTGGGTGCCGAGGAGGGACATTCTGGATCCGTCCCTGCTGACCGAATTCCATCGTGGTCATCCTACGCGCCCTGCTCCGCGTCCTCCTGGTCGTCCCCGAGGCCGCGCGTCAAGGGGGGGGTACTGTCACGGTTTCGGCCGAGGCGGCCCCTCCTCCTTGTTCGGGCAGGTTTCGGCGGTCGTCGTCTCCGGAGTACTAGCTGCCACCGTTCTATGTTTCTTGGTTGATTGGTTTTGTCTGTTTGTCACATCTGTTTTGTGTTATGTCTAATTAAGCACCCTATTTAGTTCCTTGTTGTTAGTTTAGGTGTTGTGTGTAATTGTTCCTTGTCGTGTTGCTGCGCTACCTGTTTTGGTGCGCTATTTTGTAGCTTACCTCCTTGTTTGTTTTAAGGAGAAGATTACGCACATGTTTAGTGCGCCCGTTTGTTTACGCCTGTGCGCGCTTTTCTCGCCTCCGGGCTGTTTTTGGATTATTTTTTGTGTGATCTACTAAAGTCTTTGTTGGACTTAACTTCTTCGTCCTGCGCCTGATTCCACACCACACCTACCTACAGCAACTCTTGACAATTATCAGCTAGCTATATGTGAATCTTAATAATCCAGCTAGCCAGCTGGGTTAAACAGGCAAAAATGACCTAAAACTAAAGCTATGCAAGGTGGATGTACATTTTTCATGGGTAGCTACCAATTCTTCATGGCTAGCTAGCTAGCCAGTTAGCCCAACTTGGATATTGGGCTTGGAAAAATCCTTAGAATGCTGACATACATTTTCTATTTGCCTCCTTGTGGGTTACTGTGAGCGTTGACGGGGGAAAAGTCATGAGATAACATTTACATGCAAAATCAAACTAACATGTCACAGCTCTTTCATATTTATTGATACCAAATGTCGGATTCCATTTTGAATCACTCCAGACATTAATATCCCAGAATTTTACTTAAGTGTGAGCAACATTATACCAATTTCTTCTACATTTCATTTACATTTGTTATATTGCTGGGCAGCAATTATAATTACAACATGACTTTGTCAGTAGCAATTTAGTTAAATAATGGAAAGGTTCACTAACACCATCACAAGTTGCTATTTTGGCCTAGGGACATAGCATGTTACTGCTAACATCTGTTAGCTTTGCGTCATTCATCATGACCTTACAGAATGCCAAACTAACATTCAGTCTACCCCCATGAGGGGCAAATAACAAAAACATAAGAAGTGCGTTCTGACATTTTATGCATAACTGAATTATGTTCACTAACTGGTATTGTTATTTTCTGTTGGCTCATCGTCAAATATTAAACATTGAAACAGAACAGTGTACGACCTGGAACGGGAGTCCTATTGTACTGGCACTGCCTTGTGGAAAATAAAAGAAAGTATTCAATAAAATGTCAGCTAAAGTAAATTAATAATGCCACCGAACTAACTTGGCAGTGCATCCCTCAAAAAATTCAATAGAATTATTCACTTTGAACGTATCAATAGTCATGTGATAGATTCTCTGGACGCTGGTGATCAAATCTCAACTCGTTTGACCTTTCTGATCCAATGGTTATAGGAAGCAATCGAATTCAGGCTTCCTAGTCTTAGATTGGATTAGTTTTACTGTCTCAATGTGACCCACTGGGCTTAACTTGTTCTTTATGACTTGCGTCTTCCCCACATTGCCATTGTACATCATATTGTCCTTGGTCCAGTTGTTGTTTATATTTTTGTGTCAGGTCTTCAGCTTTTGGACACGCATCTTACTGTAAGTTGGACACAGTCTTTGAGGAAGCAAGTTCTTTACTAAATAAAATGTTATGGTCTGTATTCTATCAAGGGAATAACATGTAAATCTGAAAGGCAAAAATGGGAACTTGGCAAATTGGAACGCTTTTGTAAAATGTGAACGGTTTTGTAAGACTTGGATTGTGGACAAACTGGACCTGGATCGTCATTTGATCACCAGCTGTTTTGATGAAAGTCAATGTGTTCCCATTCATAGAAATAACTTGAATTTCTATGTAGTGTTATCTGGGCACACATAGCAATACTAGTCAGCATGATCAAGAATGACAGGGTTCCACAAAATAGCTTTTTAAATTGTGTGGTACAAAAGCTAGGGTGATGATGTCAGTGCTGACTTTGATAGTGGCAGCTACTTGTTGTGACCACCACTGCTTTAAGGCATTACTACTCAGTGTTCAGAGTGCTTTGATGTCTTATGTCCTTGAAAAGCAATACATGTGCATTATCTGGACTGGGGAGAAATAAAAACCACAACAACTACAGATAGCCTGCTTTGGATTGACCTTCAGTCACCCCCGGGGTTGACATGGTGAATTCTCAATAGTGTTTTTTAGCATTGGCATGAAGATGAGAGAGAAGTTATCAGATAGGTAATTTATTGTAATCCTAGGTTCTGACTATTCATTTGTTTCATTTCTTTTTTCATTGATATTCCCAACTTTGATAATATTACAAACCCCTTTTCATATGTAAATCCCATGTAGCATGTCAGATGTTCTTCATATCCATACATTACGCTAATAAGGTGGAAAAATAATTGACTGTGCTGACTTCATTTTCCCTGTTCCTCCTTTATATGTAAGGAAATACTTTTTTTCCTGCAGTTACTTCAGGTCAGAGCTTCACAACAGTGGCTCCCCCTAAACCTCCATGCTAATGTTTGGGTTTACCCTCAACAGGCACAAGAATCTAAATTATGTTGAAACCACGCTAGCACACACTTCTTATCCCCTTATCAAATTTTTTGGGATTATCAAAGTTGGGTTTAACAACTTCAGCCCTGTATAGCTTCTGAATTATTCAACTTCAGTCAATGGGCATGCATTTTTGTTCCCCCTTTGTATGATTGTCTATCTGGCACACCTACGTTTCCTCTCCTTTTGGAGCTTCATGGCTCGGGAAAGTGTTCCTCTAGTGTACTTAGTTGGGATTTGCCTTTAAGTGATTCAGAGAGAACATCATCTGACTTGGCTGACCTCACATTAGTGTCACACTCTCACCCCACCGTTTCCTCAAGGCATGTCAGTTAAATAATTGTATTTAACATTCTGAATTGTAAAATATGTGTCTGCCTGTGCCCGCAGCCCTGCTCCCTAGATATTCAGAATGGCTCAGTGTGCCTTAATGCCAGATAGATAAGACTGAATTATGGGGGGAGGCATTAACCAGATCAGAGATGAATCAATTTCTCTGGGTTAACAGGAATGTGAAACCTGTTTCCATCAGGACGCTGCCTTCTCTTTCCTTTGTGTGAAAGTTGTACACATCCTTCCCCTTTTCACATATTATCAAAGCCTGTATGGATTTCTGTGCATCATATGATGAGCAAACTCCAGCAAAACGTGAGACTTTGACCTAAGTGAACTGTATAGATCAGTTTCTCAACAACACAGTTTTATTGCTGAAAAATAGGGTTGGAGGGAACCAGCACTGGAAAATGTATGTATAGTCAGACGTGCCAGTGATCATATGTAAAATGAGAACATTGTAATAGATTATGTGCTGTGTAAAAATGAGTTATTGCTGTGCAATGCTTTCCTTCACAGCTTATTAGGGCATTTAAGTAAAACTTAAGTAATGACAGAGTCAAAGTGTTCAAATAGGACTTATTTTCTTCCAGATACTTTGAGTGTTTGATTCAGCCTGTCTGGAGTGATAGATGAACAGGACTTGCACTTTTGGGACAGCTTCATTGACTACATTGCGCCTGGCAAGCCCAATCAAGCGCAGCTAAAGTGATCCCAGGTCTACAGTTCAGTACCATTTACTTCTGCACACCTGTACTGGCTAACTCCTGAAGCTAAGCAAGGCTGGCCCTGGTTGATACTGGGATGACTAAATCAGGTTGGTGCTGAATGTGAGGTTAAAGGACTATGGGAGACAATGCCCCAGAGGAGATCCCAATGCCCCAGAGCAGTGACGGGGACACTGGCCTGCAAAGGGTGCCATTATTCTGAGGAGATGACAGTGGTGGCTAAATAGCTTAAGTATCGCTCTGCAAGACTGTTAAGGATGTAAACCATCAAACTATTAAGCAAAATATGATTTTTATTCAAGGATTGAAACTGAATTAGCCCAATAGAGGGCACATTATGCAGATTATAACAATTTCACTGACTATTAAACACAATCCATAACAAATAAATATAGAGATATACTGTGCATTCGGAAAGTATACAGACCCCTTCACTTTTTCCACATTTTGTTAAGTTACAGCCTTATTCTAAAATTAATGAAAACATATTTTTTCCCTCATCAATCTACACACAATACCCCATAATGACAATGTAAAAATAGTTTTTTTGAAATTTTTGCAAATGTATAAGTATTCAGACCCTTTACTCAAGTACCTTTGGTAGCGATTACAGCCTTGAGTCTTCTTGGGTATGACACTACAAGCTTGGCACACCTGTATTTGGGGAGATTCTTCCATTCTTCTCTGCAGATCCACTCAAGTTTGTCAGGTTGGATGGGGAGCATCACTGCACAGCTATTTTCAGGTCTCTCCAGATATGTTCGATCAGGTTCAAGTCCAAGTTCTGGCTGGGCAACTCAAGGACATTCAGAGACTTGTCCCGAAGCCACTCCTGCGTTGTCTTGGCTGTGTGCTTAGGGTTGTTGTCCTGTTGGAAGGTGAACCGTCGCCCCAGTCTGAGGTCCTGAATGCTCTGGATCAAAGATATCTCTATACTTTCCTCCGTTCATCTTTCCCTCGATCCTCACTAGTCTCCCAGTCCCTGCTGCTGAAAAACATCCCCACATTATGATGCTGCCACCACCATGCTTCATCGTAGTGATGGTGCCATGTTTCCTCCAGACGTGACGCTTGGCATTCAGGCCAAAGAGTTCAATATTGGTTTCATCAAACCAGAGAATCTTGGTTCTCGTGATCTGAGAGTCTTTAGGTGACTTTTGGCAAACTCCAAGCGGGCTGTCATGCCTTTTACTGAGGAGTGGCTTCCGTCTGGCAACTCTACCACAAAGGCCTGATTGGTGGAGTGCTGCAGAGATGGTTGTCTTTCTGGAAGGTTCTCCCATCTCCACAGAGGAACTCTGGAGATCTGTCAGAGTGACTATCGGGTTCTTGGTCACCTCCCTGACCAAGGCCCTTCTCCCCGAATTGCTCAGTTTGGCCAGGCGGCCAGCTCTAGGAAGAGTCTTGGTGGTTCCAAACTTCTTCCATTTAAGAATGGTGGAGGCCACTGTGTTCTTGGGGACTTTCAATGCTGCAGAAATGTTTTGGTACCCTTCCCCAGATCTGTGCATCGACACAATCCTGTCTCGGAGCTCTACGGACAATTCCTTTGACCTCATGGCTTGGTTTTTGCTCTGACATGCACTGTCAGGTGGACTCCAATCAAGTTGTAGAAATATTTCAAGGATGATGAATGGAAACAGGATGCACCTGAGCTCAATTTCAAGTCTTCAAATCAATTCAAATCAAATTGTATTTGTCACATTTGTTTAACAGATGTTATAGTGGGTGTAGTGAAATGCTTGTGCTTCTAGCTCCGACAGTGCAGTAATATCTAACAAGTAATATCTAACAATTTCACAACATATACCCAATTCACACAAAACTAGTAAGTAATATATACATATATGGACAAGCAATCACAGAGCGGCATGGACTAAGATACAGTAGAATATTATAGAATAAAATACAGTATATACAGTGGGGCAAAAAAGTATTTAGTCAGCTACTATTTGTGCAAGTTCTCCCACTTAAAAAGATGAGAGAGGCCTGTAATTTTCATCATAGGTACACGTCAACTATGAAAGACAAATTGAGAAAGAAAAATCCAGAAAATCACATTGTAGGATTTTTTATGAATTTATTTGCAAATTATGGTGGAAAATAAGTATTTGGTCACTTACAAACAAGCAAGATTTCTGGCTCTCACAGACCTGTAACTTCTTCTTTAAGAGGCTCCTCTGTCCTCCACTCGTTACCTGTATTAATGGCACCTGTTTGAACTTGTTATCAGTATAAAAGACACCTGTCCACAACCTCAAACAGTCACACTCCAAACTCCACTATGGCCAAGACCAATGAGCTGACAAAGGACACCAGAAACAAAATTGTAGACCTGCACCAGGCTGGGAAGACTGAATCTGCAATAGGTAAGCAGCTTGGTTTGAAGAAATCAACTGTGGGAGCAATTATTAGGAAATGGAAGACATACAAGACCACTGATAATCTCCCTCGATCTGGGGCTCCACGCAAGATCTCACCCCGTAGGGTCAAAATGATCACAAGAACGGTGAGCAAAAATCCCAGAACCACACGGGGGGACCTAGTGAATGACCTGCAGAGAGCTGGGACCAAAGTAACAAAGCCTACCATCAGTAACACACTACGCCGCCAGGGACTCAAATCCTGCAGTGCAAGACGTGTCCGCCTGCTTAAGCCAGTAAATGTCCAGGCCTGTCTGAAGTTTGCTAGAGTGCATTTGGATGATCCAGAAGAGGATTGGGAGAATGTCATATGGTCAGATGAAACCAAAATAGAACTTTTTGGTAAAAACTCAACTCGTCGTGTTTGGAGGACAAAGAATGCTGAGTTGCATCCAAAGAACACGATACCTACTGTGAAGTATGGGGGTGGAAACATCATGCTTTGGGGCTGTTTTTCTGCAAAGGGACCAGGACGACTGATCCGTGTAAAGGAACGAATGAATGGGGCCATGTATCGTGAGATTTTGAGTGAAAACCTCCTTCCATCAGCAAGGGCATTGAAGATGAAACGTGGCTGGGTCTTTCAGCATGACAATGATCCCAAACACACCGCCCGGGCAATGAAGGAGTGGCTTCGTAAGAAGCATTTCAAGGTCCTGGAGTGGCCTAGCCAGTCTCCTGATCTCAACCCCATAGAAAATCTTTGGAGGGAGTTGAAAGTCTGTGTTGCCCAGCGACAGCCCCAAAACATCACTGCTCTAGAGGAGATCTGCATGGAGGAATGGGCCAAAATACCAGCAACAGTGTGTGAAAACCTTGTGAAGACTTACAGAAAACGTTTGACCTGTGTCATTGCCAACAAGGGGTATATAACAAAGTATTGAGAAACTTTTGTTATTGACCAAAAACTTATTTTCCACCATAATTTGCAAATAAATTCATTAAAAATCCTACAATGTGATTTTCTGGATTTTTTTTTTTCTCATTTTGTCTGTCATAGTTGACGTGTACCTATGATGAAAATTACAGGCCTCTCTCATCTTTTTAAGTGGGAGAACTTGCAAAATTGGTGGCTGACTAAATACTTTTTTCCCCCACTGTACATATGAGACGAGTAAAGTGACTAGTGTTCCATTTCTTAAAGTGGCCAGTGATTTCAATAGGCAGCAGCAGCCTCTAATGTGCTAGTGATGGCTATTTAACAGTCTGATGGCCTTGCGATAGAAGCTGTTTTTCATTCGCTCGGTCCCAGCTTTGATGCACCTGTACTGACCTTGCCTTCTGGATGATAGCGGAGTGAACAGGCAGTGGCTAGGGTGGTTGATGTCCTTGATGATCTTTTTGGCATTCCTGTGACATCGGGTGCTGTATGTGTCTTGGAGGGCGGGTAGTTTGACCCCAGTAATGCGTTCGGCAGACCGCACCACCCTCTAGAGAGACCTGCGGTTGCGGGCGGTGCAGTTGCTATTCCAGGCGGTGATACAGCCCGACAGGATGCTCTCAATTGTGCATCTGTAAAAGTTTGTGAGGGTTTTAGTTGCCAAGCCAAATTTCTTCAGCCTCCTGTGGTCACCACACTGTCTGCGTGGGTGGACCATTTCAGTTTGCCGGTGATGTGTACGCCAAGGAATTTGAAGCTTTCCACCTTCTCCACTGCGGTCCCATCGATGTGGATATGGGGGTGCACCCTCTGCTGTTTACTGAAGTCCACGATCATCTCCTTTGTTTTGTTGATGTTGAATGAGAGGTTATTTTCCTGGCACCACATTCCTAGAGCCCTCACCTCCTCCCTGTAGGCGGTCTCGTTATTGTTGGTAATCAAGCCTACTACTGTTGTGTCGTCTGCAAACTTGATGATTGAGTTAGAGGCGTGCTTGGCCACGCAGTCATGGGTGAACAGGGAGTACAGGAGGGGGCTGAGCATTTACCCTTGTGGGGCCCCAGTGTTGAGGATCAGCGAAGTGGAGATGTTGTTTCCTACCTTCACCACCTGGGGGCGGCCCGTCAGGAAGTCCAGGACCCAGTTGCACAGGGCGGGGTTCAGACCCAGGGCCTCAAGCTTAATGATGAGCTTGGAGGGTACTATGGTGTTGAATGCTGAGCTATAGTCAATGAATAGTATTCTTACATAGGTATTCCTCTAGTCCAGATGGGATAGGGCAGTGTGCAGTGTGATGGCGATTGCATCGTCTCTGGATCTATTGGTGCGGTAAGCAAATTGAAGTGGGTCTAGGGTGACAGGTAAGGCAGAGGTGATATGATCATTGACTAGTCTCTCAAAGCACTTCATGATGACAGAGGTGAGTGCTACAGGGTGATAGTCATTTAGTTCAGTTACCTTTGCTTTCTTGGGTACAGGAACAATGGTGGCCATCTTGAAGCATGTAGGAACAGCAGACTGGGAGAGGGAGAGATTGAATATGTCCATACACACACCTGCCAGCTGGTCTGCGCATGCTCTGATGACGTGGCTAGGGATGCCGTCTGGTCCGGCAGCCAAGTGGGGGTTAACATGCTTAAATGTCTTAATCACATCGGCCACGGAGAAGGAGGCCACAGTCCTTGGTAGTGGGCCTCGTCAGTGGCACTTTGTTATCGTCAAAGCGGGCGAAGAAGGTGTTTAGCTTGTCTGGAAGCGAGACGTCGGTGTCGCTGACGTGGCTGGTTTTCCTTTTGTAGTCTGTGATTGTCTGTAGACCCTGCCACATACGTCTCATGTCTGAGCCGTTGAATTGCGACTCCACTTTGTCTCTATACTGATGTTTTGCCAGTTGAATTGCGTTGCGGAGTGAGTAGCTACACTGTTTGTATTCTGCCATATTCCCAGTCACCTTGCCATGGTTGAATGCAGTGGTTCGCGCTTTCAGATTTGCGCGAATGCTGCCAACTATCCACGGTTTCTGGTTATGGCACAACATCACCTATACACTTCCTGATAAACTCAGTCACCGTTTCAGTGTATTTGTCTAAATTATTTTTGGAAGCTACCCGGAACATATCCCTGTCCACGTGATCAAAACAATCTTGAAGTGTGGATTCTGATTGGTCAGACCAGCGTTGAATAGTCCTTAGCATAGAAATTTCCTGTTTGACTTTCTGCGTATAGGAAGGGAGGAGCAAAATGGATTCGTAGTCAGATTTGCCGAAAGGAGGGCGGGGGAGGGCCTTATAACCATCCTGGAAGTTCGAATAGCAATGGTTGAGGATTTTGGCAGCATGAGAACAACAGTCGATATGTTGATAGAACTTCGGCAGCCTAGTCCTCAAATTTGCTTTGTTAAAATCCCCGGCTACAATAAATGCAGCCTCAGGATATGTGGTTTCCAGTTTGCATAAAGTCCAGTGAAGTTCTTTGAGGGCCGTCGTGGTATCGGCTTGACGGGGGATATACACGACTATAACCAAATAAAATTATCTTGGGAGATAACACGGTTGGCATTTGATTGTGAGATATTCTAGGTCGCGTGAACAAAAGGACTTGAGTTCCTGTATGTTACTACAATTACACCATGAGTCGTTAATCATGAAACACTCACTGCCACCCTTCTGCTTCCCGGAGAGATATTTATTCCTGTCTGTGCGATGAACTGAGAACCCATCTGGCTGGACCGACTTCGACAGAATATCCCATTGAGAGCCATGTTTCCGTGAAACAAAGTATGTTACAGGCCTTGATGTCTCTCTGGAAAGAAATCCTTGCCCGGAGTTCGTCGACCTTGTTAACCAGAGACTGAACATTAGCGAGTAGTATACTTGGAAGCGGTGGGTGGTGTGCGCGCCTCCTAAGTCGAACCAGCAGGCCGCTCCGAGTGCCTCTCCTCCGCCGGCGATGTTTTGGGTCAGCCGCTGGAATCAGTTCAATTGCCCTGGGGAGAGCAAACAAAGGATCTGCTTTGGGAAAGTCGTATTCCTGGTTGTAATGCTGGTGAGTTACCGCCGCTCTGATATCCAATAGTTTTCCCTGGCTGTATGTAATGATACAAAACACTTTCTGAGCTAATAATGTAAAAAATAATACATAAAATAACAAAATACTGCAAAGTATTCGTCATCGGCACCAGGGTCCATCGACTGAGTCTTATAGCAAATGGTCTGATACTTATGTAAATAAGGTATTTTTTAAATTAAATAAATATAAATTAGCAACTATTTCTAAAATCCTGTTTTCGCTTTGTCATTATGGGTTATTGTGTGTAGATTGATGAGGAAAAATAAATAATTTAATCCATTTCAGAATAAGCCTGTAACGTAACAAAATATGGAAAAAGTCAAGGGGTCTGAATATTTTCAGAATGCACTGTATATACCCCGGTCTGATAGCTTCTACTGCACATAGAATAGGTGAGAGGTGTGTGTCCTTGTGGTTGGTTGAGGTTTAAGGGCGCCGTCCTCGGCACACATGCGATCCCCCTGCCTGCGTGGGATCAAATTCCGGCTCCATCCCTGTCATGAAACCTGGAAAAATTACTTTAAAATAATAATAATAGAGATGTTTCTCATGTTTCTCAAGTCAGACAAAGGACAATTTGTCAATATCAATGGCTCAGTGAAGCATGTTGAGACACTGAGTGTTCAGAGAAAAACACATGACCCACAGACTGTTTGGTTACCTCAGTAATGGCTGCTTCCACCATGTGGATTTAACCCACCGACACATTTCCTCTCTACCTCACGTCAACATGACCGCTTTTGACAGGTGAAATGTGTTCCCTGGACTGCACCTTGTCAACTCCCGTCATTGTGATGCAGGGGGTATACAACAAAGATTCACACCATACTGTGTGCCTCTTTTCCCTTGACAAATGACACATTTACAGAAAGGATGCATCCCATCAAGGCTTATATTGCATGCTGGCATCCCGGGTAAGGCCTATAGCCCTCCTCTTGGGAAAAGTAGAAATGGGAACAGGAAAGGAGGGTGGGAGAAGAGAGGAGAATGCCAGAAAAAGGAAAGACAGCAACTCTCCATTTTAAACTCCTGTCAGTTTCTGTATTTTCACCACCACACAGTGAAATTGGAGGGCAAATGGCAGCAGACACAAAAAAGTGTGTAAGTATTATAGTGTGCCGCAAACCCAACAAGCAGGTTCCCATGTAAGTATGAAAATGTGTGCACTCACTAACTGTAAGTCGCTCTGGATAAGAGTGTCTGCTAAATGACAAAAAAATTAAAATAAAAAAAACTTTTCAGACAAGAGGATAAGCTAAGGGGAATGGGGGGTGAAGGCATGGCTCAATACATAGGCCCACTGAAGTAGGAATGATGTCCCTCAATGTGTGACTCAAAATACTGTATGATGGGTGGATATTGAAATGCTCAGCTGATTGTGTAAACAGCCAGGTCCTTCAAGATTGACGTCTATCCATGTCCTGAGGATGTAGGGAAATGCCTTCAAAACCGGCCACTATGGGCAACAGTGAGCGCTATTACCATCAACTTGGCTTGGGTTTTGCAAGGTGTTATGGATTAGGGTGGTGGATGGGTTTAATCCCATGACTCTGGATCATAAGGTTGTGTGTTTGATCCCAGTCATGGACATTGGTTTTTTATTTTAGGTTTGAACCCTATCCCAAACCTTAACCTTTAGCTTAACCTTTCAGAATGAGCCTAAACTTAACCCTTAACTTCTAAATGTGATGTTTGGAGAACGTGGATGTCTAATTCTGAGACTGTGAGAGCTTGTTGGTGTAACAACTGATTGACTCTTGATGACAATACAGCGGAGAACACACAAACATCTAAACATAGCTAATATGATATGAGTAGAGAGATCGAACTGGAATTTGACAGGCATTTAGTGCAATGCTACAAAGTACTTTTCATCCATGATTATGCTGGTCTTGGTTGGCATATCAATTAAGCTCAGTTCACCTTTAAAGTTAAACTTGTTGCCCCCAAGGTGTGGTACTCAACATCATAGACTAAGGATAATTTGGCTGTTGAGATCAAGGCAAAGGAAGGATAATGTATCAGAAGGAAATCCTTTGTGATTTTGGAAGCCCATGGCTGTGTTTACACAGACGGCCAATTCTAATCTTTTGCCCAATTATTGGTCTTATGACCAATCAAATCAGATCTTTTGCCAATTATTCTATATCCACACTGATTGGTGTGGGCGTATAGATATATTCCACCATTAATTCGTTTTTGAAACTCATAATGTTATTATTAGTGGTAAAACAAGCTCTGTGAGAATTTTCTAAAATCCATGAAATATGATTGCCTGAAAAGCCTTATTAGACTTGGAAATCTACTATGTAATGGTTGAAATTCATACAATTTCTTACTTAAACTGGTAAAAAGCCTACACACCAACATAGACCTTAAGGAGAATTATGAACATTGTTTCATTTGTTCAGGTTGACTTTCCCACTGAATCGGCCAACTATAAAAGCAAAGTATGTAGAAGTGTAGTGAGGATGAATTTGACTTGTAAAGTGTGCTGCTTTAAAAATACTTTTCAGAAGAAAGAAAAAAACTAAACAAAAACATGAATCAGGTGAATCTCCTGAAGGACAAACTATTTGTGGTTTGGGCAGGTGGTCAGTTTGATTCCCACCCCTGCCAGGCACATTCCTCCATAATCAAATGCACAGAACTCAAATCAATACGAGGGATTGACTGTTTTCAAAGACATTCCACACAAACATCTCATCAGGAAGCCCTTTAGACATACACACAAACTGATTCAACACAGAAACTGACTGATGTACCACAATGTGTCAACAGTGGGTTTTGTAAAACTGATAGGACCAGAGTAAACCGCATGCACGCACGCACACACACACACACACACGCGCACACGCACGCGCGCACACGCACACGCACGCACGCATGCACGCACACACGCACACACGCACGCACGCACGCACGCACACACACACACACACACACACACACACACACACACACACAGTCTGAATTAGGACTAATTACACTAATTATGCTATAAACAAACAGAATGCAGGAGTGTGTGCTGTTTTATGCTCAATAGTAATGAAGAATAGTCCATAATTACTGCTATATTATTGTAATAGCACATAAACTTCTGGGAATAATTATCAAGCTGCTAAAAAGTGGCCGTCTAACCATGGCATGAGCAATGCAGGTGAGAGATACAAGTTACATTTCGAATGACTCTTTAGGAAGTGGCATATTCACCTAAACAGGAATGACTGCCTGTATTGTTTTCACATGCAGCTATTTTGGTCGCATAAGGGCTTGTGGTGTGGTGTCGGGGAGAAAGACTAGAACCAAGTAATAACTTCCAGAAGCGCTGAGGAAACCGGGGCTCCTTCGATGTCACTGATCCAGGGATGTGAGGAGCGCTTGGGGTCATTATACCCCACTGGAAAGTTAATCTCGCACCAATTAGTTCCAGCCCAGGAGGTATCACCGGGCACCACTGTATGAAATGGCGGCACTCCTTTGGGAGTCCCATCCTCTTCCCTCCTCCACTCTCTCATCTCCTCTCCCCAGATCAAGTGATACACACTGAAACATGGCCTAGCTTTTACACGTCCAGAAACACTCTACGGGTTGTTGTATTGATTTAGCCTTTTATGCTATTTTCGAAGGCAAATATGCATAGAGTTACTTGATTCGGTGTGTAGATGTAGAGCCTAATTGGATTGCATTTAGGTTTTGTTGGGATTACGTTGGAATCTCATATCTGCATTTGTAATGGCGAGAGTCTGTCAACATTCTTCGAAATGGGGATGAAATTGTTAGTTCTGCCAGATGGTTGAGCTGTTATCTATTGTGGACAAGGCTTTTAGGCTTGTACCAATGTGTGACCAGTGATTACACATCCATTTATCCTTTGACGTCAAGATGATATAAAAACTCTGACTATGACTACAGGGTTTTCTGTCACCATAACAACAATGCCTATTCTGTCGAGTCTTTGCATGGTTAAGCTTTTTGTGAGCTGTTCAAGCCCCTTCACGAGACACCCTGACAACCTGTCATGTACCATTCTTTTCACCAAAATCATAATTCTTCAGAGAAACATTCCAAGAAATATAAAAACCCTGACAACACAGTTATTTGAAATTATTATTCAATTATTTCATATATAATCATTGTTATTATTAGATACAAATTATAAAGGAATTTTGGCAACATTTGAAATAATAATATTGTTATCATACTGTCAAAATGGGGAAAAGGCCACAAACACATGCTTTCTATCCACTGGAATAAAAAAATAAAACAAGTTGTTTGGGAGGCAACTGTAGACTGCCAAGGAAACCTATCAAGGAACTGCCAATTGTCCCTGTCAAGGTGCTTTGACGATTGAGCTCGGTTGCCTCAGATGCATTCTTACTTTCCACCATTTTGGCTCATCTGAATGACATGGCTTGAGGGCTGAAAAGAGAAGCTCTGACAAAAGACAGACGGGTGTGTGACAGGAGCAGCTAAGGACTGCTCCCTTGGACGTAACAAGCAACAACCGTATTTGTCACGCATTTGCCATTGATATTACTGAACGTGCTGAGCCTTGGACATGCTGGCATGCGCCCAAGAGCCCTTTTTGGGATATTTTGGGGAGAATAAATAATTGTCAAAATCTTGACGTTAAAGATTACAGTAGAAAATAAAACTACTGTAATAAAGTTGTCTTTAGATGTCAGCCTTTAAAATATTGTAATACTTTACATTTACATTTTAGTCATTTAGCAGACGCTCTTATCCAGAGTGACTTACAGTTAGTGAGTGCATACATATTATTATTATTATTTAATTTTTTCATACTGGCCACAACCGAACCCACAACCCTGGCGTTGCAAACGCCATGCTCTACCAACTGAGCTACATCCCTGCCGGCCATTCCCTCCCCTACCCTGGACGACGCTGGGCCAATTGTGCGCCGCACCATGGGTCTCCCGGTTGCGGCCGGCTACGACAGAGCCTGGATTAAAACCAGGATCCAGGATCTCTAGTGGCACAGCTAGCACTGCGATGCAGTGCCTTAGACATGAGATAGCAACACATAATACCCTTTACTCAGGGCCAAGTTGGGACTGTCCTTCTGGGTATGCTCTATAAGAGTTACACAACATGATAATGATAGTAACAATACCTGAGCTCAAGTATTTAAACAATTTAGGTAATACAATATCTCAGTAATACGTGGAAAGACATGGTAGATTACTTAAAAAACATACAAACCCTATTTATTGAACTATGACTTAATCATATTTTCCCCCCAATCAGCCTAGTTGTAGACCGGGAGACAGCGTAACCCATATAGGTTATTTAATAAGAAACGCTTACAGAAAAAATAGAACTGGGAGTACGCATCTAAGCCCAGAACCAAATGTTTGATGTATGAACCGAAATATGGGCTTGAACTTATTACCCGGCCCATTTCCCATAACTTTAGCCTCAGCCTCATTTCCACTGCCGCAGCTCAGCCGTGCCATTTGCTGCTGGGAGATATTTGACCCCGTTTGGGACCCCCTCCAGACATCGAGATGTGCTTATGTATTGCCGTGCTCTTATGGGAAATTGGTTGGCATCTACGCAGCCAAGCTCTTCATGGCAGATTTGTCTATTCATATATTGTCTCTAATTCCTTTTGCTGGCGAAGCAGCAGAGTTGCTTAGCCTGCGTTGAGACCTCCCTAAGAGCTTCATTTGACATCTAAATGGGGCTTCCCCCGAAATTAAGACATCACCGTTTAAGACTTAAATGACGCGACAGAGTCATGTTTTCCTGAAAGAGAGGTTATATTGTGCTATTGATGGAATGCTTTTTTTTCTCAACGTAAGTCCTCTTCTTTGCATCTATTTCAGAGGAGACTGACAGCTGAATGACACGTAGACTCAGCAATATGATGTCATTATACACAGTGAGGCGACTTCCTGCTTACTTAAATCAACAACAACAAAATTCTAAATCTGCCAAAATTGCCAGTATTGGATCTTCCAAATGTAGCCTCAAAGCCTCAAGCCTTTGCAGATTTGAATTTGGCTGTTTATTTGTTTGATGATGTCACCCTTCTGTGTATAATGATGTCATATTGCTAAGCTACCTTCAAGGTCTCTTATCTATTGGATGTAATGAATGTATCTAAAATATATTTCAATATGTGACAATAATGTTTTTTTGGGGGGGAATGTTTGTGACATGACTTTTAAAGGAACTGGTTGGGAAAAGAGCTTGTGAATAAACAGAAGGACATATCTAAAGGACATATCTAAAATGATTTTGAATTCACGTTAAGCGGAGAAAGAATATGTTAATTTCAACATGGCTTGACATAAAAGAGTACTGTACCACATCTCATTTCAGAAACAAAGAGAGTACAGTTGTTCTATCAAGTTTGATCTTCTAATTTCAGTCTCTCATCTACCAACCTCCCAAGGTCACATCTCCCTAGCTCCATTACTCCCCAACCTCCCGTCATACAAGAAACTTCAGCATTAGTGGATGAATTAGTAACCAAGTTCATAACGCTGATAAAGAGTTGGACAAAAGTCTCTTGACGTTGAACTCTAGTTCAACTTGCATCCCCTGGACAGATCCCTTTACTGAAACAGAGACAAGAACATCAGTACATCCCTATGTACAAATTGATTGTTAAAAGGGAAGCCAGCAGACGTTTTTAGTTGATTTCAGTCACCTAATTTGTCAACAGGTGCATTTGTCAACAGACGTATGGATTTAGCAATATTGCTGAGATTGGCTGGGAGTTAGGAAACTGTAAATCAAACTACGAATCAAGCGCCCCGGAACATTCTGGAAATGGCAGTGCTTCTCTTCGCACAGAATGTGCTTCATGTTGGATGGTCTTAATCACTGGCTAGTAAGAGCTTGAAAGTACTTTTACAATTATCTTAGTATTCAGCAAGGACTGAGAATATTCTAAAAGCAAGAGTGACTTAATGAGTAAGACAATTTATTTTTTTGTTTCAGTTAGCTAATACATATCTCATAATGTTCATATTCACCTTGCCCTTCCAGTAGGTCATGACATTATAATCACTTTTTAAAAGACATTTCACAAAGGGTTGTGATGAAAGGGAAATTAAGGATGTAACTGTGACAGAACTGCATGTTGTTTTGATCATTTTTCATGAGACACCCTACTAGCACTAATCTAATGACACATTCTACAGGCTTGTTAATTATGCTTATCATGGAATCATGGACCCAAATGATGATGTCCTTTATTGTATTCAAAATTGGGACCGCTTGTCTTTGAAAACATTAGTGACTCTGCCGCGAAAGGCAATAACACAGATCTATCTCTACCTCCCTTTCAAAATGAAAGTAGACACCTGCAAATAGCCGAGGACACCCACCCACACGACGCTCATCTGAGGACTTTGACTTTTCGAGACCAACGGCCTACGCCACTGAGACACGTCAACATCACAACACCCCCCCCCCCCCCCCCCCCCCGCCCCCCTCCAGTGACAGGCGTCTCCATGGAATCTCTCAGATCACCGTGATGGTGCCTCGGCATCGCCTTATGTTTCAATTCCCCCTCTCCTTTACTTTCCAGCACTCCACAGCTCAGATGCAAAGGCATCTTGGTTTGCAGGTTGCGGAACACAAGCGTTGCCCTCTGTAATTGTATTCGTAATTGTGTTCTCCTGCACCTAACAATAGCAACAGTGGTTGAGGAAATGCAGGTTCTGGTTAAACAAGCTGGCTCTATGATATATCACAGCTTACAAAAGCCCATTCAGTTACTGCACTTACTTCCCTATTTAGGTATAATTGTCACATGTAGTCTGGGTTGATATGTGAACAGACCTGGGTTCAAATATAATTAAATATTTTAAATAGAGTGTTTGCTTGAGCCTGCCTGGAGTGCAAGATCAATGGAATTGCAGTTTTGGGACCATTTCATTGGTTTCATTGAGCCGAGTGAGCTTGATCAAGCACAGCTGAAAAACAAAATATTATATATACATATATTTCAAATTCTATTTGAACACAGGTCTGCATGTGAGAGAGTCAGTTATGTCAGTTTTAATACAGTAAGTCAAATCTTTCTAATTATAAATGCCTCAGCTCAAGTAAAATACTACCTCAATTTACAAACATGATTATCAGCCCAAATCAACCCTGCTGACTATGACCTTGTCTCTATAGCCTTTAGTTTATCTCCTCATCAGTTAAAATGATTGACCTTATTGGATTTGTGTTCGTGCATTATGCTGTGCATGAATACTAGTTATGTAGCTAACAGTGCAACAAGCATAGAATTACTGCCTTGGTGTTACGTAACATTATAAGAACTGCGTATATAATAGGCTACGGTGTTAGTTTTCATTCTGGGAGGATTTTGTTTTTGATATTGTGGAGGAAAACTTTTATTTCATTATTTTCCCTTCTCTAATTATATGTTTCCACCCTCCCGAGGCGCCTACCTTTTCAGAGATAGAGCAATGTTGAGTTCCATCACATGCTGTGCAAGCACTCGACACACACACACACCGCTATGCACAGACTCAATTGGAAAGTGAAAAGATACCAGTGACAATATCCTTATGTAATGTGGAGCAGGCATTCCGACTCAGAAAGTCTCATTCTGTCTCATTTCCACACTGTGGAGTGTTAGACGTGACAGAGGCAGCCGAGAAATAATTGTTCACATCAATGTGAATATATTACGGCAGTGGGCCCATCTATAGAGAGAGAACATGTACCACATCCCTTTGATAGGCCAACCATTTACATTTTGTTTGCTTTCTCATGAGCTTAATCAGCTTAAAGTGTCTTGCTAGATGATACTTTTTATTTGGAGATTTCTCCCTACTCTTAGAAGAGATATTTAATGAGGGTGTAAGGTATGAGGAAAAAACACCCAAGGAGGAAATTATGTCAAATTATTTGGATGAAACAGAGAAATGAGGATGAGGCCTTTTATGTAGTGAAGCCTTTGGGTTGATGCTTGGCAGTACATTTCCATATATATTGTTTGTCATAGCATATTTCAACCGAAACAATACTTTTCCCCTCCTTTACCTGTGTATAGAAAATATTACATGTAAATGACATGAACATAAAATGCAATTCACCTAGCCTAGAGTTTAAAAAGTTAGCATTGAATGCTACAACATGTGCACTGTATTCAAAAGTCAGGTCAACCAACCATGACATGTTACAACTGCCTATACTATTGATCACAGCAGTGTTGATTGATGCCTAAAGACTTACAAATCTATAATTTTTTACCTCTGAGACTTAAACAATAGAATCCACAATCCATTTCTCTGTGTCCTTATATTCACAAGGTGGTGACCTTGTGGGAACTTCATCACATGATCCGGGACAGGTAAAGCCACCATGAACTCAAGAGGAAGTGATAGTCTTTAGCAAGTCTCCTTGCTGCCTTCTCTTTAGTCAAAGCAATGCTATAATATTGTCCAATCATGACAGGTGACAACAAACTATGATGATGCTTAGGCAGTAATGGCAATTGTTTCGTCTCACATTTCTCACATTACGGTTTTGATCAGTTTGAGGGCCATTAATGGCCGAGGTTAGTGCAAAAGGAAATGATTTGTTTTGCCTTCTTCCAGCAACGGCCAAAAATAATGATCCATCCGAGAACAGCGTACTTTCATTTGGTGTTAAGGTCTGAAAACAATCAAAATTCCCAAATCAAAATAAATAAATATCTAATACAGGATATATTGTCACGACGTGAGGGAAGGCTAATGGGATGTATTGTTGTCATGGTACTGTACAGGCTGTTCTCTGGAGGGGCAGAAATGTGTCCTAGATTTTTCTTTTCATCCATAGAACCGTAGTATGGTGTTGGTTGGTTGGTAGACTGTCTGACCGGTGAACGTCATTGTCATGGCCTATCGGTGAAGGAAATTAACCTGTGAGGTATGCTGGTTTGATTCCCAATGTGTTTATTTCTAACCTGATTCATAATTCTTGGATGAATGAATCATTGATAACTTGAGTTCATGCACAAAGTCAAATATATAAAGTCATATAAGAAGCAAAACAATGAGTAATGGTTTCAGACACTCAATTGTTTGCGACTATCAAGGGTTTGTCGAATTGAATAATTGAGTGAAAGGGTCAGATGCGAGACACTAAAGGCTGTGTTTACACAGCCACCCTAAGAAACCAATTCAGATTTTTTTTCCATATCCAATAGTTTTTTCTGACTGTCCACACTCAGTTTTACATGTGACCCATATCAGATTTGTGCATTCACACCGATGTATCCTCTGAAGTAGCACACAGATGCATGCTCATTTCCTGTCAATGTTCCTTAACATTTTTGGAGTGGTTGTTTTTGTAACGGCAGGACGTGCAAAAAAACAAAAAAACACTTTGCGTCAAACATCAGGATTGATATCCACATATTGATGTTGTATGAATTGGAAGTCAATAGATCAGATTCCATGTTTTTTTGTTGTTTCTGTTTACACATTAGGATATCTTATTTTGTGTGCTTTGCAGGACCTTTGTGTGTGCGTGTGCGTGCATGCGTGTGTGTACATCATGCACACTTTTGTGTTTGTGCATGTGTGTGTGTGACTGCACGTGTGTGTACACACACTGAACTGTCCTGTGGAGTAATTAAGAGATTACCTAGTGCGAGATTAGTAAACAGGGAGCCAATGTGGAGCTCTGCTGCAAGAGAGCCCAGTCAATGTCTTTGTAATCGTCCCCGTAATCACATTCATGGAAATATTTGTTATGAATCAAGCTTGAAGGATGTGGCGGATGCCGGGGCCTGTTGAATGGGACTGTGGGATGGTGGTTTCATTTGACAATGTTTATTGAGGCATGGTAATGCCACAGGCAGCCTTCTTCTCTGATTGGAGTGAATGTGTGATTGTGCAGTCGAGTGCAAGTCTGAATTGCAGGTAATGCCTATGAGGGAGAAAGAAATTGTGTTTTGAGCAGTTTTCTGAAAACGCAGCGTATTCTAAAGGTACTCTGCAAGTAGAGGTTAACCCACTGCTGTCTATTTGATTGTACTTAGTGGTGAACTCTTTACCTCATACACAAAAGGGAGTCCTAGTGGAAGACGGAGGGCTCAATCATGGACACTTTCCTTAGATATTTAATTCCATGGTTATGGCGGCTAAGGTAACACACATTTTCTTTGTCTGTCTGTGCGATTGTCTTGTCGCATGCTTCTTTCCTTAGATGAGGACCTTGGGGTTCAAGGAAAAGCACATGTATGGAGACACACACACTGGCCCAGTTACACACTTCCCCAGTTGAAATAATTAAGTTGTGTTGCCATCCATCTCGTCTTTAGTCAGTCTGTAATAAAAAAAAAGGATGATTCATGAAGAGAAGACCTATCAGCGCTGGACTCTGGGAAACCTTGTTAATTCAATACGGTGTTGCTCCACAGACAGATAACTAGCTGTGCTTTGAGTAATCAAAGAAGGAACAAGCGATTCTGCTGTTGCAGTGCCTCAGAAACGGGCAGTTTGTCAGCCTGCTCATCCCCTCGCCGGTGGTCCTCGCTTGGGGTCCTCTAACTAATGAGTGATGGGGATTGATGGACGCTTGCCAAACTTACATTGTCATGGAAAGGAGACACTTTGTCTCAGACTCAACTTCTCTAGGCGTGTAGCATGCTTTCGCCACGTTGCCAGAGGATTCAGGATTTGTGGTATTACTAAAAGCTGCCAATTAAGTTTTCTCAATTCGAGCTAATTCAATAATAGCTAGCGTTCCAAGTGCATAATTACAAAATGCCTATATAATTGGGTGATTTTAATACTTTGCAGTTGTTGTATGAACACAAAGGAGCATGATCACCACAAGAAGTCAATTAGATTATAGCCTGCATTGTTTTGAACATAAATGTCTAGCAAAGCTTTAGTTAGCTACATGTTATTTAGGTGCAGGCAAGCAAGTCAAAATAAAGCCACCATTTACTAAAAAAGATGGTCGAAATCATACAAACATACTGTTCTGTTCAATCAGTTCAGGATGAACCAAAACCTCAGACATGGACTGAAAACAGTTTTTATCCTTCTCTGTCTATCTTGGCTTGTCTCATCAAAGCCCATGATAGCTGATCCTCATGTGTCTTTGACTGAGCGGGGCATCGTCCACCCACCCATCGTCCACCCATCTTAATCTCATTCCTCTTTTTACTTATTTACCATTTGCACTCCTACATTTGTCAGGCCATCCAGCCTGCTTGTCCTCCCCTCTATTGTCAGCTTGTGAGGAGCTCAACAGGCCTCTGTTAAGAGGGAAGAATGGAATCCCATTTGGACTTAGCTGCGAATAGACTAGGGGAGATTTAAGGGAAGACATGTGTGGCTCTGTGTGCCGTTTCTCAATGGGCTGACGCGCGTATGTCCACCTCCCTGTGTCGATGTGGTTCTTCGGCTGTCCCCATAGGTTCCAGGTAGAACCCTTTTTGATTCCAGGTATAACTCTTTTGGGTACCATGTAGAACCTTCTGGGTAAAGGGTTCTACTGTACATGGAACCCAATAGGGTTCTACCTGGAACCAAAAAGGGTTCTTCAAAGGGTTCCCCTATGGGGACACCTGAAGAATCCTTTTAGGTTTTAGATAGCACCTCCACAGTGCCTTACCAAAGCTTTCAGCTTTTTGAAAGCTTTGGTAATTGCTGTTTTTTGTCCAGAAATACCCTAAAAGTCCACCTTGTATCACTGTGGTTTGCCCACAGTGCATTTAGGCCTACCAAAGCTCAGTAAAAAAGTTGAAATAGAAAATGTCAGCTTTTTGTCCAGAAATGCCTTAAAAGTATTATATATTTTTAGTCTCAAAATGTTAGGCTACCATGTTTCAAGGCTAAGGTGGTAAAGTTCAACCTTTTCAGCTTTAAGTGAGTGAGGTTCTCAAAGAATACCTTACAGATGTGGGATCTTAATTTGATCACTCTTTTATTGCTGAGAATTTTATTTTGCAGCAGGAAATGCAAACTTGTAGTGTATTTGAGTTTTAAAAAGGCTTCAAAAGTTTGTAATTTTGATTTGCCCAAACGAAAACTGTATCAACCCCTACAAAAATGTCCATTAATTATAATCTACATAGTAATTCACATTTCCTGTTGCTGATGGATTATTTTCCTGCTGTAGCAAACTGGCTCAAATTAAGATCCTCCATTTGTATACAATGGTCTCTGTCAGCCCCTGTTGTTGGGTAACCACCACTTGAGAAATGCTGTGGGCTGACAGAGTGGTCTTGAATGAGCACAGCAGTATTGACCAAGACTCTAAGATAGCAAAAATAATGATTATTTTTGCGGAGGCAACATGCCTTTCCAATGGGGACAATACATAAGCCATAATCCATACAAGAGAGGCTCTACGGGTGTTTAGAACCACTGTTAGATCAATCAGAGGACTGAGTCTTCCCATGGGCTATTCTACACATAGCCACTCACCCTCTCTCCAGATGTCAATTTCATAGCTGAATGATGGAACAATCTTAGCAGGTCATGTGTTTCCAATGTGTGAGGTTTGTCATGTCTCATGTTCTCTACACCTCAATGAGAAGGAGCTATGAAATGGACGCCATAATAGTTTTGGTCACCCAGTGCTTTCAAAGCACCGTATCTATCCTCCAATAGCTTAACTCTGTCATTGTCCATAGAATTTCTTTCAAATGTATCTTACCAAAAATAAAAATGGATATTTTCATATAAAAACATGAATGTGCTAAATTAAATTCAGAATAAAGCGAACATGTTCGCCGTAATGACATCTTCCCCCCGATACATCTCTTGATTCTTGCCCACTATTCACTCCAAAGTCAATCATGTACCTCAAAGATTTGTAATCACCTTCACTTTAGCAGTACATTGTGTATTTTATCAGCTCGAACTGTGGCTTGAGGTGATTACCCCTCCAAGGTCATCAGCTATGTCATCAGACCTTACATTATATCATAGTCATTAGTGCAATCAGGGAACAGTGCAATATTTGTCATTATCTAATATACATCAGCATTGGGTTTTCTTTTCCCCCATTGATTCGAAATCGAGGATTTTCCCAGGGGTGTTTGATCTCAACATCCTGAAATCGATAGCCTCTCAGAATTTGAGAATCAAGCAGTGGTAAAACATTCATGTTTCCCTATCCAATAAGCTTTTGGAGGTTAGGGTATCATCAACCATCTCCAGAAATACGCTCATGATTGATTGCACCTCTGTAGTCTGGAGTGGACTACCACTCGAGCCTTAAAGGTTTGGAACCAGAGGTTGGACTCTTTCTGTAAGAGCTTTTGAACTCCAAAACAATACCAATATGCATCTCTGTGAGAATCTTCTCCAATGTGCAAACCTATTGAGAGGATTGGTGTCCAAGGGTTTCAATACTATGGTTTGGTTTTGCTTTTGTTATAGTAGATTGATTTTGGCAAGTTGCCATAAAGGCTTTATGGCAATATGGAATGATAATTAGTCATAATTATTCTGCCAACTGCTTAAGTATTGAGGGTAAATGATAACATGTCAGTGAATTCAAGGAAAATTCCACCCCAAAACTATATTTTGGTATTTGTTTCATTAGTCCATTGTTGATAAGTAACTTTCAAAATACAGAAATCATCCCCGTATAATGCATTTTGCATCATATGAGGCAAAATGCATCATATGTGGATGATTTCTGTATTTTGAAAGTTACATATCTTGAAAACTTGATTGCTGACAATCAAAACATTTTAGGACTATGTCAACAATGTACTAATGAAAAAAGTTGTGAAGTTTTCCTTTAACAAGAAAAAAAAAAACTGGAATTTTTACATCATTGATGTGCCTACCCGCTAGAAAATGGTAAATTTACTGAATTGTTATGGACTCAACACCATAAGAAAATGGTTACTGTTCAACTAACGGGTCAACTCACTTGCCGTTACACATTTTTTACAGTATCATGTGAGTGAAAGATCCCATTTGTGGAGAGAGGTTTGGAAACTGGGTTACATTGCCAATTCCGTTTGAGAACTGCTCTCTCAAACGTTCAAACTTTAATCTGTTTACATTTAGTTGTTTCCCGTGACTGAATAATGCATCTTCTCTTTAACATGCAAAAAACAAGAACTGTGGGAAGTCGGTCATTTTGAAATACAGCTCCATTGAACTTGCACTCTAACTTCTTGTCTGTATCTTACTTACTTGACCTGCTTACTCTGCCTCTATTCCCCAGTCAGTGCCAATCAGTCATTAACAGTGTTCATTCTTATAGACATTAGCCGAGCTGGATTGTGGAAAAAAAGTCACAAAGAAAAGCTTACGATTAATTCCATCTCAGGCTAAATATGTTGGTAAAGATTTATGGATTACTAATAAGCATAAACAAGCAGCAGAGCAATAACAATGATATTGTCTCTGTTTATCCACGCATTAAAACCACAAAGCTGTCTGTCGTTTGAACACTTCACACATGACTAGACGTGAAAACACTGCATGACAACTATTGTATGTGTTACCATGGAGAGAGTCTACACAGACACATCAGGCAGTGTTTCCCAACCCTAGTCCTCAAGTACCCCCAACAGTAAACAGTTGCGTTATAGCCCTTGACAAACACACCTCATTCAACTCATTGAGGGCTTGATGATTAGTTGACAAGTTGAAGTGCTGCAACCAACAGTGTACAGTATAATATTTATCATACAAAATATCTAACATGCTACTTGGTAATTCAGTATGTTCATCTCAGTATAATGGACAAGGTAAGAGCAAAGCTGTTTTGGTAGTTTCAAATAATGAATGTAGCGGATCTCCTGGAGAGCTAATGGGCATGCAGGCTTTTGTTTCAGCCCTACACAAACACATCTAATTCAGCTAATTAAGGTCTTTGATTAGCTGAGAGAGTAGGATAAAGTGTGTTGGATTAGGGCTTGATAAAAATCCTACTTGAGGGTAAATGGAATGAGTCCTCAAATTAACAGTAAGAAATAAAATCATCCAATGTTGACAATTACATTGAAATATGTCATTATTAATATTGCCAATAAGTTACATAATGCCAAGAAAGTCACCGTAATACGTATCAAAACATATAGGCCTATGGGATAGGTTACATGAGGTGTGAAACTATGATTTGAATAGGTCCAAAAAGAAAAGTATGTGTTTCTTGCCTTACTGCACACAAGCTGGGCATCATTCACAAGTGATAATATATTATTCACAAGTGATTGGCTAATGTTGTCACCCATCAGACTGTTCTTGATTTAATCTTTACATATACAAAATAACGTGTGAAAATGTGCACTTGAATATTAAATGGAGGATGCTTTTCCCGTGTGTGATGGTTGATTTGAAGGAGTCAGGCGCAGGAGGGTAAATCACAGAATACACAGAGTTTATTCTGGAATACAGTGTTATGCAGAAATGGGGAAAATATACCCCGGCAATACAAAATACACGGAACTCAACCGAGCTACACTCTCCTCACAATAAACAATCACCCACAAGGAAAAGGGGGCAGAGGGAACACTTATACACATACTAATGAGGGGATATGAACCAGGTGTGTGTAATAGACAAGATAAAACAAATGGAATGATGAGATGTGATGTGGCAGTGGCTAGAAGGCCGGTGACGATGAACGCCGAAGCCTGCCCGAACAAGGAGAGGAGGCAGCTTCGGAGGAAGTCGTGACAGTACCCCCCCACTTGACGCGCAGCTCCAGCAGCGCGCCGACACTGGCCTCGGGGACGGCCAGGAGGACGCTGAGCAGGGAGAGCCGGATGGCGACGGTGGAAATCCCACAACAGGGAGGGATCGAGGATATCCCTCACCGGGACCAAGCACCGTTCCTCCGGACCGTACCCCTCCCACTCAACGAGGTACTGAAGGCCCCCCACCTGATGCCTCGATTCCAGGATGGAACGGACGGAGTACGCCGGGGCCCCCTCGATGTCCAGAGGAGGTGGAGGGACCTCCCGCACCTCAGACTCCTTGAGCAGACCAGCCACCACCGGCCTGAGGAGAGACACATGGAACGAGGGGTTAATACGATAATCATGTGGGAGTAAGAACCTATAGGTAACCTCGTTTATCCTCCTCAGGACTTTGAACGGCCCGACAAACCGCAGGCTCGGCTTCCGGCAGGGCAGGCGGAGGGGCAGATTCCGGGTCGAGAGCCAGACCCGATCACCCGGTACGAAGACCGGGGCCTCACTGCGGTGACGGTCAGCATTGGCCTTCTGACGACACACAGCGTGTTGGAGGTGGACGTGAGCAACGTTCCACATCTCCTCCGCACGCCGAAACCAGTCATCCACCGCAGGAGCCTCGGTCTGGCTCTGGTGCCACGGTGCCAGAACCGGTTGGTAACCTAAAACACATTGGAATGGCGTTAGGTTAGTGGAGGAGTGACGGACAGAGTTCAGGGCATATTCGGCCTATGGCAAGAACACCGACCACTCCCCCGGCCGGCCCTGGCAGTAGGACCACAGGAACCTACCCACATCCTGATTTACCCGTTCCACCTGCCCGTTAGACTCGGGGTGGAAAACAGAGGTCAGGCTGACCGAGACCCCCAGACGTTCCATGAACGCCTTCCAGACCTTGGATGTGAACTGGGGACCCCGGTCAGTCACTATGTCCTCTGGTACCCCGTAGTGCCGGAAAACGTGTGTAAACAGGGCCTCCGCAGTCTGCAGGGCCGTGGGGAGACCGGGCAGAGGAAGGAGGCGGAAGGCTTTGGAAAAGCGGTCCGCAACGACCAGGATGGTGGTGTTACCTTGAGAGAGGGGAAGATCAGTAAGGAAATCAATACTCAGGTGAGATCATGGCCGTTGTGGAACTGGTAAAGGCTGTAACTTACCCGCTGGGAGGTGCCTAGGTGCCTTACTCTGGGTGCACACCGAGCAGGAGGAGACATACACCCTCACGTCCTTAGCCAAGGTAGGCCACCAGTACTTTCCGGTCAGGCAGCGCACTGTACGACCGATACCTGGGTGACCAGAGGAGGGGGACGTGTGTGCCCAGTAGATCAGACGGTCATGGACAAGAGCAGGCACGTACTGCAGCCCAGCTG
Organism: Coregonus lavaretus; assembly: GCF_964263955.1. Classification (NCBI taxonomy): domain Eukaryota; kingdom Metazoa; phylum Chordata; class Actinopteri; order Salmoniformes; family Salmonidae; genus Coregonus; species Coregonus lavaretus. The sequence goes on along the minus strand of NC_140026.1, from coordinate 16,977,646 downwards.
GACACTGAGGTGGAGATGGCTCTTTATATCCGCGTCCATCGCCCATACTATCGGCATCACAATGCAGAAGGCCGGGAGTATGGGGGTGTTGTCTCTGGGCCTCTGCCCTGTGTCGTACAGCCGTGACAGTGTGTCTGCCTTCATGTTCTTCGTCCCCGGGATGTATGATAGAGTAAAATTAAACCAGGTGAAGAATAGGGCCCACCTGGCTTGGCGAGGGTTCAGCCTCCTCGCTGCCCGGATGTACTCCAGGTTCGGTGGTCCGTCTAGACGAGGAAAGGGTGTTTCACCCCTTCGAGCCAGTGCCTCCACATGGTCAGGGCTTGGACAACAGCCAACAGCTCCCGATCACCAACGTCGTAGTTCTGCTCCGCCGGGCTGAGCTTCTTGGAGAAGAAGGCACAGGGGCGGAGCTTGGGTGGCATGCCCGAGCGTTGAGACAGGACGGCGCCTGTCCCTACATCAGACGCATCCACCTCCACTACGAACGGTAGTGATGGATCGGGTGGGCCAGTATCGGGGCTGAGGTGAACAGACCCCTGAGGTTACTGAAGGCCCTGTCAGCCTCAGCAGACCAGCGGAGCCGGTATGGCCCACCCTTCAACAGAGATGTAATGGGAGCTGCGACCTTGCCAAATCCCCGGATAAACCTCCGATAGTAGTTGGCAAAGCCAATAAAGCACTGCACCTCCTTTACCGTGGTTGGAGTCGGCCAATTACGCACGGCTGAAATGCGATCTCCATCCATCTCCACACCTGAGGTGGTAATGCGGTATCCGAGGAAGAAGATGGACTGTTGGAAAAACAGACACTTTTCTGCCTTGGCATAAATGTCATTTTCCAACAGCCGGGCCAGCACTTTGCGAACCAGGGACACATGCTCGGCACACATAGCGGAATACACCAGAATGTCATCGATGTAGACCACTACACCGCGACCAAGCATGTCCCGAAACACCTTGTTCACAAAGGACTGGAAGACGGATGGAGCATTCATCAAACCGTAAGGCATCACCAGGTACTCATGAAGCCCCGTGGTTGTGCTGAATGCTGTCTTCCACTCGTCCCCCTCTCGGACACGCACCAGGTTGTACGCACTCCAGAGATCTAATTTTGTGAAGAAGCGCGCCCCATGCATTGACTCGATCACCGAAGGAATGAGGGGGAGAGGATAACTAAATCGTATCGTCCCCTTGTTCAGTGATCGGTAATCAATGCAAGGGCGAAGACCGCCATCTTTCTTCTTCACAAAAAAAGAAACTTGAGGAGACGGGAAAAGTAGAGAGACGTATAAACCCCTGGCACAGGGACTCGGTGACGTATGTCTCCAGAGCCTCCGTTCGGCCTTGGACAGGGGATACACATGACTCCTGGGAAGCACAGCGTCTACCCGGAGGTTTATCGCGCAATCCCCCACCCGATGAGGTGGTAACTTGGTCGCCTGCATTTAGGAAAACGCGTGCGCCAAATCGAGGTATTCAGGGGGAATGCGCACAGTGGAGGTACTGTCTGGACTTTCCACTGTGGTTGCACCATAGGAAACACAGAGAGACCTACCCTGACATTCTCGCGACCACCCAGTGAGAACCCTCTGCGGCCATGCAAAGGTGAGGTTGTGGAGTGCTAATCAAGGGATACCTAACACAACAGGGAAAGCAGGAGACTCAATAATACAAAAAGTGACTTGCTTGCGATGAGTCTCGTGGGTAACCATAGTGACTGGTGCTGTAACCTCCCTAACGAACCCGGACCCAAATGGTTGACTGTCAAGTGCTCTGATGGGGAGTGGAATGGATAGGGGAACCAATGTAATGCCTAGACTGTGTGAAAATAACCTGTCCATAAAGTTCCCAGCTGCGCCTGAATCGACCAGTGCCTTACACTGGGGAACTACAATGTACAGTGGGGAAAAAAAGTATTTAGTCAGCCACCAATTGTGCAAGTTCTCCCACTTAAAAAGATGAGAGAGGCCTGTAATTTTCATCATAGGTACACGTCAACTATGACAGACAAAATGAGAAAAAAAATCCAGAAAATCACATTGTAGGATTTTTAATGATTTTATTTGCAAATTATGGTGGAAATAAGTATTTGGTCAATAACAAAAGTTTCTCAATACTTTGTTATATACCCTTTGTTGGCAATGACAAATGTCAAACGTTATCTGTAAGTCTTCACAAGGTTTTCACACACTGTTGCTGGTATTTTGGCCCATTCCTCCATGCAGATCTCCTCTAGAGCAGTGATGTTTTGGGGCTGTCGCTGGGCAACACGGACTTTCAACTCCCTCCAAAGATTTTCTATGGGGTTGAGATCTGGAGACTGGCTAGGCCACTCCAGGACCTTGAAATGCTTCTTACGAAGCCACTCCTTAGTTGCCCGGGCGGTGTGTTTGGGATCATTGTCATGCTGAAAGACCCAGCCACGTTTCATCTTCAATGCCCTTGCTGATGGAAGGAGGTTTTCACTCATAATCTCACAATACATGGCCCCATTCATTCTTTCCTTTACACGGATCAGTTGTCCTGGTCCCTTTGCAGAAAAACAGCCCCAAAGCATGATGTTTCCACCCCCATGCTTCACAGTAGGTATGGTGTTCTTTGGATGCAACTCAGCATTCTTTGTCCTCCAAACACGACGAGTTGAGTTTTTACCAAAAAGTTCTATTTTGGTTTCATCTGACCATATGACATTCTCCCAATCCTCTTCTGGATCATCCAAATGCACTCTAGCAAACTTCAGACGGGCCTGGACATGTACTGGCTTAAGCAGGGGGACACGTCTGGCACTGCAGGATTTGAGTCCCTGGCGGCGTAGTGTGTTACTGATGGTAGGCTTTGTTACTTTGGTCCCAGCTCTCTGCAGGTCATTCACTAGGTCCCTCCGTGTGGTTCTGGGATTTTTGCTCACCGTTCTTGTGATCATTTTGACCCCACGGGGTGAGATCTTGCGTGGAGCCCCAGATCGAGGGAGATTATCAGTGGTCTTGTATGTCTTCCATTTCCTAATAATTGCTCCCACAGTTGATTTCTTCAAACCAAGCTGCTTACCTATTGCAGATTCAGTCTTCCCAGCCTGGTGCAGGTCTACAATTTTGTTTCTGGTGTCCTTTGACAGCTCTTTGGTCTTGGCCATAGTGGAGTTTGGAGTGTGACTGTTTGAGGTTGTGGACAGGTGTCTTTTATACTGATAACAAGTTAAAATAGGTGCCATTAATACAGGTAACGAGTGGAGGACAGAGGAGCCTCTTAAAGAAGAAGTTACAGGTCTGTGAGAGCCAGAAATCTTGCTTGTTTGTAGGTGACCAAAGACTTATTTTCCACCATAATTTGCAAATAAATTCATTAAAAATCCTACAATGTGATTTTCTGGATATTTTTTTCTCATTTTGTCTGTCATAGTTGACGTGTACCTATGATGAAAATTACAGGCCTCTCTCATCTTTTTAAGTGGGAGAACTTGTGCAATTGGTGGCTGACTAAATACTTTTTTCCCCCACTGTAATCAGGAAAGTGGATGGGTAGGGTACATTGCACAGCAGAGGGCTCTGAACGAGTGTGGGTATTCGACACCTGGGGTGACGCGAGAGTGCCCTGCCTGCCGCCTCCAGACCCAAAAAAACGCTGACAACATTGTGTAGTGAAATGTCCTCTCGTGCCACCAGAGTGACACTGGCGCTGTTGTCCTCCTCTCTCCCGGATCGCCGCTCCACCCAGCTACATCAGCTTGTGATCCGAGTTGGGCGGGGTTGGAACGGGCAGGCCCCCTCCAGGACGTCCTCTGGCCTCCAGCAGATTGTCCAACCAGATGGCCGTGTCCACCAGTTGAGTGAAGGACAACATGGTGTCCCGGCAGGCTAGCTCCATTCGGACGTCCTCCCGCAGATGGCACCGGAAGTGGTCGATGAGGGCCCTCTCTTTTTAATAGAGGCCATCAATCTGTTTTCTCACGCAATTGCATAGCCTATAGAAATGTTGCGCAACATGAGCTCATGGGCTCTCATGAAGTGTTTGATTCGATTTTTGATGAAATTTGCATTGAAATTAGAGTTATTAGAGGGACAATAGAGTGCTGAGTACCAGGCGGTTGGCAAGTTTGGTAGGCTACTAATGACCATCAGCAGCATTAGAGCTTGGGGAAGCCCAATTACCATGACTAAACGGTGACGTGGAATTTGACTGCTGTCATGACTACTGAGCGCCGTTGTGGCGGTAATATGGTCACCGTAACAGCCCTAGTAATAACCAATGGATGCAAATCCATAAAATGGTTCATGTCAGTTTACTTAGATACAGGTAACCGCCAAGATAATGGAAATACTTGAGTAAATGAGGGATACAGAGTATATTGAAAGCATGTGCTTCCACATCCGTGTGGTTTCTGAGTTAATTAAGCAATTTACATCCCATCATGCTTTGGGTCAGGTATAAAAATACTGGCCATTATTTTGGCTACCATGGCTCACATAAGATGACAATGCCTCCATCCACAAGGCACGAGTGGTCACTGAATTGTTTGATGAGCATGAAATCGATGTAAACGATATGCCATGGCCGTCTCAGTCACCAGATGTCAACCCAATTGAAAACACTTATGAGAGATTCTGGAGCGATGCCTGAGACAGCGTTTTCCACCACCATCAACAAAACACCAAATAATGGAATGTATCATGGAAGAATGGTGTTGCAACCCTCCAATAGAGTTCCAGACACTTGTAGAAACTATGCCAAGGTGCACTGAGGCTATTCTGGCGCTCAGTGGCCCAACGCCCTTATAAGACACTGGTAACACTTTATTTGAATAGTCCATCTGTAGATGCTTTACAGAATATATACAGACTATCAGTAACATTTCAACTAACTATCTACAAACTCTAACCCTAGCCATAACCCTTATCCTAACTCTAAACTTAACCCTTACCCTAACCCTAGCCCTAACCGTAACCTTAGCAAGCAGTTGCATATCAACAGATAGTTTATTGATAGTATGACCATCTGTAGACCATCTCCTGATGGACTATCCAGACTATCCAAATAAAGTGTGGCCAAGACACTTTATGTTGGTGTTTCCTTTATTTTGGTACATCTCTGTAACTTTTTGGCAAGACGATACCACTGTGTCACTATGCCATCATATGGCGTGGACAGCTATGCTACAATCACTTGAGCACTGAGCACTGTCTCACGACTGACACGATGTCATCCACTTGTCAAGGGAGGAGAGACGGTCATGGGTCAGATTCCCTCTCGGCTCCAAGTCTGGCGAGAATTGCACTCCTGTTATAAAGTCCAAAAAATAGTCAGTTTCTCCTCCTTTTGTATCATTAATTCTGACTTCTCCAGGGCCAGGCTTCTCAAAGTTTTAGAGGTGCAGTACTGACAGCAGCCACTACACCTGCTTTGTATGATGCATTATTTGGAGATGGCTATTAATTACATAAGGGGTTGACTTGCAAATCCTATGCAGGAGCAGCTGTCTGCATTTACATTTGACAGTTCCCAGTTCTCTATGTGTGTGTGTGTGTGTGTGTGTGTGTGTGTGTGTGTGTGTGTGTGTGTGTGTGTGTGTGTGTGTGTGTGTGTGTGTGTGTGTGTGTGTGTGTGTGTGTGTGTGTGTGTGTGTGTGTGTGCGTGTGTGTGTGTGTGCGTGTGTGTGAGAGAGAGAGAGCGAGACAGAGAGAGAGAGAGGGGTGAGAGAGAAAGAGAAAAAAAGGAGAGAGAAAAAGAGAGAGGGTGAAAGAGAGAGAGAGACAGAGAAAAGAGAGAGAAATAGAGAGAGAAAGTCCTCCCTGCAAATACTATTTTTTTCATCTTCAAGTGAAATATAACCTCTATTTTTCCCAACACTGAACGAGGGATGACACACTGTGCACTGGAGATTGTGCTCAATTAGAGCTTCCCCGTGAATAATGGATAATTAATTAGTATAACAGCTGACAACATTTATGTAGAACACAGAGAGAGAGACTAACCTAGTGTAAGTAGCTACTATTATCAAATAAATGCTTCATAGTGGAGAAAATACTTTATGTTTATCAATCAAAATATTGCCAGAATACTTGCCTCTAAGTATTTTCCCTTGCTGAATGATAATTTGTCCAATCCCAGTGTTATTATGTTCACTTGTTAATATGTATATTCAGTATGTTGTTTGTGTATGATTATAGGAATTCTATTATAGGACATAAATATTAATACTAGATTAAATCCTACAAGTGAATCTACAGAGATCTCCCCTATCCCAAAGGTCACAACATCTCCTCCCATGAAGTTCCTTTTACCCCCTTTCATACCTCTTGATAGCAGGGGGAATTGCATCTTCCTCATATCTTGTCTACTATTCAGCATTTTAGTTTTGAAATAATATGAGCTGTTTCATTTTCTACAGTCGTTGTCTGAGAGCTGGCCTCACTGGGGAGAAGGCTGGAAGTGGCAGGTGGACCACAGAGTCAGCCCTCAGCCCCTTTCTTTGCTGAGTCAGACAAGGACATTAGCATACAGCTGCCATTAGCCAGGCTGCAGCAGCTGCCTTTCCCTCTGTCCGCTAACAGGAAGAGCTAGCGTAGCTGCTACGCTAGTGCTAAGCTAGCTCTCATGGGCTTGACAGGGGATACAGAGGTGTCACCGGACATATGCTAAGCTTCATCCGACACGTTTTAGTAATGGCCTCAATATGCCCCGGCAACTGATGATGCACGCTTTGATTCATTTATGTTGGAAGTACTATATGTGTGTTATCGCTTAGATAGGTAGTGTGTGATGTGAAGTTTTTAGGGTTTTGATACAATCCTTACACATTGTTGCAACATTGCTATCTACATTTTTTCCCATTTATACTATAAATGTATATCAATGGAAACACGTGTGGAGTTGCCCATTTTTTAGAAGGCCAATAACTACTCAGCTTGACGCTTGTTCACTTTGAACAGATTCCCTCTAGATCCAAAACCACTCGGAGAGAACCATAGTTTCATGTTTTGTTTCAGCTGCAGCTTAATCAGAATTCTGAGGACCGGGGAGACTGATACCGGGCAGGCAGATTGCTTATCAGTCAGGATCACAGTGGACACCAACAGGTTGCTGATGCTGCTGGTTAGGCTTGTCGTGGCAAGGCCCCCGGTCGTCAAATCTGCCCTGTCTCCGTTGATATATTGATAGCATTGCATTTTTCTCCCTTTCCCTACAAGCTGAATCGTGGCAAATCTGTGGCCGCCTGTCGGACCGTCATAAAGAATGTATGACAGGTTCCCGGTGCTGTGAGGGATGGCTTCGGCGAGCCGGTGGTGGGCCCATCTGGATGGAATGACGCAGGTGCCACTTCCTTGAAATCTCAGAGTTTGGATGGCAGGTGAAAAGTTGCTCAACTGGAGAATGAATCCAGTGAAAAGTTGTTCATTATGTTCCCACTAACAGGAAAGGACAGATGCCATGAGTCCAAATAAATGTTGGAGCTTGAGGTGATCATTCTGAAAGTCGAAAACCATGGACAACTATAAATCCCTCTCAAATCCTGTTAACTTATTTAAGCCTATAGTTTTGAGAACTTTGTTTAAACGCTTAGGTTCTAGTCCCAAGAGAAAACTTCATCTCAGGGACATGATCATTACAGCATCTAGATCCACCTACAATGGTTGTCAAATTAGCTTCTTAGCCAGTCCTTAAAGTGGCAGTTACCTGACAGCTACCGAATATGCACTGCGAGATATAGACATATAGCTATTTAAATGGAATAAAATAATCAAGACAGGTAGTTCCCTCCTACTCATTTCTTCTGACTGACTTGCGAGACGTCAACATGAAAACAAGCCATTACAAAATGATGCCTTTCTGTTAAAAAAGTGGACAAAAATACACAATATTTGTGATGCAATAGAACTTCAAACTGCAGGTTCCCCTCATACAATAGTGATCCCTGGGTGGACAGACAGTCAGAAGACCAGAATCAATCTGTTTGCCAGCTCCATGACATGAAAACTAATTAAGAGAGGTACCACGGCTCAATGGAACCAGTCAGTGTTGGGTGGGCCTGGTGTCAACAATGGCTACCCTCGGTTCATTTTCCTCCATTGTTGGAGGCTTAGAAACACCTCCAGAGGGATCCCTGAAGCCAGGACGCTATTATCTGTCCAGGTATTGGGGCAATCAAACTGCTTCTTTTCCCTTTCTTGCCCTTTTTCAATTAATCTGAGATCCTAAAACTTTTTAGTTTATTCTGTACAGAATACCCCATCTGAAAAAGACTTGAACAAAGGTGCCATAGACAGTTTGGCTCACTATGGTGAAGAAAAGAAAGATGGGTTACGTCATTTTTGAGTGATAGGACAAAAAAATAGATGCCAACGGTTGAAATTGTGAAATGTCTCTGTTTGTTGGGTTGTGACAGAATGGTTGCAGTATATTCTAGGCTACTGTGTGCAACATACATGGGTTATTACAGTTGACCTATCATTATTGCTGCAAGTTTATTTAGGAAAGTCTGAGGTCATTACTCAATTAAGATTACATTTACAATACAGCACCATTATAGTAGGATTAGACAGACATAGAAACAAACACTGAGACGTGACTGTCATGTAGGTTGACATTATTCTAACACTTTTGGCCAAGCAATATAAGCGCTGTCCATTTGTTATGAACTTAATGATGAACCTCAAACTGTGAAAGGCCTAATACAAACACAGTATTTGAAAAGGCACAAAAAACAAATAGCATGTACATCTTTGTTATGCTAATCAAAATAAAACGTGTCCTCCTTATCACATTTCCACTCTACCCAGGTGGAATTGCCAAAATAACCTCGAAAAATATAATGCTTGCAATAGTCTTTTTGGTAATGAATCTATTTTTGAATTCCTGTGCCTGACTGCATACGGACCATAGTAAGATTAATTCTGTAAATTTGTGTGTTTGGGAGAAGCATGTAGGGAGTGCAAAGATGAATGTTTATCTGGAAGGAAGCAGACAAGATAGTGTTACTCCATAACCTGTGCAGCATACACACACACACACACACACACACACACACACACACACAGTCAAAGTTGTTTTAAGGTCAAATGGATTGTAATAGGATTCCGAGATGCACTCTACTCTTTACGCCAAGGAATCGGTAATGTGTAGAACAAAAAGAGATATGAATAATTTATTGGCCGCTGCATACATTGCGGTCATACACTTACAAGTGTACGTTTCCAAATTAGTGTGTTAAAAAGTCTCTCAGTATGTTTATGAGACTTAAATAGGACTCCTCCTGGGAGTTGTTAGCCACACAGACAGAGCCTAGGTTTTAACACAGACAAACACACAAGCATACACACACACACACACACACACGACCATAGCACAGGCATGTATGTGTATGTTTGTTCATGTGACTGTCATTTGTGCACACAAAAACTGTGTTAGCCCACTGAGAAAAGTCTTTAAGTCTCAGGTAAGGCTACGAAACATGCAAGCCTGGTACACCGAACCACCTCTATTGTAAACACATACACACAAACACACACAAGAGTTCCTATACACCGACAATAGGTACAAATACCACTGAGAATTTCTGAGTGTGAGCATGAATTCACACTGTCCATGAGTCAATAAATGAACTACAAACCTAGAACCAGAACTTAGAAAAAGTATTTGTTTACAAATTCAACTTAATAAGGGATCAGACCAGGACATCTCAAATCAAACTCCCATTGACTCCCATTGACAATGTTTCTAAACAAGGGACATGATGCATGTCGTGTATTGAGATTATGACGTTGTTAAATGTTTTTCATGAAGAAATGGAATGTTGTTAAGTTAGTATCAAAAGGGAATGTTTTAGTGTAACGTCACATACAACAGACAGGAAGTGTGTTGTAGACAGGGGAGACTGGTGATTGGCCAGAAGAGGGAGCATCTTTTTGCATTGTTTATAAATAGGGGGTAAACGAAGAAGAGAGGCAGAGCGGCCATTCTGAGGCGTCGCTCTCCGGGTGTCATGTCACCTGTCACTTATGCTGAAGCTTGGGATCTGAATAAACTTATGATTAAGGATTCAGTATGAGCAGACTCCTTTGTTTATCAGCAATAATTGCCACCACTCACTCGATACGACATGCACTTAACTAAGACATTTTCCTGACACCTCAAAACTATCCCACATTAAACAATTGCCTTGGCCACTGTGCCTTTTGAATGCTGAGTAATGAAAAATGCATTTATTTGGCGAGATACATTTTTCATTTGATTCAACAAAACACTTTGTGGGGTGCAGAAAAGGTTACAACACATCAGCTTCTCAGTGGTGGCGGCCATATTGAGACCTACTGTTTGAAGAAGATGAACTGTAATGGGGACTTCATCTTTTTTTTAGGGGGGAGGGGGGGACATTCTATAAAAATGGGGCAGGCAGCCGAAGTCCCTTTGGTACCTATTACAGCAGGCTTGTAGCCATTAATCACGGACAAGTAAGCATTTCAGCACAGCCTCCACCCAGGGTTTCCAATACCCATTCATTAACAGTTTCCACCTCGCTCTCTTTTCGTAGCTTCTGCTCCTTCATCGCTCTCACCTGGACTCGAAGGAGTTGGTCCTTACTTGCTGACATACCTGTTTTTACCGCCTCTACTATTTACAGTGCATGGAAGGATTTTCCACTGTATCTTTTATAGCTTGGGTAACATCTTGAGCTGTGGCAGTGCTGTTGTGTTTCATTGAGGTCCTTTTATTTATTATTACTGTGTGTGTTATCATGTTGTGTGCTGTATTGAAATGCCAGAAGTAGTATATATTTTTTATCTTGTACACTCTTAGAAAAAAAAGTGCTATCTAGAACTTATATGGGTTCCTCGGCTGTCCCCATAGGAGAACCTTTTTGGTTCAAGGTAGAACCCTTTTGGTGCTAAGTAGAACCGTTTTTGGTTCCATGTAGAACCCTTTCCACAGAGGGTTCTACGTGGAACCCAAAAGGGTTCTATCTGGAAACAAAAATGATTTTACCTGGAACCAAAAAGGGTTCTCCTACGAGGACAGCCAAAGAACCCTTTTGGAACCCTTCTAAGAGTGTAGTGTTATGAATGATCCTCCATTTCCGTATTCTATGAAGGTGGCAGAGTTGTTAGTCGGGGAGAGGCAACATCAGTCCGTGAGGATATTCTGTCATATCTATGATTGTATCAATTTGTACACTTTTTTTCTCACATGAAAGGAGCTTGCAGTTTAAATTTTTGTTACAAAGACATTGGTGGATGTTTCCCTCAAGGGACTATATATGTTTCAGTACCCCCAATTAAAATGGATGATACACACAAAGCAAAATCAAATAACTTGAAGCTGTGATCACAAATTGCCACCTAAAGTTCCAAACCATCAACAACGCAGTAAAACTAACATTGAAACAGTCTTACTGTTTCAATAATTAGCACACTCATTACATTGATGAAAATACGACCGACACATCATTTTATCCCAGTTGTAGATCAATGTTGTTGTCCACACATTATCAATATTCACTGCTTACAACTTCTTATTCCTTCTGTCTGTGAGAAATAAACAACAATACATAATGTAATGTCCAGTGGGGAAATTATCACAGTTATTAATGATTTGAAAGTCAAGACCACCGGAGGTCTTTCTATTATAGTTATTGACTTTTTGCTGTGTCTCATACATTTTTACATAAAAGCGCAGGAATCTGTGTGATCAGTATAGTCCAATGCAGGCTACAGTATAATACAAATTGAAATGTTAGCTGAAACAACACATGTAGCAGTGAAACTAACAAACAGCATCAATGGAAATAATAACTAATCTTCCGATTGCTTTTCATCCTGGAATGCCAATGTACAATTTGTCATCAGGGGCTTGTCATCTATCCCATTGATAATACTTGATAAATTATGAATTCATAAATATTTTTATTTCATTCAATAGTCCATACAAAGAAAATAAAAAATAAGCCAACATCATCAAATGTTGGATAGATAGATAGATAGATAGATATATAGATAGATAGATAGATAGATAGATAGATAGATAGATAGATAGATAGATAGATAGATAGATAGATAGATAGATAGATAGATAGATAGATAGATAGATAGATAGATAGATAGATAGATAGATAGATAGATAGATAGATAGATAGATAGATAGATAGATAGAGATATATTTATTTGACAATGTAAAACACAATACAACCACAGATGTGGATAATGCATTTAAAATAATTGAGGATCAGTGGTGTAAAGGACTTAATAAATAATTATTTAAAGTACTACTTAAGTAATTTTTGGGGGGTATCTGTACTTTACTTTACTATTTCTATTTTCGACAACTTTTACTTTTACTCCACTACATTCCTAAAGAAAATAATGTACTTTTTACTCCATTCATTTTCCCTGACACCCAAAAGTACTTGTTACATTTCGAATGCTTAGCAGGACAGAAAAATGGTCCAATTCACTGTCACGGTTTCGGCCGAGGCTGCCTCTCTCCCTTGTTCGGGCAGGTTTCGGCGTTCGTCGTCTCCGGAATTCTAGCTGCCACCGCTGTATGTTTCATGTTCGTTTGCTTTTGTCTGTTTGTTTCCACACCTGTTTCTGTTTTGGCGTAATTAGTGTCCTATAAGTTTCTCGTTGTGTTTGTCTAGTGTTGTGTGTAATTATTTTCCGTCAGTTGTGTGTATTGCTCGGTTGAGCTTCTCTCCACTGCGCTGGAGTATTTTCGCACCTGTTTGTGCGCAGTTACCATTTGTCGCACCTGTTTGTGCGCTGTTACTTTTCGCCTTCGTGCGTATTTTTCGCCTTCGGGCAAAGTTGTCCTTTTGCCTTAGTTTGGGCAGTAATACAAGCCTTTGGAATATCGTTCTGAGTCCTGCGTTTGATTCCACCATTGCACCTACAGCACGCCCTGACAGAATTACACACCATCAATGGAATCAGCAGGAGCCGAAGCAGCCCAGACGAGACTGGAGGCCCAGGTTCGGGACCAACAAGATCAGATCCTGCAGATGGGGACCGCCCTGCAGGAGGTGATTTCCACCCTCCGAGGCTGGGGTACGCCTCCACCGCCTCCCTCCCTGCCAGCACCATCGGCCAGCCCGCCCATTCCAGCGCCGGAACCTCGAGGAGTCCGACTATCTCTCCCGAGGGCCTACGACGGAACCGCGGCTGGGTGTCAGGGATTCCTACTCCAGGTGGAGCTATACCTGGCCACAGTGCACCCGGCACCTTCGGGGCATGAGAGCGTGTCCGCCCTGATCTCCTGCCTGGCCGGAAAAGCGTTGGAGTGGGCCAACGCGGAGTGGAGGAGGATCGACGCCACGACGATTACCTACGACGAGTTCTCCCGCCGCTTCAGGGCGGTGTTTGACCATCCCCCGGAGGGGAAAGCGGCGGGGGAGCGTCTGGTCTTCCTCCGGCAGGGGAGGAGGAGTGCCCAGGAATTCGCTCTCGAATTCCGTACTCTAGCGGCAGATGCAGGGTGGAATGATCGGGCCCTCATCGATCTATACAGATGTAGCCTACGAGAGGACGTCCGTCGGGAGCTGGCTTGTAGGGACACCAGCCTCTCTTTCGACCAGCTGGTCGACATGTCCATCAGGCTGGATAACCTACTGGCTACCCGCGGACGTCCTGCGGAGGGTCCGTCCATTTCACCCTCCAGCGCCTCCGAGCCGTGTCCTATGGAGCTCGGGGGCGCTGGCGCTAGAGAGAGGAGGAGTCGGCAGGCTAGGGGGTCCATCCACTGCACCAACTGTGGTCGGGGAGGACACACCGCGGCTAGGTGCTGGGGATGGCCTCCTAGGGGAGATGACGACAGGTCCCGCACTGGGGATTCCCTCCAGGTGAGTAGGCGCCCCACTCACCCAGAGCTCACTGTTGCCCATTTTTGTATGCCTGTAAGTTTTCCACAGGTAGCACCTCATTCCCAGCATAAGGCGCTGGTAGATTCAGGCGCGGCTGGGAATTTTATTGATAAAAAGTTTTGTTTAGCGTTAGGGATTCCCCTTATTCCTGTTGATGTTCCTTTCCCCGTTCATGCCCTAGATAGTCGTCCGTTGGGTACGGGCTTAATCAGGGAAGTCACGGCGCCACTTAGGATGTGTGCGCAGGGGGATCATCAGGAGATGATTCAGCTGTTCCTGATTGACTCTCCTGCGTATCCGGTGGTGCTGGGCATGCCCTGGTTGAGTACCCATAACCCAGCTATTTCGTGGCAGGAGAGGGCTCTGATGGAGTGGTCTGCTCAGTGTGTGGGTAGATGTTTGGGCGTTTCCGTAGGGGCTACCTCGGTGGAGAGTCCAAACCAGGTGCCCGCATTGCACGTTCCACCTGAGTATGGGGATTTGGCTATTGCGTTTAGTAAGGCGAGGGCGACGCGGTTGCCACCCCATAGGCAGGGGGATTGTGCGATAGACCTCCAGGCAGGAGCTGCGCTCCCACGGAGCCATGTGTATCCTCTGTCTCAGGAGGAGAAGAAAGCTATGGAGATTTACATAGACGAATCTCTGAGACAAGGATACATACGGCCTTCCACTTCCCCTGCGTCCTCGAGTTTCTTTTTTGTGAAGAAAAAGGATGGTGCTTTGCGCCCGTGCATCGATTACCGTGGTCTCAATCAGATTACGGTGAAGTATAGTTATCCACTCCCGCTGATTGCGACCATGACTGAGTCGTTGCATGGGGCGCGTTTCTTCACGAAATTAGATCTCAGGAGCGCGTACAACTTGGTGCGCATCAGGGAGGGTGATGAATGGAAAACAGCCTTTAGTACCACCTCGGGTCATTACGAGTATCTGGTCATGCCATACGGGTTGATGAACGCTCCGTCAGTTTTCCAATCATTCGTGGATGAGATCTTCAGGGACATGCAGGGGCAGGGGGTGGTGGTGTACATTGATGACATTCTCGTGTACTCGCCTACCCGTGTCGAGCATGTGGCCCTGGTGCGTAGAGTGTTGCGGAGGCTGGTGGAGCACGACCTGTATGTGAAGGCAGAGAAGTGTCTGTTTTTCCAGGAGTCGGTCTCTTTTTGGGTTATCAGTTGTCTGCGTCAGGGGTGAAGATGGAGGTAGACCGGGTGTCGGCCGTGCGTAATTGGCAAACACCAACCACTGTGAAGGAGGTGCAGCAGTTTTTGGGGTTTGCAAATTACTACAGGAGGTTTTGGACAGGTGGCAGCTCCCATCACGTCTCTGTTGAAGGGGGGTCCGGTGCGTCTGCAGTGGTCGGCCGAGGCGGACAGGGCGTTTGGGAGGCTGAAGGACCTGTTTACCTCGGCCCCGGTGCTGGCACATCCGGATCCCTCTTTGCCGTTCCAGGTACTACCCCTGCCCGTTCCACCACTGACATTCACACACATCAAGAGAACATCCCTGGTCATCCCTACTGCCTCTTATCTAGCAGACTCACTAAACACAAATGCTTCATTTGTAAATTATGGCTGAGTGTTGGCGTGTGCCCCTGGCTATCCGTAAATTTAAAAAACAAGAAAATAGTGCCGTCTGGTTTGCTTAATATAAGCAATGTAAAATTATTCATACTTTTACTTTTGATACTTAAGTATATTTTAGCAATTGGGTACTTTTCCCACCACTGTCGAGGATGGCACAAAAAAGTTTGAAAACCTTTTTCCATTGTAGTCCTCTTAAATGAATGTTTCAAAAATTAACACACAACATAGCCTACGAGGCATACTTGGGTAATACCTATGACACATAACAAAACAAAGGACGACATTTTATTTTTATTTAACAAGGCAAGTCAGTTAAGAACAAATTATTATTTACAATGACAGCCTACACCGGCCAAACCCGGACGACGCTGGGCCAATTGTGCGCCGCCCTATGGGACTCCCAATCACGGCCGGTTGTGATACAGCCTGGAATCGAACCAGGGGGTCTGTAGTGACGCCTCAAGCACTGAGATGCAGTGCCTTAGACCACTGCGCCACTCGGGAGCCCAAGAGTATGACTCAGTAGATCAGGCTCCTAAACTGAATTAGATGATGGTTTGATGATGGAGGTGACAGCTAGTGGTGATGTCAGGTCATGCCAGATGATGGTGATGCAGTTGGCTTGCCGGCTCTGATGTTATCCTGGGCCTCTCTGTAGCTTGTGATGCCAGGTGATGGGATTGGCTTGCTGGCCCTGATGTCATCCTCAGCTCTGTCTCTCTGTAGCCTGGACTTCATTCTCCTCCACAACTAATGTGTATCACCCACTTGGGTGATGCCTCTGCTGCTGCTACAGCGCAAAAAAGCCCACCACATATCAGTCTATAGCAGTAGTCATCTCCACTATGAGCTCTCTGCCATTTCCATAATGCTGTCAGGTCTCATTGATCAAGATGCCACTGCTGAGATGCATCTTTTAAATGCAAAGTTTAGCCAGCTAGCTAGCTAGCCAAACCAGACGAGTCAAACCTGCCATCACTCCTGCAACTCTGTGGGTAAAAACAACCAGATATATCCATAAAACAACTCAATGACTTTTCAACAAAAAAAAGCTGATTAAAAAACAAACAAAAACATTGCAAATATCTACACAATTTACAGAGCTCTCTGTTTAGGCTGCCTTACAGCGCCATGGCAACCACGCAAAAAAAGGTTAGACGTATGGTCTATCTCCTTAGTTTCTATCTATTGGTGCGTTCGTAAATTCCCTCTGGCTATCTACTCTGATTTCAGAGCATTCTCGTCTGAGTGTGCCAGAGCGCAGAATAACTGATGAATTTACGCCCTTTGAATATGAATGGTGTCAGTAAATGTCTGCAAAAAAACGTGATTAAATTGTTGCCAGCATTACAGTTACAGTCACAAACGCTCTAGATAACATGAAAGCAGCCTAACCAGCTCAGCTAGGTCGAGTAAAATGGTCAGAGTGAGGTGTTCTCTCATTTGAGTCTGGAAGTAGCTAGCTAGCAAGCTAGCCAACTTTAGCCAGTTAGCTTGGGTGCTTGACTGCAGTTGTCAGGTCAGAACACTTGGATCAACCCTACTCCTCCGCCAGAGCGTCTAGTGTGCACTCTGAACGCTCCAAGAGCGAAACACTCTGAATTTATGAACAGACAATCTGACAACGCTCTGAATTTATGAACGCCCAGAGCGCACTCTAAGCGCACTTTGGCACTCCATAGTGAATTTGTTGGAATAGTTATAGGTGTACAGTACAGTGAAAATGGAAATGACCTTATGCATTTCAAGGCCAATACTTCCTCTGAGCATAAAAATGTATGCTGCCCACCGTGTGTGGTACATTAAAAGATATTTCCACAAAATATGGACAGATTGTATTACTTTAAAGTGTGCATTTCCTACAGTAAGTGTCTACAAAGAGTGTCATCCTAAACTCTTTCATCAGTTGATGAAAATCATAATTTATATCAGGAATGACTCCGTATTGCCCCTTTCCTCGCTTTGTCAAATATAATCTAACACCTCTCCCATATAATCAATTATTTTACTGTTATTTTTTGCCATTTTTTGTGTTATGTTCTTTTATTCATCTCTTTTATTGACTTCTGTTTTTTATCTACTTCATTTTATTGATTTACTGTAAAGTGTGTTGTGATTTTGAATGCACTTTAAATAAAGTTTGATTTGATTTGTTTATTTCCAAAGCATCACTGTGAGTTGATCAGGAAATATTACATTTCTCTTAAAATGTGTTATTACCAAATCAGTCAGATTTGTATCTCTATTGAAGAACTGTGTCAATCAACATTGAGAGAGATGGCATCATGGCCCTGAAACTTTCAACCACCAATTAATATAGTCGTATTAATTAGTGCACACCGTAGCAAAATGTTTTGCAAAAGAAAACAAGCATTTCTTATTAGTTTCCATTTTGCTCCTAGTGAATAAGACCAAGGTAAAGAGTGTTAACCTCGTTAGCTGACTGATTAAGTGAATATGTGTCATGCCCTCCAATTGCCAATCTCCACGAGTCGGGGGAAGGAACAAACTCCCATCATAATGTAATTTGGCTACAATTACTGTGAACCACCCTCCTTCCCTCCCATGTCAGCCTAACCTCAAAGACTAGTCATAACATAGTAAGTGTCAATCTGTGATTACATAAGACAGAAGGTTACTTAAGCAAAAAAGGAGGAAGGATGGGCAGGGAGGATGGGTGAGCGTATAATGTGGACGTCTAGCAACCCAAAGGTTGAGTGTACGAATCACATCATGGACAACTTTAGCATTTTAGCTAATTAGCAACTACTTTCTACTTTGCAACTTCTTAGCATGTATGATAACCCTTAACCTAACCTTAACCCCTAACCCTAACCCCTAGCAAAAGTGATCCAACTAGACACCTAGCTAACATTAGCCACAACAAAGTGGAATTCGTAACATATTGTACGAAATGGATGATGCACATCCACAAATAAATTCATACTATATGAAATGTAACATATCATACTACACTGAACAAGAAATGTAAATGCAACATGCAACAATTTCAAAGATTTTACTGAGTTACAGTTCATATGAGGAAATCAGTCAATTGAAATAAATAAATTAGGTCCTGATCTATGGATTTCACATGACTGGGAATACAGATATGCATCTGTTGGTCACAGATACCATAAAAAAAAGTAGGGGCATGGATCAGAAATCCAGTCAGTATCTGGTGTGACCACTATTTGCCTCATGCAGCACGACACATCTCCTTCCCATTGAGTTGATCAGGCTGTTGATTGTGGCCTGTTGTCCCACTCCTCTTGAATGGCTGCGCGAAGTTGCTGGAACACATCGATCCAGAGCATCCCAAACATGCTCAATGGGTGACATGTCTGGTGAGTATGCAGGCCATGGAAGAACTGGGACATTTTCAGCTTCCAGGAATTGTTTCACATTATTATAATATTTTTTTTAGTCATTTAGCAGATACTCTTATCCAATGCGACTTACAGTAGTAGTGAGTGGATACATTCTCATACTTCTCCCCGTACTGGTCCCCTGTGGGAGTCAAAACCACAACCCTGGCATTGCAAGCACCATGCTCTACCAACTGAGCCACATCCTTGCAACATGGGGCTGAACATTATCATGCTGAAACATGAGGTGATGACGGAGGATGAACGGTACGACAATGGGCTTCAGGATATCATCACGGTATCTCTGTGCATTCAAATTGCCATCACAAAAATGCAATTGTGTTCGACGAGCACGCAGATGAGCTTCCCTGTGACGGTTTCTGACAGTTTGTGTAGAAATTCTTCAGTTGTGCAAACCCACAGTTTCATCAGCTGTCCGGGTGGCTGGTCTCAGACGATCCCACAGGTGAAGAAGCCGGATGTGGAGGTCTTGGGCTGGCGTGGTTATACGTGGTCTGCGGTTGTGAGGCCGGTTAGACGTACTGCCAAATTCTCTAAAACGACGTTGGTGAAGGATTATGGTAGAGAAATTAACATTAAATTCTCTGGCAACAGAGCTGGTGGACATTGCTGCAGTCAGCATGCCAATTGCATGCTCCCTCCAAACTTGAGACATCTGTGGAATTGTGTTATGTGACAAAATTGCACATTTTAGAGTGGCCTTTTATTGTCCCCAGCACAAGGTGCACCTGTGTAATGATCATGCTGTTTAATCAACTTCTTGATATGCCACACCTGTCAGGTGGATGGATTATCTTGGCAAAGGAGAAGTGCTCACTAACAGGGATATAAACACATTTGTGCACAACATTTGAGAGAAATACGTTTTTTGTGCATATGGAACATTTCTGGGATCTTTTATTTCAGCTCATGAAACATGGGACCAACACTTAACATGTTGCGTTTATATTTTTGTTCAGTGCTATCCTTGAGTCCAGGTTGCCCATGCAGCCCCTCCGCTGAACTGCTGATCTGCAGAATTGCCGTGAGATCCCTCTTTTTCCCCTTTCTTTGTGTCACCGAGGACATTAAATGTGGGAGTTAGATTTCCCCTGGCAGCAGTCTAAACAAAATTATTGCTAATCATTTGTCGTCCTGGTGCCTCGGAATGCTCTGAGAGAAAGTCCATATTGATTAAGAATGAGAGGCAGAGCAGTCCTCCCTCCTAACTGATGCAAATGAGCGACCAGGCCCAGTGTTTGGAGGATGGAAGGGTGGGCCAATACCGGGTCAACCAGGGACAGTGGATGTAGTCTCAGTCAGTTAAGAATGATTTGATGATGTTACATAGTGGTCGGGCAAGTTCATCCAAGTTCATTCAACCATAATCATAACCATTGTAGTCAGATGAGGGTTTGATGAGTTATTTTTTATTTGTCCCCATCAGGTATATCTGCGCCACAGAGGGTAGTGCGTACGGCCCAGTACATCACTGGGGCCAAGCTTCCTGCCATCCAGGACCTCTATACCAGGCAGTGACAGAGGAAGGCCCTAAGAATTGTCAAAGACTCCAGCCACCCTAGTCATAGACTGTTCTCTCTGCTCCCGCACGGCAAGCGGTACCGGAGCGCCAAGTCTAGGTCCAAAAGGCTTCTTAACAGCTTCTACCCCCAAGCCATAAGACTCCTGAACATCTAATCAAATTGCTACCCGGACTATTTGCATTGTGTACCCCACCCCCACCCCCACCTTTACGCTGCTGCTACTCTCTGTTTACTATCTATGCATAGTCACTTTAACTATACCTACATGTACATATTACCGCAATTACCTTGACTAACCGGTGCCCCCGCACATTGACTCTGTACCGGTACCCTCTGTATATAGCCTCGCTACTGTTATGTTTACTGTTATTTTACTGCTTTTATTTTTTACTTATCTATTGTTTACTTAACACTTATTTCTCTTAAAACTGCATTGTTGGTTAGATCTTGTAAGTAAGCATTTCACTGTAAGGTCTACACCTGTTGTATTCTGCACACGTGACAAATACAATTTGATTTGATTTGATATGTGGGGGCAGCTTATCTGTATGGAGAATACAGTGTTTGTTGTTGCCTTGATTGCAAGTCTATGTTTCTTTTCAGTTACTTCTAACTGAATTTATGACATCAGTGGTCCTCTGTAGCTCAGCTGGTAGAGCACGGCGCTTGTAACGCCAAGGTAGTGGGTTCGATCCCCGGGACCACCCATACACAAAAATGTATGCACACATGACTGTAAGTCGCTTTGGATAAAAGCGTCTGCTAAATGGCATATTATTATTATTTTCTTCCAACTTCATTACGATTCAACCACTAATTAATAACCTGCTAGAAACAACAATTTTGCTTGATTCCATGCTATTTTGCATAATACTCCTTTATGAAAATAAATCCCTTTCTTTAGAATATATCTGTGGGCGCTTTTTGTTTCACTGGTTTGGAGTTTGTCACAGTTGACGTATCACGTATGATTAAGAAATCGAAGGTAAATACCCCTGTGGCCACATTGAGAATAGGAGAATGGCACAGTCATTACTCATCCCAAGGATACCATACTGCGGGTGCAGGAGTTATGCTTGGTCTTGGCTGCTTGTTGGTATCAGAACAGAAGCTAATAGCACTTGCC
This sequence comes from Coregonus lavaretus, assembly GCF_964263955.1. NCBI lineage: Eukaryota > Metazoa > Chordata > Actinopteri > Salmoniformes > Salmonidae > Coregonus > Coregonus lavaretus. Next base: position 16,956,171 of record NC_140026.1, on the reverse strand, counting down.
AATTCCTTCATAAATATAAAATAGGCCTGCATCATATTTGGAAATTGGGCTTTATGAAGACGTTAAAGTGCCGCCGGAGTTGATGCATTGTTAAAGACTGTCAGGAACCGCTGGCAGCCATTTTGAAACACAGACCCAAGCGTAATGTTTGGGATTCACGCTGACTTTCAAGATGGCTGCCAAACCTTTTTTTTATTAATCTGGTTTCACCATAATGGATATTGTCCAATTAATTTTTATAAAACAATTTGCAGGAACCTTGTTGGACACCTTGTTGTATAGCTAATCAATGTCGCTATGATTGTAAACATGAAGTACTACACATCACTTCAATAGAACCAAACTAAAATCACATTATGATACTAACATTTACTGCAGAGTGATAATATATATATATTATCCACAATAATGATGCATGTCTTCCTTCTGCATGCCTGCGGCTGTTACAACTCATCAAGTCAGCTGTTAGACTCAGAGGTCCCACCCACTGGTGCAAACTCAATGCCCCCATCTAACTGCAGCCTAAAGTTTTAGAAGAATGAAGTCAACATCAAGCTAAATGGAAAGTGCAATCGAGCTGTATGGTCTTTTTTCAATAAGCTAATATATGCACATAGTGCAAAGGATTTGTGTCAAAGTCTAAATATAGGAAATTGTTTGTGCTGCAGTGTTTTAATCTAATGCCATCCATTTCAGCACTAATGATATAACAATGACTCAAATCAGATCAAATGTTATTTGACACGTGCCAAATTCAACAGGTGTAGAGTTTACCTTGAAATGCTTGCCCTTCCCAACGATGAAGAGTAAAACATTTTTTTTTTTTTATGGTAACACAAGAGGAATAAAATACACAAGAATGAAGCTATACTGAACAAAAATATAAACGCAACATGTAAAGTGTTGGTCCCATGTTTCATGAGCTGAAATTAAAGATCCCAGAAATGTTCCATACGCACAAAAAGCGTATTTCTCTAAAATGTTTCACATCCCTGTAAGTGAGCATTTTTCCCTTGCCAAGATAATCCATCCACCTGACAGGTGTGGCATATCAAGAAGTTGATTAAACAGCATGATCATTACACAGGTGCACCTTGTGCTGGGGACAAAAAAGGCCACTCTAAAATGTGCAGTTTTGTCACACACCACAATGCTACAGCATGCAATTGGCATGCTGACTGTTGGAATGTCCACCTGCGCTGTTGCCAGATAATGTAATGTTCATTTCTCTACCATAAGCAGCCACCAACGTTGTTTTAGAGAATTTGGCAGTACGTCCAACCTTCCTCAAAACCGCAGATCACTTGTAACCACGCCAGCCCAGGACCTACACATCTGGCTTCTTCACCAGCAGGATCGTCTGAGGGGGTGGATTGGGGGGGGGGTGGGGGGGGGGGATTTCTGTCTGTAATAAAGACCTTTTGTAGGGAAAAGCTTATTCTGATTGTCTGGGCCTGGCTCCCCAGTGGGTAGGCCTGGCTCCCAAGTGGGTGGGCCTTTGCCCTCCCAGGCCCACCCATGTGAAATCCATAAATTAGGGTCTAATGAATGTATTTCAATTGACTGATTTCCTTCTATGTACTGTAATTCAGTAAAATCGTTGAAATTGTTGCATGTTGCGTTAATATTTTTGTTCAGTATATATACAGGGAGTACCAGTACCAGTACCATATCACTATGCAGGGTACAAGGTATTTTAGGTAGATACTGGATGTACATAAAGGCAGTGTAAAGTGACAAATGCAGTTTGTATTTTTGAAACTCATTCAAAATGGAGTGCATTCTGTCCAAAACAGATCTGATGAGACAGTTAGTGTTGACTTAACTCTCTATTGTACTTAATTGGACATATGTAGTGCATTAATAATATAAAGCTTCACACATAATGGGAAAGTAAATTTATGCACTATCTGTCATGTTACAATTGCTGTCATTTTAGAATTATCATCACATTGTATCATATTAAAAGGTGCAAGCTAAATAGGAATAAAACATTGCCTTTATTTGAAAATAAAAAATGCTAGACAATGCTAATGTTGACATTTACCTTGAATAGTGATAACCTAACAATGAACAAATAGTTATTTGGACCTTGTAGCCTTTGGCTTCTAATTGGTCAGCTACTATTTTCTATCAGGTCAGTGGATTATTTGTAGCTCTGAAACCCCCACATTCCAATTCTAATGTTATTATCCTAAGAAATGAGACTGCAAAACACAGTTTTCCTCCTGTACAGATAAAGAGTGCTGAATACCTTTGTTGTGTCACTTCAGAAAATTACCCGGCTGCCTATTTGTCTCCTGCTGTGTGTTTCGTCGTGGGTATTTCTCTGGATGGGGCTCAGTATCTCTCAGTCTACAATTAATCACACTGTGAGTAGTGTGCTATCAAGATGTGTTCTACTTGTAACCCTCTTCAGTCCAGAAGATAATGTAGGCATGTGTGAACAAGTTGAGTTCAATAGTTAAGGAAATGCAAAGCCATTTATGTTGTGCTATTAGATGTCCTGCATAGGAAAATGAGTTAATGAAATACCTCTGAGAAAATTGCTACACATTTGACAACCCCCAACTGGCTAACTGTGGTCATACAACTCCCACATAGATCCATGGACTAATCACTCTTAGAAAAAAAGGTGCTATCTAGAACCTAAAAGGGTTATTCGGCTGTCCCTATAGGAGAACCCTTTGAAGAACCATTTTTGGTTCCAGCTAAAACCCTTTTGGTTCCAGTTAGAATCCTTTTTAGTTCCTTGTAGAACCCTTTACACAGACGGGTTCTACATGGAACCCAAAATAGTTCTACCTGGAACAAAAAAGGGTTCTACCTGGAACCAAAAAAGGGTTCTCCTATGGGGACAGCCGAGGAACCCTTTTGGAGCCCTTTTTCTAAGTGTCGGGACACTATTCCCTGTAATGTATTGTATAGAATGCATAGTCCACACAATAAAGACCCCTTATTCAAATGACATCATATTTTAGTCATTGTGGCTCTAATCACATGATATGCTTCAATAGCAAACACATTGTGATTCTTATTCCTGTCAGAGGATATCAACATGATTTTGGGCACTTGAACATTTTGGGAGTCTGATGAATTGCCAATTACATAGATCATGTCATTCAAACAAATAATGACTGGCACTCTCAGTCACAAGTTATTTTGTCAAACACTTTCGAATGCACTTTCTGTCATTGATTGGATAATTAAGGAAATACATTTGGCCCACTTATTTGCAAAACTTTCCCACTTTCCCACATCCAAACAAACTGACAATGCACACATTATGGTATGTTCACATCCTCCAAAATGACCAATCAGAACAACTATTTTCGATTTAATGAACAGAAATAAAACCAATTTGACATTTAGGATGAGTCTAGCATGACAATTCCATGACAGTATCACTTTATGCCCATGTTGCTGATGACAAGTGGAAAATACCCCATGGGGCCAAACAATGTTGTGCATCACTGAGCTGTAACATCTAATTATCAGGGAACTCTAAACCGTATTGGAATTTGTCAGCTCTTTGGAAAGTGCAATGTTTCTACCTTTCCCACAAACCAACACATAATATCCTCACCTCTCTCAGGAAGCAAATCAAATCAAATCAAAATTGTATTTGCCACATGCGCCGAATACAACAGGTGTAGACATTACAGTGAAATGCTTAGTTAAAAGCCCTTAACCAACAATGCATTTTATTTATTTATAAAAAAGTAAAATAAAAAAAGTGTTAAGTAAAAAAATTTAAGCAAATAACTAAAGAGCAGCAGTAAAATAAAATAACAGTAGGGAGGATATATACAGGGGGGTACCGGTGCAGAGTCAATGTGCGGGGGCACCGGCTAGTCGAGGTAATTTAGGTAATATGTACATGTGGGTAGAGTTAAAGTAACTATGCATAAATAATAAACAGAGTAGTAGCAGTGTAAAAGAGGGGGAATGGGTGGGGGTGAAGGGGGCAGTGCAAATAGTCCGGGTAGCCATGATTAGCTGTTCAGGAGTCTTATGGCTTGGGGGTAGAAGCTGTTGAGAAGCCTTTTAGACCTAGACTTGGCGCTCCGGTACCGCTTGCCGTGCAGTAGCAGAGAGAACAGTCTATGACTAGGGTGGCTGGAGACTTTGACAATTTTGAGTGCCTTCCTCTGACACCGCCTGGTATAGGGGTCCTGGATGGCAGGAAGCTTGGCCCCAGTGTTGTACTGGGCCGTACACACAACCCTCTGTAGTGCCTTGTGGTCGGAGGCCGAGCAGTTGCCTTACCAGGCAGTGATGCAACCAGTCAGGATGCTCTCGATGGTGCGGCTCTAGAACTTTTTGAGGATCTGAGGACCCATGCCAAATCTTTTCAGTCTCCTGAGGGGGAATAGGCTTTGCCGTGCCCTCTTCACGACTGTCTTGGTGTGTTTGGACCATGATAGTTAGTTGGTGATGTGGACACCAAGGAACTTGAAGCTCTCAACCTGTTCCACTACAGCCCCATCGATGAGAATGGGGGCGTGCTCAGTCCTCTTTTTTTCCCCTGTAGTCTACAATCATCTCCTTTGTCTTGATCACGTTGAGGGAGAGGTTGTTATACTGGCACCACACGACCAGGTCTCTGACCTCCTCCCTATAGGCTGTCTCATCGTTGTCGGTGATCAGGCCTACCACTGTTGTGTTGTCGGCAAACTTAATGATGGTGTTGGAGTCGTGCCTGGCCATGCAGTCATGGGTGAACAGGGAGTACAGGCGGGGACTGAGCACGCACCCCTGAAGGGCCCCCGTGTTGAGGATCAGCGTGGCAGATGTGTTGTTACCTACCCTTACCACCCGGGGGCGGCCCATCAGGAAGTCCAGGATTCAGTTGCAGAGGGAGGTGTTTAGTCCCAGGATCCTTAGCTTAGTGATAATGGTGTTGATGTGAGCCATGACCAGCCTTTCAAAGCACTTCATGGCTACAGACGTGAGTGCTACGGGTCGGTAGTCATTTAGGCAGGTTATCTTAGTGTCCTTGGGCACAGGGACTGTGGTAGTCTTCTTGAAACATGTTGGTATTACAGACTCAGTCAGAGACATCTTGAAAATGTCAGTGAAGACACTTGCCAGTTGGTCAGCACATGCTCAAAGTACATGTCCTGGTAATCCGTCTGGCCCTGCGGCCTTGTGAATGTTGACCTGCTTAAAAGTCTTACTCACATCGGCTATGGAGAGCGTGATCACATAGTCATCCGGAACAGCTGGTGCTCTCATGCATGCTTCAGTGTTGCTTGCCTCGAAGCGAGCATAGAAGTGATTTAGCTCGTCTGGTAGGCTTGTGTCACTGGGCAGCTCGTGGCTGTGCTTCCCTTTGTAGTCTGTAATAGTTTACAAGCCCTGCCACATCCGATGAACGTCAGAGCCGGTGTAGTACGGTTCAATCTTAGTCCTGTATTGACTCTTTGCCTGTTTGATGGTTCGTCGGAGGGCATAGCGGGATTTCTTAGCATCTGCGTCATCTGACCACTTTTTTATTAACCGAGTCACTGGTGCTTCCTGCTTTAGTTTTTGCTTATAAGCAGGAATCAGGAAGATAGAGTTATGGTCAGATTTGCCAAATGGAGGGCGCAGGAGAGCTTTGTATGCGTCTCTGTGTGTGGAGTAAAGGTGGTCTAGAGTTTTTTTCCTCTGGCTGCACATTTAACATGCTGGTAGAAATTAGGTAGAACGGATTTAAGTTTCCCTGCATTAAAGTCCCCGGCCACTAGGAGCGCTGCCTCTGGATGAGCGTTTTCCTGTTTACTTATGGCCTTATACAGCTCATTGAGTGCAATCTTAATGCCAGCATCTGTTTGTGGTGGTAGATAGACAGCTACAAAAAATATAGATGAAAAGTATATTGGTAAATAGTGTGGTCTACAGCTTATCATGAGATACTCTACCTCAGACGAGCAAAACCTCGAGACTTCCTTAGTATTAGATTTTATGCACCAACTGTTGTTTACAAATATACTCAGACCGCCACCCCTTGTCTTACCGGAGTTAGCCGTTCTATCCTGCCGATGTAGCGTGTATCCCGTCAGCTCTATGTTGTCCATGTCGTCGTTCAGCCACGACTTGGTGAAACATAAGATATTACAGTTTTTAATGTCCCGTTGGTAGGATAACCTTAGGTCGTCTAATTTATTTTCAAATGATTGAACATTGGCTAATAGGATTGATGGAAGAGGCAGTTTACTCACTCGCCTTCGGATCCTTACAAGGCACCCCGACCTACGTCCACGATATCTCCATCTCTTTCTCATGCGAATGATGGGGATTTGGGCCTTGTCGGGTGTCTGTAGGATATCCTTCGCGTCCGACTCATTGAAGAAAACATCTTCGTCCAATACGAGGTGAGTAATCACTGTCCTGATATCCAGAAGGTATTTTTGGTCATAACAGACTGTGGCAGAAATATTATGTACAGAATAAATGACAAATAATGCAAAAAAACAGACATAATAGTACAATTGGTTAGAGGGCTGTAAAACGGCAGCCATCTTCTCCGGCGCCACTTCAAAACATCCGTTCACCCTCTGAACGGCACACATACACAATCCCCAAATACCTCTTCTCTATTGTGAACGGAAGAGGAAATCTAGATAATAGGGAATTATTTTATGAAACACAATTTTGCGCAATTCAAGTCGCTCACGTGTATTGTGTTAATTTGTGCTCTCTCTATTTAGCTAAAATAAGTCCAATGCATACAATAAAAAGAAAATCTAAACAGAAAGACTGGGCCATTTGCAAATGTTTTTAAATGAGCAATCAAACTAAAGGCAAACTGTACACTTAAACAACACCAAAAACTGCCTCACAGCAGCACAATGCAAGTGACTGACTAATGTAAGCATGGTGACCTCATCTCAGTTTGCTGCTCTACCAGTTTTACTGGTAAACGAACATTCATCATTAAAAGATGTTTGGCTTTAATTAAGGCCAATTACACTAAGAGTACAAAACTTTAAGAACACCTTCCTACTATTGAGTTGCACCCCCTTTTGCCCTCAGAACAGCCGCAATTCATCAGGGCATGGACACTACAAGGTGTCTAAAGCTTTCCACAGGGATGCTGGCCCATGTTAAATCCAATGCTTCCCACAGTTGTGTCAAGTTGGCTGGATGTCCTTTTGGGTGATGGACCATTCTTTTGTATTTCACCCCCTTTTCCTCCCCAATTGCATTCCTACTGATGACTTAAGTTGGATTGCAAGTAAAGCCCTCCCAGCCAAACCCTCCCCTAACGACGCTGGGCCAATTGTGCACGGCCCTATGGGACTCCCAGTCACGGCCAGTTGTGACACAGCTTGGGATCGAACCCAGGTCTGTTGTGACGCCTCAAGCACTGCGACGCAGTGCCTTAGACCGCGACGCAGTGCCTTAGACCGCGACGCAGTGCCTTAGACCGCGACGCAGTGCCTTAGACCGCGATGCAGTGCCTTAGACCGCGACGCAGTGCCTTAGACCGCGATGCAGTGCCTTCAACCGCGACGCAGTGCCTTAGACCAAGACGCAGTGCCTTAGACCGCGATGCAGTGCCTTAGACCAAGACGCGGTGCCTTAGACCGCGATGCAATGCCTTCGACCGCGACGCAGTGCCTTAGACCATGACACAGTGCCTTAGACCGCTGCGCCACTCGGGAGGCCAATGGACCATTGTTGATACACACAGGAAACCTGACACACTCAAACTGATGTGCATGGCACCTACTACCATACCCCATTCAATGGCACTCGATGGGACATTTCGAAATTTTTCAGCTTCATATTCATCATCTCTAGCACCACCCCAACATCAACCTATGTGAAAATGGCGCATTTCTATGTTTTGTAGTAAAAAAGATAGTTTTCAATGACATCATCGATGTGCATCTTGAGATTTTAACCAATTATGAGTAGGCATTGCCTACTAATTGCCTCCTAATTGCTTGATGATGTCATTGGAAACACTTATCTTCTGACTTGACATGACTACCATTTTCATCTATTTATTTTTACAGAGCATGTAGCTACGAATATAAACGTATAATCGTCATAGCCTTTTTTTTCTCGTAAAAGCACATACTGTAGATGTGTATGAAATGGTAAGCAAAAACGTTGAATTTGGTCATATGCGGAAATGTGTGTGTAATGTCAGTATTCTAGTCAAGGAAGCATCATGCAAAATATATGGTCACACTACACTTACCAAGACCATTTCCAAATAAGGTGTGCTGTCACCTTCTTTTAAAGCAAGCCTTGAGATGGTACCACCCAGCACATCTAGAAGGGAGTATATTTCATACCGAACCCCTCCCTTGAGATTACATAGAGGCACGTTTACATCACAATTTCATAGTTGAGCCGCTAGCGGCAAAAATAGCTATATTTACTACTAAAAGACCAAAATACATAACTTTTGCAAAGAACTGTCCAAATGAAGACCAGAATTGACGTGTTTCACTATAACTAATCCTAAAACATTGGGTTTTCAATTATTTATTGTTTTACTCTTTCAGCTTGAAATCTCAAAAGGGATTCCTGTGCATGCACAAATAAAGTTAGTCATTTACAAATGGTCTATTATAGTCTATTTGTTAGAGTGCATGCATTATTTGAGCTATCATAAAACATTTGTTGTCATCTGGAATGTTTCTAAAATGTCAACAGAAGGCAAACCTTAGAATTGCATAATTACATGTAGCCTGAATACAGGACAATTGTTTTTTGTGAGCATGGATTTATTTATATTACAGGATATTGGATGACTGTCATTCACCCAGCTCAATGTAACGTCAATAGGTTTCGGCTACGACATGATACTCGAATTTACCCTACACCCATCGAGGTTGCTACAACCTAGCCTACGAATGAACGTTTACAACATAGGTGCACAAAGTGACAGACAGTGACACATTCAATATGGCCTTGCACATTCTTGCCTTCATATAGTTGATCTAGTGTGTAATCATGGGTCCAAACAGTTGCAAACAAGAGTTTCTATTGGACAAATTCAGGTTTGTTTATCCCCGTTTTTATTTAATTTTTTTATTTTACCTTTATTTAACCAGTTAGGCCAGTTGAGAACAAGTTCTCATTTACAACTGCGACCTGGCTAAGATAAAGCAAAGCAGTGCGATAAAAACAACAACAACAACACAGAGTTACATATGGAATAAACAAAACCTACAGTCAATAACACAATAGAAAATCTATATACAGTGTGTGCAAATTTAGTAAGTGAGCATGGATGTATTTATATTACAGGATATATATTACACATTAAATCGTTTTGTTCCGTTTGCTTCGGTTAAATAAATGTTTTTCAACAGAATCGGCGGAATGAATACACCCCTGATCACCCACACACACAGTTCACTTTCATAGCAGCCACATACAAACAGCATGATCACTTTGCTCATTGTATAATTTCTTCTCACATCTACGCTCTCTCCTCCTCTCACCTTTCCCCTTCGCTTGTGGACTTCAATGCACAACACAACAGCTGTCTGTGACAAGGCGAAAAAACCTTTCCCATCCAAACATTCATAACATAGCCGCTAACCGCTACACACAGCCTACATCATTGTCACCATATTAGCTAACGTCAAAGTCAACATAGCTACTAGAACTAACGCATTAGTAAACCCGCTACAATCATGCAGTACAGTGTACAGCAAGCAGTTTAGCAGTTACAAAAGCTTACCTTGACTTGGAATAGTTCCAGTGTTGGATAGCCTTAGCCAGCTAGCTAACATAGCATCCCTCACTGTTTGAGCTGGGTGTTTGAGTAGGCTAAATTAGCTATCTTATTAGATAGCTAAGTAAATAAAAGTGAAAGTGGAAAAAAAAATACAACGAAATATAGCGCTCTCTTTCACTCTAGCTTCTCCTTCATTTTTGAAGTCGTCATAATTACTGTATAAGTCTATGGAAGGGGGAGAGAACCATGAGCCTCTTAGGTTTTGTATTGAAGTCAATGTACCCAGAGGAGGACAGAAACTAGCTGTCCTCCGGCTACACCATGGTGCTACCCCAGAGAGTGCTGTTGAGGTTACTGTAGACCTTGATTGCAAAACAGCATGTTTTAATAAAGTATTTGGTGATGTGAATATATTTATTATAGTTTTATTTTAATGCTTCACAATTTAAATTTTTATGAAATTCACTGAGGAGGATGGTCCTCCCCTTCCTACTCTGAGGACCCTCCACTGCCTGAATAGTATACAGGGCCAGTCACCCTAATAGGTTGTTTATCCTCTCCAAAGTAATAATGAAAATGGCAGTATTTTCAAAACTATAGTTTTTTTGGGTTTAGCCAAGCCTTTCGTTCGAAATGGAGACTTACAAATGGAGACTTACAAACTCACAGAGTTTAACTTATAGGTTCAGGCTCCTCAAAAAGCTTTTCCATTTCCAGAAACATCCATAACGCGTCTTATTTGCTTTATTTCTCCAACATGCCAATATTTAGAAGTCCTCTTTTTGGGATATATACTTCCCCCCAAGAGGTACTATAGACACACACATCAAACATTTACAGTGGGGAAAAAAAGTATTTAGTCAGCCACCAATTGTGCAAATTCTCCCACTTAAAAAGGTGAGAGAGGCCTGTAATTTTCATCATAGGTACACGTCAACTATGACAGACAAAATGAGGAAAGAAAATCCAGAAAATCACATTGTAGGATTTTTTATGAATTTATTTGCAAATTATGGTGGAAAATAAGTATTGGCAGAGTGAGGCTCCTATTATTCTGGTTCTGGTATATGACACTTCTAGGTTGTGTCCCAGAAGAGAACCTTTGTGGAAACTGGGTCAAATCTTGAAATCTGCTGTGGAATGGAGAACAGGAGAGCCTAAAAAGGAGGGTTGATGTTCTGAAAAGGTGTTATAACATAACATCTTCTGGGGCAGAGTATATCTGAAATGTGGACACTTAACGAGAGTGAACATCAATAAACCAGGAAAAAGCCTATTTTCTAAATACAGGCCTACTGAAGAGCTTTTATATTTATTTTTTAACCATGCACCCCAAATCAAATTTGCCAAATACAACAGGTGTAGACTTTACCGTGAAATGTTTACTTACGAGCCCTTTCTCAACAACGCAGAGTTAAAAAGTAAGAAAAATAGCAAAGAAACATAGAAAATATTAACAGAATACAGTGCATTTGGGAAGTATCCAGACCCCTTGACTTTTTCCACATTTTGTTACTTTACAGCGTTATTCTAAAATTGATTAAATTGTTTGTTTCCCTCATCAATCTACACACAATACCCGATAATGACAAAGCAAAAAACGTTTTTTAGACATTTTTGCAAATGTATTAAACATAAAAAATTGAAATACTACACTTACATAAGTATTCAGACCCTTTGCTCAGTACTTTGTTGAAGCACCTCTGGCAGGGATTACAGCCTTGAGTCTTCTTGGGTATGACGCTACAAGCTTGGCACACCTGTATTTAGGGAGTTTCTCCCATTCCTCTCTGCAAATCCTCTCAAACTCTGTCAGGTTGGATGGGGAGCGTTGCTGCACAGCTATTTTCAGGTCTCTCCAGAGATGTTCGATTGGGTTCAAGTCCGGGCTCTGGCTGGGCCACTCAAGGACATTCAGAGACTTGTCCCGAAGCCAGGTTTCCTCCAGACGTGACACTTGGCATTCAGGCCAAAGAGTTCAATCTTGGTTTCATCTTGTTTCTCGTGGTCTGAGAGTCCTTTAGGTGCCTTTTGGCAAACTCCAAGTGGGCTGTCATGTGCCTTTTACTGAGGAGTGTCTTCTGTCTGGCCACTCTACCATAAAGGCCTGATTGGTGGAGTGCTGCAGAGATGTTTGTCCTTCTGTAAGGTTCTCCCATCTCCACAGAGGAACTTTGGAGCTCTGTCAGAGTGACCATCGGGTTCTTGGTCACCTCCCTGACCAAGGCCCTTCTCCCCCAATTGCTCAGTTTGGCCATGAGGTCAGCTCTAGGAAGAGTCTTGGTGGTTCTAAACTTTTTCCATTTAAGAATGATGGAGGACACTGTGTTCTTGGAGACCTTTAATGCTGCAGAAATGTTTTGGTACCCTTCCCCAGATCTGTGCTTCGACACAATTCCGTCTCGGAGCTCTAGGGACAATTCCTTCGACCTCATTGCTTGGTTTTTGCTGACATGCACTGTCAACTGTGGGACCTTATACAGTGAGGGAAAAAAGTATTTGATCCCCTGCTGATTTTTTACGTTTGACCACTGACAAAGACATGATCAGTCTATAATTTTAATAGTAGGTTTATTTGAACAGTGAGAGACAGAATAACAACAAAAAAATCCAGAAAAACGCATGTCAAAAATGTTATAAATTGATTTGCATTTTAATAAGGGAAATAAGTATTTGACCCCTCTGCAAAACATGACTTAGTACTTGGTGGCAAAACCCTTGTTGGCAATCACAGAGGTCAGACGTTTCTTGTAGTTGGCCACCAGGTTTGCACACATCTCAGGAGGGTTTTTGTCCCACTCCTCTTTGCAGATCTTCTCCAAGTCATTAAGGTTTCGAGGCTGATGTTTGGCAACTCAAACCTTCAGATCCCTCCACAGATTTTCTATGGGATTAAGGTCTGGAGACTGGCTAGGCCACTCCAGGACCTTAATGTGCTTCTTCTTGAGCCACTCCTTTGTTGCCTTGGCCGTGTGTTTTGGGTCATTGTCATGCTGGAATACCCATCCACAACCCATTTTGAATGCCCTGGCTGAGGGAAGGAGGTTCTCACCAAAGATTTGATGGTACACCGTCCCTTTGATGCGGTGAAGTTGTCCTGTCCCCTTAGCAGAAAAACACCCCCAAAGCATAATGTTTCCACCTCCATGTTTGACGGTGGGGATGGTGTTCTTGGGGTCATAGGCAGCATTCCTCCTCCTCCAAACACGGCGAGTTGAGTTGATGCCAAAGAGCTCGATTTTGGTCTCATCTGACCACAACACTTTCACACAGTTCTCCTCTGAATCATTCAGATGTTCATTGGCAAACTTCAGACGGGCCTGTATATGTGCTTTCTTGAGCAGGGGGACCTTGCGGGCGCTGCAGGATTTCAGTCCTTCACGGCGTAGTGTGTTACCAATTGTTTTCTTGGTGACTATGGTCCCAGCTGCCTTGAGATCATTGACAAGATCCTCCCGTGTAGTTCTGGGATGATTCCTCACCGTTCTCATGATCATTGCAACTCCACGAGGTGAGATCTTGCATGGAGCCCCAGGCTGAGGGAGATTTACAGTTATTTTGTGTTTCTTCCATTTGCGAATAATCGCACCAACTGTTGTCACCTTCTCACCAAGCTGCTTGGCGATGGTCTTGTAGCCCATTCCAGCCTTGTGTAGGTCTACAATCTTGTACCTGACATCCTTGGAGAGCTCTTTGGTCTTGGCCATGGTGGAGAGTTTGGAATCTGATTGATTGATTGCTTCTGTGGACAGGTGTCTTTTATACAGGTAACAAGCTGAGATTAGGAGCACTCCCTTTAAGAGTGTGCTCCTAATCTCAGCTTGTTACCTGTGTAAAAGCCACCTGGGAGCCAGAAATCTTTTGATTGAGAGGGGGTCAAATACTTATTTCCCTCATTAAAAAGCTAATCAATTTATAACATTTTTGACATGCGTTTTTCTGGATTTTTTTGTTGTTATTCTGTCTCTCACTGTTCAAATAAACCTACCATTAAAATTATAGACTGATCATTTCTTTGTCAGTGGGCAAACGTACAAAATCAGCAGGGGATCAAATACTTTTTTCCCTCACTGTATAGACAGGTGTGTGTCTTTCCAAATCATGTCCAATCAATTGAATTTACCACAGGTGGACTCCAATCGTTGTAGAAACATCTGAAGGATGATCAATGGAAACTGGATGCACCTGAGCTCAATTTCGAGTCTCATAGGAAAGGGTCTGAATACTTATGTAAATAAGATATTTTTTAAATATATTTTTTATAAATTTGCAAACATTTTGAAAAATCTGTTTTTTACTTTGTCATTATGGGGTATTGTGTGTAGATTGATAAGGAACATGTTTTATTTAATCCATTTTAGAATAAGGCTGTAAAGTAACAAAATGTGGAAAAAGTCAAGCGATCTGAATAATTTCAAAATGCACTGTAAATAACAATAACGACGCTATATACAAGGAGTACCGGTACCGAGTCAATGTGCAGGGGTACAAGGTATTTAAGGTAACATGTACATGTACCTGTAAGTAAGTTTAAAACTGACTAGGCAATCAGGATAGATAATAAACAGAGTAGCAGCAGCGTTACACTGAACCCACATAATATCAAATACAGGGATTGAAAGGGATCGAAATTCAGGCTAAAATGTTCTATAGCTGTCAAGATGTATACAATTAATGTTACCGTACTTTAACCATTTGAGCTTTGGTATCTTAACAGTTTGTCACGTAGTCCCACAAGCAACATACTGTAAGTAGCTACTGTGAGGTGCTAACAAAGATCAAGTAAAAGCATGTGGATATCAAGGTGTCAAAGTGAATGGGTTGTTTTGACAATAGTTAGCTTCACAGTTGCATATATCCTGTAAAATGTAGCAGCAGATGAAAACAGGTCTTTGAGTGTTTATGAATCATTAAAATGACATCATTCCTCTGTGTGGAAGTGAGGTAGTGTGACTACGAGTTGTTCTTCAGATGTCTTCCAACTGACTGTAACACTTTTCAATGTGTTAAAGGAATTGATGATTCGGATGTTGACTCTTTCATCAGTGAAGGGGAAAATAGACTAAAAAGATACAAAAATAAATGTAAGTGAACCCAATAACATGCAACACTCCAGTACTTATTAGTGCTTTATTAATGCTAACCCTGATGTGCTTAAAGCATAGTGAACCAAATAATTACCCTAACAAAAGCTTGGTGCTTGAAGTAAAGTGAGAATATAATTGTGTCTTAATAACACTCTGATTCAATGCGTTAAGTGGCTATTGAAAATCACATGGCGCTGTAGTGACAGGTTGTCGTACTCTGTGGTTTAACCATTAACTTGCCTGTTTGCTTTTCATATTTAAGGATCAAATGGCCTTCAATTACATTTTACATTTTAGTCATTTAGCAGAAGGTCTTATCCAGAGCAACTTACAGTTAGTGAGTGCATACATTTTCATACTTCAATAAATGTGTTGTTGCCATAGGAGCCCTGGTATGTGTCAACTATTCTCAAATATCTTGCTCTTATTATTGACAAAACACGGGAATGTCCTGCCCAAAAAGGTTTGTTAAAGAATTTCGTCCTTAAGAGGAAATAGTTCTGGAGAAAGGTGTTTTGTTTTTAAAAGTAGTGTGTCAAAGTATTTTAAGTCTGTTACAACATCCTCTCATGGGTCGTAAAAAACACAAACAAGCTCCTACAGTATGTTATCTAGGGCATCTCTTCTCACTGCAAATTACACAGCCGGTTGTTTGCTGTGTTTATTCTTTTTAAAAAAAGATTTAAGGGGGTAGATCAGCTTTAATATCGCAGATAGATTGTAACTTCCATCAATGTAATTGTCTGCATCACTTCCAATCCCCCATATGTTTTTTCCCCGCAAATATATATATATATATATATATATATATATATATATATATATATATATATATATATATACAGTTGAAGTCGGAAGTTTACATACACTTAGGTTGGAGTCATTAAAACTCGTTTTTCAAACACTCCACAAATTTCTTGTTAAAAAACTATAGTTTTGGTAAGTTGGTTAGGACATCTACTTTGTGCATGACACAAGTAATTTTTCCAACAATTGTTTACAGACAGATTATTTCAGGCCTACCTTCAAACTCAGTGCCTCTTTGCTTGACATCATGGGAAAATCAAAAGAAATCAGCTAAGACCTCAGAAAAAAAATTGTAGACCTCCACAAGTCTGGTTCATCCTTGGGACCAATTTCCAAATGGCTGAAGGTACCATATTCATCTGTACAAACAATAGTACGCAAGTATAAACACCATGGGACCACGCAGCCGTCATACCGCTCAGGAAGGAGAGGCGTTCTGTCTCCTAGAGATTAACGTATTTGGTGCGAAAAGTGCAAATCAATCCCAGAACAACAGCAAAGGACCTTGTGAAGATGCTGGAGGAAACAGGTACAAAAGTATCTATATCCACAGTGTAACTGCCTCTGTCGCCAGTTTATTTCATGTATTAGCACTTTAGTTTATTTCATGTATTTGCACTTTTTATTATTTAATTTCTTCTGAATTGTACGTTTACAGCAAGACGGAACTAATTATTGGTTCCGCCCGAGTGTTGTCACCCGAGCACCTTTTAGCGACGCACCGAGGAAACTTTACCGCAAAAAGCGAATTATTTTCCCACTGTTATCGTGTTTAAGTGCATACTTACAAAGAAAGTATACAGAAGAAGATAAAGGACATTTAAAAGGATGTTTAGCACCTCTGTGTGATAAGCAGCAATGAGGTTTGTTGACTATTTATTTTGCTATGAGGGTGTTTGTGTTTACGTGCGTCATTTTTTGGTGTAAAATATACATAAAGTGTCTAGCTGTATGAGCTTGATTATAACGCCAGATGTGTGAGACATGCATATGGCATTATTTTGTTAATGTATTTTTTCTTTCTTTAAACCAGTTCTCAAGGGTTGACCAGCATTAAAGCCCTGTATTTGAATCAAGACCTCTTGCCTCATGCCTGTCACTGGAGGAGCTACACACAGTAAAACGAGTCCTATATCGACATAACCTGCAAGGCCGCTCAGCAAGGAAGAAGCCACTGCTCCAAAACCGCCATAAAAAAGCCCTACTACAGTTTGCAACTGCACATGGGAACAAAGATCGTAGTTTTTGGAGAAATGTCCTCTGGTCTGATGAAACAAAAATAGAACTGTTTGGCCATAATGACCATCGTTATGTTTGGAGGAAAAGGGGGGGGGGGCTTGCAAGCCGAAGAACACCATCCCAACCATGAAGCACGGGGGTGGCCGCATCATGCTGTGGGGGTGCTTTGCTGGAGGGACTGGTGCACTTCACAAAATAGATGGCATCATGAGGAAGGAAAATTATGCAGATATATTGAAGCAACATCTCAAGACATCAGTCAGGAGTTAAAGCTTGGTCGCAAATGGGTCTGCAAATGGACAATGACCCCAAGCCAAATTCCAAAGTTGTGGCAAAATTGCTTAAGGACAACAAAGTCAAGGCATTGGAGTGGCCTTCACAAAGCCCTGAATTCAATCTTATAGAAAATGTGTGGGCAGAACTGAAAAAGCGTGTGCGAGCAAGGAGGCCTACAAACCTGACTCAATTACACCAGCTCTGTCAGGAGGAATGGGCCAAATTTCACCCGACTTATTGTGGGAAGTTTGTGGAAGGCTACCTGAAAAGTTTGACCCAAGTTAAACAATTTAAAGTCAATGCTACCAAATACTAATTGAGTGTATGTAAACTTCTGACTGGGAATGTGATGAAAGAACTAAAAGCTGAAATAAATCATTCTCTCTACTATTTTTCTGACATTTCACATTCTTAAAATAAAGTGGTGATCCTAAATGACCTAAGACAGGGATTTTTTTACTAGGATTAAATGTCAGGAATTGTGAAAAACTGAGTTTAAATGTTTTTGGCTAAGGTGTATGTAAACTTCAGACTTCAACTGTACATACACATACACATTGTCACGATCGTCATAATGAGTGGACCAAGGCGCAGGGTGATATGCGTACATCTCTTTAATAGTGTACTTAGCAACACGATACAAATAACAAAACAACAAAACGATACGTGAAGTCCTCGGTAATACACAAACCTACACGGAACAAGATCCCACGAATCACAAGTGCACAAAAGGCTGCCTAAGTATGGTTCCCAATCAGAGACAACAAGCAACAGGTGATTCTCGTTGCCTCTGATTGAGAACCACCCCGGCCAACATAGAAACACATAACCTAGAACAGAACATAGGAAACGAAACATAGACACTACACAAATAAACTAACACCCTGGCTCAACATACAAGAGTCCCCAGAGCCAGGGCGTGACAGTACTCCCCCCCCAAAGGCGCGGACTGCGACAACATAAACCCAACAGGGGAGGGGCCGGGTGGGCATTCCACCTCGGAGGCGGATCCGGCTCCGGGCGTGACCACCACCCTCTAACAACCCCCCCGTAGTGCCCCTGGTCTGGTCCCGCTGGCTGGAGCTGGACTGGACATCGGTGGAGCGGATTGCTTAGGCTCCGGTGTGGAGCAGCTGGCACGGGCTGTGCCGGACTGACGACGCGCACCACAGGCTTGGTGCAGGGAGCAGGAACGGGCCGGACCGGGCTGACGACGCGCACCACTGACTTGGTGCGGGGAGCAGGAACGGGCCGGACCGGGCTGACGATGCGCACCACTGTCTTGGTGCGGGGAGCAGGAACGGGCCAGACCAGGCTGACGATGCGCACCACTGACTTGGTGCGGGGAGCAGGAACAGGCCGGGCCGGGCTGGCGACACGCACCACTGACTTGGTGCGGGGAGCAGGAACAGACCGGGCTGGCGACGCGCACCACAGGCTTGGTGCGGGGAGCAGGAACAGGCCGGGCCGGGCTGGCGATGCACACCACAGCCTTGGTGCGAGGGGCAGGAACAGGCCGGACCGGGCTGGCGACGCGCACCACAGGCTTGGTGCGGGGAGCAGGAACAGGCCGGACCGGGCTGTGGAGACGAACTGGAGGTCTGGAGCGAAGAGCTGACACAACCCGTCCTGGCTGAATGCCTAATTTTACACACTCTGTGTGAGGCATCAGCACAGGACGTACAGGGCTGTGTACTCGTACTGGCACTACAGCACGTGACACTGGCGCAGGATATCTGGGACCGAGGAGGGGTACTGGAGGCCACGAGCGTTGAGCCGGCACACTCCGTCCTGGCTGCATGCCCACCTTAGCACGACACGTGCGTGGTGCTCGCACAGGACGTACCGGACTGTGCCGGACCACTCGCGGCACAGTACGCAGCTCCGCATACCTCGGAACCTGCCCAGTCTCACGCTGCCTAGCCTGAGTACGGGGAGTTGGCTCTGCTCTACCTCTATGCTCCGCCAACCTCCCTTCCATCCCCCCAAACCCGGTGGCCTCCTCTCCTAATCCCCAAACTGCCTCCAGCAGCCCCGTCGTCCATGCCGTGTGCCCCCCCAAAACATTTCTTGGGGTTGCCTCTTGCGTGTCCGACGTCGGCCCGGTTGGCGCCGCTGCTCCTCTCTATGGCGCGCCTCCACCGTTACCTCCCACGGACGGCGATCCATTCCGGCCTGGATTTCCTCCCAAGTCCAGGACCCCTGCCCGTCCAAGATCTCCTCCCAAGTCCAGGCTGTCTGCTCCTGGACACGCTGCTTGGTCCTGTTTTGGTGGGATCTTCTGTCACGATCGTCATAATGAGTGGACCAAGGCGCAGCGTGATATGCGTACATCTCTTTAATAGTCTACTTAGCAACACGATACAAATAACAAAACATCAAAACGATACGTGAAGTCCTCGGTAATACACAAACCTACACGGAACAAGATCCCATGAATCACAAGTGCACAAAAGGCTGCCTAAGTATGGTTCCCAATCAGAGACAACAAGCAACAGCTGATTCTCGTTGCCTCTGATTGAGAACCACCCCGGCCAACATAGAAACACATAACCTAGAACAGAACATAGGAAACGAAACATAGACACTACACAAAGAAACTAACACCCTGGCTCAACATACAAGAGTCCCCAGAGCCAGGGCGTGACACACATACATGAATACATATACATATATATACACACACATATCCTTTAAAAAAATACATTTCCCTTTATTACTTTCCAACCCCACCACCCCTCCCCTAATTGGAGTAGACTAGTGAACAACAATGCTTCGGCCTCTACTTCCAGCTTTTACATACTATATACATTTTATGGACACAGTCAATTTTACAATAATTCTATTTTGTTTGTTTTTACTCCTGAACTTCCTTTACCCTCAACCTCTCCGGTCATTTTCATGATGTCCATCCGGTTTGCTTCTATATGCCACATCTTTCCAGCTGTGCTCTTTCACAAAAGCTCTCAACCTATAACCTAAATACTTATTATGGACACAGTATGCTTTACATTAGCCATCCTGTTGTTATTAGTTGTGTTAGTTGTTATTAGTCCCATCCTTCAGCTCCATTCAACACCTCCCATCTA
Source organism: Coregonus lavaretus (assembly GCF_964263955.1). Classification (NCBI taxonomy): domain Eukaryota; kingdom Metazoa; phylum Chordata; class Actinopteri; order Salmoniformes; family Salmonidae; genus Coregonus; species Coregonus lavaretus. The sequence continues at coordinate 16,935,982 of NC_140026.1, read as the reverse complement.
TCTCCCAATTTCATCCATACTGGATTTCTATTTGCCATATATTTTTCAAATGTTCTGAACCCTTCTATTCTCATTGTTTCTACAGATTGTAAATTGAAAATAAACATTTTTTGCTAAAATTATTATTATATTATTGACTATGACTTTTCAGATCACCCAGTAGTGCTATCTGCAGGGTTAGCTCCAGGTAAATATTCCAATCCATCAGCCATTCCTGGACCTGTGTCCAAAAACAAGCTGCAAATGCAAGCTACAAATGGATGTTTGCTGTGTTTCTTACTCAAAGCATGTTGTTTTCCCGTCGACTCTCTAAAGTATTACAGCTGTAATTAGCCGAGATTAATGAGGAGGCCACTTCAGACCCGAAACAGATGAATAATAAGGTGTTGTTTTACTTTCATCTTTATTTGTAATCGCGCACAAATCTCCACGCCGAGCATAAGATGTTACCAAGATGAATTAGGCCAGATAGACCGTGTGAGGTTAAATATTCATGAATGTGAAAACCGCCCAAGATAGACATTTACTTATTGTGAAGATACAGTATATAAAGAATACATCAAATATATGTATATTTTTTCCTGATAATACATTATGTCATATATTATAGTCATGAAAGTGGAAGCAATTATTTTTTTTTATCCATATTTTCTGAGTGAGATTTAATTAATGCTATTTGCAATAGTATTTTAGTCTGAGGTTATTTAATGAATTGGATGATGTCATCATGACAGCACAAAACTTGCAGTGTCCTGAAATAAACGAATGGAATTAAATGTAGTTTGCCCTTTCACTGCAATCACCATCAAATAGAGCCTCAACATGACGAGACCAAAGACACACTACAGTTTCAGAGATGTTTTGCCTCAGCTAAGACTTGCAGATACAGTGAGAAACAGTGTCTGAGTTGTCAGCACTCCCTCCGACACTGTGGCCTATAAAGTGTCTTGCCTCTATAATGAATATGGGAAGCTCTAACATCTTGTCTCATATTATATTCTTATTATGCACAATATACCTCACATTTCACCCAAGAAAAGTTCCATATCCTTAGCTACCTACTGGTTAAATGTGGTAATTTGATGCCCATACATAAGGACTCACTAGAACAGCATATTTATGTTTTTATATGACCTTCACTTACATTTATCGTTTGGTGATCTCCCTTACTTGACTGGCATTGTTTTATTACCTTGACGCCGGCCAGTATGCATCAAGACTGCCCTCTTTCTATGGTTCCCTCCACTTACAAATAATTAAACCCTTGGGATACGGTGTTGATTCTACAAAGGATGAGTGTGGGGACAGGAGGGAGGGAGGGGATCTGGGATCTCCATCTCACTATAAAAACTTGAGCAATTGGCCTCGCATAGCCCAACAAAAGAGGATGCTATCCGAAAATAAAATAACATTTAATATATTTAACAGATATTCCTATATCTTTCAAACTAGGTTTGTTTGCTCGTTCAGACAACTGGTTATGTGTCTTAGTGCACATAACCTACATTTAAATATATATATAAGGGGAGGACCATCCTCATCAGTGAATTTCATACAAATAAAAATAGTGAAACATTTAAAAAAGTTATCCTTTTTAGATAAAACTATACTAAATATATTCATGTCACCCAATAATTGATTAAAACACACTTATTTGATGTCATTACTGGAATGTATTTTTTTTTACACTGTACATTTGCCACATTTGATAGCACAAATGGCTCAAAATAAGTTTATAAACAAAATGACACATTATTACAGAGAAAGTTAATTCAGGTAGCCTATGTATAATTGTGAACTGCTTTCGATTTGGTTTAATTTTCATTTCTATGCTTTCGGAAGCCAAGTGTTTCAAAGAACCATCTGTTCATCTGAAAGAGTTACAACCACCCCCTTTATAATAGAAAAAAAACCATAAAACGTTACTTCTCATCAATTTCACATGGTTTACCCCCTTGGAGGCGTACCGTTTCATGCTGATTCTGAAAGTGATAATGGAGAAAGAGAATTAGGCATTTGTTTTTCGTTGTTGCTGTCCTTGTTGTTCTCTGTGTGCAAGGTCCCAAATTTTGAAACAGTGTGGCACAAATTCAGAAAGGGTTGCTTTGAAAGGGTTGCTTTTAGTATGACTCCATATTCAAAAGTTCATTCCACATTTCCACTTCCACATTAAATTAAATATGCTGCACTTTGATGTCACGACAACAAAATACACCTCTTCCCGACCAGCGAACTGGAGGGAAATTCAAGCAAACTTTTCTCCATAATAAAAGCTGTGAAACCACTACCACACATTCTCCCTTGAGTCTCGTATTTTATTTGTCTCACCAGTTAGAGGAAGTGGCAGGCATCTCAATACACAGAAATGCCCTTTGGTCTCTGCACTCTTAGAAAAATGGGTTCCAAAAGGGTTCTTTAGCTGTCCCGATAGGATAACCATTTTTGGTTCCAGGTACAACCCTTTTGGGTTCCATGTATAACCCTCTGTGGAAAGGGTTCTACATAGAACCCAAAGGGATTCTACCTGGCACCAAAAAGGGTTCTTCAAAGGGTTCTCCTATGGGGACAGCCGAATAACCCTTTTAGGTTCTAGATAGCACCTTTTTTCTAAGAGTGTGTGCAGCGCCATTTTGTAAATACGTGGAAAGCTAACATAATAACTGGTCACACGTGAGCAGCAGGCATCAAGAAAATAAGTCCATGTTGTTTGTAGCGCACATCCTGAGGAGCTGGGCAATTTAGGTCCCTGTTTCATCAATGGGAAACACGTCGCTGATGTCAGCATTGGGAGTCGTTATTTCCCCCGGGAACAATCCTTTGGGGACACCCGGCAGAATCTATTTGCTAAAAATAACTTTGTGAAATGTGATTACAGGTATAACGCAACTGGAACGCCACAGTGAAAATGCTTTGAAATTGTAAAACTGTGGGGGTTCCAAGAGGCTGTAAACAAGGCATTGACAGAACATATACACAAATAGGAATAAGTGTGACGGCAATTGTTTTTGATATCCTCTAGTTGTTACTGTATGGTTTGCTTTATAGGGAAGATTTACTGGGAGCGTCTTGCTAAATATCTGCCACTTCTTATTACGGTTTGTCCTCGGGCCATAGTGCTGGGCCTTTACTAGTCCTGTATTAGCAGTCCGATATAGCCGTCTGTAGCGCAGGCAACTATTTATTTTTCTGCCTAGGGCACAATGTTTGTACACCAAAAATATATGACGATGTTGATAAAAGCAGTTATTTTTAAGGTTATTCTATCTCAGTAAATGTTGAGAATGTATCACTGAAAATGAGACAGAGGCTTTGCATATATTTGGATATGTTGGAATGCTTGGAAAACATGCCATATTATCCCCAAACAAGGTCAGGATATACTGGAATACATCTGCATTAATGTTTTTTTTTTGGCTTACCTTTTATCTACCATGTCCTTCCCGCGCCAAAAATGGTATATTGTTTGTAACCCCTACATGTAAAACAATACAGTATACTGTATATTGTTAGACCGATGCTCACCTTATCAGTGCGTTCTCCAAATCCTTTGTGGACTTGGCTTGATTAAGAGTGGTCCCAGACATAAAAGAGCAAACACACTTATCAGATGGAGAGCGGAAAATAAAATAACCTTGCCTGGAAATACCTCCCTTCCACTTTTTATGTCTCGTCTCGCCAAGAGAGGGAGGGGGAGAGTGGTCGAGGAGAACAGATAAGTGTTGGGATGAGGAACAACTTGTTAAGATGGTCGATGATATATGAAACGGTCCACGTGGGTGGAAGACTTAAGCAATGGCGATTGCCCCCGGGTAGCTTACCTGTGTTGATAATGAATGTAAGCCATGCTACATGGAATACATTGTTCCCCAGGAAGAAAGGTGTTCAACATTTTGACACGTTTTTTACCTCACACAAGTCACGGTTGGAAATATGTTCAGTACAGAGTACAAGTGGTGTACAAGATCAAAACCAGGGACACTTGTGAAAGCATGTCAAGGGGTCAACTCTGAGGTTCAATAATGGCAGCAAATTCAGTATTATTTTCTCTACTTCGGTTTTCTCATAAAAAGGAGCTCGTGAGAAGTGAGCTGAAGTAATCTGTGGGGAAAAGTCAAGGGAAAGAACCTGGCAAGATCCCTTTGACTACTTGTCTTGTTGCTACTGTTTCAGCAGACTTTGAAGAGTGAGGTAATGTAGCAAAAGCAGCTCTTGCATCGTGCCAGGTGGTTTCACAGATCTAAAAATATACCAAACTCACAAAGTCTGTTGAGATGCATAAGATCTTCTTCGCTAATTAAGTGTTAAAGAACCCACTGGGCACAGACGTCAATTAAATGACTATTCCACGTTGGTATAGCGTCATTTCATTGAAATGACGTGGAAACAACGCAGATTCAACCAATATGTGCCCAGTGGAAAGCAGACAGAAACTGTGCTCTCTTTCTTTCGCTCGCTGTAATCTCCCTCTCATTTTCCCCTGTTCTACTCTATCCCTTTTGTTAGTCTACAGTACCTTCAGAAAGCATTCATACCTCTTTACTTATTCCACAGTGTTGTGTTACAGCCTGAATTCAAAATGGGTTAAATATATATGTTTCTCTCACCCATCTACACACAATACCCCATCATGAGAAAGTGAAAACATGTTTTTAGAAATGTTTGCAAATTAATTGAAAATGAAATATAAAAATATCCAATTTAAATAAGTATTCACACCCCTGAGTCAATACTTTGTAGAAGCACCTTTGGCAGCGATTACAGCTTTGAGTTGTCTTGGGTATGTCTGTATCAGCTTTGCACATCTGGATTTGGGGATTTTCTCACATTCTTCCTTGCAGATTTTCTCAAGTTCGGTTAAAGTAGATGGGGAGCGGCGGTGAACACCAATAGTCAAGTCTTTCCACAGATTTTCAATGGGATTCAAGTCTGGGCTTTGGCTGGGCCACTCGAGGACTTTCACATTCTTGTTCTGAAGCCATTCCAGCATTGCTTTGGCTGTATGCTTGTGGTCATTGTCCTGTTGGAACCTAAATCTTCACCCCAGTCTATGGTCGCTTGTACTCTGAAGCAGGTTCTCATCAAGGATTTGCCTATATTTGGCTCCATTCATTGTTCCCTCTATCCTTACCAGTCTCCCAGTACCTGCCGCGGAAAAGCATCCCCATAGCCTGACGTTGCCACCACCATGCTTCACGGTAGGGATGGTGCTAGACGGGCGATAAGCTGTGCCTGGTTTTCTCCAGACATAGCACTTTGCATTCAGGTCAAAGAGTTACAGTTTTGTCTCATCAGAGCACAGAATCGCTTGCCTTATGCTCTCAGAGTCTTTCATGTGCCTTTTTGCGAACTCCAGGCGTGCTGTCATGTACCTATTTATCAGAAGTGGCTTTAGTTTGGCCACTCCCCCATAAAGCCCAGATTGGTGAAGTGCTGTAGAGACTGTTTTCCTTTTCTCATCTCAGCCAAGGAACTATGTAGTTCTGTCAGAGTGGTTATTGGGTTCTTGGTCACCTCCCTGACCAAGGTCCTTTTTTCCTAGTTGCTCAGTTTGGTCGAACAGCCAGCTCTAGGCAGAGTCTGGGTATTTCCATATTTTTTCAATTTCCCAATGATGGAGAACACTGTGCTCTTGGAAACGTTCAACGCTTTAGAAATTGTTTTATACCCTTCCCCAGATATATGCCTCATCACAATTCTATCTCGGAGATCTACAGACAGTTCCTTGGACTTCATGGTATAGTTTCTGCTCTGACATGCACTGTCAACTGTGGGACCTTATACTTGTATGTATTTATTTTACAGGGACAGTGCACATTAATCAACATTAATATTACTGTAATGCAACATCAATGTAAATGTGCCGGGGTTAGCCAAGAGCTAATTTTCACCCATAGTCCCTGGGCAGGTAAAGGCAATTACACAGCCACAATGCAAATGCAAATACTCACTAAAAACAATACAAAATACAAATACATTACATCCAAATACAATAGGATTATTAAAAAATAACCTATTCATAATAAAAACACTGTCATCAGCTGTCGCCTTACATATGACGAGCCACAAATAACTCATGTGTACAGGTTTGAATAGATTTGAACCATGATTTCAATTTAAAAGTGCAATAATCAGTGCAGTTTCTCAAGTCCATGGGCGGTGTATTCCAGTATATTTTAGCTCTTACTGAGAGGGCTGATTGTCTGAGTTTACTGTGCCGGAAAGGGACAATGCAGTCCCCTCTAGCCTTTGTTATCCTGGAGGTGCTTTCCTTCAGCATGATATGCCGGCATAGAGGTGAAGTGGCAAGGCCATGCAGAATCTTAAAGACAAGGCTTGCATCTGCATACTACTTAAAGCTGTCCAGACGGAATACATTGTGTTTGTGAATGATGTGGTGGTAACTGTTTGGTTTGTTATCAAAAATCTTAAGTGTTTGATTGTAGAGTGATTCAATTGGTTTTAGAATGGTGGCTCCTGCTTGTGACCAGCATGTGAGGCAATAACTCAGATGTGAGAAGATCATAGCATGCATAAATAGTTTGGCGGCTCCAGAGGAAGGTAAGGTATTATAAACCTAAAGTTGGATAGTCCAAACTTGACAGTGTTAAGCACCTTCATCATCTGTTTCTTGAATGTCAAGTTGGAGTCCAAAATGATGCATCCTTCCCTCCTTTCCTTAATTAAGGCAATCACTAATCTGAATGCGATTGGATAACTTGAAGGAAGGAAGGAATAAAGGAAAGAAGGAAGAAATTATCAAAGGAAGGAATGAAGGAAGGAAGGATGCATTGTTTTAGTATTCGAACAGGGCCTAATTTTGTTACTTGGTATTTTGGTTGTGTCTGATAGCAAGACAAAACTGATCCCATGCTTACTCTTGGAGTGAATCATAACAGACCATTTGACCCCTGTTATGGAGTTACTTTAGAAATGTAATGCGATAATGAAATACAATAATTATCCTGGCGTCTGAGATCTAAGCTGTGCTAGTTGCTGACAAACATATATATTTTTTAATGCAAGTAAGGATTCACTGGTAATAAACTGAGTCAGTCCATCATTTCTTATCAAAGCCCCACTTTTTAATTATTATGTTAATAAAGGAGAACATTGATTTAATCCACACTGATATTTTCGGCTGCAGGGATTAATCTGATGTGGCGTGATACATTTCTCACTGGGCACAAACTGGTTGAATCAACATTGTTTCCACGTTATTTCAACCCCAAAACTCTATGTGACTTTGTTGAATCAATGTGGAAAACTGATTGGATTTGCAAAAAGTTATCAACATAAGTGCATTTTGTCTTTTTTTCACCCAACTTTTAACCTAAATCCAATGACATGGTGAAAGTTTGGGTTGATTTCACGTTGAATTCATGCTAGTTGACAACTCAACCACATGTAAATCAAAACTAGAAGTTGAACTGTCGTCAGTGCCCAGTGGGTTGTGATAAAAGATGGCGGTACGATCACTTTAGGCACCACCACCGGACCTTATTGACTAATTGAGTTGAGATGGGCCATATAGGGGGACGGAGATTAAAATGTTCCATACCCCCACATTATACGCAATTAATGATCTATTTGCCTAGGTGATTTGCCTAGGCACTTTAGCCATCCGTTTGGCCGACGGTCGACACACACTTGGGCTGGGTGATAGATTTCAAAGCGGGATGACCTATCAATCACTGTCCTGGCCTGATTAGTTGTTTGTGTGTGGCAGGGCCCTCCATCTCGCTGAGGGAAAGCTTGCTGATTGCTCCCCTCTCCCCGCCACATTCATTGTGGTTCCCTGACACCGTGTTATACACCCAATGCTGAGTATGGAAATGTTTATTTACACCTCGCTAGTCTGGGCTAGTCTGCTCGCGAAGTAACACCTAGGTGTGTCTGCTGAATTGGCTGACTTGTGTGAGCTGTGTTGGGTTGGGTTTCGAAGGTGGCGGGTTTCCGTCCGTCATCTTGTTATTGCCTCTCTAGCTGCTTTTGTCCACTTCAGTGAAATAGGCCGATGGAGGAGTGGCTGTTTATTTGGTTTGCCTGCTTGTCAGGTTGGCATCTTCTGCTAAGCGACGTTGGCGTTTCATGATAGGGAAATAAAGTTAACTGACGTGGTGAAAGAATAGAAGCCTTTTGTAATAGAAATGAGACCCCCCTCCATTTTGTTTTTATGTCTGATGGTTAGAAACGGACTGGCCATAGGTCCAGATGGTCTACCTTTAGCCCAGTTCTAAATTTGAGTTTTTGTGCAGAATTACCATTATTTGGCTAATAATGGGGGCCTGGGGAAAAACAAATCTGATGTTTTACAAATATCCCTGCTGACAGTTTATTGTTTACAAGCCTAAAACACTACAACAAGGCCTGACTTCTAATACAGTGCATTTGGAAAGTATTCAGACCCCTTGACTTTTCCCACATTTTGTTACGTTGCAGCCTTATACTAAAATTGATTAAATTGTATTTTTACCACAGGTGGACTCCATTCAAGTTGTAGAAACATCTCAAGGATGATCAATAAAAACAGGATGCACCTGAGCTCAGTTTCCAGTCTCATAGCAAAGGGGCAGAATGCTTATGTAAATAAGGTATTTACATTTTTCTTTTTTTTTACATTTGCAAGAAAAATCTAAAAACCTATTTTCGCTTTGTCATTATGGGGTATTGTGTGTAGATTGATGAGCAAAAATGTGTATTTTATCTATTTTAGAATAAGGCTGTAACGTAACAAAATGTGGAAAAAGTCAAGGGGTCTGAATACTTTCCGAATGCACTGCATAACCGTGTGTCGCTCCCATATGTAGAAGTGCATATGGACATGGGAGATGTCCATTGTTGGTACTAACAACATGTGTACAAAATAGTCTACAGTACTGTGGAAAACAAGTTACAAGAATGTTTAGCTGATTACAATTGGTTATCTTGCTTGAATTACATATTGGAAATCCACTTACGAAAGTATCAAATTGACCTGAATTGGATATGTGAATTGAACTGTCTCAAAGGAAGAGTATTACTGATTTATTCAACCAATATTACCGTCTTAAGTGTCATAGAGTTAAAAGCATTCCACTTCTAAGTCTCACTTTCCATTAACTGCAACCTTTAAAAATATGCTATCATGAAAAGTGGCAGTCACTTCAAATCTGCACACCCCCTTCCCAGAATTTCAAATCAAATCAAATTGTTTTTGTCACATGCGCCGAATACAACAGGTGTAGACCTTACAGTGAAATGCTTAATTACAAGCCCTTAACCAACAATGCAGTTTTTAAGAAAAATAAGTGTTAAGTAAACAATAGATAAGTAAAAAATATAAATAATTAAAGAGCAGCAGTAAAATAACATTAGCGAGGCTATATACAGGGGGTACCAGTACAGAGTAAATGTGTGGGGGCACAGGTTAGGGGGGGGAGGGAAAATGCAAATAGTCCTGATAGCCATTTGATTAGCTGTTCAGGAGTCTTATGTCTTGGGGTAGAAGCTGTTAAGAAGCCTTTTGTCCTAGACTTGGCGCTCCGGTACCGCTTGCCGTGCGGTAGCAGAGAGAACAGTCTATGACTAGGGTGGAAGTGCTGTTCGCTCACAACACACAATGTCACTCCTTTCTCAATATTTCTGCACCTCCCTGAAGTAGGTATTGTCTACGCTCTCTTGGGTACTTTGTAAGCCTTTAAGAATTTTCAAATAGGGTAGACAAGTAAAATAAAACTTCCCAAAAAACAACAGCAAAACAAAAATGTTTTTCTGACACAGATTATTTGCCAAATAAGCCAAATAAGAGGCGAACAGTGTGATATGATAATGCTTAATTCTTTCTTGACATAAATAGGACAGGGAGAGACAGTGAACATGTTTTTTCAGAGGCGGACTGACTGATGATGTAATTTGTTTGAACGTTTTCTCTCATTTCCCACACCACCCTAGGTAGAAGAAGTGTCAATAATTGGAAGAGTAGTTTGCGGAAGCCGTGGAGCTATAGTTAGAGGAAGGTGGATCAAACTAAAAAGCCAAATGAATTATGTTAATATGGAATAAAAAATAATCATTGTTTTTAGAAGACGAGGAATAAGACTTATACTTCGCAAGAAAAATGAAGTAGCTTGGAAGTAGGAAGTAGCACAAAGACATAATTCAACATTTTTAACTCTCAATAAATTATGGTTTCCCATGTAAATAAAACATTTATTTCCGTTCTGGAAGAGCTCTAAAATTATCAAGTGAAGTGCTAAATAATTCTCACACTTTCAGCGTGTTTGAAATCCCTTCCTCCCATGAGTCTGGGTTTTACTAATTCATGTCATAGAAGCTTTTGTCATTTCCACAAAAGTGAGACAATTGTCAGTGTGCAGACAGACAGTTTTCCAAAAGTGTTTGAGATTAATCATAAACTGTATTTTCCAACTTTTTAATTTCTAATTAATAATTTAGTAATTTCAATATACTAAGTATTTACACAACAATTCTGAACGTAAGTACTCTTCTATGTATTGTTTTATGCATGCATTCTTGTTGCACAGGGTCCCAAACAATGGCTCTGTCATGTCACCACATTTACTTTGCTACGTCCTCCAGCAACCTTTAGCAAAAGAAGCAACTGCCACTTCGTCAACTTTTTTTCTGGGAACACTGAGTACACAGAGTTTACCAAACATTAGGTACACCTTCCTAATATTGAGTTGCACCCCATTTTTCCCTCAGAACAGCCTCAATTTGTCGGGGGCTCCAATGCTGACAGAGACATACCCCAAGAGCAATGTTGACTCCAATGCTTCCCACAGTTGTGTCAAATTGGCTGGATGTCCTTTGGGTGGTGGACCATTCTTGATGCACACAGGAAACTGTTGAGCTTGAAAAACCCAGCAGCTTTGCCATTCTTGACACAAACCGGTGTGCCTGGCACCTACTACCATACCTCGTTCGAAGGAACTTAAATATTTTGTCTTGCCCATTCACCCTCTGAATGGCTCACATACACAATCCATGTCTCAATTGTCTCAAGGCTTAAAAATCCTTCTTTAACCTGTCTCCTCCCCTTCATCTACACTGATTGAAGTGGATTTAACAAGTGACATCAATAAGGGATCATAGCTTTCACCTGGATTCACCTGGTCAGTCTGTCATGGAAAGAGCAGGTGTTCTTAATGTTTTGTATACTCAGTGTATGTCAATTCTGAGAAAGTGCTTCAGAGAGCTCTATCGAGGGAGTATTTGACCCAGAATTGGAACGTTCTAGTCTAGATATGATCTCTCCTGGCATAGTAATGCACATCCTTTTTCATAATTCATTCAGATGTTGAATTTTATTAAGAGTGGATCACACTCCACTCGAGCGCTGCTGTGCATTTGTGTGACATATATGAGACGGACAAAGAGAGAAAAAGTTCAAACGAACAATTTAAAAAGAAAAGTTATGTTCACTGTAATTTATTCATATCATAATGGAAGATGTGCATTTATACAGTATGGTTAGTGTTTATGACTAAATGTATACTACATTAGTACCATAATGATGTGCATGTTCCCCAATCACCCTAAAGCATATTGGATTTTCAGATTTGCAATTTGTGAGTCTCCTGCACCTATTTTACAAACGTAGGATCTTAATTTGATCACCCTGTTGCAGGAGAACTTTCCTGCAATGCAGAACATTTTAAACTTGTAGTGTATTTGAGGTTTAAAAAGGCTTCTGAAGTTTGTAATTTCCACTTTGAAGTTTCAGACTTGATTTTCCCTTACGAAAACAATGTATCAGCCCCTACAAAAATGTCCATTAATTATTATCCATATAATAATTCTAATTTTCCTGCTGTAGCAAACTGGCTCAAAATAAGATCCTACATCTGTACAGTGAGACAGTCATCAAGCAAAATACCAAATCATAAGCAAGACATCTCACTTATACCCTCCCTGTTTTGTGTATGTCTACCTCTGAACAAATGGTGGTATGGAAGAAAAGTGTTTATACTGTTTGTGATAAACACTCAACGTCCTGTGTACAATTAGTGCTCTCTTGGTATTGTTCTGAGAGGTACTCATGTTATTAGTTTAGTTTTCTCTGCCATGCCTACACCAGATGGCCCTTCTCAGTTTAATTCTCACACAACCAGTCAGACATTGTGGGTTTACACACACTCAAGGGGAATAAAAGGTATATTTTGAATGTTCCACTGCACCCTTCACCAAATTAGTCATAGGGAGGAAAAGGGTGGGAGCGTTATTAGAGTCAAATTAAAACCCTGCTGTTTTTGTAACCACATGAATAATTGAGGAATTTTATTCTCCGATACAGAGGCACCAGTTGTCCTGGTAACCCTTCACTGACCTCGACAGACAAAGCCTGCCTTGATGATAGTGCATTTTAATAAAAATACAAGACTAAACTGATGACATAAATAATAATAACAGAGTACCTCTCAGAACAATACTAAGCAAGTGCTAATTGTACATAGGCCGTTGACACTTAAAGCTGGAATCTTTAGTTTCTACATCCGTTTTTGGACATATAAATTAATGATATATACCCATTGATTCTTGAAGAATATAACTTATAAATGCCTCATGAGCTTATTTCAACTGTCAAACCAAAACTGCTTTTTTTTTTACTCCAATGTTGGTAAACAAAGTAAATGTATAGCCTTAAAACATGGTTAAAACTATAATTTTGATATTATGGATGGTCAGTCCTTGTATCCATAGGTCTGTCTATGTATTTGAGAGTGGTAACAAGGTCCTGTGTGGCTCAGTTGGTAGAGCAAGGCGCTTGCAATGCCAGGGTAGTAGGTTTGATTCCCATGGGGGACCAGTATGAAAAAGCATTAAAATACATGCACTCACTACTGTAAGTTGCTCTGGATAAGAGTGTCTGCTAAATGACATTTTCTTCTTTAAATGTAACATTTCTCCAGGCCCATCCCTCAGCTTTTTACCAAAACACAGGCAGGGTGACCACTTTGTTATTGCTTCAATTAAGGATTCTAGCTTTCATAGTCATAGCAAATGTAAAGGTTGAAGGAAGGGAAATGGCTCTTTACTTGACAACGTTAGCTGAGTGTTCAGCAGCCGAACCATTAGAGGTTACAGTGAAAAATGTACCAATAATGTCTCCTTGGGGGGGTTGGATACTCTTGTGCTGGACACAAAATCTCTGACAAAATGACCAATGGATTCAGTGCAGCATGTTCATGGACTACTGTACAGGTCCACGTGACAAATAAGTAGGTACTGTTGTCGGACTATTATAGGCTGAGCTGCTCATTTCCATAAGGGTGACTCAGCAGAAAATATGACTCAAGAAGAAGTGCCTCCAAGTTTTGTTGATCTAAGCTCCCATTTTTGCAATGTTACATTTGATAATCTCCTCTAAAATAAAATAAAAATGTACAAATGAAAAGATATACAGTGGCTTTAGAAAGTATTCACCCCCCTTGGCATTTTTCCTATTTTGTTGCCTTACAACCTGGAATTAAAATTTATTTTTGGGGGGTTTGTATCATTTGATTTACACAACATGCCTACCACTGAAGAAATAAGACCAAAAACAACAGAAAACTGAAGCATGCATAACTATTCACCCCCTAATTACAGCTGCAAGTCTCTTGGGGTATGTCTCTATAAGCTTGGCACATCTAGCCACTGGGATTATTGCCCATTCTTCAAGGCAAAACTGCTCCAGCTCCTTCAAGTTGGATGGGTTCCGCTGGTGTACAGCAATCTTTAAGTCATACCACAGATTCTCAATTAGATTGAGGTCTGGGCTTTGACTAGGCCATTCCAAGACATTTAAATGATGTTTCCCCTTAAACCACTCGAGTGTTGCTTTAGCAGTATGCTTAGGGTCATTGTCCTGCTGGAAGGTGAACCTCCGTCCCAGTCTCAAATCTCTGGAAGACAAACAGGTTTCCCTCAATAATTTCCCTGTATTGAGCGCAATCCATCATTCCTTCAATTCTGACCAGTTTCCCAGTCCCTGCCGATGAAAAACATCCCCACAGCATGATGCTGCCACCACCATGCTTCAATGTGGGGATGGTGTTCTCGGGGTGATGAGAGGTGTTGGGTTTGCGCCAGACATAGTGTTTTCCTTGATGGCCAAAAAGCTCAATTTTAGTCTCATCTGACCAGAGTACCTTCTTCCATATGTTTGGGGAGTCTACCACATGGCTTTTGGTGAACACCAAACGTGTTTGCTTCTTTTTTTCTTTAAGCAATTGCTTTCTTCTGGCCACTCTTCCGTAAAGCCCAGCTCTGTGGATTGTACGGCTTAAAGTGGTCCTATGGACAGATACTCCAATCTCCGCTGTGGAGCTTTGCAGCTCCTTCATGGTTATCTTTGGTCTCTTTGTTGCCTCTCTGATTACTGCCCTCCTTGCCTTGTCCGTGAGTTTTGGTGGGCGGCCCTCTCTTGGCAGGTTTGTTGTGGTGCCATATTCTTTCCCTTTTTTAATAATGGATTTAATGGTGGTCCGTGGGATGTTCAAAGTTTCAGATATGTTTTTATAACCCAACCCTGATCGGTACTTCTCCACAACTTTGTCCCTGACCTGTTTGGAGAGCTCCTTGGTCTTCATGGTGCCGCTTGCTTGGTAGTGCCCCTTGCTTAGTGGTGTTGCAGATTCTGGGGCCTTTCAGAACAGGTGTATATATACTGAGATCATGTGACACTTAGATTGCACACAGGTGCACTTGATTTAACTAATTATGTGACTTCTGAAGGTAATTGGTTGCACCAGATCTTATTTAGGGGCTTCATAGCAAAGGGGGTGAATACATATGCACGTACCACTTTTCCGTTATTTTTGTGGTATAATTTTTTGAAACAAGTTATTTATTTCATTTCACTTCACCAATTTGGAATATTTTGTGCATGTCCATTACATGAAATCCAAATAAATATCCATTTAAATTACAGGTTGTAATGCAACAAAATAGGAAAAACGCCAAGGAGGATGAATACTTTTGCAAGGCACTGTATTTGTCCAAATGATCAGTGACAAAAAATCTGTGCACTGCAATAAAGTTCCTTGTTAGTCGTTACGCAGAACCAGGCAGATTAATGTAGCTTTCCCAGTGATGATCCAGACTCTCATTCAGTAACAATATATCCTTGAGAATAGATGTTTTCTTCCCCAGCATGCCTGTTCAAGGGAAATACAAACAGGAGGGTAAGCATATTGTAGGGCCAATGTCCCAACTATCTCACCTTCTTCTCAGTGTGCACTTGTTTACTTCCCTTCACTGATTTGAAAGCTTATGACAAGACATATGTTTGAAACTCACTGTAGCCCATGCCTCCACCAATCCAATGCTTTTAGATTTGTTGAAAATAGTGAACTAGTGTACACTTCAGGAGAAATGAGCTATCATGTATTTTCTGTTGTCTAGAGGACTGCACTGAACTGATTGCAGCAGTGATGTCAGCATGTACAGTAAAGGAAAAAAGTATTTGATCCCCTGCTGATTTTGTACGTTTGCCCACTGACAAAGACATGATCAGTCTATAATTTTAATGGTAGGTTTATTTGAACAGTGAGAGACAGAATAACAACAAAAAAATCCAGAAAAACGCATGTCAAAAATGTTATAACTTGATTTGCATTTTAATGAGGGAAATAAGTATTTGACCCCTCTGCAAAACATGACTTAGTACTTGGTGGCAAAACCCTTGTTGGCAATCACAGAGGTCAGACGTTTCTTGTAGTTGGCCACCAGGTTTGCACACATCTCAGGAGGGATTTTGTCCCACTCCTCTTTGCAGATCTTCTCCAAGTCATTAAGGTTTCGAGCCTGACGTTTGGCAACTCGAACCTTCAGCTCCCTGCACAGATTTTCTATGGGATTAAGGTCTGGAGACTGGCTAGGCCACTCCAGGACCTTAATGTGCTTCTTCTTGAGCCACTCCTTTGTTGCCTTGGCTGTGTGTTTTGGGTCATTGTCATGCTGGAATACCCATCCACGACCCATTTTCAATGCCCTGGCTGAGGGAAGAAGGTTCTCACCCAAGATTTGACGGTACATGGCCCCGTCCATCGTCCCTTTGATGCGGTGAAGTTGTCCTGTCCCCTTAGCAGAAGAACACCCCCAAAGCATAATGTTTCCACCTCCATGTTTGACGGTGGGGATGGTGTTCTTGGGGTCATAGGCAGCATTCCTCCTCCTCCAAACACGGCGAGTTGAGTTGATGCCAAAGAGCTCGATTTTGGTCTCATCTGACCACAACACTTTCACCCAGTTCTCCTCTGAATCATTCAGATGTTCAGTGGCAAACTTCAGACGGGCCTGTATATGTGCTTTCTTGAGCAGGGGGACCTCGCGGGCGCGGCAGGATATCAGTCCTTCACGGCGTAGTGTGTTATTTTTACTATGGTCCCAGCTGCCTTGAGATCATTGACAAGATCCTCCCGTGTAGTTCTGGGATGATTCCTCAACGTTGTCATGATCATTGCAACTCCACGAGGTGAGATCTTGCATGGAGCCCCAGGCCGAGGTAGATTGACAGTTATTTTGTGTTTCTTCCATTTGCGAATAATCACACCAACTGTTGTCACCTTCTCACCAAGCTGCTTTGCGATGGTCTTTTAGCCCATTCCAGCCTTGTGTAGGTCTACAATCTTGTCCCTGACATCCTTGGAGAGCTATTTGGTCTTGGCCATGGTGGAGAGTTTGGAATCTGATTGATTGATTGCTTCTGTGGACAGGTGTCTTTTATACAGGTAACAAGCTGAGATTAGGAGCACTCCCTTTAAGAGTGTGCTCCTAATCTCAGCTCGTTACCTGTATAAAAGACACCTGGGAGCCAGAAATCTTTCTGATTGAGAGGGGGTCAAATACTTATTTCCCTCATTAAAATGCAAATTAATTTATAACATTTTTGACATGCGTTTTTCTGGATTTTTTTGTTGTTATTCTGTCTCTCACTGTTCAAATAAACCTACCATTAAAATTATAGACTGATAATTTCTTTGTCAGTGGGCAAACGTACAAAATCAGCAGGGGTCAAATACTTTTTTCCCTCACTGTACACTGCGATGCTTACTGATGTGTGGGTCACTCAGAGTTTGAGAACTGTACTACTATGCCTTGGTCAGTGTTTAGGGCTGGGACATTTAATGGTGCTATGGGCAACAGCAAAGGTTTTGTTATACATGCATTTTCTGTTACTGAACTGAACTCACTCAAGGTACTTAATTGCATTGCATTTCAGTCAATTATGCGGTACACTGGGCAAAAACTGGTTGAATCAACGTTGTTTCCACGTCATTTCAACTAGAACAGTCAATGTGATGACGTTGAATCAATGTGGAAAACTGATTGGATTTGAAAATATGTCATCAAAGTAACGGAAATACGTATTTTTGCCACCCAACTTTTAACCTAAATCATTGAATTCAGGTTAGATGACAGCTCAACCAAATATAAATCAAAACTAAACGTTGAACTGACATCTGTGCCCAGTGGGAAGCCACTTCTTGTCTACTAACATTTTTATTACCATCCTTGTTGGCAAGAATTTTGCCATTTCTCTGTGGTTTTTACTTTCATGTTCTTTGCAAGGACGTTCCGAGATAGACACTTTTAGTTTTATATGTGTTGCTATATGAATTACTTAGAAGTGTGAACATAAAGACTATGGCAAACTGCGTGCACAAATTACTTAGAAATTAAAATAATTATAACTACTAGTCTGAAGTAAAGTTGGGAAACGTAAACAGTGAGAGAGAGTTTCAACTGTATCTCATTGATGAAGATATCATGTAGATGTAGGTTATTTACTGTCCAGTGAGGATCAATAATCCTCATTTCTACCTCATACACATTATGCCATGTCATTTCACATATCAGATAAAAAACAGAATACTATGTCCTATCATTTTTCATTGTTTTGTCACTTTCACTTTTGAAAGGGTCAGGAAGTTTGCTTTTACCTGCATTTTCCATTATATATCATATACCACACAATACAGTTTAACACAGTAGTACCAACTCTTTTTCCACCTTTAAACAATCTGTCAGTTCTTAGCAAGCTTTTCATGCCAAAGATCAATGAATAGCAAGCCTTCTGTTTTTTACTGTACTCCATAAAAGATCAATGAATCTAATAAGACAACCTTCAAGGGGATAGTTCAGGAGATGAAAAGGATATTGTGAGTGTTGCATTGGGGTGCTGCAGAGTTGTGTAACAAAATCCAAAAACAGTTCTTCACTAATCTCATGTTGAATCCGATAATCTGCACTTGATTTCTGCTCCCATTAATGACGTTGAAGTTACAACTTTCCACTGAAATTGACAGGATATTTCTTCAAGTTACACACATTCCAAACAATCCAAGACAGTTGTGAAGAGGGCACGACAAAGCCTATTCCCCCTCAGGAGAGACTGAAAAGATTTGGCATGGGTCTTCAGATCCTCAAGAAGTTCTACAGCTGCACCATCGAGAGCATCCTGACTGGTTGCATCACTGCCTGGCATGGTAACTGCTCGGCCTCCGACCGCAAGGCACTACAGAGGGTAGCGTACGGCCCAGTATAACACTGGGGCCAAGCTTCCTGCCATCCAGGACCTCTATACCAGGCGGTGACAGAGGAAGGCCCTAAGAATTGTCATAGACTCCAGGCACCCTAGTCATAGACTGTTCTCTCTGCTACCGCAAGGCAAGCGGTATCGGAGCGCCAAGTCTAGGTCCAAAAGGCTTCTTAACAGCTTCTACCCCAAAGCCATGCAACTCCTGAACAGCTAATCAAATGGCTACCGGACTATTTGCATTTTATTTTTACTTATCTATTGTTTACTTAACACATTTTTTTTTTAAACTGCATTGTTGGTTAAAGGCTTGTAAGTAAGCATTTCACTGTAAGGTCTACCCCTGTTGTATTCGGCGCATGTGACAAATACAATTTGATTAGATTTTCTATATGTCTGTGGGGGATGTTTAGTAGTACATTTTTACACAAGTGTATAGGAGATTAACCATTACATGTGAAGAAAGGAAAACAAAGATACTGTATTGAATTGTTTCTTCCCAGTAGTGTTTTTGCTCCTCCTCCTCTTATAATCTATATTATGAATCTATAATCTAACCTGAACCTTAATCTAAGTCTATATTCAACCAGCAGACCACAAGTTTAAGGTTAGGCAGAGGAGTCTAAATGTATTAAAGTTAGGGTTAAGGTTAGGTTTAGGAATGAGGGTTAGGTTAAGGTTAAAGTTAGGTGTAGTTTCAGTGAGGTTAAGGTTATGGTTAGGGTTAGGGAAAGGCATAACAGTTAACATTGGGTTAGCGTACCGCCGTCCGCCCCATTCAAATATACACAGCCTAATATGCCTTGCAAAAGTATTCATCCCCCTTGGCGTTTTTCCTATTTTGTTGCATTACAACCTGTCATTTAAATTGATATTTATTTGGATTTCATTTAATGGACATGCACAAAATAGTCCAAATTGGTGAAGTGAAATGAAAAAAATAACTTGTTACAAAAAATTATACCAAAAAAATTACGGAAAAGTGGGGCGTGGATATGTATTCACCCCCTTTGCTATGAAGCCCCTAAATAAGTTCTGGTGCAACCAATTACCTTCAGAAGTTACATAATTAGTTAAATAAAGTCCAAGCTAAGTGTCACATGATCTGTCACATGATCTCAGTATATATACACCTGTTCTGAAAGGCCCAAGAGTCTGCAACACCACTAAACAAGGGGCACCACCAAACAAGCGGCACCATGAAAACCAAGGAGCTCTCCAATCAGGTCAGGGACAAAGTTGTGGAGAAGTACAGATCAGGGTTGGGTTATAAAAAAAGATCCAAAACTTTCAACATCCCACGGAGCAACATTAAATCCATTATTAAAAAAGGGAAAGAATATGGCACCACAACAAACCTGCCAAGAGAGGGCCGCCCACCAAAACTCACGGACAAGGCAAGGAGGGCATTAATCAGAGAGGCAACAAAGAGACCAAAGAGAACCCTGAAGGAGCTGCAAAGCTCCACAGCGGAGATTGAAGTATCTGTCCATAGGACCACTTTAAGCCGTACACTCCACAGAGCTGGGCTTTACGGAAGAGTGGCAAGAAAAAAACCATTGCTTAAAGAAAAAATTAAGCAAACACGTTTGGTGTTCGCCAAAAGGCATGTGGGAGACTCCCCAAACATATGGAAGAAGGTACTCTGGTCAGATGAGACTAAAATTGAGCTTTTTGGCCATCAAGGAAAACGCTATGTCTGGCGCAAACCCAACACCTCTCATCACCCCGAGAACACCATCCCCACGGTGAAGCATGGTGCTGGCAGCATCATGCTGTGGGGATGTTTTTCATCTGCAGGGACTGGGAAACTGGTCAGAATTGAAGGAATGATGGATGGCGCTCAATACAGGGAAATTATTGAGGGAAACCTGTTTCACTCTTCCAGAGATTTGAGACTGGGACAGAGGTTCACCTTCCAGCAGGACAATGACCCTAAGCATACTGCTAAAGCAACACTCGAGTGGTTTAAGGGGAAACATGTAAATGTCTTGGAATGGCCTAGTCAAAGTCCAGACCTCAATCCAATTGAGAATCTGTGGTATGACTTAAAGATTGCTGTATACCAGTGGAACCCATCCAACTTGAAGGAGCTGGAGCAGTTTTGCCTTGAAGAATGGGCAATAATCGCAGTGGCTAGATGTGCCAAGTTTATAGAGATATACCCCAAGAGACTTGCAGCTGTAATTGCTGCAAAAGGTGGCTCTACAAAGTATTGACTTTGGGGGGGGTGAATAGCTATGCACGCTCAGGTTTTCTGTTTTTTTGTCTTATTTCTTGTTTGTTTCACAATAACAATTATTTTGCATCTTCAAAGTGGTAGGCATGTTGTGTAAATCAAATGATACAAACCCCCCCAAAATCCATTTTAATTCCAGGTTGTAATTTAACAAAATAGGAAAAATGCCAAGGGGGTTGAATACTTTCGCAAGCCACTGTAGCTATTTCACAGGTGTTCCCATCTTTTGAATTTCGGAAGGGGAGGGGACATTTGGCCCATAGACTTGCCCATAATTTGCAAAGAGAGGGGGGTGGAGCTACCTACCTGCTTCCGCTCCTCGTTCTAGTTTATTTTCTAACATGTCTGCCCTAGGAACTTAATCAAGCATCTGACGCAATTACACATGATTTTAGTTCTGGATTTCCAAGATTACCTTCCACTTCATCCCTGGTCATGACTGACAGATAATGACATATGAAGGTGTCATGAAGGTTCATGCTGGATAAGGTTCTGGCAATTGAACCAGAATCAGTGGTTGGAAAAGTACCCAATTGTCATACTTGAGTAAAAGTAAAGATAGGTTAATAGAAAATGACTCAAGTAAAAGAAAGTCAACCAGTAAAATACTACTTGAGTAAAAGTCTAAAAGTATTTGGTTTTAAATATACTTAAGTATCAAAAGTAAATGTAATTGACAAAATGTACTTAAGTATTATAAAGTAAAAGTAAAAGTATAAATAATTTAAAATTACTTACATTAAGTAAACCAGACAGCAAGATTTTCTTGTTTTTATTTTATTTACGGATAGCCAGGGGCACACTCCAACACACAGACATAATTTACAAACGAAGCATTTGTGTTTAGTGAATCCGCCAGATCAGGTAGAAGAGATGACCAAGGATGTTCTCTTGTGTGTGAATTTGACCATTTTCCTGTCCTGCTAAGCATTCAAAATGCAACAAGTACTTTGGGGTCTCAGGGAAAATGTATGGAGTAAACAGTACATTATTTTCTTTAGGAATGTAGTGAAGTAAAAGTAAAAGTTATCCAAAAGAAATGTGTAAAATAAAGTACAAATACCATAAAAAACTACTTAATTTGTACTTTAAAGTATTTTTACTTAAGTACTTTACACCACTGACCAGAAGCCTGACTATAATAGGAGATCAATCAATCAATCAATCAATCACATGTATTTATAAAGCCCTTTTTACATCAGCAGATGTCACAAAGTGCTATACAGAAACCAAGCCTAAAACCCCGAACAGCAAGCAATGCAGATGTCGAAGCACGGTGGCTAGGAAAAACTCCCTAGAAGGGCAGGAACCTAGGAAGAAACCTAGAAAGGAACAAGGCTCTGAGGGGTGGCCAGTCCT
This sequence comes from Coregonus lavaretus, assembly GCF_964263955.1. Taxonomy (NCBI): domain Eukaryota; kingdom Metazoa; phylum Chordata; class Actinopteri; order Salmoniformes; family Salmonidae; genus Coregonus; species Coregonus lavaretus. The sequence goes on along the minus strand of NC_140026.1, from coordinate 16,913,861 downwards.
CTTCTGGCTGTGCCGGGTGGAGATTATAAGAGTACATGGCCATTTAAGGCCAGATTGTTCTTATATATGTTCAAACGTTCATAGATGATCAGCAGGGTCAAATAATAATCAGTGGTTGTAGAGGCTGCAACAGGTCTGTACCTCAGGAGTCAATGTCAGTAGGCTTTTCATAGCCGTGCATTCAGAGGTCGAGACAGCAGGTGCAGTAGAGAGAGAGAGAGAGTCGAAAACAGCAGGTCCGGGACAAGGTAGCACGTCCGGTGAACAGGTCAGGGTTCCCTAGCCACAGGCAGAACAGTTGAAACTGGAGCAGCAAGGAGTCATCAGGCCAGGTAGTCGGGCTCAAGTCCTCCGGGAGAGAAGGGACAGAGGGAGAGAGAGAGAATTAGAGGGAGCATACTTAAATTCACACAGGACACCAGATAAAACAGGAGAATTACACCAGATATAACAGACTGACCATAGCCCCCCGGCACATAGACTATTGCAGCATATATACTGGAGGCTGAGACAGTGGTGGGTTGGGGGACACTGTGGCCCCGTCCGACGATACCCTCGGACAGGGCCAACCAGGCAGGATATAACCCCACCCACTTTGTCAAAGCACAGCCCCCACACCACTAGAGGGATATCAACAGACCACCAACTTACTACCCTGAGACAAGGCTGAGAATAGCCCACGAAGATCTCCTCCGCCGCACGAGCCCGAGGGGAGCGCAAAACCGGACAGGAAGATCACGTCTGTGACTCAATCCACTCAAGTGATGCACCCCTCCTAGGGACGGCATGGAAGAGCACTAGTAAGCCAGTAACTCAGCCCCCGTAATAGGGTCAGAGGCAGAGAATCCCAGTGGAGAGAGGGGAGCCGGCCAGGCAGAGACAGCAAGGGCGGTTCGTCGCTCCAGTGCCTTGCCGTTCACCTTTGCACCCCTGGGCCAGACTACACTCAATCATTGGACCTACTGAAGAGATGAGTCTTCAGTAATGACTTAAAGGTCAAGACCGAGTATGCGTCTCTCACATGGATAGGCAGACCATTCCATAAAAATGTAGCTCTATAGGAGAAAGTCCTGCCTCCAGCTGTTTGCTTAGAAATTCTAGGGACAATAAGGAGGCCTGCGTCTGTGACCGTAGCATACGTGTAGGACCAAATCGGAGAGATAGGTAGGAGCAAGCACATGTAATGCTTTGTAGGTTAGCAGTAAAACCTCAGCCCTAGCCTTAACAGGAAGCCAATGTAGGTAGAGAGGCTAGCACTGGAGTAATATTATCAAATGTTTTGGTTCTAGTCAGGATCCTACCAGCATTGTTTAGCACTAACTGAAGTTTATTTAGTGCTTTATCCAGGTAGCTGGAGAGTAGAGCATTGCAGTAGTCTAATCTAAGAAGTGACAAAAGCATGGATTAGCATTTCTTAATTATTTTCGGACAAAACGTTTCTGATTTTTGCAATCTTACGAAAATGGAAAAAGCTGTCCTTGAAATATTCTTGATATGTTCGTCAAAAGCGAGATCAGGGTCCAGAGTAACGCTGAGGTCCTTCATAGTTTCATTTGTGACGACTGTACAACCATCAAGATTATTTGTCAGAACAAACAGCAGATCTCTTTGTTTCTTGGGACCTAGAACTAGAATCTCTGTTTTGTCCGAGTTTAAAATTAAAACATTTGCCGTCATTCACTTCCTTATGTCTGAAACACAGGCTTCCAGGGTAGGCAATTTTGGGGCTTCACCATGTTTCATCGAAATGTACAGCTGTGTGTCATCTGCATAGCAGTGAAAGTTGACATTGTGTTTCCGAATGACATCACCAAGAGGTAGAATATATAGTGAAAACAATATTGGTCCTAAAACGGAACCTTGAGGTACGCCGAAATGTACAATTGATTTGTCAGAGGACAAACCATCCACAGAGACGAACTGATATCTTTCTGACAGATCAGATCTAAACCAGGCAAGAACTTGTCCGTGTAGACCAATTAGGGTTTCTAATCTCTCCAAAAGAATGTGGTGGTCGATGGTGTCAAAAGCAGTACTAAGGTCTAGGAGCACGAGGACAGATCAAATCAAATCAAATCAAATGTTATTGGTCACATACACGTTTCGACTCTATTGCAGAGCCTTGGATGCAGAGCCTTGGTCTGACGCCATTAAAAGGTAATTTACCACCTTCACAAGTGCAGTCTCAGTGCTATGATGGGGTCTAAAACCAGACTGAAGTGTGTTGTATACATTATTTGTCTTCAGGAAGGCAGTGAGTTGCTGCACAACAGCTTTTTCTAAAAATGTTGAGAGGAATGGGAGATTCGATATAGGCTGACAGTTTTTTACATTTTCCGGGTCAAGGTTTGGCTTTTTCAAGAGAGGCTTTATTACTGCCACTTTTAGTGAGTTTGGTACATATCCGGTGGATAGGGAGCCATTTATTATGTTCAACGTAGTAGCTCTTTCAGTAGTTTAGTTGGAATAGGATCCAGTATAGTTTAGAGGCCATGACTATTTTCATGAATGTGTCAAGAAATACAGGATAAAAAAACATGAGTGTCTCCATTGATCCTAGATCCTGGCAGTTCTGTGCAGACTCAGGACAACTGAGCTTTGGAGAAAGAAACAGATTCAAAGAGGAGTCTGTAATTTGCTTTCTAATGATCATGATCTTTTCATCGAAGAAGTTAATGAATTTATCACTGCTGAAGTGAAAGCTATCCTCTCTTGATGAATGCTGCTTTTTAGTTAGTTTTGCGACAGTATCAAAAATAAATTTAGGATTGTTCTTATTCTCCTCAATTAGGTTGGAAAAATAGGATGATCGAGCAGCAGTGAGGGCTCTTCGATCTTGCACGGTACTGTCTTTCCAAGCTAGTCAGAAGACTTCCAGTTTGGTGGAGCGCCATTTACATTCCAATTTTCTGGAAGCTTGCATCAGGGCTTGGGTATTTTTTGTATACCAGGGAGCAAATTTCTTTTTTTGGGGGGGTGCGACTGCATCTAGGGTATTACGCAAGGTTCATTTTAGATCCTCAATTAGGTGGTTAACCGATTTTTGTACTCCGACGTCCTTCGGTAGGTGGAGGGAGTCTGGAAGGGCATCTAGGAATCTTTAGGTTGTCCGAGAATTTATAGCACAGCTTTTGATGATCCTTGGTTGGGGTCTGAGCAGATTATTGGTTGCGATTGCAAACGTTATAAGATGGTGGTCCGATTGTCCAGGATTATGAGGAAAAACATTTAGATCCACAATATTTATTCCACGGACCAAAACTAGATCCAGGGTATGACTGTGGCAATGAGTAGATCCGGAGACATGTTGGACAAAACCCACTGAGTCGATGATGGCTCCGAAAGCCTTTTGGAGTGGGTCTGTGGACTTTTCCATGTGAATATTAAAGTCACCAAAGATTTGAATATTATCTGCCATGACTACAAGGTCCGATAGGAATTCCGGGAACTCAGTGAGGAACGCTGTATATGGCCAGGGAGGCCTGTAAACAGCTCCTATAAAAAGTGATTGAGTAGACTGCATAGATTTCTTGACTAGAAGCTCAAAAGACGAAAACGCAGTCATTTTTTTGTTGTTGTAAATTGACATTTGCTGTCATAAATGTTAGCAACACCTCCGCCTTTGCGGGATGCGCGGGGGATATGGTCACTAGAGGAACCAGCAGGAGAGGCCTCATTTAACACAGTAAATTCATCAGGCTTGAGCCATGTTTCAGTCAGGCCAATCACATCAAGATTATGATCAGTAATTAGTTAATTGACTATGGAAGTGAGGGATCTAACATGTGAGATATAACAATCTCTTTCAATATTGACAGGAATGGAGGTCGTCTTTATTCCAGTGAGATTGCTAAGGCGAAAACCGGCATGTTTTGTTTTGCTGAAACTAGATCGAGGCACAGACACGGTCTCAATGAAGTGAACTTAGTCTGCATTTATTGTAATGGAAATGCAGCATGTACAGTACATTGCGTGCATTAAGTAACCAGACAACATTGAGGAGGACATTGAGACTTGAGGAACATAGTAAAAGTACTCTAGCACAGTTGACCTCCATATACAGGGATGAAGTTTGCTTTTATTGTCTACCAGTGCAAAAAAAAAACACTTGTATGACGTGATAGACAACATAAGCCAAAGTACTCAACCTTTTCTTTTTAAGATCAGTTTCAAAGTTTTGTACTGTATACACTGAGTGTACAAAACATTAGGAACACCTTTTTCTGAAAATTGAGTTGCACGCCATTTTGCCCTCAGAACAGCCTCAATTCGTTGGGGCATGGCCTCTACAAGGTGTCGAAAGTGTTCCACAGGCTGGCCAATGTTGACTCTAATGCTTCCCACAGTTGTGTCAAGTTGGCTGGATGTCCTTTTGGTGGTGGACCATTCTTGATACAGATGGGAAACTGTTGAGCGTGAAAATCCCAGCAACATTGCAGTTCTTGACACACTCAAACCAGTGCGCCTGGCACCTTCTACCATACCCTGTTCAAAGGCACTTAAATCTTATGTTTTGCCAATTCACCCTCTGAATTGCATGCATACACAATCCATGTCTCAATTGTCTCAAGGCTTAAAAAACCTTCTTTAACCTGTCGCCTCCCATTCAGCTACTCTGATTGAAGTGTATTTAACAAGTGACATCAATAAGGGAACATAGCTTTCACCTGAATGAACCAGGTCAGTCTATGTCATGGAAAGACCACGTGTTCCTAATGTTTTGTACACTCAGTTGCATGTGGCTATGTTTAAGAAGCTAACAACTACATGAAATTCGCTTCAATTTTGCTTTTGATATGAAACTCAGACCCCCCCAAATTGACCCTGCATTAATGTTCAGTTCATTGAGTTTCCCTTTTGACAATCTGTGTCTTTTAAGAGAGTGCATTTGTATTACGTACCTCTGAAATTTCATTTAACCCTCTCATCCACTGTATAGACCATACACTGGCAAAAGCTGAACTGTACAATGCAATGAGGTTGGTCCTTCCAATGATAGATTAGATAAGGACCATGGGATTGTGAAAATAGAAAATCAATGTAGGCGGACAGCTGTCACGTTGTATAATGATTAGAAGACAGGCACAGGAATATGTATTAGGGGTTTTATTACTCCACCCAACACAAGGTACATCATGAAAAAACAACAGGGACGAAGCCCAAAACAAACACACACACACACACACACACACACACACACATACATACATAGATAACACTGGGATGTAACCCAAACAAAAGAGCGAGGTGTAAACCTCCAAACAAATACATGGGACGAGACCCATAATAACAAGAGCACAATACACGGTACTCACGAGACCAACGGACATGGGACAATAATCGACAAGGACAATGGGGAACAGAGGGCACATATACAGTTGAAGTCGGAAGTTTACATACACTTAGGTTGGAGTCATTAAAACTCAAACGTACTTTGGTGCGAAAAGTGCAAATCAATCCCAGAACAACAGCAAATGACCTTGTGAAGGTGCTGGAGGAAACATGTACAAAAGTATCTGTATCCACAGTAAAACGAGTCCTATATCGACATAACCTGAAAGGCCGCTCAGCATGGAAGAAGCCACTGCTCCAAAACCGCCATAAAAAAGCCAGACTACGGTTTGCAACTGCACATGGGGACAAAGATCGTACTTTTTGGAGAAATGTCCTCTGGTCTGATGAAACAAAAATAGAACTGTTTGGCCATGATGACCATCATTATGTTTGGAGGAAAAGGGGGTTGCTTGCAAGCCGAAGAACACCATCCTAACTGTGAAGCACTGGGTGGCAGCAGGCTGTGGGGGTGCATTGCTGCAGGAGGGACTGGTGCACTTCACAAAATAGATGGCATCATAAGGAAGGAAAATTATGTGGATATATTGAAGCAACATCTCAAGACATCAGTCAGGAAGTTAAAGCTTGGTCGCAAATGGGTCTTCCAAATGGACAATGACCCCAAGCATACTTCCAAAGTTGTGGCAAAATGGCTTAAGGACAACAAAGTCAAGGTATTGGAGTGGCCATCACAAAGCCCTGACCTCAATCCTATAGAACATTTGTGGGCAGAACTGAAAAGCGTGTGCGAGCAAGGAGGCCTACAAACCTGACTCAGTTACACCAGCTCTGTCAGGAGGAATGGGCCAAAATTCACCCAACTTATTGTGGGAAGCTTGTGGAAGGCTACCCGAAACGTTTGACCCAAGTTAAACAATTTAAAGGCAATGCTACCAAATACCTCTCTTATGGAAGGAGCTTTCCATAAGAGAGGTGTCTGGATGTCTTAGACTGTGCCCTGATGTACTCCAGGTTGCGGTGGTCCGTCCACACCAGGAAAGGGTGTTTAGACCCCTCCAGCCAGCGCCTCCATGCCTTCAGAGCCTTCTTGACCGCCAAGAGTTCCCGGTCCCCTATGTCGTAGTTCCTCTGGGCGGGGCTCAGCTGTTTGGAGTAGAAGGCGGAGGGCCGCAGTTTTGGAGGGGTTCCGGTGTGCTGGGACAGCGCTGCCCCGACTCCTACTTCGGAGGCATCCACCTCGACGATGAAGGGGAGTGAGGGCCGGGATGTGCCAGCACGGGAGCAGTGGTGAAGCGTGCCTTCAGCGTCTCGAAAGCCCTCCCCGCCTCCGCCGTCCAACGAAGCCGCTGGGGACACCTCTCAGCAGGGATGTGCGAGGCGCGACCACCGTGCTGTAGCCCCCGATGAACCCCCGGAAATAGTTGGCGAACCCCAGGAATTGCTGGACTGCTTTCACGGAGTTGGGGATGGGCCATGACCTGACTGTGCTGACACATTGCTCCTCCATCTCCACTCCCTCCGTGGATATGAGGTAGCCCAAGAAGGACACGGACCGCTGGAAAAACAAACACTTTTCTTGTTTAACATAGAGATTATGTTCCAACAGTCTTTCCAGCACAGACCTGACTAACGAGACATGCTGGACTCGGTCAGCAGAGTAGAGCAAAATGTTGTCTATATAAACCACTACACCCCATCTCAGCATGTCCTGAAACACTTAGCTCATAAAGGCCTGGAAGACTGAAGGAGCATTAGAGAGGCCAAAGGGCATTACGAGATACTCGTAACGTCCCATGGTCGTGGAAAAGGCAGTTTTCCATTCGTCGCCTGCACGAATGCGCACCAGATTGTAGGCGCTCCTCAAGTCCAGTTTTGTGAAGTAATGCGTCCGGTGCATTTGTTTGATGATGGTTGGGATGAGGGGTAAAGGATAGCTGAACTTAACAGTGGCTTTGTTCAGTGTTCGATAATCAATGCAGGGGCGCAGTCCCCCATCTTTCTTCTTAACAAAAAATAAGATAGAGGAGGCTGGTGACGTAGAGGGGCAGATAAAACCCTGCTGGAGGCTCTCCTGTACGTAGGTCTCCATGGCCTCGGTTTCCGCGTAGGAGAGGGGATAGACATGTCCTCTCGGGAGGACTGTGTCAGACAGCAGGTCAATGGCACAGTCCCAGGGGAAATGAGAAGGCAGGCGTGTAGCCTGGGTCTTAGAGAAAACCCGGTCCAGATCCTGGTATTCCTCCGGTAAATCCACTTGAGTGGTGTGGTCCGGACTATCCACCGTAGTGATGTTGACAGACACTGCGAGACACCTCCCCTGACACTCCTGCGACCATCCCAGCAGTCTCCTCTCAGACCAGGAAATAACAGGGTTATGCCAACTCAACCAGGGGAGACCTAAAACAACGGGGTACATGGGGTTGTCTATAATCAAAAAGGTGATCTGTTCTAAATGAGTGTCATGGGTCAGCAGAGAAACGGGAACAGTGATGTGATGTACAAGCCCTGTCCCTATTGGACGATTATCCAGGGCTCGAACCGGAATGGGTGACTGTATGGGAACCAAAGGAATGCATAATGCAGTGGCCAGTGCGCCTAAAATATTCCCGGCAGCTCCGGAATCAATCAGAGCTAACGGGAGTGAGGGGCTAGGTTATTCAGGGAATTTAATGGAAAAACACACTGGTTGAGTTGACAGAAAAGAAGAGGAGGTCTTGCATCCTCCCTGGGTTGGAGCAGGGGAATTCCCTGGTTTGTCACCTCCTCGCCTATTAGTGGATAGAGGGCAGGTCGGGGAGAAATGACCCCTTTCTCCACCATAGGAGCAGAGGCCCAGATTCCTCCTTCTCCTACGCTCTGCCTCGGGCTGGTCTAGTGACAGGTTGTCATCACGGCAGGCTAACTCCATCTGTACCTCCTCCTGCAGTCCGCTGAGGAAAACGGTGACCAGAGCCGACTCGTTCCATCCGGTGGAGGCCGCGATGGTCCGGAACTCCAGGGCGAACGCTGAGGCGGTCCTAGATCCATGGCATAGTCGGAGTAGAAACTCACCCCCCTCTCGTCCCTCCACAGGATTATCAAACACAGAGCGGAAGAGGAGGGTGAAGCGCTCGTAGGATTCGACCTAGGATCCGCCCGTCTCCCAGACCACGGCACCCCAGTCCAGGGCCCGTCCGGTCAGTGCCGAGATGACTGTGGCAACCCTGTCTCTCCCGGAGACAGCCTCGGCATAGCGAGCAGGGTACAGGTCGGATTGCAGAAGGAATCCCTTGCATCTCACTGGCCCTCTGTCAAAGTGCTCCGGGAGGGACAGGGGTATTCCGCGGACCGGCTCAGATGGGACGGAGGGAGGTAGTGTTGGTGTGGGAGCTGGTGCCGGAACCGGTGCTGGAGACTGGAGGGACTGCACTTTCCCCTTCAACCGCAGGATGGTTGCCAGCACGCTGTCCATGGTGCTACCGAGTCTGGAGAGACAGTCCTCGTGATGCTGGACTGTCTCTACGATGGTCGCAAGCTCTGCCTTTCCCGCTGTCTCCATTATTATTCTGTCACGTTGTATAATGATTAGAAGACAGGCGCAGGAATACGTATTAGGTTTTTTTATCACTCCACCCAACGCAAGGTACGTCATGAAATAACAACGGGGACGAAGCCCAAAACAAACACATATATATATATATATATAACACTGGGATGTAACCCAAACAAAAGAGCGAGGTGTAAACCTCCAAACAAATACATGGGCCGAGACCCATAATAACAAGAGCACAATACACGATGCTCACGAGACCAACGGACATGGGACAATAATCGACAAGGACAAAGGGGAACAGAGGGCACATATATACACATACTAATCAGGGGGAATGGGAACCAGGTGTGTGTAATGAGACAAGACAGTCCGGGGTTGGTGGTAATGAACCAGGTCAGTGACGCCTAGAAGGCCGGTGACGTAGACCTCCGGAGCTGGTGAACGGAATGAGCAGCAGTACCGGGGGGATCCGTGACAACAGCCTTGTATATTGATTGGGAAAGAAAGGGCAGTTCAATGGACAAAGTCTTGGTTGATTTAACCTTTTGTTTGATGAGTCATACAATAGTATTACAGTGGTCAAGACTCTGGTGCTTTCCTTTCCTCCCTATGTTCAGTCTACCTTCGTCTCTTGTCCCTTCCTCTCAGCCAGTCAAAGCTCTTCTCTGTCCTGGCACCCCAATGGTGGAAGGAGCTTCCCCCTGGCGTTAGGACAGCAGAGTCACTGCCCATCTTCCGGAAACATCTTAAAACCTGGCATCTTCATTAATACCACAACACACTTGCCTTGCTTGAACTAACACTTGGATTTGTCTTTTCTTACTGATAGCTACTTTTGAGGATTATAATGTTTTCCTTACTATGACCGTGATATGTAGTTGTTGCTCTTGATAAGGGCATCTGCTAAATGACCAACAAAAAAAATCAAAAGGAAAAAAAAGACATTTTAAGCAGAATAAGTAGCAATAGAAGGGATGGAAAACCCTTAACAACAATGGCATGTCTCCACTGGAAAACATACAGACATGACCTGTTATGTCAACAGAGTGTTATGTCAACAGAGAGCAAAGAGGTTTGAGGAACAGATTAATATCAAGCTAGTATGCTAGATCAATACAATATTTATTTCTAAAGCCACAAATATGACGGAAATCTATAGTTGAATCAATATTTGTAGAGGCTACAGTCGATCCATCAATGTAACTGCTGGGACAGAATTTAGCCCCACTGACATTCATGTATATTCACAGACATCTGCCGTCATTGATCAGTCATAATGACAAGAGACATCAAAGCTTTTGTGTCCTCGCTTGACAGAGGCCTAATCACGGCATGCTCACTATCCGTGTGAAATAGTATTCCCCTTTTCTCTTCGACCTGGTCTGGCCATTTGAAGATAACGACTCATATATAAGGTCTCATATTGACCGAAATGACATTAAAATGAACTGAAAAATTCCTAAAATTTGCCTTTTCTGATCTTGTGTGTCAGTAACTTCTGTAATTTTCTAATCACCATTATCGGGTCTGTCTCTTTGTTCTGGGGCTAATGCGCTCTGACTGGTTCAAAGCAATGCTAATCAGCCCTCATGTGGATGTCAGGAGACCAATTACAACTTATGAGCTGCACTTCAGCTCCCCAACTCGAACATTGGTCGAGGCCTGCCCGGATCTGCCACCAATACAGAAAGTAAAGTTGACCTCACCAGGGTGAGTGAGTGCGAAAGAGAGAGAGAGATGGAATGAGAGAGAGCGAGCGAGAGAGAGATGGAGAGAGAGAGAGATGGAGAGTGAGAGAGAACGAGAGAGAGCTGGAGAGAGTGAGATAGAGAGAGAGAGTGAGAGAGCAGGTAACATGGGATACTGATGGAATGGCATCAGGAAAGCTTGGTTTTGCAATTCATAGGTTAACTCCCATTCAATAGATGTTACTGTTGGAGTCAGAGACCCTTATTCTCCCTAGTAAGTGGTTCCTTCCAAGGTGCACGGAGCAAAGAGATGCCAGGACGCTAGATACTCTAGTGCTTGCAGAACTGTCAGTGGAGGAGGAGAGAGAATGTAGAGTGACACACACAGTGTTTGATTTGATTTTAACTGCCAGTGATGGGCAGGAGGTATCTTTGTAAATGAGTTTAATTAAGCTATATAGCCTATTGATTCCTTCTTGATGAATATATCAAACTAAAATGTTTTGTTGTTTTTCTGTAATACTAGTCACCTAGCAATTTTATGAAGTTGGCTTTAGCCATCCAGCTAGACAGGTTCTCAATCTCCCTACCGCATAACTAGCTACCAAGCCATTTCAGGCTATCAATCAAGTTAGAGTAGCTAGCTTGTCTATCTATTTTAGCTGGCATGCCTGCTGGCAAGGTTGGTAGACTTTAGAAAAGCAAGCAATTACTAAATGTATTGAATAATACTCACATTCCTTTCAATCTTTTACCCAGATTTTTGCAGTGATGCAGAGAAGCATACTTAGTTTCTTTAAAAAAATAACCACCAGTCCAGAGGATACAGACAGCTCAAGAGGTACTGTATGCTTAGATATGCAGAAAAATACTTGGTTTAAATGACAATTGAATAGGTAAAGAGGCATGCTTAGATAACCTATGCAGAAAAATATACATATTTTTGTCATAGAATTAGGCATGGCTCTAGATTGCAGGAAAAAGCTGTTTCAGGTGTTTTAAAAATAAAAAATGCTCCAACTCACCACACCCCAGCCTTCCTTAGGTACTTCGTACCCCTTTTAAAATAATGGTTGGAGTACAGTAGATTATGCCTATGTTGTTAGCCATTTTACACTAAGTGCCTCTTATGCTGTCTAGTTACACTGTAAGTACTCATTGTAGGCTGATTTGACTCCCAAGATGAGGCTGTAATGGCTAGGTGCATTGGGAGGTTTGAGGATGGGTGGGGTGGGGCGGGGTAGGGAGGGAGCACTGAAACCAGAGCAGCAAGTGATTCTTGCCAAGGTGACTTTAATCAAGCCCCACAATTCAAGCCCCACTGAGCCGTCCGTTGAGGGTAAAAATCAGTCTCCCTTTGGGGGGGGGGGGGATTTGACAGAACAAACGCATCTTGAACAATGAGCCCAGGTCACTCCAGCTGTTTTTCTTTTTTTGTATAGACAATGGAACAGAGGAATCCATCACCCATGGAACCCGTGTCCCAGTCGTCCCCTTTGAGCCAGGAGCCTCCTCCTAATCATCGTCCATCCATCTGTCGGTCCGTGGCGAGATTGATGTGCTTGTGGGTGCCAGCGAGCAAGGGGCCTGCCTTTGCTGAGCTCCCATACAGTTCTGTTCACGCCGGGACAAACTTGATTTGACCAGAGGGAGGCCGTCGTGATTGATGATCGCACCGCATATCTTCGGCCACAGCAATCTGGCTGAGCCCCCTACCGCTATGTGTGTGTTAACATAAAGAAGTGTGTGTGCGTGTCCGCGCAGGGCACGTGTGTGTGTGTGTAAGTGAGATAGCAAAAAGCAGTGACTCCGGGTCCAATCTCCCAGCATTCAGTTCTGTTTCACAACCATTTGACAAGCTAAGATCCATACGGTCGTCTGGGCCTTTGCTTGTCCACCCTGGGAAACGGTACAGAGAGCAACATTGTTAAGTACACTACAAAATGCCAGCAGCTCTCCCTTATACACAAACAGGTTATTCTATAGACTCTAAGAAAGTGGTAGCAATCAGCTCGGGAGAGAGAGCCCTCCATGCCTCTGAGACTGAGCCAGAAGCATACATTCCACGGAGCTTCTCTCCCTCTCTCTTTCTCTTAAATGTCAGCTCCCATGATGTCTCTCAGAAAACATCAAAGCTCTTATCACATTCTCACATTGTGAGGTTTAAATTCAGTCCATATACTGTATACACACAGACATCGGTGATGACATGACAGATATGGCATGTGATGTGGATGATATAGAACTGGGAGAGAAATCAATGACATAACGTTTCTAACAGAAACAGTGGGGCTGTGGAATCACTATAAGTGAAGGGAGCGAAGTACACTGTACATGAAGCCAATGCATGGAGCTCCCTCTCCTGGCTAATCTGGGGTAGAGCAGTTTGGTGTCTTCTCCCTCTCAACACTCCAGGTCATTCAATTGAATTTCCTCGTAAAAGGGGAAGAAGGGACATGGCTATTATAGCTGCAATATGTAACTTTTTGGGGCGACCTGTCATTCTCATTCTTCTTCAAGTATAAGAAGTGGTAGATCTGTGCTGTGTGCACTATTTCTATGCACCCCTTCTTAAGTTTTGTTTTTGTGTATTTTGCTTTCGGTTTTGTACACCAGCTACAATCAGCAGAAAATACAATATTTTTGGTTGTGGAAAATATATTTCACAGCGGTTTAGATGGTAAAATGATTCTCTACACTATACTTGCTTATTTTGTCACATAAACTGAAATTAGGTGAACTATACGAATTTTAGCAACCAGGAAATGGCAGAGCGATTTCTGCATAGTGCACCTTTAAGGTTTAGAATCTCGAAAGGTGGCAAGATGGCGACCAACCAGATAATTTACTGCATTGAATTATGAATATACCAGCCAAGTGAAGGCCAACTATATCAGTTTATTTATGCTGGGAGTTATTACTTGATAGCTCTCGGCTCTATTAATGATGGAGTCCCTGATTTATCTGCTAATGCCACCTCGGCCCATCCATAAAGGTGCCTTCTCGGTACAGACAGTCGAATACACTGTCACCCGTTGTTTACGACGCAATGAGGTCACATATTTCACTGCCTGTGGAAACAGACGGTTTTTGACCCGTTCCGCCTCACCCCCAATTACTTCCCAACACCCGGTCATAAAGCAAAGTGTATCGTCAGACACATGTATCGCTCGATGAGAATGTGTGCAAATGTTTTTCTTCTTCGTGTGTTACGATTAGACGTCATAAAGCAGGTTAAATGTGTAAAATGTGTTAAAAGTGTTTCATCAGACAATGTATCGCTGTATGATCTGTGCACTTGTATCATGATTGGGGGTAATTCCATTTCAACGCAGTCAACTCAAGATGTACATTTCAATTCCAATTTCAATTTTCAGCATCAGAAGGCATACTTCCTGAATTGACCCCAACTTTGACTTATATCTTTAAAGAAGTGTGTCCAACCGGCTTTATCACCGTACCATAAGCTGCAACTCTTCTTTGGTTTCTCTCCTCTAACATCATTGTTTTTCATTATCTCATTGATGTCTGCTGGGCCTTTGTTTTACATTTCACCCAGATAGATAGACTATACTACCTCTTCCCCTCACGCACAATTTCCCAACTCTTTCATCATTCTAAATGCGTCTAAATGGGTCTGGGGAAAGAACAAGCGGCAATAACCGTAACTTTGTGTTGGTAGGGGAGTGGGAATCTTCAATGATTTTTCCTCGCATCAAATGTATTTACAAATATCTTTGTGGAGGCCAATAAAAGGTTTACTATTTAATTAGGCCTAAGGGCATCCAGCAATAACTGGGACGCTGTTGATCAATGAGATGACTGAGTAGCCTTCCTTCAACGTCAGCCACATAGGAAAGAGGCATAACTTCCCCTTCAGCTGCCGTTCTGTTTCTTTGCACAGAACAGAGGCCATTGGACATAGTACTTCATCATGAAGCAAATACAATATGATTGCTGGATGCATTTGGAATGTGTATTTGGTTGGGTTGCCTGTGAACATCTGTTTGTATAAATTATTTTATTGTGTAGATATTATTTTGTTACTCAAGTCCAACAAGGGACACCTTGTATAGATACCATACAATATAGATTTTTGGCAGATTTTTTAAATCAAAGGTGATGCTATTGCAACATATTAACGATTTCAATAGGAGCTTGTTGTTCGCAAGCTACACATTATCATATAGACCCCATTCTTCCAACTGAGGTCTCTTTTAGCTGTGGACTATTGTAGTATACCTCTTCTGTTCATTGCACTCTCAATGTGTCTTCACCAAAATCACAGAGGTCAGACAGAGGTGATGCATGTTATTCAATCATGGCAAGAGTACCTCTTGTTGTTGATATGAAGCCACAACAGCCTTTAGAAAAAAATATCGACAGGTTTGTTCATACATTAACAACCTACACCAAGCAACCTTGTCAAGTGGTTTGAATCTCTTGGCGTAACGGTTAAGGTGTTGTCTTGATAGTCGCTGGTCCCGGGTTTGAGTCCCGGTCAGGGCTACCTGCTGAATTCACTGCAATACCAAATTGTTTCAATATAAGTGGCTTCACATGTTACTGCCCAATTGAATCACCTTTCTTTCCTAAATTGGTATATAGTGTAGTATCTAAACAGTTTATGATTTTGCTGACGTTTGCAAATGGTGTGTTAGAGGAAGTTGGCTCTGCTTGCGGAAACATCTGGAAAACATTACTATAGGGGCCCCCTAAGACAGAGGAGATTCGGATGTGTAAAGGCTAGGGATTGGTCTATCTAAAACCACCCATATTATGTTACATAGGATATAAATACCATGTTTTTGAACAAAGGACGGAGAGAATAACATATTAGCGATTGGGTCAGTTGTTCTCCAGATGTCTGCAGGAGTCTGTAAATTGATACTGTAATCTTTGATGTAATAAACCATTATAATCAAGGACAGTGTTAGCGGATTTCTTGTCATCACAGCATATCAGCATCGTTGTCTCGACACCACAATAGAAATTAGGAAACATACTGTATATTTTGAAAATGTAGGGCTATGTTTGCAACTTACCGTGTACAAAGTGTCAACACAATTTTGAAGCAACCAAGAGTGACACAACAATTGCCTGGGAAAACACAAAGCTCTGAGAGCTGTTTGAGGCATCCATCTTGATTTATCTGGAGGACAGGTTGATACATAACTTGTATCTTGACTCTGGAGTTTGTGACAGTCAACCATCGTCAGCTTAACTCCAGTGCTGTGTCAGTTACCTGTACCACTGGTGCTAGAACACCCCATTTAAATCATGCCCTGCCATCAAACACACAATACAGATTACAGAGCAAAAGTGCTTCATTCTATGAAGCTGGCTTTGCTCAATACCTCTCATAACTATAACACTTTTCTTGAGAAACTGCAAGCTAGCTGAGTTATGAAACTTTTTTTGGGAAGACAAGCTATGACATATTTCCATACCGCAAAATGTTTACTCGGAAATGATGAAACCTTTCTCTCTCTATTCGTTTCTGCTTTCATCCAACTGATCTACAACATACCCCCTGGGGCACACGCAAATAAAGGGAAACTTGTGTTCTACTTTGGAGACTTTCAGAGTCTTGCCACTGAACTAACGTCAAAATGCACGGAGGCCTCAGAGACAAACACGCAAAACATATAAATGCCCAATTACAGTAGCTTCAAAGAGAGACACAATCAAAAATTAATAACGGGGAGGCATCAAGTATTCCACAATGGCTAGGTTATGTAAGTGGCCTAAATAAAGGGAACAGACAGGGCTTTTGTTTTCGTACTCATTGCTTGAGAGCCAAAAGGGGGGTGGAGGGGTGGGGAGGACAACACACCACTCTCTCTAAGAACCTAAAGTTGCTCCTCCCTCAAGATGTCAACCCAATGCACTCTGACGTCGACCCGTTACCTCAATTCAACTTCAAGGCTGCAGTGTTGAAGTGTGAACGGCCCTAACACAGACTTTTGAATATTTCCATAAAAAAACGGCTCATCCTAGGACGACACGATGCATATCCTATGTCGTACTACAAGCCTAATTTCAGCTATAGCATCATGTGTGCGGACACAGAAATGGGGTGAATGTGAAAACAGGGTGAGAATAAAAAATGTATTCTGCACTATTTCTGACTAAGGATCAATATACTGTATAAAATCCCACAGAACCCAAATATAACATAGAGATAACAGGAGTGGGAGATGGGAATCATTAGTTCATTGGCATTAGCTGAAGGGCATTACCAAGAGACATGATGCAAAGCAGGCTAGCTTGTGTGGTCTATGAGATTCGCATATTCACAGAAAATTAGGTCTGTCTCTTCCAATAGCAGTCTTTACTCCAAAAAGAAGAGCATAGAAAAGAAGAGAGAGGCTACCGTCGTATCCTCAGAGGAAGTGAGGAGTTCTTGTTCATAACATTGGAGAGTGAATGAATAGTGAATGAATGGTCAGTTAGCTCAAGACAAACTATGAATATTACAGAACACTGAAGTCACTTCAATATTAATATTGGGAGCTGCAGGGAAAACACTTGCCCTGAGCCATGAAATGAATCAGTAACAGATGCATGCCTGTGTCATTTTTTATTAGTCTTTGGTGGCACAAATTGGTTTAAGTCTGATTGAAATTGAATGAACAGGTTTTCTACTGCTTATTCATGATATATTACATTAACAGATAGGTTAGTTTCCTTGCAGATAAGGACTCCTTGCAGCTTGTTATATCATTGCAGTATACCAGGCTGGTCACAGACACTGTGGCAGCATCAGAATCTATCTTTCCCCTTCTAAGTTTCGAGAGGGATTTTGTTACCATTTCAAATGGTTATATTATGGGTATTTTCTGACTCATGTTGGGAATGATTATAGAGCAAACTGATTTGATTTACTATTTATGCGCCGTTGTCATCTGTGGGAAACTTGGTAATCCATTTCACCCAATCTGATAAGTTTGACATGGTTTAACTATCAAGGGAAAGCAAATCTTAGCTTGGACCTCGGGAAATCATTGAATATGATCTGAAATGTATAATTTGAAGTATGATTTGTGGTCAGTTGTCTAGTAAGAGAGAGGTTATATTTTCTGTTGTATCAGATGGTATAGAGTATAACATAATTACACAAAATAAAGCTATACACTGTTCGATTGTATTGAACATCCATGCATTTAATTTCGGACATGATGCCTATGATCCCATGTAAAATGTGTTGTTCATTGTAAGCATTTACTGCTGAACCCCTTTTTTCACACACACATAACATTACCATAATGCATCAGTTGAATAACTTGCCAAGATCCCCAGGCTTGCATATATACCCTTTTGTCATGTTCCCAATAGAGATACCTCTGTGCTATTGTGCTGCTGTTGATAGCCCAAGCAATGAGTCATGACAATAAGACAAATCATGCGTACCCCAGGGGGCATGAGTCTCCCTCACGGCTCCTATTCCTGCAAAGATTAACAACCTGCAACAGCTTTAAGTCTCTTCAACACAATACAGAGTAGATGGAAGTGTCTAAATGGGGTTTATTATCTCGCTTCTGTATTGCCTTGTTAGAGATAATTAGCATGGAGTAATGGTGGAGTTGTCTCTTTAAGTCAACTTGATATGCCATGCAATCTATGATATTTAGCAGACGCTTTTATCCAAAGCGACTTACAGTCATATGTGTATATGGGTGGCCACAGCGGGAATTAAACCCACAATTCTATCCTTGCAAGCGCCATACTCTACTAACAGAGCCACACAGGACCAAATCATGATTGGAGCATCAGTGCTAAGACGTACCATGATTGACAGTTGTTTCACCGTTACATAAGTGTATTACGGTCTCTATACTATAGCATCCAATTACTCGAGCTGTCAAAATGGGGCACCTAGGCTCACAGATGCATGGAATTGCGTCATGAATGCCTGTTATTTTTACCAGTCACCGGTACTCATGCAGAAAGGGTATAAGAGATTGGGAACGCAGACAGCATTGGTTCGACCCAAATCCTTGCAGTGACAGCCTGTAATCTTCTGTCTTGAGAGAAAGGTAAAAAACCTGTGATCTTTTGACTGAGGATTACAGAACGAATGGGAGAAATAGGTGAAAGGCACTCTATACATTTGGTGTAGTCTCTCCTTGAATAAGACGACACTTTTCGTGAGCCATTACGCCTTACGTTACCCAGCACAGATCTAAATGACATTTTACAATAATATTGGTTGTCATATCAGTTGTGCTGAGAATGGAAAATGGCAGTTTCATGCCCACTATATTAAGTCTCAGCAAAGTCAGTCCTCTGAATCGGAAGTGATCTGACTATGTAACCTATGAAAAGTAAATGAGATTTATAACAGCAAAACAGTTGTGTCAACTAGTTAGAAGTAAGTAGCCTTGTCTGAATTAGAACGGCCCATAGGGCAGGAGCCCATCTCCTGTTTCTGTAGCATGAGGCAGCTTGATGTACAAATACACCCCCTGGACAGGACGCTAGTCTATCGCAGGACCAGTGTCAGTTGGTGTGGTCCATTCCTGGGCCCATCACTATTTATATTCTACAAAACCATGTTGCAATGTTATTACTTCACAATGTTAGCTGCAATGTTCATTTTTTAGAGACCAAACAAAGTCAGTGAGTTTAGCATGACAATTATGCGACTGTAAAGTAGAACCCCTCTAAATGAATTGGACCATGATGTATGTAGTCATGTAAGCACTAATCCCTGAATGAAACCCCATCTCAAACATAAGCATCCATGTCCTTTTGTCACTATGTTTAGTTTTCAGAGGTCCACGAGGGGGTTCTGGTGAAAGCCTCCATTGCCCATTGAACACCTCGGCTTCCCAATGAAATCCCCCGGCTTAGGTTGCATCCCAAATGGCACCCTATTCCCTATACCGAGCACTACTTTTGACCAGGGCCCATAAGGAATAGGGTGCCATTTTGGTCGCATATATTGAAAGCTGTCGCAGGCCTTCCTCCTCGAGATACGCTTCTTTCCAATTATGAAGAAATATGGAAGGGAGACAGCGACTGTCACAGGTCCTCCTGTCTCCCTCACCTTCCCTACGAAATTTCATTTTTAATTAATCTCTGGCAGAAATCGGCAGCTCGGCGACACGCGACACACATCACGGGCCCCTGAAGTACATCCAATTTTCTGTCTCAATAGGCATTAAATTAGCAAGAACATTTCCACCGTCGTCACCCCTGCGCACATAACAAATGGAATACATTTGGCGACGTGACATAATGGAGCGCTAACAAATGACGTTGGGAGGGAAACAGAGCAGGTGAATCACTACCTTGGGCATTGTGTCATGTAGCTGCTTATGAGTTCGAAATGTGAAGAAAGGCAGATTTGGGGATGTGGAATGGAATGGGAGGGAGACATTCTGCTTTCTGGTGGATTTCTTCCAGGGCAGTGATGTCATGTTTGCTTTTACAGAACGTCATTGGACTCTTTTTTGGGCTAGTGCCCATGGATGTTCTGAAGTAATAGTGAGTTTCAATTATGACTGCCTCAACTACAGCGTAATGTTCTGGCTGACTGCCCAGCTTAAAGAGCGACCGCCCCTGAAAAGCAAAACCACGTATGTGGCATCAAATACATTTATTCTAGTGTCAAAATTGACTACAAAGTGTAAATAAAAGGTGGTATGTCACGGAATGAAGGGTACCGTAACAGTTTTCTTTGGTTTGGGTTTATTTCAGTTCTGCCCACATGCCCACAGCTGGCAGCACCCAAGTAATCATCAATTCAGAGCACAGCTGATATCCCTATAGGGCCAGTTAGGGACAATGTACATGGGACAATATTTTAAAATGTCAATATCTCCAAATTTAAATTACCTAAAAACCTCAAACCAACTATAAATTGTAGAAACGCATATAAACATATTGAAAGCATTCAATGAGATAACTAAAAGATGTGCAAAATGAAAATATTGTCTCATTTACATTGTGTAATTTATTGACGGTCCCTAACTAGCCCCAGAGATAAGCTATCCAATGTCAAACCAACTTTGCCATAGCTGCACACCAGCTGGCTGAAGCTTATTGGCGAAGGAAGTTGGCTAGCACTAGCTAGCCTAGGTGACTTCAAGACACAAGGCCTAGTTAGACTGTATCAAGTTATCTAGAAGGGTGAGTGACTGTAACTGTGTACTGTTTTGGCAAAGTGAATGTACAAACGCTTGCCACATGCGAACACACACACAAGAGATAGCCACATTAAACCACCCCTCCAAGACAACTTTCGTTTGGCTTTAGTCATGGCTGCTGCATTAATGACCAAGCAGAAAAACAAAGCCAAATCAGGAAGGGCTGAAACTCATTGGCTAGAACTCAGTTTGCTAAGGGGCTGGCCCATATGGGAGGAAATGATGGGAACATGGTACGGCACAGCTTTTAAAAAACAGTCGCCTTCAAACTAGGGATTTTGTGGCTAATTGAGGTAAAACAGTAATTCTGCTCCTAGATTATGCATGTATGAACTACACATTGATACATCCAGCCCAAAACGGGAGGTTTTAAAAATGTTGCTCGTCTGACTCTGAAATTGATTTGTGTCAATTTATTTCATTTATAAATACAACACATGCTATTATTGGCACGTGAGTGTTTGCTGCATTTATAATACCATATCAGAAGTAATGTTTTTTCTTTTTGATTTATTTGTCACACCGATTGATAGTAGGGTTGATTAAGTAGTCAAACCACTGGGAACACCAAAGTAGTGTCTATAAAGGGAAAGGGGCCATGGATTAGCATGTGTGGTATGGATGCTTCCCAAATGGCACCCTATCCCCTATATAGTGCTCTACTTTTGACTAGGACCCACACCCTATTCCATAGATAGTGCACTACTTACTTTGACCAGAGCCCTATGGGCCCTTGTCAAAAGTAGTGCACTATATCGGGAATAGGGTGTTATTTGTGACACATCCTAAGTTTCTGGAACTCTTAGGACTGAGACAATCATCCAAAGTAGGCTACTCTCTTTCCCTCCGATGTGATACAAACAGAATATGACATTGTCATACGATCCTCAAAAGTCACGCTATCTATGCACAGAGGAACATAAAGACGACAGCTCATTTCAAATGCATTACATGTGCACACACACATTTCTTACAAAGTAGAAACTTCCATTCCTGAACCACATGCTCTCCAGTCGGCAGACATCAATGTCTGATACTGATAGCTCCATCTTTAGAGACAACTCTGCTCTATATTCAGAAAGACACCACATATATCATTAAAGTGGTAATCTGGGATTTAAACAATAAAGTGGGCACCCCGCCACTTTTTTGGGTTAACAACTGAGGGATGGGGCTGGAGTAATGTAACCACTCTCAAATTCAAAGACTGAGCTATTGGTGCAAGGACTAACCATCTATTTGATGAAGATAATAGTTTTAAAGCTATAAAGCTATGCAAATTTAAACATCTAAATATCGATATACCAATCCCAAATTGCCCTTTTAAAAAGGAACAACCTTCCTCTTTCGTACAACTTTGAAAAGGTGGATTTCTATGGCCGTTGTGTTGCGCCCCACAAAATGGCCACTATCTTTCACTTTGGAATCCAAGTCAGGCAATTCACAAAGCCTCATCCAAACCTTTGATCTGCTCTCTCTTTTCACCGATTCCTTTGTTCATGCTGTCGGCATGCTTTAGATGGCAGCCGTGTGTGTCTATGTGTGAGCGGACACCTAATGAGGGAATCACGACTAAAGCTTGTGTGAGGATAGCGATAGATTGCACAGGTGAGGTAGCCTATCAGAGCACTGCATGGTTGGATATAGTAGCATGTGGTCAATTAATCTCAACAGCAACTGGTAAATTAATCTCAAATCATTGCTGGCGTATTGAAAATGTCTTTTTTGTCACTGTTTGGTTGAAAAGGTGTCATGAATGCCCTAGTAGGCCTATACACCCTTCAAGTAAAGTGGCACCGAAATTACTTCCTGACTTTACATTAACCCTCCCGTTGTCCTAGGGTCAAAATGACCCGCCACTGTGTTGAACCAACTTTATTTAATTTTTATATTTTTGGGATCATTTGTGAGAAGGAGGCAGTGAGACTTTAAAGAAAGTATCACTGCCTCTTTCTCACAAATGATCCAAAAAATATAAAAATTAAATAAAGTTGGTTCAACACAGTGGCGGGTCCTTTTGACCCTAGGACAACGGGAGGGTTAAATAGGTACTTACGTACTACTCACTGTGCAACTTTGTGCATATACTAGCCAGTTACAGTGTAATTATAGGCAGTTCCACCATTAGTTACTCTAAGGCCCATGTGTCATGATTAATTTATTTGGTCATATTCTTTATGGTTATTGATCTGTATTAACATTATTATAGCCATTGGAGAAGGTGTGGTCCATATAGAACTTGTGGTGGAGCTGTCGATTCAGCACCACAAATAGCCTGAGCCTGGTCAGGACCATGGACAGCACCTTATGAACCAATCCCCATCACAGTATTTGCGGACTTTGTTGGTCTTGGTCTTTCCAGCTCATAGGCCTCTGGTACTGTATCATTAACGAGCACTGTGATACTTCACAATTACAGAAATATCAGGCATCTATTCTGTATTATTAGCCATTTGTTAGGCCTTTATTCACTGTTTTCTTATATGACTAATCAAATCAAATTGTATTCGTCACATACACGGTTTACACCAGGTATAAAAGGTGCAGTGAAATGCTTAGGTGCTAGCTCCCTCAATATTGCAGTACAATATCAATATCAATAATAATCAAAAGTCAAATAAAAAATAAAAAGTAATTAGAGGAAGGTAGTATGCATAGTAATGAAACTGATATGTGCACAATAGAATATGCAGTACAAATTATGAGTGTGCTATGTCAAGTTGATTGTGTTACAAATATAAAGTGGATAGTGTCTTGGTCGCGCAGTTTCACTAATAGTATATATAGAACAGCAGAGTTGTGTGCTTGTGTGTGTGTGTGTGTGTGTGTGTGCACGTGTGTGTGTGTGTGTTTATGTGTGTTCATGTGTGCTTGTGTGTGTGCTTGTGTGTAAGGGTTGGATGTGTGGAGATTCAGTGCAAACAGTCTCTAAGGTGCAAATAGTATCTAATAGTCTCTAAGGTGCAGGTCTGAGCAGGTAGACATCTAGGGTTAGCTGTTTTGGTGGAAGCTGTCTCGGAGCCTGTTGGATCCGAGCCCAGATGTGCCCATACTGTTTGCCAGATGGTAACATAGTGGCTCGGGTGACTGGAGTCCTTGACGATCTTCCTGGCCTTCCTCAGACACCGCCTGGTGTAAATGTCCTGGAGTGCAGGGACTTCGTCCACAGTGATGTATTGGGCTCTCCGCACCACCTTCTGTAGAGCCTTGTGGTTGAGAAAGGTGCAGTTGCCATAACAGGCATGGATGCAGCATGGCAAGATGCTCTCGATGGTACAGCTGTAGAACTTATTGAGGATCTGAGGGCCCAAATTTCTGCAGTCACCTGAGGTTGAAGAGGCTCTGTTGCGCCTTCTTCGCCACATGTGTCGGTGTGATTAGTCCATGTCAGGCCCTCTGTGATGTGCATTCAGAGGAACATGAAACATTTGACCCGCTCTACTGCAGCTGCAGAAGGAGGTGTTCAGACCCAGGGCCCTGAGCTTAATGATGAGCTTGGAGGGGACTATATGGTGTTGAAAGCTGAGCTGTAGTCTATGAAAAGCATTCTCTTGTCCAGGTGGGATAGGGCAGAGTGCAGCACAATGGTGAATGCGTTGTCCGTATCATGCGCTGTAAAAAATAAAATACAATGTCAATTAAACATTATTAAGTAAATGGTTCCACAGCCTTTTTTTTGTTTACTCAACTTTTGGTCAAAGTGTTACCTGAACTTCACATTTTTTGTTGACCCAAACTTAGCTCCAACATGAGAAAATGATGTGTTTGGTTAAATTGTCTCATGTTCATTCAACTAACAATTCTTATTTGGGCATTTCCCCCCCAAAAAAGGCTGTGGAAGTAGTTACACACACTGCTTTTAACAATGTTTTCAACTTACATATTTGACACACATTGACATTGTGCATGTTCATTTATACAGTAATTAATATTCAACATGTCCTCACCTGGTATTTGAACTCACAGCATTCCAATCTTCCTGCTATGCTTCATGGCTGTGTCACTAACTGATTTCACCTGTATTGCTACACTTTGCACTTCAAAGTAAATCTCAGCTCCGTTAAAAGTACACTCAAGAAAACCCATTTTATTTATCATAGTGATTAAGGAGTAAAATTAAAACAGAGGAATATGTCCCACCAACATTAGACAACTATACAGAAAAACCTAAAATTGCAAAAATAAGTCAATCAAATCAATAATGAGAGAATAGTCAGATTAACTGATAATTGACACAGACATGGTGGTGTAACAGGAAGATTGGAATGCCATGAACCAAGAGGTTGTGAGTTCAAATCCCAGGTGGGGACATATTGAATAATAATAGTATAAATTAACATGCACAATGTCATCATGTGCCAAATATTTAAGTTGAAAACATTGTATGTTAAAAGCACTGTTTGTGTGTGTGTAACCAGTTGCATAGCCTTTTTTAGTTAAGTAATAATTTATAGTTGAATGAACATATATGAGACAAGTTGAGCAAACACATCATTTTAAATTGACTGAATTTTTGCCAAGATTTTCTCAAGTTAGAGCTAAGTTTGAGACAACTATTTGTTTGTTTTGTTTTAGGTAACACTTGGACCAAAAAGTTGAGTAAACAAAAAAAAGGCTGTGGAACCAGTTACTTAATAATAATAATTAGTTGAAACAACTAGATTTGTTGGTCTTTTTTACAGTGTGTGCGAGTAAGAAAAATGGCTAATAATGCCTATATACTTTAAATCAAAGCCTATCTATATGCTAGACCTATGGGGCATAAAAGCATGGCTGAGCACACTGTTGCACAACCTTCCTCACGTTTATCTTCCTCCCTCTGTCTCCTCTGTTTTAATTGGCTCAGACCGATTCAACCTTCCAACCCAGTCAGTTCCTAGCACATCCTGGCGCTAAGCATTATTCCACGCTAATTACCGACTGCAATAATCTGCTTCATAACGAGCCTCCCTCCTGTTGATTTATTCCTTCTTACACTTCTCATTCTCTCTCTCTCACTCTGTAGGAGAGAGTGGGGTAAGTTGAGCCACCCTTGTTTCTAGGAAACCATACACAAAATTAATCATATGACCAAATATTTAGGAAGAGGTCATCATTTCACAGAGTCTGTGAAGGAAGAAACCACATGGAAAAAAGTGGTAAGCAAGCTAGGTCCAAAAAACAGATGTTCACCAAGTCAAATAAATGTATTGTCTTAGAGGTTTCATGATGCTTGTATCTAAAGCAAAGTAGACCATTATAAGATTGTTCTTGTGACGAGTACTGAGGATAAGAAGAGGCAGGATGCAGACGCAGGAATCAACAATGTAAAGGTTTACTTAACACTGAGCAAGAGAACAACAAAGAGCGAGTACACGACAAGACACTAACAATCACACACAACACAACACTGAACAGTCCAGGGCTATTTCGCCATTTGTGGATAATGGCTCTCACTGTGGTTCGATGGAGTCCCAAAGCTTTAGAAATGGCTTTATAACCTTTTCCAGACTGATGGATCTCAATTACTTTCTTTCTCATTTGTTCCTGAATTTCTTTGGATCTCGGCATGATGTCTAGCTTTTGAGGATCTTTTGGTCTACTTCACTTTGTCAGGCAGGTCCTATTTAAGTGATTCCTTGATTGAGAACAGGTGTGGCAGTAATCAGGCCTGGGTGTGGCTAGAGGAATTGAACTCAGGTGTGAGAAACCACAGTTGAGTTGTGTTATAACGGGGGGGGGGGGGGCAAACACTTTTTCACACAGGGCCATGTAGGTTTGGATTTTGTTTTCCCTTAATAATAACAACCTTCATTTCAAAACTGCATTTTGTGTTTGCTTGTGTTATCTTTGACTAATATATACATTTGTTTGATGATCTGAAACATTTGAGTGTGACAAACATGCAAACAAATAAGAAATCAGGAAGGGGGCAAACACTTTTTCACACCACTGTAGGGGTGGTGATGAGATGATGAGGTGCAGGTGCGCTGGAGGTGATTAGGGTGCGTTGGGTTTCCAAAAGAATGGTGCGCTCAGAGAGGTGGCTCAGTAGACCGGCGAATCCGAGTGCCGGAGGGGAGCAACGGGAGGAGACGTGATAGTTCTATACATCAGTTGGGGTCTCTATAAGCTGCAATATGAGGTCCTAAACCTAGCACGAAAGTGCATCCTTGTAGCCATGTGGGTTAATATAGTAAGTTGAGCCAATGGCCATGGGGTGAGTTAAGCCAATGGTTGAGCCAATGGCAAGTTGAGCAAATTGAAGCGTTTTCTTCCCAGGCATAATGCAAGTCTTAATACATGGCATGGCCAAATATCAAAAGTGTTTAAAGAAGTGTTAGGTGTTAAGCCTGTGTTAAAAGATGCTTAAAATGATGAGAAGACAAAAAAGTTATCATGATTGTGTTGAATTGTGTTTGGGAAATAAAGATAGAAATGGTTGTTAAAAACTTGTGGTAATATTTCATTAGGTACAGAAATCTGTAGGCGGCTTAACTTACCCTGACCCGTGGCTCAATTTACCCCATATCCGGGGTTAGGTTGTGCCAAGAGACCACTTTTTTGGACGAGCTATGTACTGTATATTTTAAAAACTGTATTGTTTATGAATTCTGTTTATTTCCAGGGATACACAACATCCTGAAATATATGTAGATGTCTTTGTTAGAACGAATACTATATTTCCCTTGACGGAGTGATACGGAAGTAAATAATTGCTCAGATT
The DNA here is from genome assembly GCF_964263955.1 of Coregonus lavaretus. Lineage (NCBI taxonomy): Eukaryota > Metazoa > Chordata > Actinopteri > Salmoniformes > Salmonidae > Coregonus > Coregonus lavaretus. The sequence goes on along the minus strand of NC_140026.1, from coordinate 16,886,486 downwards.
ACCCCACTCTCCCCTAATTCCTTTTTCATTTCTATGTTTGCCCAGATATCGGTGAGGTAACTTCTCACAGACAGCGCTACAGCTTTGAGAAGCCTCTCCTTCAAGACTAATGACGGTTAAAAAGCAATCAGGTGATGGCAGCGGGCATGGGCAGTATACACTACCGGTCAAAGGTTTAGAACACCTACTCATTCAAGGGTTTTTCTTTATTATTATTATTCTTTATTATTTACTATTTTCTATAGCTGTCATCAATGCAAAGGGTGGCTATTTGAAGAATCTCAAATATAAAATATATTTTTATTTGTTTAACACTTTTTTTGGTTACTACATGATTCCATATGTATTATTTTATAGTTTTTCTACAATGTAGAAAATAGTAAAAATGAAGGAAAACCCTTTCATGAATAGGTTTTCTAAAACTTTTGACCCGTAGTCTATCTCGGTTTTTTATTGCTAACGACATGTCATGGCTCCAGCACTGTTTAAATGATTGCTATGTAAATCACCTGAAATGATTTCGTATTGGAAAGCAGCAGATTTAAGGTGCTGGTGGAGGCGCTAAGACTAAGTGGACAGTCACCCGATATTTGAAGAGGCTTTAGAGAGGGCCCTACTCTGCTCATTTATCAGCGTCTCTGTCTAGTGTGTGTGGACGCCACGTTCCAAGAAGCTCCCTCCCCGGTGAAATAAATTAAGTCCTCTTCACATACTTTATGTACATGGCGGTTTCTGCTTACTGTGTTGAAACGGGCCCCTGCAATCAAAGTTTTTGACTGTGTTGCAGAAGCACTGTTACTTTCAAGTACTTAAAGAGTTTACATATGACCCTTTTTGACTTTGTATCACTTTACATTAAGTTGCAAGTGCACACTTTGAGAAAAGTGTGGAGAATTGTGAAGCAGTATCTGGTTTGTGATATGCTTGACCAAGGATCACATTCTGTCTCACTGACGCCTATTCCAATCATTAGACGCTAAATCCCCCAGCAGACTGATATAAGCCATGAGTAAGGTCAGGGTTTTATAAAGAATTTGCCTGCTCAACTCTATACTCTTCATTCAAAAGTCTTTGAGCAGGGTTTTAAAGGTATATATAAACTCATTGAGAGTAGGCCTAGTCTTTAGCAGTGGTGTAAAGTACTTAAGTAAAAATAGTAAGTCGTTTTTTGGGGTATCTGTACTTTTACCATTTACATTTTTGACTACTTTTACTTTTACTTCACTACATTCCTAAAGAAAATAATGTACTTTTTACTCCATACATTTTCCCTGACACCCCAAAGTACTCGTTACATTTTGAATGCTTAGCAGGACAGAAAATTGTCCAATTCACACACTTACCAAGAGAACATCCCTGGTCATCCCTACTGCATCTGATCTGGCGGACTCACTAAACACAAATGCCTTGTTTGTAAATTATGTCTGAGTGTTGGAGTGTGGCCCTGGCTATCCGTAAATTTAAAAAAACAAGAAAACTGTGCCGTCTGATTTGCTTAATATTAGGAATTTTTAATTATTCATACATTTACTTTTGATACTTAAGTATATTTAAAACCAAATACTTTAGACTTTTACTCAAGTAGTATTTTACTGGGTGACTTTCACTTTTACTTGAGTCATTTTCTATTAAGGTATCTTTACTTTTCTTCAAGTATGACAATTGGCAGGTTGCTTAGTGGGACGGCAGGTAGCTTAGTGGTTAAGAGCATTGTGCCAGTAACCGAAAGGTGGCTGGTTCTAATCCCCGAGCCGACTAGGTGAAAAATCTGTCGATGTGCCCTTGAGCAAGGCACTTAACCCTAATTGCTCATGTAAATCGCTCTGGATAAGAGCGTCTGCTAAATGACGTAAATGTAAATGTAGATATTTAATTTAAACAGACACCGACGTGTTTTGGGAAAATACTTTGTTGGTGGTTGGAGAACAACGGACAACCATATTTATGTGCATTTATATATTTAGATGCGAATATACTGTAAGTATAAAGGTATGTTTTTACATATCAGGTATATATGACAGTATTGCTATGACAGGTGATTTTGTGTATTTAGATTTAGAGTTTATTAGTCACATGCACAGGGTTGCAGATGTAAATACAGGGTACAGTGAAGGTCAAAGGGAAGCTAATGAAACAATAAAAAGAAAAAGAAAATAATAATAATAATAATAATAATAATAATAATAATAATAATAATAATAATAATAATAATAATAATAATAAACACTGCCCACGTCTGAGTGATGGAAGTAGGGAGTACAGTCGTTGGCTCTGGTGGCTGGGGTCCCTGATGATTTTCTTAGCCTTCCTGCAACACCTGGTGTTGTTTGTGACCTGGAGGGCAGGCAGTGTGCACCCGATGGTGCGTTCGGCTGTAGCACCTTGTGGTCAGTGGCGGTGGAGTTGCCGTACCGGGCTGTGATGCAGCCCGACAGTATGCTCTCGATGGTGCTCCTGTAGAACACTGTGAGGGCCCTCGGGGACAGGCCGAATTTCTTCAGCATCCTGAGGTTGACGAGTCGCTGTTGTGCCTTCTTCACCACGGTGTCCGTGTGGTTTGACCATTTTAGCTCCTCTGAGAACTTGAAATAAGTGCTTCCCCTTCTTCAAGCAGATACACTACTTTGTGTCTAAATGATGCCCAACTGTTGTGAAATGTAACACTCACAGTGGGATCAATGATGAGAAATACTTCGGTCTCGAGTTGTGACAAATTAATACAGCCATTTATATGGGGTAACCGTGACCCCTGCTGGTGAATGGGTGACATTACTCATTTGAAGCTGATGGAGACAACACAAGCTTAGATTGGAACCACACGAACAGCCAACAACACTAATTAAAACTGCCTTCCAAAGAAATAAAAGAAATAATCAGTTGAATTTCAGAAAGGGGCGGGGCATAAACGAGAACAGATATTTTGTCCATTGTGATTTTCTTCACTAGACATAACTTAGACTTCGCCATAACCAAAATGAACTTTCCACCAGACCTGGGTTCAAATACTATTTAAAATGATTTCAAACATTTTAGCTGTGCTTCATGGAGCTTGCATGTTGCAATGGAACTAATAGAAAAGTCCCAAAAGACTAAACCCTGTCAACATGGCAGGCTGAAACAAACGCTCAGAGTATCTGAAATATTTCAAATAGTATTTGAACCCAGGTCTGGTTATCGCTTGCCCTCAAGACCACTTGCCCTCAAGGTGCGAGACTGTTTTGTCAACTGGATTTAGGTGGTCAAATGAAATGCTATGAAATGCCAACCTAAACTATGATTATCAGCGGGACAATTTGTTAGCGTAACTTGTGACTGCTTAGTATGATTATCACTAGAGAGCTTTGTGAGACTTAGTTGTTGCACTGTAACAAAGTAGCTGTTGTCTAATAATAATAATAATATGCCGTTTAGCAGACGCTTTTATCCAAAGCGACTTACAGTCATGCGTGCATACATTTTTGTGTATGGGTGGTCCCGGGGATCGAACCCACTACCTTGGCGTTACAAGCGCCGTGCCCTACCAGCTGAGCTACAGAGGACCAGGCCTGCATGTCTCAATTTATTGCCCTCCAACCCTACATATTTTCCCTGTGCTGCCTCTATCCCTTGACAAATATTTTGTTGACAATATTATGTATTATTGGTAGAGAAAAGGTCAGGAATATTTTTGATCCTTTCTTTTCAACACAGTAAAATTGCAGGAATCAGTATGCAGTTGCAGCATATTGCCTTTATAAGGTTGACATTAAGCATGACTTAGAGCTTGATGTAACATGTCCTTAAACGTCTCTTGAAGCGCCTGTCAGTTTAAGCTAGAGATACAGTATTTTGCATGGGCTGCATCTCAATCTCCCGCATCCCCCAATGTCGCCCTTCCGCATCTGCGGTGGAAAGTGGCAGAGCTACAGCGCTGTTTGTCAGACCAGGAGACATCCTGAAAATCGGTCTTCTCACTAAAACATTTTGCTGTACGACCCCCATAAGTGTCACGGGACTCGTCTGAAGGTAACCCATACAAATGAATGGAAGTATGGAGGTAGTTTTGTGCCAACAATAATAAGGGCTTCAATATGTAAAATAAATATATATACAGTACCAGTCAAAAGTTTGGACACACCTACTCATTCCAGGGTTTTTCTTTATTTTTACTATTTTCTCCATTTTAGAATAATAGTGAAGACATCAAAACTATGGTCCTCTGTAGCTCAGCTGGTAGAGCACAGCGCTTGTAATGCCAAGGTAGTGGGTTCGATCCCCGGGACCACCCATACACAAAAAATGTATGAACGCATGACTGTATGTCGCTTTGGATAAAAGCGTCTGCTAAATGGCATATTATTATTATATGAATTAACACATATGGAATCATGTAGTAACCAAAACAGTGTTAAACAAATCAAAATATATTTTATATTTGAGATTCTTCAAATAGCCACCCTTTGCCTTAATGATAGCTTTGCACACTCTTTGCATTCTCTTTTGTCCATTTTTCTATCCAATATTTCTGTTCATTTAGGTGACCACTCAGATGCAAAGGTTTCATATAGCCTCGTTAACTACCCTGAATTAATGTGAACTTGGAAATATGAAGGAATGATTCTCATAATCACATGAACGGGATGAGACAGGAAAGGAGAAGAAGGGGGAGGGGGATAGTGGGCACCATCCGAGAGGTAGTCATATGAACAGCTCCTAGTTGCAGTGTTAATGACTCTCACTGTGCCTTTTTGACCAAGGGCAAGGATTACCATTAAGCTCCAGTCACATCTTCTCACATGATCCAAGAGGTTGCAAAGGTTATTGGCTACTTCACACACTTCACATAGACAGAATTGTAGTAAAAGGAGAGATAATGAGGGAGACTGGTTGGTCACGGGATGTGCGCATGCATGTGTATGCCATTTGGGTTTCAATGCACACCCATCCAGAATAAACTATAGTTTGAATTTCATGTTGACTCTCTTGGGGGGAGCCCGACCCCTATTTGAGTGGGCTGCAGCTGCACCTGTGGTGATATGTATTAAATATTTATGGGGGTGTCTGTTATTATTTTTGACAGGTATAGTAAGGGGTTGCCCTCATTTGTAATGGGAGTGGCCAGCATTGTCTTAATTTCAACCATGTATCAACTTCTGATATCTATTCAAACTGAATGTAAGTTGATACTATGGACTATGAATATGCATGAGGATTCCAAGGTTGTGGGTATGTTTGTACAATGGTGTGTGTTTTTGGTTTTACTAGTTTGGGGACCAGAAGTCCTCACAAGGATAGTAAAACAAGGACAATTCTGACAAGTGGGGACATTTCGCTGGTCCCCACAAGGAAAAAGGCTATTTTAGGTTTAGGGATTAGGTTTGGGGTTACAATTAGGGTTAGGGTTAAGGTTAGGTATCAGGGTTAGGTTTAGGGCTCAGGGTTAAGGTTAAGGTTAGGTTAAGGGTTAGGATTAAGTTTAGGGTTAGGGCTAGGGGTGTCACGATCGTCGTAATAAGTGGACCAAGGCGCAGCGTGATATGTGTACATCTTTTAATGAGTACTTTACAAAATATACAAAAACAACAAAACGATACGTGAAGTCCTAAGGTTAACAAAACACAAACCTCTCCGGAACAAGATCCCACAAATGACAGGTGCAAAACAGGCTGCCTAAATATGGTTCCCAATCAGAGACAACGAGCCACAGCTGTCTCTAATTGGGAACCACCCTGGCCAACATAGAAATAAACGATCTAGAAAGAAACACATAGAAAACAAAACATAGACACTACACACCCTGGCTCAACATTTAAGAGTCCCCAGAGCCAGGGCGTGACAGTACCCCCCCCCCCCCCCCCCCCCCCAAAAGGCGCGGACTGCGACCGCGCCACACAAACTCAAGAGGGTAGGGGCTGGGTGGGCATTCCGCCTCGGAGGCGGATCCGGCTCCGGGCGTGACCACCACTCTCTCGCTACCCCCCAGTAGCGCCCCTGGTCTGGTCTGGCCCCGCTGGCCGGAGCTGGACTGGACACCGGTGGAGCGGATTGCTCAGGCTCCGGTGTGGAGCAGTCAGGCACCGGTGGAACAGGCACGGGCTGTGCCGGACTGACGACGCGCACCACTGGCTTGGTGCGGGGAGCAGGAACGGGCTGGACCGGGCTGATGACGCGCACCCCTGGCTTGGTGCGGGTAGCAGGAACAGGCCAGACCGGGCTGACGACGCGCACCACTGGCTTGGTGCGGGGAGCAGGAACAGGCCGGACCGGGCTGGCGACACGCACCACTGGCTTGGTGCGGGGAGCAGGAACAGGCCGGACCGGGCTGGCGACGCGCACCACTGGCTTGGTGCGGGGAGCAGGAACAGTCCGTACCGGGCTGGCGACGCGCACCACTAACTTAGTGCGGGGAGCAGGAACGGGTTGGGCCGTACTGGGAACACGCACCACTAACTTAGTGCGGGGAGCAGGAACGGGACGGGCCGGACTGGGAACACGCACCACTAACTTAGTGCGGGTCTGTAAGATTAATAAACTGAAGTGATACTGGGAAGGGCAGTGTGCAAGTTTCTCTTTTCTTTTAAGATATCATCAAATTATTCCCATCCACATATTGAGTATAGATTCTTAATTCACTTTTTCCATTGGCAAACAATCCAACTCCAACAGTACAAAGAATATTAAAAGTAAATCAAGGACTTGTTATTTTTCTTCCCCTAAATGTACTTGTTAATCAATTCTACTTTAGCTAGATGGGAAAAAATGGCAGGCTTTCTTTTGTAGGCCTACATGAAGAAAAGTATGTGGTGGATTCCTAATTCATATTTTCCATTGGCAAACAATCTAACTCAGATCTTACAGAGAGAATTAGAAGTAAATTGAGGACTTGTTATTTTTCCTTTCCCTAAATGTACTTGTTTAATTATTTCTACTTCCTTTATTCACTTGGCAGCCTACAACCTTCGGGTCTGCCTTTCAAAATGAGGTGGCTCTCTATACCTTTGTACCTGTTTAGCGTTTTTATGGAATGTTGGCTTTCTGCCCAGTTCTTTCTAAAAGTCACGTCTGTGCTTTGAAGTGGGAAACAAACATATGGTAATTGAAAGCTAAGAAGCTGCCATTTAACTTTTTTTTCACAGCACTCATCTGATGTTTTCGCCCAACTATCTCTCAAACCATAGCACCGAGAAAATGGTTGTTCGCTAATTAGGAGGAGTTCAACCTCCTGAGGATGTCGATATCGTGCATGTCCTAGTTATTATGAAATAATGACTACTAATTAGTGCAAGTGAACAACTATTGTCTGTATTCGGAGATGCCCTCAGAATAACCCACTGCCAAGCAAATAGTATACCCATTGGGCACACACTGGTTGAATCAACGTTGCTTACACGTCATTTCAATTGGTAATGTGGGATTGATGAAGTTGCTCTTACTGTGACCTAGAATGCTCTAAAGGAAACTTTAATTATCCGCCTTGCAGGTTATGTTTTGGCCTTTTGTGATTCATTTATTGTGGTTTTGTTTTAGGTTAATATCACACTAAATTCAGCTGCTTCGCAATGTGTTCAAAATTCATGGAACCCCACAGTCCCAACTAAAATATCATTAACAATACTTAAATGCCAACTGGCATTTGAATCCATCAAGTGAGAGCTAGGATAAAAAGGTCCTACAGTATATGCTCTCCATTCCTAGAGGCAAAAGTAAAGTTGTGGTCTATGAGAGTTATAACACTAGACTTTCTCACTGTATTATGCTGCCATCATCACAAGGGCCTCCAAGGGTTCTTGGCTCACATGAGGAGGGAAGGATTGGAATGAGGGAGGAAAGAGGGCCGGGTGGAGGGGGCAAAGTAGATAGGGAGGAAGGGGTGCTGCATGAGAAGTCAAATGACTTGGGTAAGATGATCACAATCTAACATGAACTCATGAACCTGTGTAAACAATTAGGAATTGGCTAAAGGAGAGCCCATGCATTGCATACCTTGTATTACCTTTAACTTTGTATAAAACGTTTTATCTGTGCAAATAAATAAACAAACTGAACTGATGACACTAGGTGTAATGATACAGATGTGTGACAGTAAGCAATACATCACCAAGGACAATGTAACTGTTATGTGTGAGAGAGTGACTAATATTATGATTATATCATAATTAAAATAACACTATTTCAATGATAGTTAGGCCTAGGTGGGCTATCTTTTAGAATAACATGAAGATGAGTGGGTTGTATTAGTGATAAGATACACATAAATATATGTAGGCATAATAACATGTACATTTGGTTCCATTTTATTCTAAGTGACACTTAATCATGTAGCAGGAGACCATTTTATTTTAGTGTACTTCATCACTTCATAAAGTGACAGGCCTAGGCTACCATTAGAGACTCCCTGCCATACCAATTTAGAGCAGTCACTCTAATTTGTGGATTTCAATGAAACCGCTATAAAAATACTATTTTGTCCATGTAATTTTATTTGTAATACCTTTTGACAAAATGTGTTGAAATTGGTCTAGAAGTTCATGAACATCAATTGATGGGGTGAAAACTGGAGGACAGCATTAATTCAGTAGCTTGCACAGGTGACATGGGTGGTTAAATTCGGTTTTAGGGTTATGTTATGTACTTTCTAACCATGTTAAATCACATTCTTCTCAAAACTCTGAATTTTGGTGTGTCTCATAGTAGTAAAACAGTGTGCATGACTGCCTAACATCTATCCCTCTCAGTCCGGTTGGAAATGTGATGTGATCACGAGGGGATCAGAAATCTGGGCATCCAGTCATGTGCTAATGCGGTATTTAAAGGCCAGATGTTTATTTGGCTGGTGTGTGGGCAATTAGTAGCCTACAAGAGGACACAAGTGCGCACTGAGTTGAAACAGAAAATGAACTTTGAAGTGATGTGGTTTCGAGTAAGGTACTGACTTCTGTTAGATGTGATTGAAGAAAGAGAATTGGGTGATGCACGGTTCCATTTAACTAACGTTCTTGGGTGCGTCTTTTTGCCTATTCATTGCCTATGTGGAAGTACGGATTGTTGGTGCTTTTCGGCGCGGTGTTTGTGGGCGCGCAGTTTCCGAGGGAATGTGTGACTCTGGAGGGACTTCGGAGTGGTCAGTGTTGTCCATCCCCGCTTGGGGTCGCGAATGACGCCTGCGGGTCCGCCACAAGACGTGGACAGTGTATTTCGATAGCGGCAGACGCAAGTCCACACGGCCCGCAGTACCCCCACGATGGACGGGATGACCGTGAACGTTGGCCCATCCGTTACTTCAACCGAACCTGCCAGTGCAACGGGAATTTCACCGGTTATGATTGTAGCCGTTGTATGCATGGCTTGGCCGGGTTAAACTGTGACCAACCCGTCGCTGTTGGTACGTTTTCTTTTTTTTATCCCACTTGAAAACAAATAACCAAATGTTGCAGTTTCCATTATAAAATGATTTGATGTTTTTACGCAATCGAAACTGCATAGGGTTAATCATCTCAATTATGTGTCTCATTTAAGTGGAGTGGTAAATCTCACACTTAAACCAACTTAATTGAAATCAACAGTCCACATATCTGTTGAATAAAATAAGTAAATGATAGCCTACCACAAACAACCTCTATACAAGGCTCCAATGCGCCTTACTTTACCAGGCTGGTCTTATAGACCAGACGTAACATAGTAAACTAAAATCCGGGATGCTCAAATTAGTAGGCTATGATATATGGCATGGTTGTATAAGACATGTTACTTAAGGCAAAAAACGGGGGGTGACTCGAATGTCTAAACCCAAAGATTGCGTGTTCAAACTCATCACGGACAACTTTAGCATTTTAGCTAATGATCAACTTTACAACTGCTTACTACTTTTTTGCTACTTTGCACCTACTTAGCATGTTAGCTAACCCTTCCCCTAACCCTAACCTTAACCCTTTAAGCTAACTCCTTATCCCTAACCTTAACCTTAACCCCTAACCAGGGTGGACAAATAACAGATGAGCATGCTTTGTAATGTTTTTAAAACAATAAATGTATTATTAGTAAGAAGTAATGTGGTATATTGCTCAATTCAATATTATTTTTGTGACCTGAGTCTTTTAACCAAAATAAATAATTTAGATACAATAGTAAAAAGTTAAACAGGTAAACAGTTCTACAACTGAACATCAAGAATCAACTAAGTGCCTGCCCTGACACAAAATGCTGAGTGATACGGGTTATTTATTATTATTAGTTCAGGGCTCTAATGCAGATTTTTTTTTACAAGGAGTACATAAATTGATATTTAGGAGCACAAAAATAAATGTAGGACCACATTTATTTGAGTGTTTTAATGATAAGAAATGACAAAACATGAATAAAAGGTTTTTGGAATGTTCCATGATCAATCAAGCACAATTTACTCCCAAATATTTGCCGTTACCCCCAAATATTTGAGTGGTAACGGCACTCCCTGTCTGTCAGAGATGATAATCTCGTGTCTGCTCTACCAGTAGACAGTTGCAGCAAACTCAAAACTAATATTGAAAAACAATCTAGCGTGTGAACAAAACAATGTAACTAGCCAAGAAACACGAGGTCAAGGTCACACTTTAGTAGCCTTTCAGGTCAATTCGACCAACTTCTACATTTGGGTTGATAAAAAAACAGTTCCCAAATGCTGTGTGTGATCACCCGCCAACGTGGCTGGTGAAATAAACATTCTTACCCGCCAATGCCAAAATCGACCCATATTTGGCGTGTGATGGGTGTTAATTTCCCCCCTGCCCCTAACCCTAACCCCTAGCTAATGTTAGCCACCTAGCTAATGTTAGCATTATCCACTTAACTAACATAGTCACAACAAATTGGAATTGGAAACATATTATATGTATAGGTTATCCAAAATGGCATAGCAGTGCGGTCGTGTATTATGTTGTGTCCTCGTGTAAATAGCCAGTTTTTTTGTATTTTTTCGTATATATATTTCTCTATCTCACTTTCCATCCTTAACTAAATATACTTTCCTGCAACCCGCCTCACCCAATGTGGAACGGATTCTATTATTTCTTCATACCTTTTATAAAGAACCCACGGCTGAAACTAGCCAGCTAGCCAGCTAACTAGCTACTTGCTATAAGCTATTGCTATTAGCCACCGTTAGCGGTCTTCACCACTGTCCGTGGCCTGCACTACCTACCAGCCAGCTCTAGCCTGGACAATTATCGGCCAGTCTGCACAGCGTGCTATCGACCCAGAGCATTTAAGATTTTCTGCCGGAATCACTGAATCACTGGACCTTAACACCGGATCATCACAACTAGCTAGCTGCAACCGAATGGATGTTGTTGTTGGCTAATCACCACTTGTCCCAAAGCTAGCACCAGTTAGCCTTGAGCTAGCCTCGAGCCAGGCCCATCTCCCGGCTATCCACCTCTCTGTCAACCGGATGGGACCTCCTAGTGTCAACAACTGGTCTGCCGACGTAATCGTCTGATGTGGTTTCAACAGGCTTCCCGTTGCGACGACCACGAAGATCCATCTGCTAGCACCGGCCCGCTAGCACGCACAATCAACAGCCGTGCCTCCTGCTCGCCTGTGCTGTAGCAGCCTACGAACTGCTCCTGGACTTACCTATTGCTGTTCACTGGACCTTATGATCACTCAGCTACACATCTGATGCGCGCTGGACTGTTCCTTTACACGGTACCCCATCCTGTTTATCTGTTTAGCCTCAACCCAAACTTTCGTCGCCATTACCAGTTGTTGTCTTAGCCCTCTCGACTAACACCTGTGATTGCGTTATGCCTCTCTCCCATGTCAATATGCCTAGCCTATTGCTGTTTGGGTTAGTTATTGAACTATTTCACTGTAAAGCCCCCAGTCCCGCTCAACCTGCCTCAGATAGATTCTTTGTCCCACCCCCCATATACGCGGAGACTGGCTCAATCGGTACCTCCAGTGATGCTATCTCTTTCATCGTTACCCAATGCTTAGGTGTACCTCCACTGTACTCATATCCTTCTATATCCTTGTCTGTACATAATGCCCTGAATCTATTCTACAACGCCCAGAAATCTGCCCCGTTTATTCTCTGTACCCAATGCACTAGAAGGCCAGTTCTTAAAGCCTTTAGCCGTACACTTATTTTATTCCTCCTCTGTTCCTCTAGTGATGTAGAGGTTAACCCAGACCCTGTAGCCCCCAGTATCAATCCTACTCCCCAGGCGCTATCATTTGTTGACTTCTGTAACTGTAAAAGCCTTGGTTTCTTGCATGTTAACATCAGAAGCCTCCTCCCCAAGTTTGAGTTATTCACTGCATTAGCACACTCTACCAACCCTGATGTTCTAGCAGTGTCTGAATCCTGGCTTAGGAAGGCCACCAAAAATTCTGAAATTTCCATCCCCAACTACAACATTTTCCGTCTAGATAGAACTGCCAAAGGGGCGGAGTTGCAATCTACTGTAGAGATGTAGCTGTATCATACTGTCCAGGTCTGTGCCCAAACAGTTTGAGCTTCTACTTCTAAAAATCCACCTTTCCAGAAATAAGTGTCTCACTGTTGCCGCTTGCTACAGACCCCCCTCAGCCCCCAGTTGTGCCCTGGACACCATATGTGAATTGCTTGCCCCCCATCTATCCTCAGAGTTCGTACTGCTTGGTGACCTAAACTGGGATATGCTTAACACCCCGGCCGACCCACAATCTCACACAAATTATCAAGGAACCTACCAGGTACAACCCTAAATCCGTAAACATGGGCACCCTCATAGATATCATCCTGACTAATTTACCCTCTAAATACACCTCCACTGTCTTCAACCAGGATCTCAGCGATCACTGCCTCATTGCCTGCGTCCGTAATAGGTCCGCGGTCAAACGACCACCCCTCATCACTGTCAAACGCTCCCTCAAACACTTAAGCGAGCAGGCCTTTCTAACTGACCTGGCCCGGGTATCCTGGATGGATATTGACCTCATTCCGTCAGTAGAGGATGCCTGGACGTTCTTCAAAAGTGCTTTCCTCTCCATCTTAAATAAGCATGTCCCATTCAAAAAATTCAGAACTAAGAACAGATATAGCCCCTGGTTCACCCCAGACTTGACTGCCCTTGACCAGCACAAAAACATCCTGTGGCGTACTGCATTAGCATCGAACAGCCCCCGCGATATGCAACTTTTCAGGGAAGTCAGGAACCAATATACACAAGCAGTTAGGAAAGCAAAGGCTAGCTTTTTCAAACAGAAATTTGCATCCTGTAGCACTAACTCCAAAAAGTTTTGGGACACTGTGAAGTCCATGGAGATTAAAAGCACCTCCTCCCAGCTACCCACTGCACTGAGGCTAGGAAACACTGTCACCACCGATAAATCTACGATAATCAAGAATTTCAACAAGCATTTTGCTACGGCTGGCCATGCTTTCCACCTGGCTACCCCTACCCCGTTCACCAGCTCTGCACCCTCCACTGCAACTTGCCCATGCCCCCCCCCCGCTTCTCCTTCACCCAAATTCAGATAGCTGATGTCCTGGATGAGCTGCAAAATCTGGACCCCTACAAATCAGCTGGGCTAGACAATCTGGACCCTTTCTTTCTAAAATTACCCGCCGAAATTGTCGCAACCCCTATTGGCCGCCATTCCTTCCAGTTCTCTGCTGCAAATGACTGGAACGAACTAAAAAAATCTCTGAAGCTGGAGACACTTATCTCCCTCATTAACTTTAAGCATCAGTTGTCAGAGCAGCTTACCGATCACTGTACCTGTACACAGCCCATCTTTAATTAGCCCACCCAACTACCTCATCCACATATTGTTATTTACAATGTTATTTATTTTGCTCATTTGCACCCCAGTATCTCTATTTGCACATCATCTTCCGCACATCTATCACTCCAGTGTTAATACTAAATTGTAATTATTTTGAACTATGGCCTATTTATTGCCTTACCTCCATAACTTACTACATTTGCACACACTGTATTTAGATTTTCTATTGTGTTGTTGACTGTACTTTTTTGTTTATTCCATATGTAACTCTGTGTTGTTGTTGTTTTTAATCGCACTGCTTTGCTATATCTTGGCCAGGTCGCAGTTGTAAATGAGAACTTGTTCTCAACTGGCTTACCTGGTTAAAATAAGAAAAGAAATAGCAAATTGATAACATATTCTACAAATTGAAATTTGTAACATATCATACGAATGTCACGGGTGTCAGTGTAATGCGGTGGATCGAAGCTAGTATTCCGGTGACGACGAACGCCGAAGCCTGCCCGAGCAAGGAGGAGGGGCAGCCTCGGCAGAATCCGTGACAGTACACCCCCCCCCCCCCCCCCCCCCCCCCCCGACGCGTGGCTCCAGCCGTGCGTCGACACCGGCCAGGAGGACGCGGCGGGGGGCGAGTCGGATGACTACGGTGGAAATCCCTCAACATGGAGGGACCCAGCACCGCTCCTCCGGACCGTAACCCTCCCACTCCACGAGATACTGCAGGCCTCCCACCCGACGCCTCGAATCTAAGATGGAACGGACCGAGTACGCCGGTGCCCCCTCGATGTCCAGTGGGGGCGGAGGAACCTCCCGTATCTCAGACTCCTGGAGTGGACCAGCTACCACCGGCCTGAGGAGAGACACGTGGAACGAGGGGTTAATACGATACTCAGGAGGAAGCTGTAACCTATAACATACCTCGTTCAATCTCCTCAGGACTTTAAATGGCCCACAAACCGCCGAAGGGGCAGGTTTCGGGTTGAGATCCAGACCCGGTCCCCCGGTGCATACATCGGAGCCTCACTGTGGTGGCGGTCGGCGCTCGTCTTCTGCCGCCCGATGGCCCACTGCAGGCGCACATGGGCAGCGTTCCAGGTCTCCTGTGAGCACCGAAACCAGTCATCCACCGCAGGTGCCTCGATCTGGCTCTGATGCCAAGGTGCCAGAACCGGCTGATAACCTAATACACACTGGAATGGAGTAAGGTTAGTGGAGGATTGGCGGAGTGAGTTTTGGGCCATCTCTGCCCAGGGGAGGAAAACCGACCACTCCCCCCGCCGGTCCTGGCAATACGACCTCAGAAACCTACCCACCTCCTGGTTGACTCTCTCCACCTGCCCGTTACTCTCGGGGTGAAACCCTGAGGTCAGGCTGACCGAGACTCCCAGACGTTCCATGAACGCCCTCCAAACCCTTGAGGTGAACTGGGAACCCCGATCAGACACTATATCCTCAGGTATCCCATAGTGCTGGAAGACGTGTGTAAATAGGGCCTCAGCAGTCTGTAGGGCCGTAGGGAGACCGGGCAGAGGAATGAGGCAGCAGGACGTTCTGGGAACCTGGCCTGTACGAAAGGGTGAAACAAAAACGGGTGAGAAACACTGACCACCTTGCCTGGCGAGGGTTTAATCTCTTCGCCGCCCGGATGTACTCCAGATTGCGGTGGTCAGTCAAAATGAGAAAAGGGTGGTTAGCCCCCTCAAGCCAATGTCTCCATGCTTTCAGGGCTTGGACTACAGCCAACAGCTCCTGGTCCCCCTCATCATAGTTGCGCTCCGCTGGACTGAGCTTCTTCGAAAAGAACGCACAGGGGCGGAGCTTGGGTGGTGTGCCCGAGCGCTGGGAAAGTTCAGCACCTATCCCAGCCTCCGACGCGTCCTCATCCGGATGATCCAGCACTGGAGCCGAGGTAAACAGGTTCTTCAGATGATTGAACGCCCTGTCCGCCTCAGCTGACCACCGCAGACGCACCGGTTCCCCCTTCAGCAATGAGGTAATGGGAGCCGCTACCTGACCAAAGCCCCGGATAAACCTCCGGTAGTAATTGGCAAACCCCCAAAATTGCTGCACCTCCTTCACTGTGGTTGGAGTCGGCCAATTACGCACGGCCGAAATGCGGTCACTCTCCATCCTCACACCAGACTCGGACATGTGGTACCCTAGGAAGGAGATGGACTCCTGAAAGAACAGGCATTTCTCCGCCTTGGCATACAGGTCATGCTTCAACAGTCGTCCAAGTACTTTACGCACCAGGGACACGTGCTCGGCCCGTGTAGCGGAGTATATGAGAATGTCATCAATATACACCACTACACCCTGTCTGTGCAGATCCCTGAAAATCTCATCGACAAAGGCTTGGAAGACTGATGGAGCATTCATCAACCCGTATGGCATGACGAGGTACTCATAGTGTCCTGAGGTGGTGCTGAATGCCGTCATCCACTCATCTCCCTCCCGAATACGCACCAGATTGTACGCGCTCCTGAGATCCAATTTTGTGAAGAAGCGCGCCCCGTGCAGTAATTCCGTCATACAAGCTATCAGAGGTAAGGGATAGCTGTACTTGACAGTGATCTGATTAAGCCCACGGTAATCAATGCACGGGCGTAACCCACCATCCTTCTTCTTCACGAAAAAGAAACTTGAGGAAACAGGTGAAGTGGAAGGCCGAATGTATCCCTGTCTCAGAGATTTGGAGACATATGTTTCCATAGCCGCCTTCTCCGCCTGTGACAGAGGATACATGTGACTCCGGGGAAGTGCAGCGCCTACCTGGAGATTTATCGCACAATCCCCCGGACGATGGGGTGGTAATTTAGTCGACCTCTTTTTACTGAAGGCGAGAGCCAAATCGGCATACTCGGAAGGAATGTGCACTGTGGAGACCTGGTTTGGACTCTCCACCGTAGTAGCCCCCAAGGAAACCCCTACACACCTCCCTGAGCATTGACTGGACCATCCCTTGAGAGCCCTCTGTTGCCAGGAAATAGTGGGGTCATGAGTGGTTAACCAGGGAAGTCCCAAAACCACAGGATACGCAGGAGAATCAATAAGATAGAGACTAATCCTTTCCTCATGACCCCCCTGTGTCCTCATTTAAGAGTGGTGCGGTAACCTCCCTGAATAGGCCTGACCCTAGCGGGCGACTATCTAATGCGTGGACAGGGAAGGGCACATCAACACGAACAGTAGGAATTCCTAAACTATGTGAATATTGACGATCAATAAAATTCCCAGCTGCGCCTGAATCTACTAGCGCCTTATGCTGGGAATGAGGAGAAAACTCTGGAAAAACAACCTCTATACACAACTGACCAACAGGGAGCTCTGGGTGAGTCGGGTGCTTACTCACCTGAGATGGTCGACCAGTGCTCTGCTTACTGCCTCGACTCCCTGGGGACCCTCCCCAGCACCGACCCACAGTTTTTAATTTTTTTATTTCACCTTTATTTAACCAGGTAAGCCAGTTGAGAACAAGTTCTTATTTACAACTGCGACCTGGCCAAGATAAAACAAAGCAGTGCGATAACAACAACACAGAGTTACATATGGGGTAAAACAAAACATAAAGTCAAAAATACAAGAGAAAATATATACAGTGTGTGCAAATGTAGCAAGTTATGGAGGTAAGGCAATACATAGGCTATAGGGCAAAATAATTACAATTAGTAGTAACACTGGAATGATAGATGTGCAAGAGATGATGTGCAAACAGAGATACTGGGGTGCAAATGAGCAAAATAAATAACAATATGGGGATGAGGTAGTTGGGTGGGCTAATTTCAGATGGGCTGTGTACAGGTGCAGTGATCAGTAAGGTGCTCTGACAACTGATGCTTAAAGTTAGTGAGGGAGATAAGAGTCTCCAGCTTCAGAGATTTTTGCAATTCGTTCCAGTCATTGGCAGCAGAGAACTGGAAGGAATGGCGGCCAAAGGAGGTGTTGGCTTTGGGGATGACCAGTGAGATATACCTGCTGGAGCGCATACTACGGGTGGGTGTTGCTATGGTGACCAATGAGCTAAGATAAGGCGGGGATTTGCCTAGCAGTGATTTATAGATGGCCTGGAGCCAGTGGGTTTGGCGACAAATATGTAGTGAGGACCAGCCAACCCAGTGGTGGGTAGTACAGTGGGGAAAAAAAGTATTTAGTCAGCCACCAATTGTGCAAGTTCTCCCACTTAAAAAGATGAGAGAGGCCTGTAATTTTCATCATAGGTACACGTCAACTATGACAGACAAAATGAGGAAAGAAAATCCAGAAAATCACATTGTATGATTTTTAATGAATTTATTTGCAAATTATGGTGGAAAATAAGTATTTGGTGAATAACAAAAGTTTCTCAATACTTTGTTATATACCCTTTGTTGGCAATGACACAGGTCAAACGTTTTCTGTAAGTCTTCACAAGATTTTCACACACTGTTGCTGGTATTTTGGCCCATTCCTCCATGCAGATCTCCTCTAGAGCAGTGATGTTTTGGGGCTGTCGCTGGCCAACACGGACTTTCAACTCCCTCCAAATATTTTCTATGGGGTTGAGATCTGGAGACTGGCTAGGCCATTCCAGGACCTTGAAATGCTTCTTCCTTCGTTGCCCGGGCGGTGTGTTTGGGATCATTGTCATACTGAAAGGCCCAGCCACGTTTCATCTTCAATGCCCTTGCTGATGGAAGGAGGTTTTCACTCATAATCTCACGATACATGGCCCCATTCATTCTTTCCTTTACACGAATCAGTCGTCCTGGTCCCTTTGCAGAAAAACAGCCACAAAGCATGATGTTTCCACCCCCATGCTTCACAGTAGGTATGGTGTTCTTTGGATGCAACTCAGCATTCTTTGTCCTCCAAACACGACGAGTTGAGTTTTTACCAAAAAGTTATATTTTGGTTTCATCTGACCATATGACATTCTCCCAATCCTTTCTGGATCATCCAAATGCACTCTAGCAAACTTCAGACGGGCCTGGACATGTACTGGCTTAAGCAGGGGGACACGTCTGGCATTGCAGGATTTAAGTCCCTGGCGGCGTAGTGTGTTACTGATGGTAGGCTTTGTTACTTATGTCCCAGCTCTCTGCAGGTCATTCACTAGGTCCCCCCGTGTGGTTCTGGGATTTTTGCTCACCGGTCTTGTGATTATTTTGACCCCACGGGGTGAGATCTTTCGTGGAGCCCCAGATCGAGGGAGATTATCAGTGATCTTGTATGCCTTCCATTTCCTAATAATTGCTCCCACAGTTGATTTCTTCAAACCAAGCTGCTTACTTATTGCAGATTCAGTCTTCCCAGCCTGGTGCAAGTCTACAATATTGTTTCTGGTTTCCTTTGACAGCTCTTTGGTCTTGGCCATAGTGGAGTTTGGAGTGTGACTGTTTGAGCTTGTGGGCAAGTGTATTTTATACTGATAACAAGTTCAAACAGGTGCCATTAATACAGGTAACGAGTGGAGGACAGAGGAGCCTCTTAAAGAAGAAGTTACAGGTCTGTGAGAGACAGAAATCTTGCTTGTTTGTAGGTGACCAAATACTTATTTTCCACCATAATTTGCAAATAAATTCATTAAAAATCCTACAATGTGATTTTCTGGAATTTTTTTCCTCAATTTGTCTGTCATAGTTGACGTGTACCTATGATGAAAATTGCAGGCCTCTCTCATCTTTTTAAGTGGGAGAACTTGCACAATTGGTGGCTGACTAAATACTTTTTTTCCCCACTGTATATGGGGCTTTGGTGACAAAACGGATGGCACTGTGATAGACTACATCCAATTTGCTGAGTAGAGTGTTGGAGGCTATTTTGTAAATGACATAGCCGAAGTCAAGGATCGGTAGGATAGTCCGTTTTACGAGGGCATGTTTGGCAGCATGAGTGAAGGAGGCTTTGTTGCGAAATAGGAAGCCGATTCTAGATTTAACTTTGGATTGGAGATTCTTAATGTGAGTCGGGAAGGAGAGTTTACAGTTTAACCTGACACCTAGGTATTTGTAGTTGTCCACATACTCTAAGACAGACCCGTCGAGAGTAGTGATTCTAGTCGTGTGGGCAGGTGCCAGCAGCGTTCGATTGAAGAGCATGCATTTAGTTTTACTAGTGTTTAAGAGCAGTTGGAGGCTATTGAAGGAGTGTTGTATGGCATTGAAGCTCGTCTGGAGGTTTGTTAACACAGTGTCCAATGAAGGGCCAGATGTATACAAAATGGTGTCGTCTGCATAGAGGTGGATCTGAGAGTCACCAGCAGCAAGAGCGACATTATTGATATACACGGAGAAGAGTCGGCCCAAGAATTGAACCCTGTGGCACCCCCATAGAGACTGCCATAGGTCCAGACAACAGGCCCTCCGATTTGACACATTGAACTCTATTTGAGAAGTAGTTGGTGAACCAGGCAAGGCAGTCATTTGAGAAACCAAGGCTATTTAGTCTGCCAATAAGAATGCGGTGGTTGACAGAGTCGAAAGCCTTGGCCAGGTCGATGAAGACGGCTGCACAGTACTGTCTATTATCGATCGCGGTTATAATATCGTTTAGGACCTTGAGCGTGGCTGAGGTGCACCCATGACCAGCTCGGAAACCGGATTGCATAGCGGAGAAGGTACGGTGGGATTCGAAATGGTCGGTGATCTGTTTGTTAACTTGGCTTTCAAAAACGTTCGAAAGGCAGGGCAGGATGGATATAGGTCTGTAACAGTTTGGATCTAGAGTGTCACCCCCTTTGAAGAGGGGGATGACCGTGGCAGCTTTCCAATCTCTGGGGATCTCAGACGTTACGAAAGAGAGGTTGAACAGGCTAGTAATAGGGGTTGCGACAATTTTGGCGGCTAGTTTTGGAAAGAAAGGGTCCAGATTGTCTAGCCCAGCTGATTTGTAGGGGTCCAGATTTTACAGCTCTTTCAGAACATCAGCTGTCTGAATTTGTGTGAAGGATAAGTGGGGGGGGCATGGGCAAGTTGCAGCGGAGGGTGCAGAGCTGGTGGCCCGGGTAGTGGTAGCCAGGTGGAAAGCATGGCCAGCCGTAGCAAAATGCTTGTTGAAATTCTCGATTATTGTAGATTTATCGGTGATGATAGTGTTTCCTAGCCTTAGTGCAGTGGGCAGCTGGGAGGAAGTGCTCTTATTCTCCATGGCTTTACAGTGTCCCACAGGATGTTTTTGTGCTGGTCAAGGGCAGTCAAGTCTGAGGAGAACCAGGGGCTATATCTGTTCTTAGTTCTGTCTTTTTTGAATGGGGCATGTTTATTTAAGATTGAGAGGAAATTACTTTTAAAGAAAACCAGGCATCCTCTACTGACGGAATGAGATCTATATCCATCCAGGATACCTGGGCCAGGTCAATTAGGAAGGCCTGCTCGCTAAAGTGTTTTAGGGTGAGTTTGACAGTGATGAGGGGTGGTCGTATGACTGCGGACCCGTTACGGACGCAGGCAATAAGGCAGTGATCGCTGAGATCCTGGTTGAAGACAGCGGAGGTGTATTTAGAGGGTAAGTTATTGATATCTATGAGGGTACCCATGTTTACGGATTTAGGGTTGTACCTGGTAGGTTCGTTGATAATTTGTGTGAGATTGATGTTATCTAGTTTGGATTGTAGTATGGCCGGGGTGTTAAGCATATCCCAATTTAGGTCACCAAGCAGTACGAACTCTGAGGATAAATGGGGGGCAATCAATTCACATATGGGGTCCAGGGCACAGCTGGGGGATGAGGGGGGTCTGTAGCAAGCGGCAACAGTGAGAGACTTATTTCTGGAAAGGTGGATTTTTAGAAGTAGAAGCTCAAACTGTTTGGGCACAGACCTGGACAGTATGATAGAGCTCTGCAGGCTATCTCTACAGTAGATTGCAACTCCGCCCCTTTGGCAGTTCTATCTAGATGAAAAATGTTGTAGTTGGGGATGGACATTTCAGAATTGTTGGTGGCCTTCCTAAGCCAGGATTCAGACACTGCTAGAACATCAGGGTTGGCTAACGCAGTGAATAACTCAAACTTAGGAAGGAGGCTTCTGATATTAACGTGCAGAAAACCAAGGCTTTTACGGTTACAGAAGTCAACAAATGATAGCTCCTGGGGAGTAGGAGTGATACTGGGGGCTGCAGGGCCTGTGTTAGCCTCTACATCACCAGAGGAACAGAGGAGGACTAGAATAAGGATACGGCTAAAGGCTTTAAGAACTGGTTTTCTAGTGCGTTGGGTACAGAAAATAAAGGGGGCAGATTTCCGGGTGTTGTAGAAAAATTCAGGGCATTATGTACAGACAAGGATATGGAAGGATATGAGTACAGTGGAGGTAAACCTAAGCGTTTGGTAACAATGAAAGAGATAGCATCACTGGAGGCACCGATTGAGCCGTTCTCGGCGTGTATTGGGGGTGGAACAAAGGAACTATTTGAGGCAGTTTGAGAGGGACTTGGGGTTCTACAGTGAAATTGTATAATAAGAACTAACTGGAACAGCAATAGGCAAGGCATATTGACATGGGAGAGAGGCATAAAGCAATCACAGGTGTTATTAGAGAGAGCTAAGACAACAACTGGTAATGGCGATAAAGTTTGGGCTGAGGCTAAACAGAATAAACAGGACAGGGTACTGTGTAAAGGAACAGTCCAGCAGGCATCAGCTGTGCAGCTGAGTGATCATAAGGTCCAGTGAACAGCAATATGTGAGTCCGAGAGCAGTTCAAATTGGTGCTTCAGCACAGTGAGCAGGAAGCACGGTTGTAGTTTGCGTGTGCTAGCGGGCTGGGGCTAGCAGATGGATCTTCATGGTCGTCGCAACGGGAAGCCTGTTGAAACCACAGACGATTACGTCAGCAGACCAGTCGTGATGGATCGGCAGGGCTCCGTGTCGACTCTAGGAGGTCCCGTCTGGTTGACAGAGAGGTAGATAGCCGGGAGATGTGCCTGACTCAAGGCTAGCTCAAGGCTGATTAGCCAACAACAACGTTCATTTGGTTGCAGCTAGCTAGTTGCGATTCTCTAGTGTTAATGGTCCAGTGATTCAGTGATTCCGGCAGAAAATCGGATAGGTTCTGGGTCGATAACTCGCTGTGCAGACAGTGCAGACTGGCCGATAATAGTCCAGGCTAGAGCTGGCTGGTAGGTAGTGCAGGCCACGAACAATGGAGAAAAGCCGCTAACGGTGGCTAATAGCAAGTAGTTAGTTAGCTGGTTCGCTGGCTACTCCCGTCCGGTAGACAGAGAGGTAGATAGCCGGGGCTAGCTCAAGGCTCAAGGCTAACTGGTGCTACGGGGGCAGTGGTGATTAGCCTACAGCAACATCCATTCGACATCCATTCGGTTGCGGCTAGCTAGATCCGGTGTTATGGTCCAGTGATTCATAAGAAAATCTTATGTTCTGGGTGAAAACCGCTAACGGCGGCTAATAGGAAGTAGCTAGTTAGCTAGTTAGCTGGCTAGCTAGTTTCAACTGGAGATTCTAGATAAAGGTGAGTAAATAATAGAATCCGTTCCGCATTGAGTGAGGCGGATTGCAGGAAAGTATATTTAGTAGAAGGATGAAAAGTGTGATAGGGAAATATATACGTAAAATAAAAATACAAATACAAAAAACAGGCTATTTACATGGACACACAAGAGAACACGACCACACTGCTACGCTATCTTGGCAGTGTGTCCTCTGCGGCCACAGTTGGTGCAGGGGACGGCCCCTCTTCTGGTCTCCCTAAGCGCAGCAACTCTGAGCTCCATGGGGGTAGAGTCGGAGGTGCTGGGGGATGCAATGAATGGGCCCTGATCAGAACGTCCGCGGGTCTCCAACAGGTTATCCAGCCTGATAGACATCTCCACCAGTTGGTCCAGGTTGAGATTCGTATCCCTGCAGGCCAGTTCCCGCCGAACGTCCTCCCTTAGGCTGCAACGATAGTGGTCGATCAGGGCCCTCTCATTCCATCCTGCGCTGGCTGCCAATGTCCTGACATCCAGCGCAAAATCCTGGGCGCTCCTCCTCTCCTGTCTTAGGTGGAACAGACGGTCGCCCGCCGCTCTCCCCTCCGGTGGATGATCGAATACCACCCGGAAGCGGTGGGTGAAATCCTCGTAGCGGACCGATGTAGCGTCAATTCCTCCCCACTCGGCGTTGGCCCACTCGAGCGCCTTCCTCGACAGACAGGAGATGAGGTCGGACACGCTCTCGTATCCCGAGGGCGCCGGGTGAATGGTTGCCAGGTAGAGCTCTACCTGGAGAAGGAAACCCTGACACCCGGCTGGTGTACCGTCATATGCCCTCGGGAGCGAGAGCCGAATCCCACTGGGCCCAGGTGGCGAAGGGGTGGACTGTGGTATGGGTGGTAGAGTGGTTGGAGGAGGTGTAGGAAGGCCACCTCTCTCCCAACTGTCCATAGTATTCATCACCCTCTCCATGGCGGTGCTGAGAGCCTGGATTATACTCTCCTGTCGTTGAAATCGTTCCTCCATCGATTCGGACTGACTGGCTGTACCTGCTGACTCCATAAATGGTGCGTGGTTCTGTCACGGGTGTCAGTATAATGCGGTGGATCGAAGTCAGGCGCAGGACACAGAACTCTAAGAAACGTACTTTACTGAAATAAGTAAAGATAACAATACAGAATACCTCCACACAGGGAGGAACTAACCCGCTCACCAACGACACACGAAACGAAAAACAACCACGCACAAAACACATTGGGAGCCACTGGGTTAAATAGGGAAGGCGTGGTTACAATAATGGGCAACAGGTGTGTGACAATAGACAACAGGTGCAACATAGAAACATAGAACATAGATCGGCAGCAGCTAGTATTCCGGTGACGACGAACGCCGCAGCCTGCCCGAGCAAGGAGGAGGGGCAGCCTCGGCAGAATCCGTGACAACAAATTGTAATTCATAACATATTAATTGTAATTCGTAACATATCAAATGATGATGGAAATCCACAAATGAATACCATACCAAACGTAACATATCACACTAATTTGAGCATCCCAGATTTTCGTTTACTATGTTATGTCTACCCCTAAGTCAACTTTGATTTAATGCACTGCCACTCAACTGTTTAAAAGACACATTTCTGCACAGACTATGGAATGCATACAACACAAAAATGTTTTGCAAGGACACGAATGTCCTTACATATAGTGATATAATGACCTTTTTGCCTCATATTCAGGCAATGGTGTATGCGTAGAGATGAACGGTGACTAGGCTACCTGCCCTATAATTTCTTAATTTCTTTCCACAAAAAAATCTGCTCATTAACGCATTAATGATTAAGATAATCACATTTTATTTTTCTCTTTAATCCTTCAGTCCGGAGAAACGTGATGCAGCTAAGTGCGGATCAGAAGCGAGCTTTCGTGACCGCACTGGACCAGGCCAAGCGCACCGTGCATCCAGACATTGTGATAGCTACGCGGCGGTACCAGGATGTCTTCGGACCCGATGGAAACACCCCGCAGTTTGAGAACATCACCATCTACAATTACTTTGTGTGGACCCACTACTATTCGGTCAGCAAGACCTTCATTGGGGCCGGCCAGCCGAGCTTTGGCGGAGTCGACTTCTCTCACCAAGGTCCCGGGTTTGTGACCTGGCACAGGTTTCACCTGCTCCAACTTGAGCGCGACATGCAGGTGAGATGGGGTACCAACAATCACATGTATGTCACTGCATGTAATATGAAGTGAAATAGTCAATAATAATGCAAATAACTACTTTTATAGTGTGCCTACTATTCAATTGGATATCACAATATAATAGGCAATCATCTAATGGTATTATGGATTTTCACCTCCAGCAAAATCAATTTTAATCTGTAGGCTGGGCCTATTTATTACCCATCAATAGTTATTTCACTTTACATTTTTAGTCATTTAGCAGACGCTCTTATCCAGAGCGACTTACAGTTAGTGAGTGCATACATTATTTTATTTTTTAAATATTTTTTTTCCATACTGGCCCCCCGTGGGAATCGAACCCACAACCCTGGCGTTGCAAACGCCATGCTCTACCAACTGAGCTACATCCCTGCCGGCCATTCTCTCCCCTACCCTGGACGACGCTGGGCCAATTGTGCACCGCCCCATGGGTCTCCCGGTCGCGGCCGTCTACGACAGAGCCTGGATTCGAACCAGGATCTCTAGTGGCACAGCTAGCACTGCGATGCAGTGCCTTAGACCACTGCGCCACTCGGTGCCCACTTTACCTATTGTTTGCTTGAATTAGTGCCGCATTAAGGGTGAGGATATCTTTCCAGATGAAGCAATTTTGTGCCATAATCAAGCAAGCTTTGCAAAAAATGTGCTTAAGCGTTTACTAGTCTGATCCTAGATTTCCCCTCTAATAGGACACAAAAGAGCATCTGTTGTCCAAGTTATCCCTTGAATTATGCATTACACATTGGCATTACTGACAGAGACTGTTTATTGTTTTCAGATATATTTATCTTGGCTGTCAGTATGGGGGCTATATTAGGCCTCAGCAATAAAGACAAATCATTGTTTCATACAATTGAAAAAATTGAATCAGTTGCAGCTAAATATTGAGATTGTGATACAGCTGTATGTTGTTGCATTAGTTGGCTTAAAATAATGCAGGCACTATATACTTCTCCAAGACCATTTGTAACTATTTTATTTTCAGTTCATTATTGTGGCTTCTAATTGCACAAACTAATTATTATAATTGTGTGCCCTTTATGTAATTAATTCTAACCCTACTCTCAATTTAGGATATGCTGCAAGACCCTTCCTTTGCCCTGCCCTACTGGAACTTTGCCATTGGTGGAAGCACCTGTGACATCTGCACAGATGACCTATTGGGAGTGAGGAGCAACCTCGATATGAATTCCATCAGCACCAACTCTATCTTCTCCAACTGGAGGGTGATCTGTGAGAGTGTGGAGGACTATGATACACTGGGAACCATCTGCAACAGTAAGCCTTCAGTAGTGCGCTCATATCCTTCCAAGTTTGAAAGAAAACACCATATATGGTGGGTAGAAGTTGCCTGTAGGCACAGATCTAGGATCAACTCACCCTCCCCAAATGTTAAAATGGGTAGAATTCATTGAGATTATAGAAACATACTCAGCAAGGTTGACAAATGACTAGAACATCAAGGGACATATGTACTGAAATTGGTCTTACTTAGCAACATTTGAAATTGTGTTTTTTTACATTGGATACAAGTAGAGACTCAGAGCTACAAAATGGTCTATCATACACTACAGTTGAGGAACAATGGGAAAGTAATTTTGCTTTGAAAGGTGATAAATTTGTAAACTCACTTTTGAAAAAATGGCCTTTGAATCTTTTGGTACTGTTACTGGAGAGCCCTTCTTTGTCTACACCCATTCAGCATCGTTCATACCCTCTTACATTTAGCCACACCCATCTCTTTAAGGGATGATCTGAGCGTTCTGTAGTAACAACAGAAGGCAAGCACCCAAGCTAACTTGCTAGCTACTTCCAGAACAGCTCACTGAACATTACTCGCCCTAGCAGAGCTGGTTAGGCTGTTATGTTATCCAGAGCATTGGTGACTGCAACTGTGCTGTCAGATTGTCCGTTCGTAAATTCAAAACATGTCGCTCTCGGTTCAGAGCGCACACCGGACGCTCTTGCGCATGAGTAGGGTTGATCCGAATGTTCTGACCTCACAATGGCAGTAATGAGACATAATGAGAGAACACCCCACTCTGACCATTTTACTCGCCCTAGCAGAGCTAGTTAGGCTGTTTTCATGTTATCCAGTGCGTTGGTGACTGTAACTGTGCTGCTGGCAACAATTTAATGACGTTTTTTTGCCGACGTTTACTGACACCGGCCATATTCAACATTCGTAAATTCATCAGTTATTCTGCGCTCTGGCACACTCAGACGAGAGTGCTCTGAAATCCGAGTAGATGGCCGGACTGAATTTACGAACGCACCCGAAATGGTTACTTGCATAGTGGAGTCTTTTTTAAAGACATATAGCTAGCTAGCTAGCTAGGTAAACAATGAACCATATCCCAATTCATGACGTTACTACCCTGCATGAATCTGCAGGTAGCTAACCAACCAGGTTCATTGTTAGCTAGCTAACATTATGCTATAGCTAGCTAAGCAAATGGCTCTGAGATACAAATAATAAGGTCATACACATAACGTTAGCTAGCGAGCCAGCCAGCTAACATTAGCTAGCTAGCTAGGTAAACAATGAACCATAATCACAACTCATGATGTTACTACCCTGCATGAATCTGCAGGTATCTAACCAGCCAGGTTCAATTTTAGCTAGCTAACATTATGCTATAGCTAACTAAGCAAATGGCTCTGATATACGAATAATAAGTTCATACACGTAACGTTAGCTAGCAAGCCAGCCAACGTTAGCTAGCTAGCTAGGTAAACAATTAACCATAATCACAATTCATGACGTTACTACCCTGCATGAATCTGCAGGTAGCTAACCAACCAGGTTCAATGTTAGCTAGCTAACATTAGGCTATAGCTAGCCAAGCAAATGGATCTTTCTATCAAAATTAGAAATGTGTAATTTCTGAAAATGTAGCTAGCTAGACTATCTTACCCATATACATCATTCATGGATGGACCCGTCTCCTGTCGGATGCTATGGTTGCCCTTAGTTTGAAGATGTAATCCGGAGACAGGTGTTTTCTCTATCTCCTTAGCTATCATACTCGAATTCCACTGATTTCAAAACTCGGTCCTCCAGAAAGTGGAGAGCAACACTTATGCGGTTTTAATACAAGATACATTTTTTGACAGAAGCCTGCTATATGGCAGACCAATCCAAACTCATTATCTCAGCCAATCATGGCTAGCGGGAAGGTTGCTGTCTTTTTCTTTGGCTAAACCAACTAGGCACGTAATTTAACAATTTTATTCGTATTTACAGATGGCATACAAGTTTGTTATTAAGGCACATTAAAGTTTACATGTTTGAGAAGGCATTTCGGCTTACAAGCAAAAACTCAAACAGGAAATACCTGTGACTCGCTCCGTTGAGAAATGGTCACCAGAATCAGAGATTATGCTACAGGACTGCTTTGCTAGTGCTGATTGGAATAGGTTTCGAGACTCCGCCGATAACATTGACGAGCTAACCAACTCCATCACTGGCTTCATTAGGAAATGCATCGGCGACGTTGTCCCAACAGTGAGGGTTTGCTGCTTCTCCAATCAAAAGCCTTGGATTAACACCAAGGTTGGGGCTAAACTAAAGGACAGGACTACCGAACACAGAGCTATCGTAGACAACCCTGACGCTACGGCCGAGGACAGGAATAAGTACAAGAAGTCCCGCTATGACCGCCGCGTCATCAAATGAGCAAAAGGACAATATAGGAATAAGGTGGAATCATATTACACAGGCTTCAACACCCGCCGCATGTGGCAGGGGTTACAGTCCATTACGGATCGCAAAGGAAGACCCAACCATGATCTACCCAATGATGCCTTTCTACCAGACGAACTCAATGCATTTTTTTCACACTTTGACAACAACAACATCGTGCCGGGTATGAGGGCCGTCACCGATCCAGAGGATTGGATGATCTCGCTCTCCAAGGCCAACGTGAGAAAGGTCTTTAACACCCGCAAGGCCGCGGGGCCCGACGATATTCTAGGGAATGTTCGCAGAACAGCTGGCAGGCATACTCACAGTAATTTTCAACCTCTCCCAGTCTGTAATCCCCACATGTTTTAAGATGACCACCATTATTCCTGTCCCCAAGAACTCTAAGGCTTCATGCCACAATGACTACTGCCCTGTAGCACTCACTTCTGTAATCATGAAGTGCTTTGAGAGGCTGGCTATGCCACACATTAACTCCAACATCCCAGACACCATAGACCAACTCCAATTTGCATACCACCCCAACAGATCCATAGATTACACAATCTCAATTGCTCTCCACCCTCCCCTGCTCTCACCCACCTAGATAAGAGACCTGTGTGAGAATGTTGTTCATCGACTACAGCTCAGCGTTCAATACCATTGTCCTCTCCAAGCTCGTCACCAAGCTTAAGACTCTGGGTCTGAACACCTCCCTCTGAAACTGGATCCTGGATTTCCTGACGGGCCGACCCCAGGTGGTGAGGGTAGGCAACATCACCTCCACCTCGCTGACCCTCAACACTAGGGTGTGTGCTTAGTCCCCTCCTGTACTCCCTGTTCACCCACGACTGTATGGCCACTCATGACTCCAACACCATCATCAAGTTTGCTGATGACACAATGATGGTAGGCCTGATCACCGGCGACGATGAGTCAGCCTACAGGGAGGAGGTCAGTGACCTGGCAGTGTGATGCCAGAATAACAGCCTCTCCCTCAATGTCAGTAAGACCAAGGAGCTGATCGTGGACTACAAGAAAGGGGGGGGGGGGGGGGGCAAGCACGCCTCAGTCCACATCGACGGGTCTGCAGTGAACCAGGTCGAGAGCTTCAAGTTCTTCGGTGTCCAAATCACTCTTAAAATGGTCTAAACACACACGCACAGTTGTGAAGAAGGCGCAACAGCGCCTCTTCCCCCTCAGGAGGTTTAATAAGTTTGGCATGGGCCCTCAAATTCTCAAAATGTCCTACAGCTGTAACATTGAGAGCATCTTGACTGGCTGCATCACTGCCTGGTATGGCAATAGCACCGCCCTCGATCGCATGGCACTACAGAGGGTGGTGCAGACAGCCCATTATTTCACTGGGGCTGAGCTCCCTGCCATCCAGGACATCTATATCAGGCCTTGGAAGGAAAATTGTTAAAGACTCCAACCACCCAAGCCATAGGCTATTCTCTCTGCTTCCGCACAGCAAGCGGTACCGATGCATCAAGTCTGACACCAACAGGCTCTTGAACAGCTTCTATCCCCAAGCAATAAGACTGATAAATAGCTAACAAAATAGCTACACTGACTATCTGAGTTAACCTTGTGTCTTTATTGACCTTTTATTTGTATTTTTGCACTGTCTCTATGCAGACTCACAGGGCCTTACATACACACACACACACACACACACACACTCACTCCATCATCTGCTCACTCACACATAATATGCACATACATTTAAACTGACTCTACACACATGCACACCCACTCACATACAAGCTACTGCTTCTCTGTTTATCTTATATCCTGTTGCCTAGTCACCTTACCCCTATACAAACTGTATCTACCTCCATCACACCAGTATCCCTGCACATTGTAAATATGGTATTGGAACTGAACCTGTATATAGTATACTTACTTACTTATTGTGTTCTTCGTATTTCTTCTTCTTTCTCGTGTTCTTTTTCTAGTATTACATTGTTATTGATTATTGCATTGTTGGATTTTGAAGTTTCTAAAAAGGCATTTCACTGTACTTGTGAATGCGACATTAAAACATGAAACTTGAAACTAGTGATTACTGGAAGGAAGGTTGTAAGTAGGAAGGAATGATGGAAGGAAGAAAGGAAGGAATGATGGAAGGAAGGGAAAAAGAAAGAAAGAAGCATCTAAATAGTATTTAAATAGGGCCCGGGTGTGTCCTTTAGCACTTGCCAACTTCCCAAGTCTATTTACTATTGTCTCTATTAACCCAGGTTACTGAGACCCCTCTTAACCCTCTCCTCTCTCTCCCCCTAGACACTGAGACCACCCCCATCAGGAGGAACCCAGGAGGTAACGTGGCCCACCCCATGGTGCAGCGTCTCCCTGAGCCCCAGGATGTTGCAGACTGCCTGCAGGTGAACACATTTGACACCCCTCCCTACTACTCCACCTCCTCAGAGAGCTTCAGGAACACCATCGAGGGTGAGTGGGTATTGCTGGTCTACACCAGTAGTTGCAGTCATTCACATTGACACACACAGATATCACAGACACCTACACATCCTGTACATATGCTTACACACACTGAACATTGAGGGTTGTTGTGCATGCTGACACACACCCACATGCAGACACACACACACACACAAAACCGACAGAGAAAGAGACAAGTCTGTCACTCCGTGAGCTTTAGATCTCAGGGAAGGTGTGATGTCACTGATGTACTCCAGCCAAAAGGCTACGGGCGAGTTTCACATCCATTAAACATGGTTCCCTGTGTTTAATCCACCAACTACTTGTGTTGTGTGCGCAGGCTATAGCGCCCCCCAGGGAAACTACGACCCTGTGGTACGGAGCCTTCACAACCTGGCCCACCTGTTTCTGAACGGAACAGGCGGGCAGACCCACCTCTCGCCCAACGACCCCATCTTCGTGCTGCTCCACACTTTCACCGACGCCATCTTTGACGAGTGGCTCAGGAGGCACGCCCCTGGTAATAGATCCCATTCTACTATTGATCTCATGTTCAAGACCTGATCATTGTCTTCCTGTGCTAGTATCTTTGTCTGTGCTTGCTTTTCTGAAAATATGATGCTCTTCCATCCTTTTACTAACTCATCTACACTGAGTGTACAAAACATTAAGAATACCTTCCTAATATTGCGTTACACCCCCTCCCCCCCTCCCCCTTTTGCCCTCAGAACAGCCTCAATTCGTCAGGGCATGGACTCTACAAGGTGTCAAAAGCGTTCCACATGGATGCTGGCCCATGTTGACTCCAATGCTTCCCACAGTTGTGTCAAGTTGGCTGGATGTCCTTTGGGTGGTGGATCATTCTTGATACACACTGGAAACTGTTGAGCATGAAAACCCCAGCAGCTTTGCAGTTCTTAACACAAACTGGTGCCTGGCACCTACTACCATACCCCGTTCAAAGGCACTTAAATATTTTGTCTTGCCCATTCACCCTCTGAATGGCACACATACAGTCGTGGACAAAAGTTTTGAGAATGACACAAGTATTTGTCTTCACAAAGTTTGCTGCTTTAGTGTTTTTAGATATTTTTGTCAGATGTTACTATGGTATACTGAAGTATAATTACAAGCATTCCATAAGTGTCAAAGGCTTTATTGACAATTACATTACGTTTATGCAAAGAGTCAATATTTGCAGTGTTGACCCTTCTTTTTCAAGACCTCTGCAATCCGCCCTGGCATGCTGTCAATTAACTTCTGGGCCACATCCTGACTGATGGCAGCCCATTCTTGCATAATCAATGCTTGGAGTTTGTCAGAATGTGTGGGTTTTTGTTTGTCCACCCGACTCTTGAGGATTGACCACAAGTTCTTAATGGGATTAATGTCTGGGAAGTTTCCTGGCCATGGACCCAAAATGTCGATGTTTTGTTTCCCGAGCCACTTAGTTATCACTTTTGCCTTATGGCAAGGTGCTCCATCATGCTGGAAAAGGCATTGTTCGTCACCAAACTGTTCTTGGATGGTTGGGAGAAGTTGCTCTCGGAGGATGTGTTGGTACCATTCTTTATTCATGGCTGTGTTCTTAGGCAAAATTGTGAGTGAGCCCACTCCCTTGGCTGAGAAGCAACCCCACACCTGAATGGTCTCAGGATGCTTTACTGTTGGCATGACACAGGACTGATGGTAGCGCTCACCTTGTCTTCTCCGGACAAGCTTTTTTCCGGATGCCCCAAACAATTGGAAAGGTGATTCATCAGAGAAAATGACTTTACCCCAGTCCTCAGCAGTCCAATCCCTGTACCTTTTGCAGAATATCATTCTGTCCCTGATGTTTTTCCTGGAGAGAAGTGGCTTCCTTGCTGCCCTTCTTGACACCAGGCCATCCTCCAAAAGTCTTTGCCTCACTGTGCGTGAAGATGCACTCACACCTGCCTGCTGCCATTCCTGAGCAAGCTCTGCACTGGTGGTGCCCCGATCCCGCAGCTGAATCAACTTTAGGAGACGGTCTTGGCGCTTGCTGGACTTTCTTCTTCACAACAATTGAACCTCTCTCCTTGAAGTTCTTGATGATCCGATAAATGGTTGATTTAGGTGCAATCTTACTAGCAGCAATATCCTTGCCTGTGAAGCCCTTTTTGTGCAAAGCAATGATGACGGCACGTGTTTCCTTGCAGGTAACCATGGTTAACAGAGGAAGAACAAAGATTTCAAGCACCAACCTCCTTTTAAAGCTTCCAGTCTGTTATTCTAACTCAATCAGCATGACAGAGTGATCTCCAGCCTTGTCCTCATCAACACTCTCACCTGTGTTAACGAGAGAATCACTGACATGATGTCAGCTGGTCCTTTTGTGGCAGGGCTGAAATGCAGTGGAAATGTTTTTGGGGGATTAAATTCATTTTCATGGCAAAGAGGGACTTTGCAATTAATTGCAATTCATCTGATCACTCTTCATAACATTCTGGAGGATATGCAAATTGCCATCATAGAAACTGAGGCAGCAGACATTGTGAAAATTAATATTTGTGTCATTCTCAAAACTTTTGACCACGACTGTACACAATCCATGTCTCAATTGTCTGAAGGCTTAAAAATCCTTCTTTAATCTGTCTCCTCCCCTTCATCTACACTGATTGAAGTGGATTTAACAAGTGACATCAATAAGGGACCATAGCTTTCACCTGGATTCACCTGGTCAGTCTATGTCATGGAAAGAGCAGGTGTTCTTAATGTTTTGTACACTCAGTGTATGTGTTTGTTGAATATGCTGTATTTTACAGTGTGACACTCTGGCTCCATGGACTTTATTATTGAGCCAGGGTTGTTCATTTTCCTTGGTTGGGTGTATTTCTATGTTGGGTATTCTGGTTGTTTCATTTCTATGTGTGGTGATTGTTCGTGTTTATTCAGGTGACTCCCAATCGGAGGTAACGAGTGACAGCTGTCGGCTCGTTATCTCTGATTGGGAGCCATATATATTCTGTGTGTTTTCTCCTTTGTTTTGTGGGTTATTGTTCCAGTGTTCTATGTTCTGTCGGTGTCACAGAGGACTTCACGTATCGTCATTTGTTTTGTTTTCGTGGTTGCTTTATTTAATAAAAGTCATCATGTTCACTCGCAACGCTGCGCATTGGTCCGCTCCTTTAGACGATCGTGACAGAATAACCCACCACAAAAGGACCAAGCAGCGCGTCCAGGAGCAAAGGGTCTGGACATGGGAGGAGGCGCCGGGTCAGGAGAGAACGTTGGTGGATGTCCTCCTCGGCTGGGGACATATTACCCAGGAGGAGGCCGTCCGGTACCGGAGGGCGATGAAGGGGGAGAACCTGGCAGGAGAGGAGCAACGGCATCGGCAGGTGTTTCGTCGGAAGGACGAGAGGCAACCCCAAGAAATTTTTTGGGGGGGGCACATGGCTTGGGCAGCTGAGCAGCAGGAGGCAGTCACAAGGCAGATTCAGAAGGCTACCAGGTTAAGGGGGCTGACGGAGGCAGAGAAGGGAAGGATTCAGGAGGCTACCAGGTTAAGGGGGTCACTGGCCAGAGTAGGGAAAGGAGATGTAGAGGCACGGCGTGAGAGACTGAGGTGTGTATCCAGTCCGGTCCGGCCCGTTCCAGTCCCCGGGGTAGAGCCAGTGGTGTGTGCCTCCAGTACGGTCCGGCCTGTTCCGACCCCTCGCACCAAGGATATGGTGCGCTTCGCCAGCCCGGCCCGGCCTGTTCCGGCCACTCGC
Source organism: Coregonus lavaretus (assembly GCF_964263955.1). Classification (NCBI taxonomy): domain Eukaryota; kingdom Metazoa; phylum Chordata; class Actinopteri; order Salmoniformes; family Salmonidae; genus Coregonus; species Coregonus lavaretus. The sequence goes on along the minus strand of NC_140026.1, from coordinate 16,851,256 downwards.
ACCAGGGAAACGGTGCGCGTCGCCAGCCCAGCCCGGCCTGTTCCTACTCCACGCACCAGGGATACGGTGCGCTTCGCCAGCCCGGCCCGGCCGGTTCCGGCCACTCGCACCAGGGATACGGTGCGCGTCGCCAGCCCAGCCCGGCCTGTTCCTACTCCACGCACCAGGGATACGGTGCGCTTCGCCAGCCCGGCCCGGCCGGTTCCGGCCACTCGCACCAGGGATACGGTGCGCGTCGCCAGCCCAGCCCGGCCTGTTCCTACTCCACGCACCAGGGATACGGTGCGCTTCGCCAGCCCGGCCCGGCCTGTTCCGGCCACTCGCACCAGGGATACGGTGCGCGTCGCCAGCCCAGCCCGGCCTGTTCCTGCTCTCCGCACTAGGCGTGAGGTGAGTCCCCAGGGTCCAGCATGCCCTGTTCCGGCTCCCCGCACTAGGCGTTATGGGAGTCCCCAGGGTCCAGCATGCCCTGTTCCGACTCCCCGCACTAGCCCTGAGATGCGTGTCCTCAGCCCGGTACCTCCAGTTCCGGCACCACGCATCAGGCCTACGGTGCGTCCCCAGGGCCAAGCATGCCCTGTTGCTGCTTCCCGCACTAGCCCTGAGATGCGTGTCCTCAGCCCGGTACCTCCAGTTCCGGCACCACGCATCAGGCCTACGGTGCGTCCCCAGGGTCCAGCATGCCCTGTTGCTTCTCCCCGCACTAGCCCTGAGATGCGTGTCCTCAGCCCGGTACCTCCTGTTCCGGCACCACGCACCAGGCCTACGATGCGCCTCAGACGGCCAGAGTCTGCCGTCTGCCCAACGGGGCCTGAACTGCCCGTCTGCCCAAAGCCTGCTAAGCCGCCCGTCTGCCATGAGCCATCAGAGCCGTCCGCCAGACCGGAGCCGCTAGAGCCTTCCGCCAGACAGGATCAGCCAGAGCCTTCCGCCAGACAGGATCAGCCAGAGCCTTCTGCCAGACAGGATCAGCCAGAGCCTTCTGCCAGACAGGATCAGCCAGAGCCTTCTGCCAGACAGGATCAGCCAGAGCCTTCCGCCAGACAGGATCAGCCAGATCCGTCAGTCGGCCATGAGCAGCCAGATCCGTCAGCCAGCCATGAGCAGCCAGATCCGTCAGCCAGCCATGAGCAGCCAGATCCGTCAGCCAGCCATGAGCAGCCAGATCCGTCAGCCAGCCATGAGCAGCCAGATCCGTCAGCCAGCCATGAGCAGCCAGATCCGTCAGCCAGCCATGAGCAGCCAGATCCGTCAGCCAGCCATGAGCAGCCAGATCCGTCAGCCAGCCATGAGCAGCCAGATCCGTCAGCCAGCCATGAGCCGTCCAGCCAGGATCCGCCAGAGCCGTCCAGCCAGGATCCGCCAGAGCCGTCCAGCCGGGATCCGCCAGAGCCGTCCAGCCGGGATCCGCCAGAGCCGTCCAGCCGGGATCCGCCAGAGCCGTCCAGCCAGGATCCGCCAGCCAGCCAGGATCCGCCAGAGCCAGCCAGCCAGGATCCGCCATTTAGTCAGGTGCTGCCCCTTAGCTCGGTGTTGCTCCTTATCCTGGTGCTGTCCCTTATCCTGGTGCTGTCCCTTAGCCTGGTACTGCCCCTTAGTCCGGTACTGCCCCTTAGTCCGGTACTGCCCCGTAGTCCGGTGCTGCCCCTTAGTCCGGTGCTGCCCCTTAGTCCGGTGCTGCCCCTTAGTCCGGTGCTGCCCCTTGTCCCGGTGCTGCCCCTTATCCCGGTGCTGCCCCTTATCCCGGTGCTGCCCCTTAGGCCGATGCTGCCCCTTAGTCCGGTGTTACCCCTTAGTCCAGGTGGGGTTAGTTGGAGGGTGGTCATTGGGAGGAGGATACGGAAGCGGATAGTGACTAAGGTGGGGTGGGGACCACGACCTGGACCAGAACCGCCACCATGGACAGACGCCCACCCAGACCCTCCCCTAGACTGTATGCTGGTGCGCCCGGAGTGCGCACCTTTAGGGGGGGGTACTGTGACACTCTGGCTCCATGGACTTTATTATTGAGCCAGGGTTGTTCATTTTCCTTGGTTGGGTGTATTTCTATGTTGGGTATTCTGGTTGTTTCATTTCTATGTGTGGTGATTGTTCGTGTTTATTCAGGTGACTCCCAATCGGAGGTAACGAGTGACAGCTGTCGGCTCGTTATCTCTGATTGGGAGCCATATATATTCTGTGTGTTTTCTCCTTTGTTTTGTGGGTTATTGTTCCAGTGTTCTATGTTCTGTCGGTGTCACAGAGGACTTCACGTATCGTCATTTGTTTTGTTTTCGTGGTTGCTTTATTTAATAAAAGTCATCATGTTCACTCGCAACGCTGCGCATTGGTCCGCTCCTTTAGACGATCGTGACATACAGGCTGTTTTTTCCTTGTATTTACTTCTAAATTACATGGTAAAATGGTAATTACACAACAATTACATGATTACTTTGGAAACTAAGATTCATAATACACACACCACTATGCAATATTTGTTTAGCTCTGGGAGGTTTTTTTTTTGTACGTCACCGCCATATGTTCAGAAGCTGACTCTTAACTGAGACATTTTGCAGATTCGGCAGTCTATCCTTCAGAGAATGCCCCCATTGGTCACAACAGGGGGTACAACATGGTTCCCTTCTGGCCTCCAGTGACCCACGCTGAGATGTTTCTTGCAGCCCCTGAGAACCTTGGTTACTCCTACGAGGCTGAATGGCCAGGTGTGTATTGTCAATATAAATACAGGCTGAATGGCCAGGTGTGTATTGTCAATATAAATACGGGATGAATGGCCAGGTGTGTATTTTCAATATAAATACAGGCTGAATAGCCAGGTGTGTATTGTCAATATAAATATGGGCTGAATGGCCAGGTGTGTATTGACAATATAAATACATTATGGATATTTGTCTTATCTACTATGTATATAACAATGTGGTCCAAATCAAATCAAATGTTATTTGTCACATACACATGTTTAGCAGATGTTATTGCGGGTGTAGCGAAATGCTTGTGTTTCTAGCTCCAACAGTGCAGTATATCTAACATTTCACAACAATACACAAAATACACACAACCTAAAAGTAAAATAATGGAATTAAGTAATATATAAATATTAGAAATATTAGGATGAGCAATGTCGGAGTGGAATAGACTAAAATACAGTAGAATAGAATACAGTATATACATATGAGATGAGTAAAGCAAAAATATGTAAACATTATTAGAGTGACTAGTGTTCCATTATTAAAGTGGCCAGTGATTTCAAGTCTATGTATATGGGGCAGCAGCCTCTAAGGTGCAGGGTTACGTAACCGGGTGGAAGCCGCCTAGTGATAGTTATTTAACAGTCTGATGGCCTTGTTATAGTACCGTTTCTTCATAGTAGCTATATATATATATATATATATATATATATATATATATATATACACAGTACCAGTTAAAGGTTTGGAAACACCTACTCATTCAAGGGTTTTTCTTTATTTTTACTATTTTCTACGTTTTAGAATAATAGTGAAGACATCAAAACTATGAATTAACACTTATGGAATCATGTAGTAACCAAAAAAGTGTTAAACAAATCAAAATATATTTTATATTTGAGATTCTTCAAATAGCCACCCTTTGCCTTGATGACAGCTATACACACTCTCGGATCTTCTCTCAACCGGCTTCACCTGGAATGCTTTTCCAACAGTCTTGAAGGACTTCCCACATATGCTGATCACTTGTTGGCTGCCTTTCCTTCACTCTGCGGTCCGACTCATCCCAAACCATCTCAATTGGGTTGAGGTCGGGGATTGTGGAGGCCAGGTAATGTGATGCAGCGCTCCATTACTCTCATTCTTGGTAAAATAGCCCTTACACAGCCTGGGGGTGTGTTGGGTCATTGTCCTGTTGAAAAACAGATGATAGTCCCACTAAGCCCATACCAGATGGTTTGGTAGCCATCTGTGGTAGCCATGCTGGTTAAGTGTGCCTTAAATTCTAAATAAATCACAGACAGTGTCACCAGCAGTCCAAAGGACAATTTTCCACCAGTCTAATGTCCATTGCTCGTGTTTCTTGGCCCAAGCAAGTCTCTTCTTATTATTGGTATCTTTTAGTAGTGGTTTCTTTGCAGCAAATCGACCATGAAGGCCTGATTCACACATTCTCCTCTGAACAGTTAATGTTGAGATGTGTCTGTTACTTGAACTCTGTGAAGCATTTATTTGGGCTGCAATTTCTGAGGCTGGTAACTCTAATGAACTTATCCTCTGCAACACAGCAGAGGTAACTCTGGGTCTTCCATTCCTGTGGTGGTCCTCGTGAGAGCCAGTTTCATCATAGTGCTTGATGGTTTTTGTGACTGCACTTGAAGAAACGTTCAAAGTTCTTGACTGACCTTCATGTCTTAAAGTAATGATGGACTGTTGTTTCTCTTTTATTATTTAAGCTGTTCTTGCCATAATATGGACTTGGTCTTTTACCAAATAGGGCTATCTTCTGTATACCACCCCGACCTTGTCACAACACAACTGATTGGCTCAAACGCATTAAGAAGGAAAGAAATTCCACAAATTAACTTTTAACAAGGCACACCTGTTAATTGAAATGCATTCCAGGTGACTACCTCATGAAGCTGGTTGAGAGAATGCCTAGAGTGTGCAAAGCTGTCATCAAGGCAAAGGGTGGCTATTTGAAGAATCTCAAATATAAAATATATTTTGATTTGTTTAACACTTTTTTGGTTACTACATTTCATAATTTTGATGTCTTCACTATTATTCTACAATGTAGAAAGTAGTAAAAATAAAGAAAAACCCTTGAATGTGTAGGTGTGTCCAAACTTTTGACTGGTACTGTATGATGATGGACTGTCGTTTCTCTTTGCTTATTTGAGGTGTCCTTGCCATAATATGGCTTGGTATTTTACCAAATAGGCCTATCTTCTGTATACCCCCCTACCTTGTCACAACAGAACTGATTGGCTCAAACGCATTAAGAAGGAAAGAAATTCCACAAATTAACTTTTAAGAAGCCACAACTGTTAATTGAAATGCATTCCAGGTGACTACCTCATGAAGATGGTTGAGAGAATGCCAAGAGTATATATATATATATATATATATATATATATATATATATATATATATATATATATTGTTTTTGTTTTGTTTTTTTAACCATGGTTAGAGTCCATCTGTCTGTCTGTATCTGTCTGTCTGTGACTCTTTGCTAGTGTCACATTCCATATAATTACAAATGTAACTGTTATAAATCTTGTTTCCTCGCTATAGCTGCTCCTTTCACTTTGACCGAGATCATCACCATTGCCATCGTGGCGGCCCTGGTCATCGTGGCTGTAATCTATGCTTCCACCGCATGTGTTGTGAGCGCCCGCTCCTACAGCAAACTGGAGGGCTGCCAGCCCCTGCTGGGTGAACAGTACCAACGCTATGACGACGACAAAAGCCAATCCGGGGTCTGAGCCGAATGTGAAACCACAGGGTCATGTTCATTAGGGCGCAACAGACAATGTGTAGTCCCTCCCTGTTTTTGTCAGTTTTCTTTTGTTTAGTGCCTGATCCAGGCTTAGCTGAGTGTCACATATTTCCATACTTTTGTTTTGTTTGCAGCTATGTAATTAGATTACAAAATCATGTTTTCATCATTTCAATTTGAGTTTCGAATGCCATATAATATGCGTCACAAACTGTATTCCGGGAGTGGCCAAATGTTGGCGATGGAGGGTGGCAGTGTGAGTAGAATTAGGTGCGTTAATGCTGGTCGGGAACAAAAACCTGCACAATGCGGCCCGTCCTCTCATGGCCAAGTTTTACCACAACTGATGTAGTCCATAATATGGAATCTAATTGACCCTATTACCCATTCTACTATTAGTTACATTACTTTGACCTATATAACTATAGATTATGAGTATAACAATGATGTGTAAACATATTTCAATTTATTTGAATCCTTTTGGTTCAAAATTGAACTTCTTTTTAAATCCATAGAAAATATGAGGTGATTAAACAAAAGAAAATATTAAGTATTTGTCTTGCATTATTATAATTTCTGCAACAATTGTGGAGTGTAATGTCATGCATAAGCACTCTCCTTATATAGAATTTTATATAATAGAAAAAACAACAGGATCATATCTAAAAAGTTGTATAGCCTACTTTGCCACTTTGGCATGGGTCCTCAGATCCTCAAACGGTTCTACAGCTGCACCATCGAGAGCATCCTGACCGGTTGCATCACTGCCTGGTATGGCAACTGCTCAGCCTCCGACCACAAGGCACTACAGAGGGTAGTGCGTACGGCCCAGTGCATCACTGGGGCCAAGCTTCCTGCCATCCAAAACCTCAATACCAGGCGGTGTCAGAGGAAGGCCCTAAAAATTGTCAAAGACTCCAGCCACCCTAGTCATAGACTGTTCTCTCTGCTACCGCACGGCAAGCGGTACCGGAGCGCCAAGTCTAGGTCCAAGAGGCTTCTAAACAGCTTCTACCCCCAAGCCATAAGACTCCTGAACATCTAATCAAATGGCTACACAGACTTCTACCCCCCCCCCCCCCCCCCCCCCCCTCTTTTACGCTGCTGCTACTCTATGTTTATTATCTATGCATAGTCACTTTAATAACTCTACCTACATGTACATATTACCTCAATTACCTCGACTAACCGGTTTGACTCGGTACCGGTACCCCCTGTATATAGCCTCGCTATTGTTATTTTTACTGCTGCTCTATAATTATTTGTTACTTTTATTTCATATTATTTTATATTGTATTTGTTGTGATTTTTGTTGGTATTCTTTCGTAAAACTGCATTGTTGGTTAAGGGCTTGTAAGTAAGCATTTCACTGTAAGGTCTACACCTGTTGTATTCGGCACATGTGACAAATAAAATTTGATTTGATTTGGTGTAAGTAATGCAAATTCTCATTAATTGCCACAAGGTGGTAGAAGTGAAGTGGAATACAACTTGAACAAAGTAGTGAGGGAGAGGACATGGTCAATCAAGGCAAAATGTGTTGCTTTGAATACATATATGATCATTAATTAGATTTTATATTTACAATTTAGTCATTTAGCAGACGATCTCATCCAGAGTGATTTACAGTAGTGAGTGCATACATTTTAAATCTTTTTTCGTAGATCAAACTTAGGTTAATTTGTTTGCTTTAAAGTAGTTCAAGATTGCTTTTAAAAATATATTGATTTAATTACGCAAGTATAATACAACTGTACCCTAATAATAATGTAGCCTACAACTATGCAAATAGGCTATAGGCCTAGGCGCCACGACATTGGTTTGAATTAAAATACATTCAGCACGAAAGACCGCTTACTGTAGCCTACGAAAGACTTCTTCCTGCAACCTACTTTGCTGACATAAAATGTCAATTTAATCGTTTGTATGATTGAACTGATGATTAGTAAATGACTGTGCACAATAAGCCAAAACATATGCTATGACAATTGCCTTATGATTACAGCAAACAGGCGTGGTTTCAAAGTCCCACCTGTCTGGGGTCATAAGCTCCATTTGGGTGTCTGTGGCTGTAATCCAACTGTGCTGCTCGACAATTGTTTCAGTGGACACGACTGACACCGGCGGACGGGACTTCCAAAACTAAAATTGTTCATGGATGAGTGTAGTGGCTTTGCAGTAGGCATAATAACGGGATATGTATATATTTTGTTGTGGATTACACTCTATATTTTGAATTGGTGAGAAGAATTGGATGGGGCAACTTTGTTTTTTAATTACTTTTCTCTGCAACTGTGCGCCAATAGATATATAGAGGACGCTTTCAACATCGGATCTCAGACCATTCTAACCCATTCATAGACGCTTAACTACCTACGGATAAGAACGGTTTTTGAGCGCTAAGACCATCAAGGCTATGGACGTGAAGTCAGTGGGAGTCGTCAAGCCACTGAACCCTATAATTTGCTCTCTCGGTTTTTCCTATTGCACATAGTGAAAAACGTAGCATATATATATATATATATATATATATATATATATATATTTATATATATATTCGTTTATAGGCCTAGTCTTACTGTAATTCTACCATGGACGGGGACCACGTCTTACGCGATTTTAAAGATATTGAGACAAAGTTGGGTCGCAAAGTTCCTGAAAGTCTCATTCGTTCCCTTGCAGGAGGAAATAACCATCACGACAAACATGAGGATACGAAAACGGCGACACCGAAAAACCAGTCGAACTCTGCTGACTTGAAACGACTGGAGAGCAAGATGTTATTTTTGAAACAGGAAATGGTAAGTGGTTGCCTTAAAGATGCGTCTGTCCCTGTCGGTTTGGGTCAGTGAGTTGCTTCAAACCACAGGAGGTTGGTGGCACCTTAATTGGGGAGGACGGGCTCGTGGTAATGGCTGGAGCAGAATTAGTGGAATGGTATCAAATACATCAAACACATGGTTTTCATGTGTTTTATGCCATTCCATTGGCTCCGTTCCAGCATTTATTATGAGCCATCCTCCCCTCACCAGCCTCCTGTGTTTCATACAGTAAGCCTTTGATAATGTTTCTTGAATACTGAAGCAGACATCCAAAACGGGTACTGTTGCAATTCAAACAGGCTTTTTTAAGTCAGTTCACTTCTTTTTCAAAACCTTTCTGTATATTCAGTGGTGCATTGCATTAAGTGCAATTTACCCAAGGCCCGCAGTGACTGGTCTGGAGCGTGAAGTCACCAGCTCTGCTGGTCGGCTACTGCGTAGCAACTAATGATGTATATAAACCCTGGATTTCGGATGCTATGTATTGGCCATTGAGAAGCTTTGAAGCCACCGGTCAGCACTCCCCAGTAGGAACAGTCCTCCATAGGAACCAATGGAATTCTACAGTATTTCAAGGACAAAATTACATTTATTTAAGTATTGTGTTGTTGTAGTGGGGACAGTAACATTAGTAATCCCAAAGAATTATACTTTAAGGAAAAAAAAAAAAATATATTATTTCATTTTTTATTTGTATGTTTAGCTCACATAATATAATTTAAAATAATACATTAAAGTGTCTGTAATAGAATAAATATGGCAAAAACAAATGTAGAATGTAAATGCATTTCTATAGCTTCCAAAATATTTTTAACAATGGTGAGGGAGTGCCAAGATGGAGGCATGGTGGCTTCAACACAGCACCCCCTACAAGTCATCTAGTGTATATATAAATCATTGGTAGAAGCCCTGGTCTTCCTTAGAAAGCATATGGAAAGGTCAAAAAATATAAATAATAGATGGCCACTTTGGGCTCTAAAATTAGTTCTATGGTGAATTATTCCGCAACAAATCCAGATATTTAATTAAATAGTGATCCATTAGACTACTACATTTGTCTTCACACAGGACCATGTGCTGACACAGACCAGTCACTCACACCGTCATGAACACTCTTTGCACGTGTATCTAAGGGGGTGTGGTGTGCATCAAGCAGCTGTTGGGTTGAATCTCTCAGGCAGGATGAAAACGACTACATCGACCATGATCCTTTGCTAGTTATGGCCACTTTAACAATGATTTCACCTTAGAGAATTTTTGCCATTCAGCCCCATTCAACAATATGGCGTGCTTCAAATTCTAATACTTCCGGCTTTCATGCGCCATCAGGAGTTTTCCATAGGAATACGTGGATTCGTCAGCGCTATCACTATCTACTGGTTTTAATATCTATGAATTTACCCAAGCTAACAAAATAGCTTTTAGCTGTAGTAGTCTGGTTGTTGTCCAAGGTTATTGCAGCTGTTTTATTTAGGCTATATTGAAAGTTTACTGACCTGTGATATCTTAATTCAACATGTTATGCAATAACTTACAGATGCCTGATGGCAATCCAACTTTATTGCCCTTGTGTTCATAGGCTATACTTTTGCCTTCTCAGAAGTTTATGGATGACTTATAATGCTGATCTTAAGGCAATGGAGATATACTGTATAAAATGTTAGCCCATTCATAGACGCTAACTACCTTTAGCGCCTATTGATGGTAGTATCTTCTGGCTGGGGGAGTTTTGTTAAGAGCCCTGACACTTGCTCTAAACGTTAACACGCATCACTTGCGGTACGGTTTTGGAAACATAAGGAAGGTATCTTTCATATCAGTGAGAAATATATATACAGTGCATTCGGAAAGTATTCAGACCCCTTCCCTTTTTCCACATTTTGTTATGTTACAGCCTTATTCTAAAATTGATTAATTAAAACATGTTCCTCATCAATCTACACACAATACCCCATAATGACAAACAAAAACAGGTTTTTAGACATTTTTGCAAATGTATAAAAATATAAAACAGAAATATCTTATTTACATAAGTATTCAGTCCCTTTGCTATGAGACTCGAAGTTGAGCTCAGGTGCATCCTGTTTCCATTGATCATCCTTGAGATGTTTCTACAACTTGATTGGAGTCCACCTGTGCAAATTCAATTGACTGGACATGATTTGGAAAGGCACCTGTCTATATAAGGTCCCACAGTTAACAGTGCATGTCAGAGCAAAAACCATGCCATGAGGTCGAAGGAATTGTCTGTAGAGCTCTGAGACAGGATTATGTCGAGGCACAGATCTGGGGAATGGTACCAAAACATTTCTGCAGCATTGAAGGTCCCAAAGAACACAGTGGCCTCCATCATTCTTAAATGGAAGAAGTTCGGAACCACCAAGACTCTTCCTAGCGCTGGCCGCCCGGCCAAATTGAGCAATTGGGGGAGAAGGGCCTAGGTCAGGGTGGTGACCAAGAACCCGATGGTCACTCTGACAGAGCTCCAGAGTTCCTCTGTGGAGATGGGCGAACCTTCCAGAAGGACAACCATCTTTTCAGCACTCCACCAATCAGGCCTTTATGGTAGAGTGGCCAGACGGAAGCCACTCCTCAGTAAAAGGCACATGACAGCCCGCTTGGAGTTTGCCAAAAGGCACCTAAAGGACTCTCAGACCATGAGAAACAAGATTCTCTGGTCTGATGAAACCAAGATTGAACTCTTTGGCCTGAATGCCAAGCGTCACGTCTGGAGGAAACGTCGCATGATCTCTACGGTGAAGCATGGTGGTGGCAGCATCATGCTGTGGGAATGTTTTTCAGCGGCAGGGACTGGGAGACTAGTCAGGATCGAGGGAAAGATGTACTGAGCAAAGTACAGAGAGATCCTTGATGAAAATCTGCTCCAGAGCGCTCAGGATCTCAGACTGGGGCGAAGGTTCACCATCCAACAGGACAACAACCCTAAGCACACAGCCAAGACAACGCAGGAGTGGCTTCGGGACAAGTCTGAATGTCCTTGAGTGGCCTAGCCAGAGCTCAGACTTGAACCCGATCGAACATCTCCCATCCAACCTGACAGAGCTTGAGAGGATCTGCAGAGAAGAATGGGAGCAACTCCCCAAATACAGGTGTGCCAAGCTTGTAGCGTCATACCCAAGAAGACTCGAGGCTGTAATCGCTACCAAAGGTGCTTCAACAAAGTACTGAGTAAAGGGTCTGAATACTTATGTAAATGTATTATTTTTGCTTTGTCATGATGGGGTATTGTGTGTAGATTGATGAGGGCAAAAAAGTTTTCATCCATTTTAGAATAAGGCTGTAGCTTAACAAAATGTGAAAAAAGTCAAGGGGTGTGAATACTTTCCGAATGCACTGTAAGACAGCAAGAGTACTCTGCTGTGTTCCCTCCTCCCTACTATAGTGAATGGCACATTTGGGCCATCTAAGGCTTTTGTGCTGTTGTCACCTCTTACAATCAGAACTTAATCTTTAATCCAATCAAGCTGCTTTTCTCTTGGCCAACTGGCTGTTTCACTTCACAATAGTCCACCACAGTGGACGCATCATAATACCCATAAAAACACAGAAATGGTTCCAATGGTTTTTCCGCCATTCATTTTTCACATCGTGAATTTTACAAAAAAATGTGTTTGTTTGGTGCAGTCTTACCTTGGTGTGACGGTATAATAGCTGTGTAATTCTCTCTCGGACAGGTGAGTTTTATCAATATATTCGCCTCAATTTTCTCAAAAAAATTCACAATGCTAAATATTGATAAAAGTGACCTTGTCCGAGAGATTTGCGCATTCATCAAAACGTCACGCCAGGGTAAGCCTAGACGAAACACAGACCTTATATGAAGTAGTCCTAGATGGAAAAATGAATGGTGAAAAAAACGATTGGAACCCTTTCCGGTTTTTATGACTCATACGGTGGTACTCAATAGACTACCAGTTGTCTGTATCCATGTCATCTTGTGTATTCCTCCACAAATATTTCATTCAAATACTGTATATTGTTATAACATAGGTATATTAACATTTTGTAAAAAAAGAAAAAAAAAAAGAAATGCCTATAACTCCCATTTTAGACAAAAGCCCAGAATAATCTGACTTGTTTTAAATAGAGTTCAGAAAATATCTTAAACTTAATTCTTGTAAGTATTGTTGGAGGGCGGGTAAATCAATAAAGATGAATATAAATGACTAACAAACAAAAAATCAAGCAGCAGTAAATCACATTAGCTAGACCCATGTTGTGATTCACCACCCCATTCGAACCAACTTTAATTGACACTGCTAATACTGTTGTAAAATTCCGCTATGCTCCGGCTCAACGTGTGTGCACACATAAAGGGCGGGTTATATCCGCAAAGCAAACACTGGCAGAATTATGAGCTAAACGGGGCCTGTCACGATCCACTCCCAAGAAAGGGCTCTGTTTTATAAAGCCAGTTGTCCGGAACATTGTATCAGCTTTGTCAGCCACCATCTGGCGTAATGCTTTTTGACTGCTGCCACTGACTGTCCATTGGCGTAAACAGCTGGCTATTTGTCGCTGGTAGCCTGGGGGAATCTTTCTGAATGAGACCATAGGCTACCTCCCCCCACCCCTACTCTATGGGGATTGTCATGGTGCGGTGGTAAATCAATGGTGGTACTGTATAGGCATCTAGGTGAGAATGTCCTTCTATGCGCTATGCAGTCACAGACCAAGCTGTTACATGACAAGGATGGAAAGATCTCCTGTGGCATGCTGTTCTGTCTTTGTCTACATGTCACTTCCAAAGAGTAGAGTGGTGTCTTTACTATCCCCCAGGGGCAATTTGATGTTCACCATTACTTTGCCAATGCAAAAGACATGCTGGTGTTGGCTTCTCACAAAAATTGAATAGGAAAGCATTGTATCTAAAAAACTAATACGATTGTAGGCCTACTTGTTGGAAGTGTGTTATTGTGTGACTTTATAATACATGTAAAAATGTGGGTTTCAAGTTGTCCAGTTTCTAGTCCAAATCTATAATGACAAAGGCCTAAAATGCATCTCCTTTTCACACCAAACGCAGGCCCACCTCCGTGCCATCGATGTCAAGCTGATGCAGCAGCTGATGTCCATCAACGACGGCATCGAATCCATCAAATGGGTGATGGACGACAAGGAGGGAATAGCCAGTCGTGAAAGCAGCCTGACAGGCAGCCTGTACAGCCTATCAGACAGCCAGGATGACACCTCTTCACGCGGCAGCTTCATCAGTCTGCACGACGGACACAGCGATGGATTGGACGGGATATCCGTGGGCAGCTATCTGGATACGTTGGATGAGTTAGCAGAAGACCTTCCAGAACACTGTTCTCCAACGGACCTTGATCTTTTCTCTGATAAACCCGTTATAGAGGACGAGACTTTCAGCAAGCCAACAATGCGACTCAGAGTGGACTCCGATGAGTACTACTGCTTTGGATAGTGCTGCGTGGCTATGGGAATAATACCAACGCAGACAAAGACCAGAGGGTTATTTCACCTAGAGTTGTCAAGAGTTCAAATTCTAATAAAATCAAATACTGTTGGCATGGTAACTTTGATAACATTTTAAAATGATGAACTAGGACTTCAACTGGTTGAAATTTGAGTAGTTTAGAAATGTTTCATAAGGTGTCTTGTTCATTGAGCTTGCTGTGTGAAATATAGAAGATGGATGTGTTCCCTTGATGATCAACGTTATTTTCCTGCTGCTAAGTGTTCTAGGGTGATGTCACAGTGACATTTAAGTGGTTTTACAAGGGGCAACTTCTCACAGTTGTGCTATTTTGTATCTTAAAACCAAATTTATTTTTGTCTGACGCATTTACACCTCACTAAACCTTAGCCACTTGTCCCTTCACCAAAACAAGAAAGGACGAGCTTTAAACATAATTAGGAATTCAATTGTTGTACTGATAGGAGGTTAAAGGTGCAATTTGTAAGTTATCTGCCCCAACAAGATGAACTACAACCACAATCAACCTAAAACAAAAATAAAACAAAGACAAAATAATGCTAAGTAGTGCACCCTTTTCCTCCCAATCTTTGGTGTTGCTTGCGAGTGCTCTCCAGGAGCGGTGGAGGCCACTATTTTATACAGAAAATCGAACTTACGAATTGCACCTTTTAATAATAATGTTGTTGTTTGTTTAGTTTTTTATGACACAGCTCACTTGGCAAAAGTTAGATGAATTTTTCTGTATTTTCATTCAGTGCACTCTGACTGTACTCCAAAGAATCTGATACCTCAGTGTCTTGTTTCCCTTTTCACTTAGATACCATGTCTTTGGTTAGCCGTTCATCCATCTGAACTAAAGTAATGTAGTATATAAGGAATTAGTGGTAATTTGGAGCATTAGTGGTTCCATGCTGAGACATCAGCTGGACTGGTTTAGTGGGGCAGAAATACTACATTTCCTTCAGGTTGTAGCATCCAAGTGCAATTTGCTACCATGCCAAATCCTTTGCATCACTGTATTTCAGCTCCTCCACAACATATGGAAGCACATAGCTATCAAAATAAAAAATGGATTTTGACAGCTACAGTGGGGAGAACAAGTATTTGATACACTGCCAATTTTTCAGGTTTTCCTACTTACAAAGCATGTAGAGGTCTGTACTTTTTATCATAGGTACACTTCAACTGCGAGAGACGGAATCTAAAACAAAAATCCAGAAAATCACATTGTATGATTTTTAAGTAATTAATTTGCATTTTATCACCTACCAACCAGTAAGAATTCCGGCTCTCACAGACCTGTTAGTTTTTTTTTAAGAAGCCCACCTGTTCTCCACTCATTACCTGTATTAACTGCACCTGTTTGAACTCGTTACCTGTATAAAAGACACCTGTCCACACACTCAATCAAACAGACTCCAACCTCTCCACAATGGCCAAGACCAGAGAGCTGTGTAAGGACATCAGGGATAAAATTGTAGACCTGCACAAGGCTGGGATGGGCTACAGGACAATAGGCAAGCAGCTTGGTGAGAAGGCAACAACTGTTGGCGCAATTATTAGAAAATGGAAGAAGTTCAAGATGACGATCAATCACCCTCGGTCTGGGGCTCCATGCAAGATCTCACCTCATGGGGCATCAATGATCATGAGGAAGGTGAGGGATCAGCCCAGAACTACACGGCAGGACCTGGTCAATGACCTGAAGAGAGCTGGGACCACAGTCTCAAAGAAAACCATTAGTAACACACTACGCCGTCATGGATAAAAATCCTGCAGCGCACGCAAGGTCTCCCTGCTCAAGCCAGCACATGTCCAGGCCTGTCTGAACTTTGCCAATGACCTGTGTGGTCTGATGAGACAAAAATAGAGCTTTTTGGTCTAAACTCCACTCGCCGTGTTTGGAGGAAGAAGAAGGATGAGTACAACCCCAAGAACACCATCCCAACCGTGAAGCATGGCGGTGGAAACATCATTCTTTGGGGATGCTTTTCTGCAAAGGGGACAGGACGACTGCACCGTATTGAGGGGAGGATGGATGGGGCCATGTATCGCGAGATCTTGGCCAACAACCTCCTTCCCTCAGTAAGAGCATTGAAGATGGGTCGTGGCTGGGTCTTCCAGCATGACAACGACCCGAAACACACAGCCAGGGCAACTAAGGAGTGTCTCCGTAAGAAGCATCTCAAGGTCCTGGAGTGGCCTAGCCAGTCTCCAGACCTGAACCCAATAGAAAATCTTTGGAGGGAGCTGAAAGTCCGTATTGCCCAGCGACAGCCTCGAAACCTCAAGGATCTGGAGAAGGTCTGTATGGAGGAGTGGGCCAAAATCCCTGCTGCAGTGTGTGCAAACCTGGTCAAGACCTACAGGAAACATATGATCTCTGTAATTGCAAACAAAGGTTTCTGTACCAAATATAAAGTTCTGCTTTTCTGATGTATCAAATACTTATGTCATGCAATAAAATGCAAATGAATTACTTAAAAATCATACAATGTGATTTTCTGGATTTTTGTTTTAGATTCCGGCTCTCACAGTTGAAGTGTACCTATGATAAAAATTACAAACCTCTACATGCTTTGTAAGTAGGAAAACCTGCAAAATCGGCAGTGTATCAAATACTTGTTCTCCCCACTGTATGTGCTTACATGTTAAACATTGGACATGTACTTTACTCTTTCTTACTTTTTTTATTTAGACAGATGGCAGTCAACATTGCCATGCCCAGGTCAACAATGTCATGATTTTACAATTTTTGTTTTGTTTTACCACAAGAGATTAATTGCAAACCAGTTCCTAAGTGGAAATCTTGAAGTTCACAACACTTGATTAATTGAATTACTAGATGGTATTTTTTGGTTACGTTTAATAACTGAATTTTGAGCTAGTCAACACGTTAATTACTGGTAACTGACAAAGTTAAGTACAAAAGTAATGCCATTTAATTTCTGTACAAAGATGATTTAGCTTTAAATTCCACTTTCTGTGTCTATTCACATTACCTGTGTGTTGTGCTTTCATGTTGCCTTCTTTTTAACAATGTAATTTATTGTTTTTATTGGTGTTGTTGAAAGGTCTGTTGAGGAAAAGAAATAATATATTGTGATTTTCTTCTTTCTCAGTTTCTGTGTACTGTTAGTTTAATCTACACACACGCTAACACACACACACCCACCCACACATACACACGCACACACACTGGTTCACACGATTGCAAGCTAATGGTCTATTTGTGGTAACATGCAATTAGTGGAGAGAAGTTGACTCCATTTTGGATTATTTAGTAAGACCACAGAAGCGCTCATATGCACATTTTTATGCTGAGGCAATCTGGCTCCATTTTTGGCAGACTAGTGAAGTTCCAACATGTGGTGGTTTGAGCAATGTACCATGGAAAATATTGCTCAGTTAGGGCTAGATTCTATCAGATTCTCATTAGCCGACACCGCCAAAACAACCGCTATGACAGCGTTAGAGCTGTCAATTCCACAAGTGGCTCCCGGCATTATAGCTTAAGTGGACATTGCCATTAGCTGCATGGAATCGCATTAAGAGAAATCCCATGCAGCCTTGTTCAAACTCTGGAATGTGAGATGTAATCTACACCTCGATTAGGCTGATAGAAATCCCCCTTATTTTGTTTAATGATTTTCAATTTGAGCATCATTATTTCTATATAGCCTACTCTTTCTCGTTCTGAACTTCTAACGCGAGTGGGATGGGTGTGGCTTTGTGACAATGATCACAAGAGCAGCTGCTTACGGATTGGACAGCTCCAACTCAGTAACACTTCCGACACCGCCAAAACATCAGCTAGGCGGGTGTAGGCTATTGCCGGTTAACGCTTGATCTGATTAAATCTAGGCCTTACTTGGAAAAACCACAAAGCAAAGAGGGTCAAAATATTATAGTCGGATCATGTAAATCGAAACAAATGTTTGTCAGAGAGAAGACGGAAACAGAAAATAAATGCTAACCACAGTGTTTTTTTCATGTCCATTTTAATTATTCTCACAGGCTTCTACAGGGATAAGTGCATTTCAAGACTGGAGTGTACATAGGGACTGTCATTATTGGAAAGCAGAGGCCCTTGTGGTACAACGAGCAGCCCAAGGACATTCCTCTCCAGTTCTCTATATAACTTTGCATACTATATCACTTCTCACTTTATTTTTGCATAAATGCCAAACTACATGTTTTCCTTAGCATTGGAGGTGCAGAGAATCACCATATAAACTGAAAAGGAAATGCATTGAATTGTTATTAATCGCTGCATAAGGATTGGGATGAAAGTGTATGAATTACATTATATCTCAGTCAATACCACAAAAATTTGTATTTATTTAGCTGCAGCAAAGTAAATGCCTTGTGTGCTAAATTGTTGGGTGTCAAACGTATTGGTCACATACTGTTTATCACTGTTAATATAGCTCTTTCACCTTTTTCAGCCTCACACCATATTGTCTGAAACCACACTGTACTTGCGTTAAGAAAGGGTCAAATTGAGCATACTGTTGATTCCCCTAACTAATTCTCCAACTCATTTCCCTAACTAATACACCTTTCAAACCAAGACGTTTTTCTGCCAACTTTAGCATCCCACCAGCTTTTAGTCTACTTTTCTTTATATCTGAAAGGTATTGCAGACAACAAAACCTGTACTTTTACTTTCGCCAACCGATTGCGGTAATGTCAACCCCTCAGTATAAACATCACCTTTCATCTTACCATCTTTGGCACACATTAAATCATGAACATTCTATTGTTGTTGTCAGACATCAAACTTGTTCTTTTCATTATGAAAAAGTATAAACAAAATGGCAGTCTGCATGACATCGCAGCAGCCTGGTCCAAATAGCAAAATCACCTGCTCTATTTTTTGCACAAAGAAACCCATCCATTTAAAAATGTACTTAGGATATGCCAATCTTTCAAGCCAGGCAACTAAAAGCAACTTTCTAAAGACAATGTTTTGGTTTGTTGCTAACGTTAGCTTGTTAGCTAGCTAACTATCTAGCGTAGCTGGCTAGCGAGCTCATAAAATTACCAGAACCTATCTGACAACAGTTTGAGTTTAACTGTAGCCAACTTTCTATTCACAATAACAGGAAAATTAACACAAGTTAATTATTTGCTAATTATTTATAAGTATGGTGAGCTGCTAACTTACTGTTGTAAATGTGAAGAAATTAAAGCACTGTCAAGTCAGGTTACCATGACAACGAGCGCAACAATGAGGTCAAAGTTAAAGCTACAATATGTAACTTTTGGGGCGACCCGACCAAATTCACATAGAAATGTGAATTATAGATATTTCATTCCCGTTGAAAGCAAGTCTAAGAAGCAGTAGATTTGTTCAATGTGTGCTACTTTCGGTTTTGTACACCAGCTTCAAACAGCTGAATATACAATATTTTTGGTTATAGAAAATATATTTCACATTGGTTTAGATGGTACAATGATTCTCTACACAATGACTGCTTGTTTTGTCGCATAATTTTAGCAACCAGAAAATGGCGGAGCGATTTCTGCCTAATGCATCTTTAAATGGCTCTTGATCAGTTGTGGCAAGCAATGGCAATATAAAAGACGAATGCTGACAAGAATGTGGTAAAAAACAACAACATCTGAATGGGGACGAAATATGGCCAATTATTTTTTCAGGCAACATACCGAAGATGCTATGTGAATTAGGTATAAAAGAGCAAAGCGGCTTTATTTGGTTTACTTTGCCTTATCTCACCTTCTTCGCGCCTTTGGCACACTTAAGCCGCCTGTCAAGACTAAACAAAACCAAAATAACCACCCCATTGTGACTTCTAGTTGACTATCTTCCATTAAAACAGATATAATTTGCTCCTCATTTCCTGTCGGACAAGCTTAACTGTGTCGCCATTGGCTATTCTTTGACTATCCCCTTCAGGAAAAAGAAATTACTAGACCTAGTGGCCCCTAAAGTAATTGGAGGATTTCAAGAAACAAGAACAGGTTGATTTGTGTGTGTCGAATTCCTGAGAAAAGGACATGGTACAGTCGTTGGTATTTTATCTCTCCAAGACGAAGATTAAAGGCTTACTTTCTCTCCATGTGCTCATATTCCTTTAGCACCTTTGTGACAAAATATTCTAAAGCTCTCTCTTTTACGTAATCATTCACCAAGTCACTCTCTCTAAATACTGACTCAACTAAACATGGTCTTGGTTGCTCGTGTAAACAATGCAAAGACAAGGGCTTTCTTTGACACAGAATGGGCCTTGACATTTTTATTTATATACAGTGGGGTAAAAAAGTATTTAGTCAGCCACCAATTATGCAAGTTCTCCCACTTAAAAAGATGAGAGAGGCCTGTAATTTTCATCATAGGTACACGTCAACTATGACAGACTAATTGAGAGAAAAAAAATCCAGAAAATCACATTGTAGTTAGACATTTCAGTTTCAGTTTCACATGGAATGGCCCCATAAGAGTGAAGTCATGCCATTGTCTCAACTACATCCGAATAGGAAAGATACACATGTGATGCAAACACAGGGGGCCTAGCCATCTCCCAAGTCAAAAATCATTATTTATTCATTTAAGCTGGCGTAGAACCAATTACTTCCCTCCGGAGAAAATAATTACACCGATATGCGTCTAAGAAAAAGGGCTTCCAGCGGAGATCCATTATCAAATTAGACACTGTGTTGGGCATGTGCCACCAGGCTTGGGAAACAAATACCATGTGGTATATGGGAAACTGTCACCCAGTGACACTCTGGACACACAGGATACAGGATATCGGTTAGTGGAGTAGGGGGATCAACAGGATATGGGTTAGTGGAGTAGGGGGATCGACAGGATATTGGTTAGTGGAGTAGGGGGATCAACATGATATGGGTTACTGGAGTAGGGGGATCGACAGGATATTGGTTAGTGGAGTAGGGGGATCAACATGATATGGGTTACTGGAGTAGGGGGATCGACAGGATATGGGTTAGTGGAGTAGGGGGATCAACAGGATATGGGTTAGTGGAGTAGGGGGATCAACAGGATTTGGGTTAGTGGAGTAGGGGGATCAACAGGATAAGGGTCCCATACAGCAAAGGTAATGGCCCCTGAAAACAGAAAGGAAGGCACAGATATAGACTACTCAAAAGTCATTTAATTAGCTGCCTGTCAGTATACTCTGCTACATCAATGGGGCAATGTTATCCCAGCATTAAGAGACTATTGAAAGTGGTAGAAAATGTATTTCTGATTTAATATTTGTAATATCTGAACAAGGTATTAGTGTCAGTACCTAGCTCAAACACATTTTATTCCTTAGCTCTTGGTTTGGCTAATGCTTTTGCAACCATTATCCTCGTAGTGAATTGGATCCCCTGTGTCAGCCATTCTGCATTCCCAGACATAAAGGAGTGCATTTTGGGAGAAGTATCAAGCTGTGGTATGACTTTTACCAATAATATCTAATTTCTTACTCTGAAAAATAGTTACTGAATGTCACAGTGTCATGTTTGTCATGTGATTTTCTGCCCGATGATACCGGTCAACTTCACAGCCAAGCTGAATATTTCAGACCAATTAGATTACTCCCCTTAAATAACTGGAAAACTGTGGTGCCCACAAGCCCACAAGCATTTGGGCTGTTTAATGCATCTGTAGTGTAGAGTAAAGCCCCAGTTGGACACTTTCCAAGCTGTAGTCCCATCACTCCGTCTGGGGAACCGTCTCACCAAGTATGGCAGAAATCGTCTCAGAATACTTTCTTGTATAGTCATCCATCGCCCTTTTGCAATACAAGCGAGACTAACAATGGTCTCAGGCCCGGACCATACATTCTTTGTTTTCAAGTTTACTACAATTCCCATTGGTACGTTTTTGTAAACAAGATTGTGTAAAGTTATGGGAAGCTCGAAGCTCAAATATACAAATGCCCACCATCCTGAGAACATACTACCCTCAATTCTGTCATGGTGCATTCCAGACACAGTCATTTTTCTGTGAGACTATTTTTATCACCCAAAATATACAAGCAGACATTTATCAGATTTTAAAGTGGGTAATTTTCGCTTGAGTACTACAGACATTCCCAAGGGAAGGACATAGGAAACGCTAAAGGTCAGTTATTCCCCTCTGGTATTTAATTACAAGGTTAACTGAATGTCTCTAGTTGAGAGTTGTTAAGTATATCTATTTATCTATTTACATATTCACCCATTTACCTTGTCATTAACATGATCAGTAGTGCTTGCCTAATTACTGTGTGGCATTTGTGCCCATTCCAAATAGTGTGGGATATGGTGTTGCATAACAATAGAGGTAATGTAGCATGCAGCGAGAAAAAAATATTAATTTAGTCAGCAGCATATTGAATAGTTCACAATGATGGTAATTTATAATTACAACCTAATTATACACTTGTACGGATCAAATGTAACATTATACTATGCAGAAAATATATTTGATGATAGGCATTTTCCCCCACCATTAGTTTACTATACACAAGACACACATAAAATCCAGGTTCTGAAATCACATGTGCCTACTCTCTCCATCCTCAACTGTATAACCAGTGTATGACCTATAGTAAAGTCAATATTTCTGGGGTGACATAGCCGTTCTGGTACATTTCCATGGAGGGCACGTTTCTATGGGACTAGGGATGGGATAATTAGTCAGTATTAGTCACACACTGTAGGCCTAGGGTGTGAACTCTGGCCAATAGATATAGAGAGCTGACTCTGTTTAGACTATAATCTGGGGCACGTACAGCAGGACTCAATGATTTGGAATGTTCAGATAGAAATATGCTATGTACAACAAACTTGCATCTCTGACATGTAGAATAAAGAAAAAATGTTGGCTTTTCTATCTGCAGTGTTCAACAACATTTGGCTACTGAACGTGGCCCTAGTGGTGACTTTACTGTCTGCCATAATGATGTGGTTATCCAGATTTGAATTGACAATGGCTATGTGTGAATGACAGATGTGTTTGGGTTTCAATATCATCTCCCTTCATGCAACGTAAACACATAGGAGGTAAACATTTAAGACCAGATACTGTGTTGCAATGAATCTGAGCCCTAGACCTATCTGCAGTTTAGCGAGCAGTATCACATGAATATGCAGTAACCACATGAATATGCACAAACACAGCAAAAAGCAAAGCCCGTCTCAAGCATTAGATGAAAGCTTTGATTAGTAATGACTGGCAGCATTAGAGCAGCAGCAACATTAATCACAAACCAAATTCAAAATGATATGCAATAAGGCCTTCTGTGTTGAATATACATTTTACATTTTTAGTCATTTAGCAGACGCTCTCATCCAGAGTGACTTACAGTGGGGGAAAATTTAGTTTAGTTTAATTTATTTAGTCAGCCACCAATTGTGCAAGTTCTCCCACTTAAAACGATGAGAGAGGCCTGTAATTTTCATCATAGGTACACGTCAACTATGACAGACTAATTGAGAGAGAAAAAATCCAGAAAATCACATTGTAGGATTTTGAATGATTTTATTTGCAAATTATGGTGGAAAATAAGTATTTGGTCACCTACAAACAAGCAAGATTTCTGGCTCTCACAGACCTGTAACTTCTTCTTTAAGAGGCTCCTCTGTCCTCCACTCATTACCTGTATTAATGGCACCTGTTTGAACTTGTTATTAGTATAAAAGACACCTGTCCACAACCTCAAACAGTCACACTCCAAACTCCACTATGGCCAAGACCAAAGAGCTGTCAAAGGACACCAGAAACAAAATTGTAGACCTGCACCAGGCTGGGAAGACTGAATCTTCAATAGGTAAGCAGCTTGGTTTGAAGAAATCAACTGTGGGAGCAATTATTAGGAAATGGAAGACATACAAGACCACTGATGATCTCCCTCGATCTGGGGCTCCACGCAAGATCTCACCCCGTGGGGACAAAATGATCACAAGAACCACACGGGGGGACCTAGTGAATGACCTGCAGAGAGCTTGGACCAAAGTAACAAAGCCTACCATCAGTAACACACTAAGCCGCCAGGGACTCAAATCCTGCAGTGCCAGACATGTCCCCCTGCTGAAGCCAGTAAATGTCCAGGCCCGTCTGAAGTTTGCTAGAGTGCATTTGGATGACCTGCAGAGAGCTGGGACCAAAGTAACAAAGCCTACCATCAGTAACACACTACGCCGCCAGGGACTCAAATCCTGCAGTGCCAGACGTGTCCCCCTGCTTAAGCCAGTACATGTCCAGGCCCGTCTGAAGTTTGCTAGAGTGCATTTGGAGGATCCAGAATAGGATTGGGAGAATGTCATATGCTCAGATGAAACCAAAATATAACTTTTTGGTAAAAACTCAACTCGTCGTGTTTGGAGGACAAAGAATGCTGAGTTGCATCCAAAGAACACCATACCTACTGTGAAGCATGGGGGTGGAAACATCATGCTTTGGGGCTGTTTTTCTGCAAAGGGACCAGGACGACTGATCCTTGTAAAAGAAAGAATGAATGGGGCCATGTATCGTGAGATTTTGAGTGAAAACCTCCTTCCATCAGCAAGGGCATTGAAGATGAAACGTGGCTGGGTCTTTCAGCATGACAATGATCCCAAACACACCGCCCGGGCAACGAAGGAGTGGCTTCGTAAGAAGCATTTCAAGGTCCTGGAGTGGCCTAGCCAGTCTCCAGATCTCAACCCCATAGAAAATCTTTGGAGGGAGTTGAAAGTCCGTGTTGCCCAGCGACAGCCCCAAAACATCACTGCTCTAGAGGAGATCTGCATGGAGGAATGGGCCAAAATACCAGCAACAGTGTGTGAAAACCTTGTGAAGACTTACAGAAAACGTTTGACTTGTGTCATTGCCAACAAAGGGTATATAACAAAGTATTGAGAAAATTTTGTTATTGACCAAATACTTATTTTCCACCATAATTTGCAAATAAATTCATAAAAAATCCTACAATGTGATTTTCTGGAGAAAAAAAATCTAATTTTGTCTGTCATAGTTGACGTGTACCTATTATGAAAATTACAGGCCTCTCTCATCTTTTTAAGTGGGAGAACTTGCACAATTGGTGGCTGACTAAATACTTTTTTTCCCCACTGTACAGTTAGTGAGTGCATACATTTTCATACTGGCCCCCCGTGGGAAATGAACCCACAACCCTGGTGTTACAAGAGCCATGCTCTACCAACTGAGCTACAGGGGCCAGCAATACTTCCATAAACTTTTCATAATTTGTAATTTCATATTTTGATTAAATGTGGAGATGATATAGGAGTTAAACAGTTGATAAAACGCTGATTCGGGTTTAGCTCTGCCTGCCAGTCAGTCAGTCTTTCTGTCTGTCTGTCCCCTCTCTCTAATTCTCTCCGGAATAGATCTGATTGGCTGCCTGACTGACATTCAACTAGAGTCACATCCAGGGGCGCAACTATCGTATTGTCTTATTCCTCCCTCTCTCATCCTCTCATCTCCCCTCTTCCTCTCTCTCCTTCATCACCCCCCTCTCCCTCCCTCCTCTCTCTCCCTCTCCCTCTCATGCTGCCTCTCTCACCCCCACCCCCTTCTCCCTCTCCTCTCTCCTCCCTATTTCACCTTGATGTTTGTCGGGTCACCTCCCAACACCCTCTGTGTCTGTCCTGTTTGATCTCTGTCTGGGATAGATGCACTCTCTCCTCTACCACGCTGTACTGAGGCTCTGTCCCAAATGGCAGTCTATTCCCTGTAAAGTGCACTACTTTTGACCAGAGGCCTATGGGCCCTGGTCAAAAGAACTGCACTCTAAAAGGAATAGGCTGCCATTTGGTACACAGCCAGAGGATCAATCCACTGAACTGTGTAGATTAAACATAGTGGAACATCAGCCAGGAAGCTTCAACTGTCAAAAATATAGAGAACAAACTCCCGGTTGCATTTGATCTTTTCTATTTTTTTTCGGGCCCGGAAACCTTTACATGGCTATATTCGGAATCAAAGACTCATCTGTTTCAAGGCTTTTATCCCTTCAGTGCTTTAGACTTTGGTGTCTGTTCTTTGACAGCTAACTTATGTGTCATGAGTGGGAATAGATTGCAGGGGGGGGGGGGGGTTTACTTTGAAGAGATTGGAGATTGTTTAGACCTACTTCACATCTAATTTCTGCCAATTATTTCCACCATCTTGGAAAATGTTCTCAAGCCCAGTATGACAAATGCAGAAAGGTGTAACTTCATTAGTGTAAAGAGCTGGGGATTCCACCGCAACACCTCAGACACTGACCTTTGAACCTCAGGTGAAATTAGGCCAGACACCACAACAACAGATAGGCTTACACAGGTCAATTGTGATCTGGTTTTCAACAGGTGTGGGGTGAACTCAATTGAGTCATCTCTTCTGCCCTATACAGATGTTGGATCTTAATTTGATCACTCTTTTATTGATGAAAATGTTTCTGTAAATGCAAACTTGTGTGTATTTGAGGTTTAAAAAGGCTTCTAAAGTTTGTAATTTCCACTTTAAAATGTCAGACTTGATTTGCCCTAACGGAAAATGTATTAACCCCTACAACAAATGTCCATTAATTATAATCCACATAATAATTCACATTGCCTGTTGCTGCAGGATCATTTTCCTGCTTTAGCAAACTGGCTCAAATTAAGATCCTACATCTATAGAAGATGACCACCCCTCTGAATCACAAGGGGCTTGCACACTGGACTCTGGACTGATATGGTAAATACATTATATTTAACTCTAGAATGTATCTGTGTTCCCGTGTGGCAAAACCCATTACACATAAAAATATGAAATGTTATGTATTTCTAATTCAACATAACCACATTGCATTTGTGTATATTTTTTACTTATTTCATTCCATCAGAGAATTAATCTAGAACCCCATATTTGTTTATTTGTATCTCCATGAGCTTTTGCAGAGGCAGCAGCTATTCTTTCTGATCTCCACAAAAAAACACAAAACATGACAAGTAACAAGACACTGATACACTGATAGACAAGGACAGTCACACAAATGTTAAATACAACGATATACAAACAATACAACAAAAAATTATTATAATAATAATAATACAACAAACAAAAAATAATGTGTGTGTCTGTGTGTATGTGTGTTTGTTTGTGTGCATCTCCTCACAGTCCCCGCCTGTCACGATCGTCGTATGAAGCAGACCAAGGCGCAGCGTGATATGCGTACATCTTTTAATGAGTACTTAATGACAAGAACAAAACAACAAAACGATACGTGAAGTCCTAAGGTTAACAAAACACAACCCTCTCCGGAACAAGATCCCACAAATGACAAGTGCAAAACAGGCTGCCTAAGTATGGTTCCCAATCAGAGACAACAAGCCACAGCTGCCTCTGATTGGGAACCACCCCGGCCAACATAGAAACAAACGATCTAGAAAGAAACACATAGAAAACAAAACATAGACACTACACACCCTGGCTCAACATTTAAGAGTCCCCAGAGCCAGGGCGTGACACCGCCGTTCCATGAGATGTTGTTTAATCTATTTTTAAGGTAATTTTGCTGTTTGCTTGAGTAATTGGAGATGGAAGGGAGTTCCATGTTATCATGGCTCCGTGTTGCCGTGAACTCGTTTTGGACTTGGGGACTGTGAAGAGACCCCTGGTGGCATCTCTTGTGGGGTATTACTGTAACTGTAACATTTAAGAGTCCCCAGAGCCAGGGCGTGACAGTACCCCCCCCCCCCCCCCCCCCCCAAAGGCGCGGACTGCGACCGCGCCACACAAACTCAAGAGGGTAGGGGCTGGGTGGGCATTCCGCCTCGGAGGCGGATCCGGCTCCGGGCGTGACCACCACTCTCTAGCTACCCCCCCGTAGCGCCCCTGGTCTGGTCCCGCTGGCGGGGAGCAGGAACAGGCCGGACCGGGCTGGCGACGCGTACCTCTGTCTTGGTGCGGGGAGCAGGAACAGGCCGGACCGGGCTGGCGACGCGCACCACTGTCTTGGTGCGGGGAGCAGGAACAGGCCGGGCCGGGCTGGCGACGCGCACCACTGGCTTGGTGCGGGGAGCAGGAACAGGCCGGGCTGGGCTGGCGACGCGCACCACAGGCTTGGTGCGAGGGGCAGGAACAGGCCGGGCCGGGCTGGCGACGTGCACCACTGTCTTGGTGCGGGGAGTAGGAACATGCCGGACCGGGCTGACGACACGCACCACAGGCTTGGTGCGGGGAGCAGGGACAGGCCGGACCGGGCTGGCGACGCGCACCACAGGCTTGGTGCGGGGAGCAGGAACAGGCCGGACCGGGCTGGCGACGCGCACCACTGGCTTGGTGCGGGGAGCAAGAACAGGCCGGACCGGGCTGGCGACGCGCACCACAGGCTTGGTGCGGGAAGCAGGAACAGGCCGGGCCGGCGACGCGCACCACAGGCTTGGTGCGAGGGGCAGGAACAGGCCGGGCCGGGCTGGCGACGCGCACCACAGGCTTGGTGCGAGGGGCAGGAACAGGCCGGGCCGGGCTGGCGACGCGCACCACTGGCTTGGTGCGAGGGGCAGGAACAGGCCGGGCCGGGCTGACGACGCGCACCACTGGCTTGGTGCGAGGGGCAGGAACGGGTCGGGCCGGACTGGGAACACGCACCACTAACTTAGTGTGGGGAGCAGGAACGGGTTGGGCCGTACTGGGAACACGCACCACTAACTTAGTGCGGGGAGCAGGAAGGGGTCGGGCCGGACTGGAAACACGCACCACTAACTTAGTGCGGGGAGCGGGAACGGGTCGGGCCGGACTGGGAACACGCACCACTAACTTAGTGCGGGGAGCCGGAACGGGTTGGGCCGTACTGGGAACACGCACCACTAACTTAGTGCGGGGAGCAGGAACGGGCCTGACCGTGCTGGGAACACACACCACTGGCCTTGTGCGAGAATCAGGAACGGGCCGGACCGAACCTCCGCTCCCTCTGCTGCCTACTCAGTTCCTCTCGCCGTGCCTCCACACTCTCCTTCTCCCTCCTGACCAATGGCCCCCGTAACCTGGTGGCCTCCTCTCCTAGTCCACAAACTCGCCCTGTAGCTGCCTCCAGCAGCCCCGTCGTCCATGCCGTGTGCCCCCCCAAAATTTTTTATTGGGGTTGCCTCTCGCCTGTCCGACGACGGCCCGGTTGGCGCCGCTTCTCCTCTCCTGCCTGGACATCCTCCCTCATCGCCCTCCGGTAGCGGACGGCCTCCTCCTCTGTGATCTTCCCCCAACCGAGGAGGACATCCACTAGCGTTACCTCCAGCGTTTGCTCCTGGACACGCTGCTTGGTCCTTAATTGGTGGGATCTTCTGTCACGATCGTCGTATGAAGCAGACCAAGGCGCAGCGTGATATGCGTACATCTTTTAATGAGTACTTAATGACACGAACAAAACAACAAAACGATACGTGAAGTCCTAAGGTTAACAAAACACAACCCTCTCCGGAACAAGATCCCACAAATGACAAGTGCAAAACAGTGCTGCCTAAGTATGGTTCCCAATCAGAGACAACAAGCCACAGCTGCCTCTGATTGGGAACCACCCTGGCCAACATAGAAACAAACGATCTAGAAAGAAACACATAGAAAACAAAACATAGACACTACACACCCTGGCTCAACATTTAAGAGTCCCCAGAGCCAGGGCGTGACACCGCCGTTCCATGAGATGTTGTTTAATCTTTTTTTAAGGTAATTTTGCTGTTTACTTGAGTAATTGGAGATGGAAGGGAGTTCCATGTTATCATGGCTCCGCGTTGCCGTGAACTCGTTTTGGACTTGGGGACTGTGAAGAGACCCCTGGTGGCATCTCTTGTGGGGTATTACTGTAATTTTCATTACAGTAATGCTTCTCATAAAACTATATATTGTATTGTCCTTTTGTGGCTCCTGTCTCTGCATTGTGGAAAGAACATGTGCAGTTTTTTAAAACTGTCTGAAGAAAAAACACATCCTCATTTTATTTATGTCACTCTTTTGGGCTTGTGTAAGTGCTCTATGTCTCTAGTTGTATTAATGTGTTCATTCGGACTGGGAGATCAAGTCTCCTTAATGTCATTCAGACCTGGGTTCAAATGCTATTTGAAATCGATTCAAATATACTGAACAAAAATAGAAATGCAACAATTACAAAGATTTTACTGAGTTACAGTTCATATGAGGAAATCAGTCAATTGAAATAAATAAATTAGGCCCTAATCTATGGATTTCACATGACTGGGAATACAGATATGCATCTGTTGTTCACAGATACCTTTAAAAAATGGGCCTCAGGATTTCTGTGCATTCAAATTGCAATTGTGTTTGTTGCTTATTACATTATTTTATCATACGCTCTTATCCAGAGTGACTTACAGTTAGTGAGTGCATACATTATTTTTTTGTTTTTATTATACTGGCCCCCCGTGGGAATCAAACCCACAACCCTGGCGTTGCAAACACCATGCTCTACCAACTGAGCTACATCCCTGCCGGCCATTCCCTCCCCTACCCTGGACGATGCTGGGCCAATTGTGCGCCACCCCATGGGTCTCCCGGTCGCGGCCGGCTATGACAGCACCTGGATTCAAACCAGGATCTCTAGTGGCACAGCTAGCACTGCGATGCAGTGCCTTAGACCACTGTGCCACTCGGGAGGACTTATGCCTGCCAATACAGTAACCCCACCGCCACCATGGGGCACTCTGTTCACAACGTTGACATCAGCAAACCACTCGTCCACACGACGCCATGAACGTAGTCTGCGGTTGTGAGGCCGGTTGGACATACTACCAATTTCTCTAAAACGAGAGGCGGCTTATGGTAGAGAAATTAACATTCAATTTTCTAGCAACAGCTCTGGTGGACATTCCTGCAGTCAGCATGCCAATTGCACGCTCCCTCAAAACTTGAGACATCTGTGGCATTGTGTTGTGTGACAAAACTGCACATTTTAGAGTGGCCTTTTATTGTCCCCAGCACAAGGGGCACCTGTGTAATGACCATACTGTTTAATCAGCTTCTTGATATGTCACACCTGTCAGGTCGATGGATTATCTTGGCAAAGGAGAAATGCTCACTAACAAGGATGTAAACAAATTAGTGCACAACGTTTGAGAGAAATAAGCTTTTTGTGCATATGGAACATTTCTGGGATCTTTTATTTCAGCTCATGAAACATGGGACCAACACTTTACATGTTGCGTTTATATTTTTGTTCAGTGTACTTTTGCTGTGCTTGATTGAGCTTGCCTTGCACAATGGAACCAATATAATTGTTGGAAAAGTGCAAACCCCACCCATCTGGCACTGTAGGCAGGCTATACCAAACGCTAAATGTATTTGAAAGATTTCAAATACAATTTGAACCCAGTTCTGTCATTATGGGGTGCCCATCATCCTCTGTTTCAAGCATTCTGTCTGCACTTCCTCATAAAAACATCTTCCTGCCTGGGAACGTTTTGACAGCGCTTGGCGGGGATGTGATCCCCTTGGGAAGAAGCACAAACTACGCTCCCCCTCACTGTCTTTTCCAACAAGACCCCTCCCTCTTATTTCGATCACAGGATGTGTTTCAGGATGTTCTTCCAACCGATGGCTGATACCTCCGATATCATTTCATCTTAGTCGTATGTACATTACAAACATTTTACACATATTCAGATCTGTTTGGTGACATAGTGTAAATAGTGGCTTGTACTTTTTGCTGTGTTTGCAATCATTACGTCACTACAGTTGGGAGATGGTTTGTTATAGACCTAGGAGGCAATAGAAGTGTCTTTAAGTTCAAATCCTCTTAGTACTACTGGCTGAGTGGTTTTGGTGTGATCGTGTAACTAACTCCATCGGATTAGTGTATGTCTTCCTCTTTCACAGACCTCCAGTTGTTACTGTCTGATGATGTGACGCCGCGAAACAGACAAAGGTCTGATTGTCCGTCCCGCTGCCCCAGTGTGGCTTAGGGTGCCAAAAATAGGAATTCACTCATCAAATTTGAGGCTAGATTGCAACAAAATCCCCTTCTATCGCTAGACAGTTCTGACAGATGTACTATGTAAAAAAGCTACCCTGGCGTCCAATCCTCACCAGAACTGGGTTCAAATACTGTTTGTGTTTGCTCTAGCCTGCTTAGAGTGCCAGATGGGCAGGGTTTACTGTTTTGGGACTATTCTATTGGTCCATTAAGCCAGGCAAGTTCAATCAAGCACAGATAAAGTATTTGAAATGATTACAAGTAGTATTTCAACCCAGGTCTGATCCTCACTCCACCATTAAGACTCTCTATGTGTAACAGGAACTTTACGATTTCTTCTCAAGTGCTTTGGTTCAAGAGGTAAGGAACCTCTAATATCCGGACAGATTAGGCCTTGATACTGGCAATGGTTCCTTGGCACGGTCTAAAGCTTCCTCATTCAAATGAGTCTCTTCAAAAATAAATACAAAAATAGAAGATTGTTTCCACTTGAAGGGGATTTGGAGTGTCCGCCTCAGAAGCAGCATAATATCTGCAGGTTCAAATACCTACCAACGACCCCTCTATGACCTCTGTGGTGTGGGAGCCCAGTAGGGTCAGATCTCAAAATAACACTGAGAGTTTGAGTTGTAGACTCCCATGTTATTTGGCTTCTGTTTTTCCAAGAAGAACCTGACTCTAGAATTATATCCCAAATGAGTTTTACATATGCACCGTGATACTAGACCCTGATGGATAACTAAGCCGATGTGTGCAAATCAAGTTGGTTATAACTACTTTAAATCTTCTCCTATTAAGTGGCCATAAGTCATTGCCTACTGTTGAGGGAAACAATTCTGCATGGGAAAAAAATTTGACCTCTTTAACCCTTCTTTAACCCTGTAACCCTCTTCTCTTAGGGGCCATTTTGAACTGTCCCAATGTTTATTACTGTTAATATACACACTTCCTCTCTGGTTGAGTGGGCGTTCGTGAACAGAACACCTTTGACCCAACCATAGTAAATATGTTGTTTAACAGTTAGAAACCATTCGAAACACACACCACACACCAGCCGACATCACCACAGTGCTTATGTCTAAGGCTGGTCTCTGATTACGCTAGCAGCCGCCCACCAACCACCCTCCCAGCCCCCACGTACACTCCCCGCGGGGATAGCCACCTGTCCCAGTTGACTCCAGGGATCCCCGGATCACCACGGCCTAACAGAAAGCTCTTTGTGCCGGAGAGAAAATCCTCTTAGCAGCCTGTTACCGATAGGACTCAGAGGGCCTCTTCTGTTCAAAGAAGAAGTACAACGCTGTTTGTTCAATCTGCTGTCGTGTCTTTGTAGTGTTTTGTTTTTACTTAACAAATACATGCTTTTTGGGAGCAATGCGTTAGGGAATTTAAGTTGCTCTTAGTTGCTCTTACTTAGCTATCATTGCTACTCAGTTCCACTTTGATTAATTTCTACATTTATAAATAATGGTGAACTGAGGCTAAAGAACCATGAGTCGTTTGAATCACTTGCAGTTAAAGCCATTGAACTTTCCCAATGCTGGACTACTTTACCAGACACATAAAGTAGCTGCACTTCAACCTACATCCATCCCTACACTGCCTTGACTATTTGTCATTGGTCCTTACCACAAGGCCAGATTGGACAATTGCAATTATTACATTGTATATTTGTAAATGTGTTTGATTTCTTCTGATTACCTGAGTACACTGACCAAGCTCTATGCCAATTTACAATGACTTCATCTGAAATGCACGCCAGATAGACATTGACTGCTTCCCGAATGGCACCCTATTCCCTACAAAGTGCACTATATAGGGAATGGAGTGCCATTCGGGACGCAGCCATTGCCATTAATTACATGCTGACCTAGCTGGCTGTGCATTGCAGCGACCAACAGGTGAGGTAATTGCAGTCAGGCGATCAGCAGTGACTGTTAATGATTATCTCTGGGCAGGCTAATCATTATGCATCCCACTAGTGAGCCACTCACTGATAGGGTGCTTGTCTGTTCATTGAGATTGATGTCTAACCCTTGCCACAGTCCTCATTTACTATTGTCATTGGATACAGAGACATATTGTGCAGCTGCGAAGACTGATAAAGACAAATGAGTTGGTCATTGATGTGTGAATGTGTGAATGCATACATTCTTGTGTAGGTCTATGGTTTGAGAATTTCTCTCTTGTTCTCAGAGTGAAAGTCTGTTAAGTATACACTGGCATTAAAATCAATGTTCTGACAGAGAAATCTGGGACACGTTGTCCCAATTTAACCTTGTAGAAGTTTATTTAATGTTGGTGAAAAACATTTGAAAGTAGCTCTCTCATAGCTTTCACTGTATTTCCTCATTTAAATTATATTTGCATCACAGCCTGTTTGAAACATCTCTTGTTAGTGTCTTCAGAGACTATCCCAGAAGAATAGCCAGAATGGGATGTCAGAAATCACTCTAAGATATGCCCTTTGTGTTACTCTGAAAAAGGAAATAATTATTTCATTTTATGATGAAAGACTGAAGAATGCTGCTCATTCTCTGTGGATATGGCGGTTTTTCAAAAGGAACCGGAAGTCTTCCTGTGTGTAGCACAGTAAATAAATGTGAAATTGAGTGTTTGTACAAAGAATAAGCACAGATTGGTAGCTGACAGTAGCCATTTGCTGGTGGTGATTGAAGGAAGAAATGCATGGGAAATCTCTGAATCTTGGTTGGCGTAGTCACATGGCAGGAATTCCTCTACAGCCCACCAGTGAAAACAGTAGGAGGCTAGATTACCATAACTAACTGGTTGGCTGAGGGACCCCGTTTGTGGTCAGAAGAGGGCTATTGTCGGTAGCATTCTGCCTAAAATGTTAGTATTTAGTGTAATAAACCTATTCAAATTTCAGCATTTTAGTGGAATACACAGTTATATTTTCAACCTCAATATTTTTCTCACTGATATTTGCCACTAAGGACTGTCTAATGTACACAGCATGGCAGATACATTGCCTTCGGAAAGTATTCAGACCCCTATACTTTTTCCACATTTTGTTACGTTACAGCCTTATTCTAAAATTGATTTCATTGTTTTTTCCCCCCTCATCAATCTACACACAATACCCCATAATGACAAAGCAAAAACAGTAATTTTTTTTGTGCTAATTTATTAGAAATAAAAAACAAAAATATGACATTTACATAAGTATTCAGACCCTTTACTCAGTACTTTGTTGGAGCACCTTTGGCAGTGATTACAGCATCGAGTCTTCTTGGGTATGACGCTACAAGCTTGGCACACCTGTATTTGCGGAGTTGCTCCCATTCTTCTCTGCAGATCCTCTCAAGCTCTGTCAGGTTTGACGGGGAGCGTTGCTGCACAGCTATTTTCAGGTCTCTCCAGAGATGTCGATCGGGTTCAAGTCCAGGCTATGGCTGGGCCACTCAAGGACATTCATAGACTTGTCCCGAAGCCACTCCTGTGTTGTCTTGGCTGTGTGCTTAGGGTCATTGTCCTGTTGGAAGGTTAACCTTTGCCTCAGGTCCTGAGCGTTCTGGAGCAGGTTTTCATCAAGGATCTCTCTGTACTTTGCGCCATTCATCTTTGCCTCGATCCTGACTAGTCTTCCAGTCCCTGCCACTGAAAAACATCCCGACAGCATGATGCTGCCACCACTATGCTTCACCGTAGGGATGGTGCCAGGTTTCCTCCAGACGTGACGCTTGGCATTCAGGCCAAAGAGTTCAATCTTGGTTTCATCAGACCAGAGAATCTTGTTTCTCGTGGTCTGAGAGTCTTTAGGTGCCTTTTGCCAAACTCCAAGCGGGCTATCATGTGCCTTTTACTGAGGAGTGGCTTCCGTCTGGCCACTCCACCATAAAGGCCTAATTGGTGGAGTGCTGCAGAGATGGTTGTCCTTCTGGAAGGTTCTCTCATCTCCACAGAGGAACTCAAGAGCTCTGTCAGAGTGACCATCAGGTTCTTGGTCACCTCCCTGACCAAGGCCCTTCTCCCCCGATTGCTCAGTTTGGCCGGGCGGCCAGCGCTAGGAAGAGTCTTGGTGGTTCCAAACTTCTTCCATTTAAGAATGATGGAGGCCACTGTGTTCTTGGGGACCTTCAATGCTGCAGAAACGTTTTGGTACCCTTCCCCAGATCTGTGCCTCGACACAATCCTGTCTTGGAGCTCTACGGACAATTCCTTCGATCTCATGGCATGGTTTTTGCTCTGACATGCACTGTCAACTGTGGGACCTTATATGGACAGGTGTGTGCCTTTCCAAATCATGTCCAATCATTTGAATTTACCACAGGTGGACTCCAATCAAGTTGTAGAAACATCTCAAGGATGATCAATGGAAACAGGATGCACCTGAGCTCAATTTCGAGTCTCATAGCAAAGGGTCTGAATAATTATGTAAAAAAGGTATTTCTGTTTTTTATTTTTAAGAAATTAGCAAACATTTCTAAAAACCTGTTTTCGCTTTGTCATTATGGGGTATTGTGTGTAGATTGCAGAGATTTTTTGTTGTTGTAATCCATTTTAGAATAAGGCTGTAACTTAACAAAATGTGGAAACAGTCAAGGGGTCTGAATACTTTGCGAAGGCACTGTATACCAACCAGATATACCAACCAGTAACTAGCCTATTAGCATAACTGGAACATTCAGGTAGATGGTTGGTGATTGATAACCATCAAACCTCAAGTGAGACTTTGCCAATTGGACGTCACACCAGTTCAAAAGAGCTGACTGAAAAGGGACATGGTCTCCTATTGTATCAGGCTGTTTAACCTAAATGGATTGAAATGTCATTGGAATCTATTAAAATGCATACAGACCTAGCCCCCAAGCAATGTTCCCTGAAATATTTTGGGGTACTGAGCAAATTTTAGGTCTTGTGAGCAGAAACTTGAACATTGTGAGAATTCTGTGCAACTTCCAGGGCGCGTTTACAGTGAACACTGACATTGTACCCTTACCGTTTTAGACAGTAGCCAATAGGCTATTGTGGCTACTTGTGCATAATGTAGGCCTACCAACAAAACCAAAGTAGCGAATCCCATAACATTTTCACATGGAAATAGCTTTTGATTTCTATGATATTTCCAACAGTAGCCTATATGTGGTGTTCAATGCAGGCCTACATTGCATGAGACTTTTAAAAACGTTTTTACATTATGAAGGGCTTTTTACTTGGTCTGTAACACCATGGGCCAAATAGGTGACTGTAAATTGCATTGTATTGTGTTGTATGATGCAAGAAACCAATTTACAAAATAAAATGTATTATTATTACCATACAGAGAATTAGACAATGTAGGCTACCCCTTTGACTATTGGCTTATTTGCATATTCAAGCCTGTCTCAAAATATGACACTGCCCCTTTAATTAAGACATAAGCTTTTTACCTGACTGGCTTTTCAAAGACAGCTTGACATGTAGCCTACACGTTTTGTGATTTTGTAGGAAGCAGTAACTCCACATCTCTGACCTATACTTATCTATAACTGCGCTGATAACTCATTAAGTAGCAAAGAATATCAACAAATGTGCACACGCGCAGCTCTGCGCTCTGAGCTGAACTGATCTGAAAAGTGCATTCATTTGCGGGTGACAGACCGCTCGTGGGCTACTCCCGCCAATATAATTCTACTCCGTTGCGCTCTGGCTCTTCCTACAACAAAATCACAGACTCAATCTTGCAAGTTAGATTTGATTTGGTTTGTTGCATTGAAAAGGGGCTAATATAATGTTGATTATCACAGAAAAAACGTTGATCTATATAGTGCAAACTAATGGGGCAAACTCAGTGAAATTCAATCTCATGCGTCTTCTGCGCGGCAGTCCTGGAGGAAGTGCGCGGACTCGGCCGCGCGCAGTTTAGAGGGAAAATTGCCCCCAAGCCTATGTGAATACTAGAGTTTATGGGTTTCATTCACAGAAAACAACACATGGCAGGATTATCCATTCATTGAGTCACATCACCATTAATCATGGACCACATTGGTGATTATTTTGTACATACAGATTTTGACCCAGGCAAGTGTGGCATGCTGTGATGTTCTGTAATGTGCACAAAAAAATCTTTATACAGCCTTTCTGTTGAGTGGGTCTGGGCACTTGGTTTTCACCGCTCTCAAATTTCAAAACAAAACAAAAACCTAGGAGTAGACATATGTAGACAAATGTGTGTAGAGATAGGATCATGAGAAAGCATCTTGTATCGATACTGTGTGATAGCATAGCCGTGCAGTGATGCCTGTCAACAGTTCACTGTCTATGCAGGTCAACACACAATGTGCTGACTACAGATTTCACAACAACAGGGACGCTTGGGCAATAATGGTTTTTAAATGAGAGTTCAGAAACCCATGTAGACCTGTCAGATGTTTTACGGAATCTAATCTGGCTATCAAATAGATATATGTAATATATTGTATGGTTGTGAATTATCATCTATCATTCTTTCTTTGATATTTGCCTGTAGGATACTAGTTTAACATGAGGTATGAGCACATGTCAAAGCTGTTGTTCCAATGAACAGGTTCATACATGTTTATGGAAAAATTAAGAACATTTCAGTGAATGAAGCCGCTCGTTCAGCAGTGTTGGATGCTTTATGCAGCAAAGACCTATCGAAAACAACGACTACCACAGTTGGGGCATTGCAAACCAGTGTCTTGTTCAGTAGGCACCAAATGGCAAGAAAGGTTTTGATATACTCCCTGAGCTGAATAGGAATGCGATCTTTTATTTTCTGGTTCAAAATCAAACTATAGGTTCAAACTGAGCCAAGCCAGGACAAGCTGTACTAGAACCAGCACAGTATAGTCCGGGTCGGCCCTATAGCGTGAATTAGGCATAAGTGCAATATTTTGAATAGTTCTGAACAGACAATACTTCAAAAGCTGAAGGCCTTTGCCTCAACGAGTAATGATCTGTACTTTAGACAGACGTTTGTCTGAGTTTTTTCTATGTTTATGCGCTTAATGTGCCATTAATTATATCCATGTTTTTGGCGAGCCAAACTGGACATTTTTGGAGGGCCAATCTGGAGGTTTGTAGCGTGTCTCACATGCTTGTTCAAACCCTTTAGTCTCCAGCACAATGGCATGATCTAAAACAGACTAAAGAATCCATGGCGTGAACATATTTCTGCTGTAATTATCGCCTAGAGACATGCAATGACACCGGGCGACATTCCTCTTTCCACAGTGCAAAGATGAAAGACAGCATTTGCGTCACAAAATGGCCAACATGGAATCCACTTCCAAGAAGAGATCAACAGAGTATGCTATTCGTAATCAGGAGGGCAGCAGTATGTAACGTATACCTTCAATGTTTACTTCTGCATTTGGCTACAGAACGGATTGGTGCAGTGGCTAGGGCCATATAAAATCGGTTATATTTTTTGCCTGATACCGTTTAGTTTTTTCCCAAATTCCATTTTCTCCATTTTGTTTTTCCAGGTTGAATTTTTTCAACAAAAAAATCTTCAGGTTTTGCTTTCAAAATCACCCTTTTTTAATAGAAAAATAATGGAATTCTACAGTATTTAAATCAAATGTTTCAAGGACAAAATTACATGTATTTAAGTATTTTGTTGTTGTGGTGGGGACAGCAAGATTAGTCTTTTTTTATTTTGTTTAGCTCACATAATATACACTACCGTTCAAAAGTTTGGGGTCACTTAGAAATGTCCTTGTTTTCGAAAGAAAATCAAATTTTTTGTTCATTAAAATAACATCCAATTGATCAGAAATACAGTGTAGACATTGTTAATGTTGTAAATGGCTATTGTAGCTGGAAACGGCTGATTTTTAATGAAATATCTTCATAAGCGTACAGAGGCCCATTATCAGGAACCATCAGTCCTGTGTTCCAATGGCACGTTGTGTTTGCTAATCCAAGCTTATCATTTTAAAAGGCTAATTGATCATTAGAAAACCCTTTTGCAATTATGTTAGCACAGCTGAAAACTGTTGTGCTGATTAAAGAAGCAATAGAACTGGCCTTCTTGAGACTAGTTGAGTATCTAGAGAATCAGCAATTGTGGGTTCAATTACAGGCTCAAAATGGCCAGAAACAAATAACTTTCTTCTGAAACTGAAGATCTCCACAACAATGCTTAAACCACATCAGGAGATCACTTTTGAGGTCTGAGAAAAATCTAAAAATGTTTTGGTTGTATAGTTACCCTTTAGTTCAACTGTGCAACAGCCAGAGCAACCCATTATCACAGATTGTTGTGAAATAGACATTAATTGCTTATTGGAAATTCGTGCAGTACACGATTTTGGATACAGTACATTTCAATCACAGATAAAGACAGTAGGTTATTTAAGACAGATACGATAGGCAGGAGGTTGGTCAGGGAGGACGGGTGGGTGTATATGAAGTCTAGCAACTTGAAGGTTGTGTGTTCAAATCTCATCATGGGCTAATTTGCAACTGTTTACTACGTTTTAGCTACTTTGCAACTACTTAGCATGTTAGCTAACCCTACCCTTACCCTAACCCTAACCTTAACCAGTGCCGATGCATCATTCAGGGCAAGTGGGGCACAGCCCCACCACTCTAAACAAATGTTTTAAAAAATCATTGGTTTTAATAAAGCAGCATACTCGACTCCTCCGTGGTATTATTGTTTTGGTACATTTTCTTTGAGCGGGGCAGCTCCAGAATGCAGCTGTTTCAACCTCGCTGCTTCTGTGGCGGAGGGACAGCCAGAGTAAGCACACAAAATTTGTTGTGAAGAAAATCGTGTCATGAATTTCAAATAAGTAATTTGTGTCTATTTCACAATAAGCTGTGATAGTGTGTAGGCCAGAGACCATTTTTTGGCGCTGTTTCTGTAGCGCTCATGTGCTTGCAGAGTTTGCAAAACAAATGGCCACTGGATTGATGCAAATAGTCATGATATCATTCTGCCAGGTAGGCATACCCTACTTTGTAGTTAACATTTAAGTGAGAAGGTTTTTGGGAAAGTATCTACCAGAAGACTGTTTTCATTTTATTAGCGTCATCAGTAATGGCTACACAAGGTGGTAGACAAACGTGCATACACAGACAGGGGCATTCATGTGTTATGATAATCTTGGGCAAATTAATGCCTTTTCTAATAGGATCAGTATATTTAGCTGATTTCCTACTTCAATAAAGTTCAATAAAAAAAACTATACTGTTGAATTCTACTTTAATGACTGGATTCCGTGATTCCGTTCGCCCACGTTCTCCGCAACACAGATTTTATGGGGCCCTAAGAGACAAAGTAAAACAGTACATATTCTGTCTAAACCTGGATGTGAACCCACAATCCTCTGCACAATAATACAACAAATGAAGCACTGTTAATACCAGTGAGCCATCAAAGCCAAATAGCAGCCAAGGTTTATGGGGCTATACAGTATATTTAATGGAATTTGATAGGGAGGTAAACGCTCATCTGGCAATGGGAGTGTAAACACATTTTAATGCCCCGTTGAGGAGGGTATATTGCATGTCACCTCGGTTTTAAAGGCATATGGCAGCTCTTACTAGGGTGCATCCCAAATGGCACCCTATTCCCTACATAGTGCACTTCCATTACCTAAGTAGTACTAAGAATGGAAAAGGGTGCCATTTGGGACACAACCCTACTGCTACCCCTCCAGGATATGCTCGTAAATCAAATGGGGGAACTGGATTTAAAGCACTGCACATGCACAGCTACTATGAAACACTGGTAGGTCATGTTATGCCAATAAACAGTACAGCATGAGGATATAGTTGATTATTGTTATTAACAAAAAAGTCCCTGTGGTTTGACATAATTTATGACAATGTCAGTCATTTCTGTGGCCTCCATTACGTGTGTTAGCATATTTCTTAAATCTCATTGGCATATAACGTAAAGCCAGAGTGAAATGAACATGTTCAACACCTATGAACTAGAGAGACATACCTATATATTTCAATAACAGGTATAGCTGCTCCTTTGGAGTGTCGGAACCAGTCTGTTGTGGGTTGTTTTTCAGTTTTATAGGTCCGTCTGAGTGCCCAACCTTTCAAGAATGTCCCGGAATTCCAATGTGACACCTCACCAATTTTCTCTCTTTAACTTCTTAAAACCATCACTGGAACACTGCTCGTCTGATAAGACAATAATAGCACACTGGAAACGCTGCAAAAATGCCAATGAGGGGTTTTATCTGGGAAGCAACATTAGAGAGACAGATTTTTAGGACTCTTGGATCAAGCTATTGTTATGATGACACAATTATTAAATGCTATGCCATAGGTTTCATCTGGACCTAATTGTGGTCGAACCTCGTTATGATATGCATACCTGAAGTGATTTACGAGATGAAAGACTGCCGTTGACACATGCCCTTACAATGCCTGACAATAACATGGGGATATGGCAATGGTGATATGTAGTTTTAATACTTTAGTTACTAACATTCAAAAACCTATTTTAAAGTCAACAATATTGTATGATGTCTTAACCTACTATTATGTGTTGTGAATGTAGACAAAACAGTTGTTTGTTATGTTTTTACAGTTAGGGTTGGTTCACACTTCTTTATGTAAGGGATTTTAGTGTTTAAATATTGACAAATAAGCCTCCCCAAGCTATTCCTGAACAGATATGGATAGACATTTAGATCAAAGCTTGAAGAAACCTCCTTGACTCCTTGGGTGACATCCTCCTTAGAATATATATCATACTTGATGATGATACATATTGTAGGACCTACTCTGAATCTTAGTGCATTTTTATGAAATGGTTCAAAACATGCATAGCTTGTTAAAACCAAGTCTACTCCTCTCACTCAATCAATGGACTAGCTTAATTTTTTTTTACTTCCTTGGCAGAGACCCATGTCAGTCAGTTACGCAGTAGGTCCATTAACAATCTGAAACACAAACACATGATAGACCCTAATAATGGAGCAGCTTGCTTCACTAAGTTAGGTCCATTATGTAACACAGTGTTCCATCTTTGTCAAGCATTGTTGGAGTTTAGTAATAGATCATGGTAAAGGGATTACTCACCCAAATTACACAATTACGTATGTGTTTCCTTGCCGAATGAGCAATCTATATGAACCAGGAGAGACTGCAATCTTTGGATGTATATTATTTACCTAGCCACTGCCACTAATTAATGATATATAGCCACTGATTGTTAAAGAGTTTAAGTTATAAAGGCCTCATGAGCTTAGTTCAACTGTCTCACCAATGATGTATATAAACCCTGGATTACTGATGCTACGTATTGAAGCCACCGGTTGGCCATATTGGCACTCCCCAGTAGGAGCAGTCCTCCATAGGAATTAATGGAATTCTACAGTATTTAAATCAAATGTTTCAAGGACAAAATTACATGTATTTAAGTATTTTGTTGTTGTGGTGGGGACAGCAAGATTAGTCTTTTTTTATTTTGTTTAGCTCACATAATATACACTACCGTTCAAAAGTTTGGGGTCACTTAGAAATGTCCTTGTTTTCGAAAGAAAATCAAAATTTTTGTTCATTAAAATAACATCAAATTGATCAGAAATACAGTGTAGACATTGTTAATGTTGTAAATGGCTATTGTAGCTGGAAACGGCTGATTTTTAATGAAATATCTTCATAGGCGTACAGAGGCCCATTATCAGCAACCATCAGTCCTGTGTTCCAATGGCACGTTGTGTTTGCTAATCCAAGCTTATCATTTTAAAAGGCTAATTGATCATTAGAAAACCCTTTTGCAATTATGTTAGCACAGCTGAAAACTGTTGTGCTGATTAAAGAAGCAATAAAACTGGCCTTCTTGAGACTAGTTGAGTATCTAGAGAATCAGCAATTGTGGGTTCAATTACAGGCTCAAAATGGCCAGAAACAAATAACTTTCTTCTGAAACTGAAGATCTCGTACAACGCTGTGTACTACTCCCTTCACAGAACAGCGCAAACTGGCTCTAACCAGAATAGAAAGAGGAGTGGCAGGCCCCGGTGCACAATTGAGCAAGAGGACAAATGCATTAGTGTGTCTAGTTTGAGAAACAGACGCCTCACAGGTCCTCAACTAGCAGCTTCATTAAATAGTACCCGCAAAACAGTTTCAATATTTTTATTGTCATGTGCACTAGTACAGTGAAATGGCTTTATTGCTTACTCTTTCCCAATAATGTAGTAGTCAATATCAGTAGTACTATAAAAATAAAACAAAAAAGTTAAGTAGAACAAAAGCACACAATAAAAATAAATTAGAAGAACACAAAAAAAGTAAGTAAGCTACACCACCGGTCAAAAGTTTTAGAACCCCTACATTGTAGAATAATAGTGAAGACATCAAAACTATGAAATAACACATATGGAATCATGTAGTAACCAAAAGTGTTAAACAAATCAAAATACATTTTATATTTGAGATTCTTCAAATAGCCACACTTTGCCTTGATGACAGCTTTGCACACTCTTGGCATTCTCTCAACAAACCTCATGAGGTAGTCACCTGGAATGCATTTCAATTAATTGGTGTGCCTTGTTAAAAGTTAATTTGTGGAATTTCTTTCCTTCTTTATGCGTTTGAGCCAATCAGTTGTGTTGTGACAAGGTAGGGGTGGTATACAGAAGATGGCCCTATTTGGTAAAAGACCAAGTCCATATTATGGCAAGAACAGCTCAAATAAGCAAAGAGAAACGACAGTCCATCATTACTTTAAGACATGAAGGTCAGTCAATACAGAACATTGCAAGAACTTTGAAAGTTTATTCAAGTGCAGTCACAAACACCATCAAGCGCTATGATAAAATTGGCTCTCTTGAGGACCGCCACAGGAATGGAAGACCCAGAGTTACCCCTGCTGCAGAGGATAAGTTCATTACAGTTACCAGCCTCAGAAATTGCAGCCCAAATAAATGCTTCACATTCAAGTAACAGACACATCTCAACATCAACTGTTCAGAGGAGACTGTGTGAATCAGGCCTTCATGGTCAAATTGCTACAATAAACTACTAAAGGACACCAATAATAAGAAGAGACTTGCTTGGGCCAAGAAACACGAGCAATTTGTCCTTTGGTCTGGAGTCCAAATTGGAGATTTTTGGTTCCAACCGCC
Source organism: Coregonus lavaretus (assembly GCF_964263955.1). NCBI lineage: Eukaryota > Metazoa > Chordata > Actinopteri > Salmoniformes > Salmonidae > Coregonus > Coregonus lavaretus. The sequence continues at coordinate 16,806,513 of NC_140026.1, read as the reverse complement.
ATGTCTTTGTGAGACGCGGTGTGGGTGAACGGATGATCTCCACATGTGTATTTCCCACCGTAAAGCATGGAGGAGGAGGTGTTATGGTATGGGGGTGCTTTGCTCGTGACACTGTCTGTGATTTATTTCGAATTCAAGGCACACTTAACCAGCATGGCTACTACAGCATTTTGCAGCGAAACGCCATCCCATCTGGTTTGGGTTTAGTGGGACTATAATTTGTTTTTCAACAGGACAATGACCCAACACACCTCCAGGCTGTGTAAGGGCTATTTTACCAAGAAGGAGAGTGATGGAGTGCTGCATCAGATGACCTGGCTTCCACAATCCCCCGACCTCAACCAAATTGAGATGGTTTGTGATGAGTCGGACCGCAGAGTGAAGCCAACAAGTGCTCAGTATATGTGGGAACTCCTTCAAGACTGTTGGAAAAGCATAGTTTTGATTTCTTCACTATTATTCTACAATGTAGAAAATAGTACAAATAAAGAAAAACCCTTGAATGAGTAGGAGTTCTAAAACTTTTTACCGTTACTGTATATTGATAAAAGTCACCTTGTCCTACAGAGATTTACACGGTTATCAAAACATCATGCCAGGCAAAGCCTACACGAAACACAGCCCTTATTTGAAGTGTTTCTAAAATCCCCTATGGGAAGAATGAATGGTGGAAAAACGATTGGAACCATTTCCCTGTTTGAGTGCTAGGTTGTATGGGTATTATGACCCATACTGTGGTACTCTATAGTGGGCTTGCAGTTGCATCACAAATCACCTAGCAACTGCACCAGGCGCCATGTTGGAAGACCAAAGTCAGTCGGTTGGAAGTCATCCAATCTTCCACATTGTTGGTTGTGTTTTGCTACCACCGGAAACTTTGAGAAAATTGCACATTATCTAGTTTTTCTAAGGACCAGGAAAATGGAGGCAGTGGGAGAACCTATTCAAGTAAGTTAATATATTTGTAAAATTATCCGAAAATTATGTATTATTATCTAGCTTGCTACAGAAATGTAGTGTGCAGGCTAACTTAAACAAGCTACTAACTTAATGTTCGCTAGTTAGCTAACTTTGTATACTGTATAGCTAGCTAAGTGAATTAAATATCACCAGCTTGCTAACTTCATTTTGGCTAGTTAGTTAGCTATCTTGATGTATTTATCATTGTAACTCTAAATGCATGTGTAGGTAGGTAGCTAGCTAACAGCCATGGAAGAGGGTGAAAGGATTAGCTAGCAGTTCCAGCTGTCAGAGAGTAGGCTACTCTGGATAGGTCAGGATCCTTTGTGTGAGGACATTATGAAAATATGCTTCTGTTCTAGCCCAGCACTAACACACCGGATTCAATGTATCAATGCTAATTAGTTAATAATCAAGTGTGCTATTGCTGGGCTGGAACAGAAGTCTGCTGGTGTGAGAGATGGCGCCGGAGAAGATGGCTGCCGTTTTACAGCCCTCTAACCAATTGTAATATTATGTGTGTTTCTTCGCGTTCGCCATCGTCTCTTATAACCACAGATGATGCAATCTCTATTGCACTCCACACTGCCCTTTCCCACCTAGACAAGAGGAACACCTACGTGAGAATGCTATTCATTGACTACAGCTCAGCATTCAACACCATAGTGCCCTCAAAGCTCATCACTAAGCTAAGGATCCTGGGACTAAACACCTCCCTCTGCAACTGGATCCTGGACTTCCTGACGGGCCGCCCCCAGGTGGTAAGGGTAGGTAACAACACATCTGCCATGCTGATCCTCAACACGCGTGCTCAGTCCCCTCCTGTACTCCCTGTTCACCCATGACTGCATGGCCAGGCACGATTCCAACACCATCATTAAGTTTGCCGATGACACAACAGTGGTAGGCCTGATCACCGACAACGATGAGACAGCCTATAGGGAGGAGGTCAGAGACCTGGCCGTGTGGTGCCAGGATAACAACCTCTCCCTCAACGTGACCAAGACAAAGGAGATGATTGTGGACTACAGGAAAAAAAAGAGGACTGAGCACGCCCCCATTCTCATCGACGGGGCTGTAGTGGAACAGGTTGAGAGCTTCAAGTTCCTTGGTGTCCACATCACCAACGAACTATCATGGTCCAAACACACCAAGACAGTTGTGAAGAGGGCACGACAAAGCCTATTCCCCCTCAGGAGACTGAAAAGATTTGGCATGGGTCCTCAGATCCTCAAAAAGTTCTACAGCTGCACCATCGAGAGCATCCTGACTGGTTGCATCACCGCCTGGTATGGCAACTGCTCGGCTTCTGACCGCAAGTCACTACAGAGGGTAGTGCGTACAGCCCAGTACATCACTGGGGCCAAGCTTTCTGCCATCCAGGACCTCTATACCAGGCGGTGTCAGAGGAAGGCCCTCAAAATTGTCAAAGACGCCAAGTCTAGGTCCAAAAGGCTTCTCAACAGCTTCTACCCCCAAGCCATAAGACTCCTGAACAGCTAATCATGGCTACCCAGACTATTTGCACTGCCCCCCCACCCCATCCTTTTACGCTGCTGCTACTCTGTTAATTATTTATGAATGGTCACTTTATCTCGAACAGTTTTTTTAATTATATAAAAAAAGAATATTCAATTTTATTTGGAATGGCAAGCCAGACATATATAATGGCCTATTTATATAATGAATATGAATATGGAGGACATACATTATTAAATATTAAAGCATTAGACCTATCACTAAAAGCTTCAGTCATACAAAAGTTATACTTAAATCCGAACTGGTACTCTAGCAAATTAGTAAGATTGTCTCACCCAATGTTCAAGAATGGCCTTGTTCCCTTTATTCAGATTACAACCTCTCACTTTCAGTTATTTGAAAAGGAAATAATCTCCCAGATATCACTATTTCTAAAACAAGCCATAGAAAGTTGGTTGCAATTTCAATTTAATCCTCCAGAAACGACAGAACAAATAATGCAACAAATATTGTGGTTAAACTCAAATATACTAATTGACAAAAAACCTTTTTTTTTAACAAAATGTTTAAAAAAGGTATAATCTTTGTAAATGATATCATCGGTAGGACTGGTGGAGTTATGTCGCACATGCAGCTAACAAACACATATGGAAATGTCTGCTCTACCCAAAATTACAACCAAATAATTGCAGCCTTACCGCAAAAATGGAACAGGAAAGTGGAAGGAGGAGAAAGTAAGGAATTGTCTGTCGGCCTTGCATTAAAGAACATAATTGGTTAAGGAAAACTGTGATAAATAAAAAGGTATATCAGTTTCATTTAAGGACCAAAGGATTGACAGCCGTCCCATATAGATTGCAAAATAGTTGGGAAGAGATTTTTGACGTACCGATCCCATGGCATAGTGTTTATGAACTGATACGCAAAACGACACCGGATTCAAAACTTAGAATCTTTCTATTTAAATTATTATATAAAATTCTTGCTACCAATAGAATGTTATATATATGGGGGATACAATCTTCCCAGCTCTGCAGATTTTGCTGCGAAGAGACAGAATCATTAGATCATTTGTTTTGGTACTGTCCATTTGTACCTTGTTTTTGGACACAGGTCCAGGAATGGCTAAAGGATTGCAATATTTACCTGGAGCTAACCCTGCAGATAGCACTACTGGGTGATCTGAAAAGTAATAGTCAATCGATCAATAACATAATAATACTATTAGCAAAAATGTCACAATCTGTAGAAACAATGAGAATAGAAAGGTTCAGAACTTTTGTAAGACATCACAGTACAGTTGAAATATATATGGCAAATAGAAATCCTATATGGATGGTGTTAAAAGATAGATGGGAGGTGTTGAATGGAATTGAAGGATGGGACTAATAATAACTAACAACAAACAATAACAAGATAACTAATAATGTAGGCACGCTGTGTCCATAATAAGTGTATGGGTAGTAGGTTGGGAGCTTTTGTGAAGGAGCACAGTTAGAAAGATATGGCATATAGAAGCAAACAGGATGGACATCGTGAAAATGATCGGAGAGGTTGAGAGTAGAAGAAGTTCAGGAGAAAGAACAAACAAAATGTAATTACTGTAAAATTGACTGTGTCCATAAAATGTAGATAGTGGGTATGGGCTGGAAGTAGAGGCCTAGGCGTTGTTGTTCACTAGTTTACTCCAAGTGGGGAAAGGGTGGCAGGGTTGGAAAGTAATAAAGGGAAATATACAGTGGGGGAAAAAAGTATTTAGTCAACCACCAATTGTGCATGTTCTCCCACTTAAAAAGATGAGAGAGGCCTGTAATTTTCATCATAGGTACATGTCAACTATGACAGACAAATTGAGATTTTTTTTTACAGAAAATCACATTGTAGGATTTTTTATGAATTTATTTGCAAATTATGGTGGAAAATAAGTATTTGGTCAGCTACAAACAAGCAAGATTTCTGGCTCTCACAGACCTGTAACTTCTTCTTTAAGAGGCTCCTCTGTCCTCCACTCGTTACCTGTATTAATGGCACCTGTTTGAACTTGTTATCAGTATAAAAGACACCTGTCCACAACCTCAAACAGTCACACTCCAAACTCCACTATGGCCAAGACCAAAGAGCTGTCAAAGGACACCAGAAAAAAAATTGTAGACCTGCACCAGGCTGGGAAGACTGAATCTGCAATAGGTAAGCAGCTTGGTTTGAAGAAATCAACTGTGGGAGCAATTATTAGGAAATGGAAGACATACAAGACCACTGATAATCTCCCTCGATCTGGGGCTCCACGCAAGATCTCACCCTGTGGGGTCAAAATGATCACAAGAACGGTGAGCAAAAATCCCAGAACCACACGGGGGGACCTAGTGAATGACCTGCAGAGAGCTGGGACCAAAGTAACAAAGCCTACCATCAGTAACACACTACGCCGCCAGGGACTCAAATCCTGCAGTGCCAGACGTGTCCCCCTACTTAAGCCAGTACATGTCCAGGCCCGTCTGAAGTTTGCTAGGGTGCATTTGGATGATCCAGAAGAGGATTGGGAGAATGTCATATGGTCAGATGAAACCAAAATATAACTTTCTGGTAAAAACTCAACTCGTCGTGTTTGGAGGACAAAGAATGCTGAGTTGCATCCAAAGAACACCATACCTACTGTGAAGCATGGGGGTGGAAACATCATGCTTTGGGGCTGTTTTTCTGCAAAGGGACCAGGACGACTGATCCGTGTAAAGGAAAAAATTAATGGGGCCATGTATCGTGAGATTTTGAGTGAAAACCTCCTTCCATCAGCAAGGGCATTGAAGATGAAACGTGGCTGGGTCTTTCAGCATGACACTGATCCCAAACACACCACCCGGGCAACGAAGGAGTGGCTTCGTAAGAAGCATTTCAAGGTCCTGGAGTGGCCTAGCCAGTCTCCAGATCTCAACCCCATAGAAAATCTTTGGAGGGAGTTGAAAGTCCGTGTTGCCCAGCGACAGCCCCAAAACATCACTACTCTAGAGGAGATCTGCATGGAGGAATGGGCCAAAATACCAGCAACAGTGTGTGAAAACCTTGTGAAGACTTACAGAAAACGTTTGACCTGTGTCATTGCCAACAAAGGGTATATAACAAAGTATTGAGAAACTTTTGTTATTGACCAAATACTTATTTTCCACCATAATTTGCAAATAAATTCATTAAAAATCCTACAATGTGAATTTCTGGATTTTTTTTTCTCATTTTGTCTGTCATAGTTGACGTGTACCTATGATGAAAATTACAGGCCTCTCTCATCTTTTTAAGTGGGAGAACTTGCACAATTGGTGGCTGACTAAATACTTTTTTGCCCCACTGTATATATATTTTAAAAGGATATGTATGTGTATGTATGTATGTATGTATGTGTGTATGTGTGTGTGTATGTGTGTGTGTATGTATGTATGTGTGTATATGTATGTGTATGTGTATGTGTATGTGTATGTGTATGTATGTATGTATGTATGTATGTATGTATGTATATATATATATATATATATATATATATATATATATATACATACATACAACTCTACCCACATGTACATATTACCTCAACTAGCCGGTGCCCCCGCACATTGACTCTGCAACGGTACCCCCCTGTATATATAGCCTCCCTACTGTTTTTTTATTTTACTTCTGCTCTTTTTTTCTCAACACTTTTTTGTTGTTGTTGTTTTATTTTACTTAGTTATTTAAAAATAAATGCATTGTTGATTAAGGGCTGTAAGTAAGCATTTCACGGTAATGTCTACACCTGTTGTATTCGTCGCATGTGGCAAATAACATTTGATTTGATTTGATTTGCTCACCCAGTAGATCAAGGATCATTGGAGCAAGGTTGGCCACCTCTGGTATTTACTTTTTTTTGTTCACCTGAAATTATGCTTTAGTAATAATTAGCCTACTTGATACTAAAATGTCTTACCTTTACATATGAGTTAGCTTCCTTGTACACCTTGAAATGATATGAAATAGTGTTGATTCTTTGAAGTTAAGTGTTTAAACTTGTTTTCATTGTTAACTTAACTATTATTCAAGATGAACTACTGTCGATGTTGATTAATCACAGATCACAATCCTGCAATACAGAGGGGAAGGGAATCTGTCTCTAATTTGTCTGTGTTTCTGTGTTGTATTCTCAAATGAACACTACCTTTTTGTCCAGTCATAAGCTCTCCAATTAGTTTTAATTGATTGTCATAATTCTTTCAGGATATCAGCCATGTGAACCCATTTTGCAGCTGATAATGACATGCAACGGCAATGCAGCAATAGGCCTACAGCCGTGGTTCCCAACACCTGTCCTTGAGTATTCCAAAGAGCACATATTTGTGCTGTAGCCCCGGACAAACATCCCTGATTCAACTCAAAGGGCCTGATGATTAGTTGACAAGTTGAAATAGGTGTGTTTGTCCGGGGCAACAATAAACTGTACTGTTGGGGGTACTCAAGGACCGGAGTTGGGAACCATTGGCCTACAGTATGAAAGCATTAGCCTTATGTGCATTTGCTATGCACCCCTTGACATTGTGCATCTGAAGCAGAGAATAGCTTAACTCACACATTGTTTACATATTGTTCAACTATATGTTCTCAATTTTAAAACGATACCAGTAGACAATGTATGAGGCTAATCATTATACTAGATTTTGTACATGCCTTGTGCTGAAATGTCTGGAAGCAGGAGATGATGGGATCCTTCGCTTAAAACATACACACAACTACAACCACCAAGTTCAATGCCATATACAATACTTTTCTCCCAGAAGGTCTGAGTGGCACTTGGAGGTGCTACTGTGATAATGAAGATGGTTTGCCTAAGACTACCACAACAATTACATTGTCTATGCTAAATGTGTTTAAATTGTAAAAGAAAGAAAATCTTGTGCTATACGAAATAATTTTTATTCAATGGGGCTAGGCAAAGCAGAGATGACAATACTTTTAATTTCACCCATACAACAATATAGCCTATTATTAAAGTACAGTATGTTTACAATATCATAAACAATAGTCTTTAACATCTTCCAAATTACATTTGATATATTCATACTGTTTAAGGGGGCACTTTTGTCATGACGAGAAGGTGAAGGTGCTCTCTACTCAAATGGCACAACACAATCGTTCAGATTGTCCAAACCACAGCATATGACCACCATCTTGTATAACTGAGGGGCGTCTCCTTTCATATCTGGAAAAGGACAAAGTAGTAGAAATAGAAACTGATGCAGCATTGCTCATCTTCACAGTGGGTATCCAGTCAACATGGGTGTCTTGATAGAGGTCAGCTGGTGAACCTACAGTACATTTACATCATTTAGCAGACGCTCTTATCCAGAGCAACTTACAGTTAGTGAATACGTATTATTATAATTTTTTTATACTGGCCCCCCCCGGTGGGAATCAAACCCACAACCCTGGCATTGCAAACACCATGCTCTATCAACTGAGCTACATCCCTGCCGGCCATTCCCTCCCCTACCCTGGACGAATTGTGCGCCGCCCATGAGTCTCCCGGTCGCGGCCGGCTGCGACAGAGCCTGGATTCGAACCAGGATCTCTTGTGGCACAGTTAGCACTGCGATGCGGCACCTTAGACCACTGCGCCACTCAGGAGACATAGTACATAAACAAATGAAAAGCACACCTGATGTTAGAACAGCACTTTTTTACAGTAGGTCACCTATACCATCAGGGCTCTTAATTGTTTGGTTGTGTTTAATTCTTTCAGGTGTTTTAGTGTCATATAAAAATTAAATCTATTGTTGGGCTGGAACAACCAATAGTCAACACAGCAGGTTGTCCTATCCCATTGAGGCCTTTGTCCTATGCTGCAATTTCCATACATTTTGCCTCCTCTTATGAATAAAGTTCTCAACTAATTATCATTGGGTTATATTATCATTGGGTTATATAGCCTGGAGGACAATAATGTCCTCCAGGCTATATGGACGTCATGTTGTACAATTTGCGTCTCCCCTTTTCATGGTCATGGCTAGAAGGGATCCAGTTTTTGTCAAATTAACGTTATATTCTAGATTACATGGTTGCATTCAAGACAAGGTCGTTTTTATTGATCTGTTGTCAGTGTCAGTAGAGTAGGCCATTGTATTAAAAAAGATTCAGCTAATGTCTCCAGTCATATGAAGTGTAGTAGAATTGCATGAAATGTTTATCAAAGGCCACATTTTTCCTGTGCAAAGGAAATAAACTTCTCTGTTATAGCCTATAAGCCTATGCCACTGCGCGCTTATTAATAACTTAAATTATCACTATCCAATCCACTCATCACATTAGGAATAGTAGGCTTAGATTAGTCTGCAAATGTGATGATAGAGGCATGCAATCATTTGTTATAAAGGTGCCTTTTTATGGTGAAAAAATGGCTCCCCCAAAACTTGAAATTCACTGGACACACGCTAATAGCTAGACTACAAGCTATCTAGCTAGCTAATTTTGGATAACTTAGTGTTGTTGTTAACATCTGGTTCGCATAACAGCTAAACTAATCTCGAAATCGATCAGACTTGACTTACCAGTGATGAAATGATCATAGAATACCCTGTACAGACAGCTGTCTGGGTTCAGGTCTTGACAGGCAAAAAGGTTTCTTCGCTTTTCTGACAGTTCTTGAGTCTTATCTCATTGGTGTCACCAATGGTGTTTCATGATTGCGGGGAATCTGTAAACATATTTTTTCCCTAATGTCTTTCCTGCCTTGTTAGAGCAGCCAAATAATCCACAGAAAATGACCGTGGTGAGGAATCAACTAGTTTTAGGCACAGTTATCATGCAATTTGGGGTAGCAACTCGGCTGTTGTTGTCGGAAGATATGTTACAAATTGAAATTTGTTGTGGCTAACGTTAGCTAGATGGATAGGTAGCTAATGCTAACGTTAGCTAGGTGGTTAACGTTAGCTAGGCTAGGGGTTAAGGTTAGGGTTAAGGTTAGAGTTAGGAGTTAGGTTAAAGGGTTAAGGTTAGGGGAAGGGTTGGGCTAATATGCTAAATAGTTGCAAAGTAGCAAAAAAAGTAGTAAGTAGTTGCCAATTCGCTTATTAGCTAGCGTGATGAGATTCGAATACGCAACCTGTGGGTTGCTAGACTTCCTTTCGTTTTTTTCATTAAGTAACCTTCTCTCTTATGTAACCATACCAAACGTAACATATCATACTAATTTGAGCATTCTTGATTTTCGTTTACTATGTTACATTTCGTCTATGACACCAGGCTGACCTGACAGTTTTCAGCTGTGAAATGAGAGGTCTGTGGGAATGGGAGACTGCAGCTACATGGGGATGAAGTGATATTAGTGCCAACAGAAATTGAATCTGAATGTAATCCTTTTGAATTTGTATTAAGAAATTGAATTTACTTGGGCCCTATTATGAACCAAAGCTGTAAATGTTTGACTGAATCAAGCGGTGTGTCATCAAAAATAATTTCCTCAGATATGATTAATGGATGATTCTTTACCATAGGGATGATTAAAATTCAAATATAATCCAAATTTGTCAATTCATTGAAATATGAATCATACAGTCCGGTTGGTCTAATAAAATTTTTAAATAAATACTCCATCTCTATACTGTGACTAATAGGTTGCCAATTTAATTTGAGTGTATTTAGACTATTCCAATATGTAGAGAGGGGTTTTCAACCTGTCACAATGTATCACTCCACAACTTGTCCAGTCTTCTTGGCACTGGAATCAATGTGCTGCTGTAGGTAATATGATCTTCAGACATCTTCCTAAAACAGTGAACCATTGCTGACTGAATGGATGATCAACTTTAAGAGAAAATAAGTCTGTGTAATTTAAGATCATCCTGGTGTATAACTATTTTTCAATAGAACATACCTAAAAGGGAGATTGTATCTTATGACAGTTGGCAGAGAAACAAACACATTTTTCCTTTGCTTGTCAATTTCCTCAACTGAAAAAATTAATATGTTAGACACATTCCAAAAAATAAAGCACTGCTTGATATATCAATTATATATAATTGAGAAGGTACAAGTGTGTGTTATTTATGTTGAACACAACATTACACTGTGTCTCTTCCACCCCACCCTCCCAGACACACCTGTTACATTTTCATAACCCAGCTTCTGTTTTCCAAAGCCACCTGTCTATTTTTCTGTCCTCTTGTTGATAGAACCCTATCGATAAGACTACATATTTTCTAAAAACTGCTACCTAGAGTTTGACCAATAAAACATGTTTGTACTTCAAACAGCTTGGGGGCCTAAGGTGGTTCTACTGTGTTGGGGGAAACAGATTGTCATTTTATCTAACACTTTATTTGGATAGTCCATCAGTAGATGCTCTACAGACTATCTACAGACTATCAGTAACATTTCAACTAACTAGCTACTAACCCTAACCCTTATCCTAACCCTAGCCCTAACCCTAACCCTTATTCTAAACCTAACCGTAACCGTAACCTTAGCAAGCAGTTCCTTATTAACAGATAGTTTGGGATGAATTAAGGTCACAGTTTATTTGGATAGTCCATCTGTAGATGCTCCACAGATGGTCATACTATCAACAATGTCTCATCTGAATCAGTGTCATTACTAACAACGAGTGCACTTGTTAATCTTATCACCTGTTTGTGTTGTGCTAAAGGTTTATTGTTTTTACCCAATAGGCACGTGCATAGGACTGTGCATGTTTCCCATTGCCACACAAACCCACGTAGACGTGTAATGTATATATGTTGTACACATGGCATGTTTGAAGATTATTTTATAGGTAGAAATCCAGATGAAAATACTATTCATGTTGAAGACATAGATTTCATGCAAACATTGGTCCTGTTGTGCTGCATTTTCATCAAATTTCTATTTGCAACATAATGCTTTGTCAACACCTTAATGAAACACTAACCATCTCAAACAAAACCTGCCCAGACAATTCAATATTTGACACACACACACACACACACACACACACACACACACACACACACACACACACACACAACCCTTAGCATTGTATTATGTAACAAAACATATATTGGTACACATGGGAGGACTTGGGAGGGCTTTGTCTTTCCAGTATGTACATTTTACATTTTTTAAAATTTTTAGTCATTTAGCAGACGCTCTTATCCAGAGCGACTTACAGTTAGTGAATAAGTTTTTTATTTTTTATATATATTTTTATTTTATTTTTTTAATTTTTTAAACATAGGTTAGTTGACAAGGCCACTCAGTGATGTTGTGGTTGCCTTGGTTACCTCCCATCTCTATTTAACAGTCAAGAGACATAACACTAGCAGAGCTTAGAGGGGGAATCTGGGATTCAAACAAGGTTATACAATTATAAGTTCATTCTTCAAGAATCAATGGCTATACTGTATATATATAAAAGTCCAAAAATGAATGTACCAATCCCAGATCGCCCCTTTAAACCATATCCCAAGGAGGAATAAGCTTTTGTAAAATCATAAATCATAGCATTTAATGTCCTTGTCAAGTATGGCTATCACAAGTTTGTTTGTTTCTTATGATGCCTCACTGAGCCTGAAACATATTATATAATCTTTGTTATTAGAATCTAAATTAGGACATAAAGAACGTGTATTTTACTTGTCTTCTTTCTTTGCTCTGTTTGGGTCTAAATGTGACACTGGAGTGGGAAAATGAGGACATGAACACATAAACAACTGTTTTGCAGGTGTCTTGTCATGCAATGTTATTTAGCCAGTGAAACAGGGCTCAGTGTACTGCTAAGGATTTTGTATTGAAGAAGTTGTTAGAAACCGCCTACTTGTTTACCAATGGCAGTCAATGTAGGCAACAGAAATGATAAATCCTCATAAATCCTCATTGTCTGACTTTATTAGTAATTGAATACATTCAATAAACAATGTTGATGCCGACCTTATCAAAGGCTTATCAAAGCAGGGTGTAATAGGTACGTATGTCATCCAAAATGTCTAGGTTCGTGCATCATTTGTCAACAGTCGTCACTCCAACTGTACACAGTAACTCCTTTGTGTTAAGTGAGCAAGACCTTTTAGAGTAAAAAATTTATGCTGACTTCAACAATACGGAGGATTGTGCAAGCACGTGCCTCCACTAATCCCTCAGACAGTACTTCTTTAAGACCACTGAGTAATAAACCCACAGGCAATATACAGGCACCGTGTAGGAAGGACAAGCGATTGCTTCACCAGACAGGACGGTTGTTCAATAAACTTTTTAGTCCTACCAATAGTTGAATACTCAACTTCCTTGGCATCTGTTGACTTCAATGGAATGCATTGTACCTCTGTGAATTTCGGTTCCGCCTCTAAGGAAATTAAATTATACTGAACAAAAATATAAATGCAACATGCAACAATTTCAAAGATTTTCCTGAGTTATAGTTCATATAAGGAAATCAGTCAATTGAAATCAATTCATTAGGCCCTAATCTATGGATTTCACTTGACTGGGAATACAGATACACTACATTACCAAAAGTATGTGGACACCTGCTCGTCAAACAGCTCATTCCAAAATCATGGGCATTAATACGGAGTTGGTCCCCCCTTTGCTGCTATAACACCCTCCACTCTTCTGGGAAGGCTTTCCGCTAGATGTTGGAACATTGCTGTTGGGACTTGCTTCCATTCAGCCACAAGAGCATTAGTGACGTCGGGCACTGATGTGCGGCGAAAAAGCCTGGCTCGCAGTCGCCGTTCCAATTCATCCCGAAGGTGTTCGATGGGGTTGAGGTCAGGGCTCTGTGCAGGCCAAGTCCTTTCACACCGATCTCAACAAACAATTTCTGTATGGACCTCGCTTTGTGCACGAGGGCATTGTCATGCTGAAACAGGAAAGAGCCTTCCCCAAACTGTTGCCACAAAGTTGGAAGCACAGAATCGTCTGGAATGTCAGTGTATGCTGTAGCGTTAAGAATTCCCTTCACTGGAACTAAGGGGCCTAGACCGAACAATGAAAAACAGCCCCAGACCATTATTCCTCCTCCACCAAACTTTACAGTTGGGACTTTGCATTCGGGTAGGTAGCGTTCTCCTTGCATCTGCAAACCCAGATTCGTCCGTCGGACTGCCAGATGGTGAAGAGTGATTCATCACTCAAGAGAACGCGTTTTCACTGCTCCAGAGTCCAATGGCGGCAAGTTTACACCACTCCAGCCGACGCTTGGCAGTGCAAATGGGGATCTTAGGCTTGTGTGCAGCTGCTCGCCCATGGAAACCCATTTCATAATGCTCTCGACGAACAGTTATTGTGCTGACGTTGCTTCCAGAGGCAGTTTGGAACTAAGTAGTGAGTGTGCATGGCTTGGTGCTCGATTTTATACACCTGTCAGCAACAGGTGTGGCTGAAATAGCCAAATCCACTAATGTGAAGGGGTGTCCACATACTTTTGTATATATAGGGTATGCATCTGTTGGTCACAGATACAGTACCTTTAAAAAAAAGGTAGGGGTGTGGTTCAGAAAAACAGTCAGTATCTGGTGTGACCACCATTTGCCTCATGCAGCATGACACATCTCCTTCGCATAGAGTTGATCAGGCTGTTGATTGTGGCCTGTGAAATGTTGTCCCATTCCTCTTCAATGGCTGTACAAAGTTGCTGGATATTGGCGGGAACTGGAACACGCTGTCTTACATGTTGATCCAGAGCGTCTCAAACATGCTCAATCGGTGACATGTCTGGTGAGTATGCAGGCCATGGAAGAACTGGGACATTTTCAGCTTCCAGGAATTATGTACAGATCCTTACGACATGGGGCCATGCATTATCAGGCTGAAACATGAGGTGATGGTGGCGGATGAATGGCACGACAATGGGACTCAGGATCTCATCATGGTATCTCTGTGCATTCAAATTGGCATCGATAAAATGCAATTGTGTTCGTTGTCCGTACCATAAGCCCACTGCAACCATGGGGCACTCTGTTGACATCAGCAAACCGCTCTCCCACCTGATGCCATGCACATGGTCTGCGGTTGTGAGGCCGGTTGGATGTACAGCCAAATTCTCTAAAACAACGTTGGAGGCAGCTTATGTGGAGCTCTGGTGGACATTCCTGCAGTCAGCATGCCAATTGCATGCTCCCTCAAAACTTGAGAGATCTGTGGCATTATGTTTTGTGTCAAAACTGCACATTTTAGAGTGGACTTGTATTGTCCCCAGCACAAGGTGCACCTGTGTAATGGTCATGCTGTTTAATCAGCTTCTTGATATGCCACACCTTTCAGGTGGATGGATTATCTTGGCAAAGGAGCAATGCTCACTAACAAGAATGTAAACAAATTTGTGCACAACATTTTAGAGAAGTAAGCTTTTTGTGCATATGGAATATTTCGGGGATATTTTATTTCAGCTCATGAAACATGGGACCAAAACTTTACATGTTGCGTTGATATTTTTGTTCAGTCTATGTTCGTTAGTTTGTCTGTGCATATATTAGAATGAACTATGGCTCAGTATGCGATGACCTTTGACCCTTTGAAAGTGTCAACCCAGGAAGGTGTAACCCGATCGACCGGTCCGTAGATTATCTCCCTTGGTGTAGCCTACATAATAAGGCCTTTTATGTAATGTAGAAGTCAGATCCATGCACAAGCTAGCAACCACTTCCTTGTGCATGAGTGCGCCCATCGTTCTGTCTTTAGACACCATGTTTAGGCATTTGTTCAATCATCCATGCCCCAGTGTGGAAACATGTATCAGTGTTCTGAGTAGCAGTCTTTTTTGTTAGGGCATGTTTGAGATCAAGCAGACATGAAAATGTATTCTGTACCAGAGTAGTGACTAGCAGTAATATATAAGCTACACTGGGGGAAAAAGCAGGGTTTGAAAATAGAACCAGAACATAATTTTATGCAAAGCAACACCAGCCTCTCGTGGCGCCAGCACACTTACGCCCAGGTTTCACTGAAATGAATAGGAGCGTCTCACGCTCTGCAAAGGTTATTTGTCTAGTGTAGCAGGCCAGTAGCACTTTACTTGAAGCGGGTATACACAAGTTCCTTTTGGGAAGCAGCCATGACACTTTCATGAGTGTTGCATTATAATTCCTAACAACCTTCAAGTAAAGTGTTTCCTGAATACCATTATGACGACAACATTTGTGGCATTTCAAGTGAGGAAATGTCTACACTACAGGAAACGGTAGAGAATCCATTAGTTATGGAGCAAAAGTTAATTGCCCTCTTGATTCTTTGTCTGTACTGCATTCTTCAACAACTAAATACCATCAATTAAAAACTTTGGGCTGCTTGTCAGCATAGACTGTGCTAAACCACTGTCTACCCCATCTTCTTCTTGGTTAACCAGACCAAATGTTATGCTGTTTTATATTTCTGAATTATACATTTTGCACTCAAACAGGACAAAATAAACATACATCTTGCTAGGTTTGTTGACATGCTGACTGCACACTGCTGATCTTCATTTAATGTAGTCTTTCCAAACATTGCATTTAGCCACTGTAAGAATAGTTATTCATAAGACTACAGTGTGTGAAAAGTGTGAAAACAGATTTGAAAACTGAACTCTATGTCTTTGCAGTCATACTTATAAGACAACGAGGAAGTCATAGGTCAATACATGCAACATCAATGACTACTGTGACATGACAAAAATATTATATCATAATGCTAATGCTCCTGACAACCTTATCTGAAGGCACCCTTTAGCTATAGCGTTCCCATGAAATCATTGTGTTCCATAACCAAACTGCCGTAACAAGGGAATGTATTGTTCTTTGTTCTCTATCCATTCCACCATCCCACTGCACGCCCTCAGTATTCCAGCTATGCAAGGGAATCCTCATTAAGTGGCAATAAACTGAAATGTCATGAGAAGGGGTGATGTAGCGTGACATACCCTACCTTGGCATGTTAGTTGAGTCATCATGGACCACTTGTTGGCTGTGACTGCTGGTTTCTGTTTGCTTAACCTCTCAATGGCCAACGCATAGTCACACCACAACATGATACTGTAGTAGGTGTTTGAACAAATGGCAATTACTGGCTTCACAACCAAAGACTAAAGCTCAGGGGTGGAAGCATTAGTCAGGGGTTGACGATTGTCTGTTGGGGAAGACGTGAAGTGACTATCGTTGTCAAAACATATCTTATTTATAGTTTTGACCCTGTTGTGCACTTCTAACTTGTGTGATAGTTAATTCCAAAATCAAACTTAGTATGACTTTTCTGGACTCCTCTCAACATTTGAAGTCTGAAAACGCCTGACAGAACGTTAACCTTGCTACAGTTGGCTAATGAAATCTGACCTTGCTCAGCTAAGCGTGACCTGGTCGCCGCATCTGATCTCACATCTAAGGAACTAGCCCAGACAAGCCTATCATCTAGTCAGCCAGCTCATGTTTCTTGAGTCTGGAGCGGTTAGGTAACTAACCCACAACTCCACAGGCAATTAAAGCAGCAGGTGCTTGGAATAGCTCAGCTGTCTATAGCATGTGTCAGGTTCTTGAGTTTTGGCACTGAGCTAACAGCTGTAGGCCACAATGCTAGCTAGCAATGCAGTGAGGAAAGTTCCTAATCATGCAGCACTCCATGCAGTAAATTCACACGTTTACACTATTGTCGCTTTGACATCTATTGTAAAGCCAATGTGATTTATTGCACATGTTTATGTGGCGGTAAGATGTTCCTCGGAATCTCGTATTTCCCAGTTGTGAAGTTGTGAATATGACATGATTGTGTTCAAGTGGTTTTGAAGTCAGAACAATTCTCCAATCAATTACATATTCTCTAACTAGATTAGCTATATTAAAGTTATCAAGTCTGTGAATGTTGACAATTGGTCAAACTAGTGACATACTGTATATCCACATTGTTAACGTTTGACATTGTTAAAAATGGCTTTGTTTTATCTTTAGGTTGAAAATGTGAAAAGTCAGTGATAAAATGACAAGTTGTTACTTCCCAGTCAGGACTTCATATTACAGAATTTCTGACAGCATTTTAAGGCAGGATGTGTTATTTTTTGTGGTGCTATCTTTGTTTATGGTTCTAAGATTTATAAGATACAGAAGAACAAAATTGTCCATAAATTGAATTGGATTTCTAAAAATGAAAGATTTCCCACTTGGATAGGGCAATTGGTGAATGGAGTATTTGTTTAGGTTAGGCTTGGTTGTTTTGAAAAAAGGAAACAAGATGTCACTTGGTTTTGTAGGAGATGACATAGTTCTGGGTGTCTTTAAGGGGTGGGTTGGGTCGGTTCTCCCATGTAATTGTGAATCAGTAAACCCAGCCAGTGCCTTAGCTTAGTAATAGCATGAGTCATGACCGCAAACAAACACACACACCAACATCCACACACATCCTATATCTTTTTCTACAGTAACAAGTCCCACTTTTTGACTCTCCAACACAGTGAAGAGAAAAGCCCAGCTAGAGACCTCTTACAAAGGTTTCACCAGGGGCGCAACTTTGGTTTTAGAAGTGGGGGGGGGGGGGGGGGGACATAACCTTTAATTTCCTGCATTTCTACACAATCAAATATAACCCGTTTGGGGTCATTTTTGGGTCACTTATTGTACATAAGAATAGAATATGTTTCTAAACACTTCTACATGCATGTGGATGCTACCATGATTTTGGATCCTGAATGAATCGTGAATAATGATGAGTGAGAAAGTTATAGACCCACACATATACCCACCCCCAAAATGCTAACCTCACCTGTTATTGTAATGGTGCGAGGTTAGCATGATATTTGTCTTTCTAACTTTTTCACTCATCATTATTCACGATTCATTCAGAATTATCCGTAATCATGGTAGCATCCACATTAATGTAGAAGTGTTTAGAAACATTTTCTATTCTTATTTACAATAAAAGTGACTCCAAAATGACACAATACATGATTTAACATTAATTTCTACACAACCAAAACAAACAGCAAATGTATCCAACAAATGTGTAGAGTCACAACCATGATGTAGTCATTGCGTGCTATGAATGTGGGACCAAATACTTAACTTTTTACTACTGTCCCAATACTTTTGCTCCCCTAAAATGGGGGAATATGTACAAAAAGTGCTCTAACTTCTAAATGGTTCACCCAATATGGATGAAAATACCCTCAAATTAAATCTGACAGTCTGAACTTTAAGTTCATAATCATTGTTTGATTTCAAATGCAACGTTTTGGAGTATAGAACCAAAAGAAGAAACAATGCTTCACTGACCCAATAATTACAGAGGGCCTGTAATTCATATCATAGGCCTAATAGTACTGTAGAGATCTTTTTAGTTGCACACAATATACAGTTGAAGTCGGAAGTTTACATACACTTAGGTTGGAGCCATTAAAACTTGTTTTTCAACCACTCCACAAATTTCTTGTTAACAAACTATAGTTTTGGCAAGTCGGTTAGGACATCTGCTTTGTGCATGACACAAGTAATTTTTCCAACAATTGTTTACAGTCAGATTATTTCACTTATAATTCACTGTATCACAATTCCAGTATGTCAGAAGTTTCCTAAGTTGACTGTGCTTTAAACAGCTTGGAAAATTCCAGAAAATGATGTCATGGCTTTAGAAGCTTCTGATAGGCTAATTGATATCATTTGAGTCAATTGGAGGTGTACCTGTGGATGTATTTCAAGGCCTACCTTCAAACTCAGTGCCTCTTTGCTTGACATCATGGGAAAATCAAAATAAATCAGCCAAAAAATTGTAGACCTCCACAAGTCTGGTTCATCCTTGGGAGCAATTTCCAAACGCCTGAAGGTACCATGTTCAGCTTTACAAACAATAGTACGCAAATATAAACACCATGGGACCACGCAGCCGTCATACCGCTCAGGAAGGAGACACGTTCTGTCTCCTAGAGATTAACGTACTTTGGTGCGAAAAGTGCAAATCAATCCCAGAACAACAGCAAAGGACCTTGTGAAGATGCTGGAGGAAACAGGTACAAAAGTATCTATATCAACAGTAAAACGAGTCCTATATCGACATAACCTGAAAGGCCGCTCAGCAAGGAAGAAGCCGCTGCTCCAAAACCGCCATAAAAAAGCCAGACTACGGTTTGCAACTGCACATGGGGACAAAGATTGTACTTTTTGGAGAAATGTACTCTGGTCTGATGAAACAAAAATAGAACTGTTTGGCCATAATGGCCATCGTTATGTTTGGAGGAAAAAGGGAGATGCTTACAAGCCGAAGAACACATCCTAACCGTGAACCACGGGGGTGGCAGCATCATGGGGTGCTTTGTTGTAGGAGGGACTGGTGCACTTCACAAAATAGATGGCATCATGAGGAAGGACAATTATGTGGATATATTGAAGCAACTACTCAAGACATCAGTCAGGAAGTTAAAGCTTGGTCGCAAATGGGTCTTCCAAATGGACAATGACCCCAAGCATACTTCCAAAGTTGTGGCAAAATGGCTTAAGGACAACAAAGTCAAGGTATTGGAGTGGCCATCAATCCTATAGAAAATGTATGGGCAGAACTGAAAAAGCATGTGCGAGCAAGGAGGCCTACAAACCTGACTCAGTTACACCAGCTCTGTCAGGAGGAATGGGCCAAAATTCACCCAACTTATTGTGGGAAGCTTGTGGAAGACTACCCGAAACGTTTGACCCAAGTTAAACCATTTAAAGGCAATGCTACCAAATACTTATTGAGTGTATGTAAACTTCTGACCCACTGGGAATGTGATGAAAGAAATAAAAGCTGAAATTAATCATTCTCTCTACTATTATTCTGACATTTCACATTCTAAAAATAAAGTGGCGATCCTAACTGACCTAAGACAGGGAATTTTTACTAGGATTAATTGTCAGGAATTGTGAAAACTGAGTTTAAATGTATTTGGCTAAGGTGTATGTAAACTTCCGACTTCAACTGTAGCTTGATCGCCCCGCCCTGCCCCAAGGGGTCCACCGCACTGCAGCGCCCCAACCCAACACACCCCACTCCTCTTTAGGATCTTAGTGAAACATTCATTATTGGTTTCAGGTGTGTTAGGCCAAGGCCAGAGTGACAACCAACAGTACAGCAGACTCCTAGGGCCAGGACTGAGCAGCCCAGCAGTTAGAGATTGCCTAAATAGGTATATCCCCTGACGTTGGGCATGTTTTCAATACAGACTCCTTTTGTCATACAGTATTCCATATAAGGCATCCAGACTTTATGAAAGTTGCACAGTATACCTTTAATCTTGTAATAAATCAAATTTAGTGATACATAACTTGACATTTCTGACATCCATTTTGACATGGGAGGATAACCAACCTTCCAATTAATGGCAATTCATTTCTTAGCCACTATAAATGCTAGTGTTTTACACCATCAGCAGAGGAATTACATTTCTGAGTGCATGATATTCAGTTTCACTGGCATATAGTACGTTGTATGGATGGTCTTAAACTGCAGTAGTTTATGTCTGGGATATGAACATGACAGGGCATTCAAACATATCTGTATAAATTCATCCTCATCAATAGTGTCTCCCATGTCTTCCTCACATTTTTGTTTGACATGTTTTGTGTCATCGGGGAAAGCCTCTATCAACCCTTGATACCATTTGGAAATCAACTTTAGAGGTTTGTCAGACTGCCTTAATAAAGTACAGTAGTTTCAATCTTTGAAGTTTCTGGCTTGTCCAGTGTTTGCTGCACAGAGAGAATAAAGTTCACCTCAGCGCCGTCACAGACTGGTCTTCCCTGGTTGCCTGGCCCTGCTGAGATCCCTGTCACCATCTGATCCTGCTCAGATGAGGCATGACAAATAATTACCTTGGTGTACATTTATACATTATATTATCCAAGAATAGAATCAATGGTTCAATAATTGAAATGAACATTATTCCCAGATCCCACACTGTAGCCCACCCATCAACTCAAGACGGAAATGTGTATCCATTTACTGGTTGTTATAATATATTGCAAAATTCCCCTGAGCTCCATAGACTGGTCTTCCCTGGCTGTCTGACCCTGCTGGGATACCTGTCACCGTCTGATAATGCTAAGACATGATGAGCATAGTGTTGTGTACTGACTGTGCACCATGAAAGTGAGGCCTGTAGAGCTGTTAATACCTTGTCGTTGTGAAAAGTAGGGAATTAGCTAGGGAAACTGACACCTCAATAACATTGCATTGCTACACTGACTCTAAAAAAAACTCACATTGCGCTTTCAAAAAACGTCAGAATATTGGTCTTCAATCTCTTGGCCGCTGGTTTCATCGTTTGATTCAGGTCTAGTGTGATTGAGGCAAAAATAATAGCTGAAGTAAGTCAGCTAGCTAGGTAGCTAGGTCACTAACGTTAGCCAACTTCTGCTAGCTCTAATGGTACACCCAGACAACAGTAGCCTCTCTTCGCACGCTCTGTGCCGGTGTCCGCGTTGTCCTAAATCCAGCCTGTCATATCACCAAATAGCCTACCCGACCGCTCGAAGGCATTCGCATGGTCCTAAAGCACACAGATGCCTCTTTTTGAATCACAGTGCAATTATAAAACTTGGGGGAACAAAAATGCAATTTCAGAATGTGGGGGTCATGTCCCCCCCATCCCCAGTGAAAGTTGCTCCCCTGGGTTTCAGCCTTTCAACCGGTCCGCTTGACTTCCCATGGTAATGGAACACTTCTGTGTTTTCTTTAAACCACTGTAGCTTAAGAAAAGGTTTTCATGTGTAGAAGGACTTCACACAGACCACATGCTTTGCTGTGAAACAGCTGCCTGTATGGAGACAGCAGACATCCTACAGTAAATCTAAACAGAGACCCCTTTCTCTACTCTCCCTCTGAAAAAGCTTAATAGAACAACCTGGGTTTGTTCATTAGGGCACTCACCCAAAAATCTTTACATTTTCCAACAGAAAAGGAACATTTATGTTTCTCATTGGATAGGTCCAGGTAGTCAATTTTCTTCCATTTGGTGCCTAACGAAGAAGGATGAAGTAATTATTATGTATGACATTAGTATCAGATTTTATATACTGTACATTTCTACTTGGATGTGTGGGTTTGGAGCCATTCCCTTTAATCTTAGGTATAGCCTCTAGCTAATAATAGATCAGATGCATAAGCCACATTCACTCCTCACATCCTCATAAATCATGAATCCACATGATATATATTAGTCAGATGTGCAGGTCTTGTGTGACGCCGTGGGCCTCCAATAATAACCACCGCTTGGTGACGAGCCCAGCAAGGGCACCTAGGTTTCCAGCATATAAATATTCTCAATAGAATTCCCATCAACTTTTACAAAACCAGTTAGCCACACTACTGAAAAGCCTATGGACTCTGTGACATTTCCCAAATAAAACACATGAAACCAATCAATAACTGGGGTTTGAAGGTCACTTTTATTAATTCAGCCTCTGAACAACTCAATACTGTGCTTGATGTACTTAACTAAGTACACATGTATTGTGATACAGATGTAGGATCTTAATTTGATCACTTTGTTGAAGGAGAACTTTCTTGCAATGCAGGAAATGTTAAACTGAATTTGAAGTTTAAAAAGGCTTCTGAAGTTTGTAATTTCCACTTTGAAATTTCAGACTTGATTTTCCCTTATGAAAAATGTGTCAACCCCTACAAAAATGTCCATTAATTAAATCCACATTTCCTGTTGCTGCAGTATTCTTTTCCTGCTGTAGCAAACTGGCTCAAATGAAGACCCTACATCTGTAAGAGTGTGACTGACGCAATGTTAAAAAGGGGATCCATTGTTGTGAAACTAGAACATGGGTTATCTAGCTAATGGTTTGAAATTAATTAAGAAGCTCCTATCCTGGAGGTGTACAAGTTTTTGTTCCAGCCCAACACTAACACACTTGATTCGACTAATTGTGGTCCATATTGAAAACCGTCAACAGTTGATTATGTGAAACAGCTGTGCTAGTGCTTGGCTGCAGTAGCTCTCCAGGTTGGAGACCACTGAGATAGACCACAGAAGCTGGTTTCCTTCACCTACTATCATATTATGATAAAGTATGGTCATTACAGAAAATGACCCCCCCAAAAAAAGAATTAATACTCGAATGGTAAAATACTGTGAAACAATACGTCACATCATCTGCATTAGCAGAACTACATTTCAGTGAGTGTCTCATACACGCCCTCTCCTTTCCCTGAGTGTGTGACCACGTACACACACTTAGATACTTGGTCTGCTTTAAGACCATTTCACTTCTGAAAAGGTGATTTGCATCACAAAAAAAACGTTATTCAGAGAGTTTAGACTTAAAAACGACAGTGACTTCACTATAGAAGAGGATGGACAGCAGTTTAAAGTAGCATAAGCTTTAAATAATGGCCCTTATTCTACCAATATTTTCAGATAATGCTTAAAAGGGCTCTTAACCCTAAATACCATAACACAGTCCATGTCTGAGCATAGAAAACTAGAGTATAAAAGATCTTAGCCACAGTGTCCAGTGAATACTTCAGTCTACCTGCAGTAGCTTCTGGTAAATACAAATAATATGGATCACAATGTTTCTTGCTACACGAACAAAACAACCTTCGAGTTTGGGAATATATGGGTGTGTTCACATTTCAATACATGTACAGTATATTAGGGTGTGTATGTGTGTCTACCCCAGGGTATGATTCTTTGTCTATGTGTGTAGGGCGAGGTGTGTGTGTATCTAGGAGAGCACAGTGAGGGCGATTGTTCCCTTGGTCCTCTTCAGGATGCCCACGGCCTCCTCGTGGGTGACCCCCTCCAGACTCTGTCCGTTAACAGCCATAATCTGATCCCCCCGCTTCAGACGCCCGTCCTCTGACGCTGCCCCCTGGAGAACATACACACGCCAGGTTACCACACTTACAATTACAACTGTCGAAAATGTAAATTCTAACAGATTTCATCGATTTAAAATATTATACTGACTTGCTTTATTAAACATCATTTAGTGAAAAGAGGAGATTTCCCCTAACCTTTCCAAACACGGTTTTCACATAAATAGGCAGGTCTCCATGTGGGCTTCCAAAGCCACCAACAATGCTGAAGCCCAGGCCGTCTGGGCCTCTGTCCAGGGTAATGGCCTTATATTGAGGAGGTCTGTAGGATGTAGAGAAATGTTGTCATTAGTTATCTTCTGTTGATGTTTATCAGGCCTTGTACGGGTTTGACAGGAGCAACAGGTGTGTGTGTGTGTGTGTGTGTGTGTGTGTGTGTGTGTGTGTGTGTGTGTGTGTGTGTGCGTGCGTGCGTGCGTGCGTACCCCAGGTCATCGTGGAAGATGCTAGTAGCAGTAAGGCTGGAGACTGAGAGTCCGGCAGCTGTCTGTTCCTGAGAGGGGCCGGTCACTGTGGTATCACCCCCTGCTACCACCTGTTGGGTTTTGTTGTTGCAAGACGCGTGATACATGAAAAGGTCATTTAGTTTTGTTTGTTCAGTTCATCAGCTCATTTACTTGCCTTTTAAAGGAATTTGTCTCGCATTTTGGAGCACTGCGATAAAGAACAATTTCATCATCAACATTTACAGACAACATGACATAGATGACAGCAGCCACATAAAACAGAAAGAGCTATATACTGTACCAAGCTACAGATAATACATGATAAATCAATTAAGGGTAGCTAAATGTCCACAATACGCACCCTTGGACACAAGACCATACTAATCTTTTAGCAACAACGTATATACAACACCTTTACTTCATCATTATATCTGTATTCAGTTATCACTGATGAAGTAAAGGTTTTCAGATATGCGTTGTATATGCGTTGTTGCTAAAAAGACCAGTATAATCTTACTGTAGTTGGGAGAATGACAATGAGAAGTCTTTCACTGACCTGCAGCTCGATGGTGCCGGTGGCGTTCTTCAGCAGGGTGACAGCCTGGCTGTGGCTCATACCCTCAGTAGCGGTCCCACAGATACTGACGATCCTGTCACCGATCTGGAGGGGTCACAGAGAGGTCACAAGGTTAGAGGTTACAGCATGTGTTAACCCCTTGGTCACAATGTTTGTAATACTGGTACATTTGGGATAGAGACAACAACTAATCCTAAATCAATCCCTAAATCGATCCCTAACCCCTACCTCCTAGGTCCTTGTGGGCATGAACTAACAAAGATGTATTTAAGGCATTGTATTGTAAACTAACAAAGATGTTTTTAAGGCATTGTATTGTAAACTAACAAAGATGTATTTAAGGCATTGTATTGTAAACTAACAAAGATGTATTTAAGGCATTGTATTGTAAACTAACAAAGATGTATTTAAGGCATTGTATTGTAAACTAACAAAGATGTATTTAAGGCATTGTATTGTAAACTAACAAAGATGTATTTAAGGCATTGTATTGTAAACTAACAAAGATGTATTTAAGGCATTGTATTGTAAACTAACAAAGATGTATTTAAGGCATTGTATTGTATGCCACTAGCTATTATTATTATTACTATGTGTTTTACTTTTCTATTATTTCTCTATTTTCTTTCTCTCTGCATCGTTGGGAAGAGCCCTTGAGTAAGCATTTCAGTGTTAGTCCACACCTAAAATTTGATTTGAAGGGATTAGCGGAAGGGAGATAGTGGTTTGTGTTGATTGAGAATAGTGATCACGCATTACCGCTACTCAGCCGGCCTTCGGCCAGGGACCATAAAGCAATTGATTATAATAATACTGACTTAGTAATTATAAAATAAGAGAACTACTGATAAAGTTAATGTAGGCCATATCTAATGCAAGCAAACCATATCCAGTATTTCTAAACCACTGCTTTGTGTTTCGGCTGCTTTAGTTCACCCATTCTTCTTGTTCTTTTGAAGGGATACCAGCATAGATATTCTATTTAAGACATCTAAGACAGGCCCTCTATTCTGTTACATTTTATGGGCTCAGTGCAGTATAACTAGATTTATGGTCTCCTATGGATTACTGCTCTACTATTGTCTGTTGCCAGTCTGTCTGTGGGGGCTACAATGGTCCGTTTGTCTGTCCTTCTGCAGGAGGCCATAGGCCATCGCTTTCAGCTGTAAAGGCCCTCGACCCTAATAGTACCAACCTACGTGATGACTTGAAACTGACTACAGGCAGTATTTAGACTTGAGATAACACTTTCACGGAATTCCCCCATTGACAACACTGAAAGATTGACAAGAAAGTCTAAGTTGCGGGCACAAATCTGAATAGCCCACTGTCCAAAATGAACCAGCCACAAATAAAGGAAGAATACACTTAGGTGTAAATATTCTAAAGTTGACTTAAACTTGAAGTTTGTGCTCGCGTTTGGTGTATTTGTATGAACATCCATCGACATGTTAAAGCTCCTTGCTGTTTGTTAATTTGTAGCTCAAAACGAATCTCTTTCTCTTGTTTAGGTGAACATTTAGTGAATAGACTCCATGTGATCAGCGGAGTCTGACTTTCCTTGAGGGTCCTTGAACTCAACAAACATAGCCCACATAACCCATATCCTCTTGATCAGGTCCCAACCCACCTTGAGTTTGTGTGTCTGGGCAGCAAGGCCGGTAGGGTTCATCATGGCGATGAAGATGGGCACATCACCCAGGGGACTGCCCACTCCACCCGCAATACTGATGCCCAATGAATCAGTGAGACCCTATGAGGAAAGACAACCAATTACAAAAGTACTTCAAAATCACTACAACCACTAACCAGTTGTAGTAAGTTACCTCACAAAGACAAATAAAATACATATTTAAATAGTGTAAAGTAGTTTAATTCTTAAAGGTCTAAGCCGTTGGAGGAGGGGTTCTAAGCTGACATATGGAATTGTTTTAAGATGGTCATACTATGGATCATTTAGCTATTTCTTTGAATTTTAGGACCACTTTAGGTATCACAAAAATATATACTACTACTATAGCCCATAGAAACGCACTGATTAACACATTCATAAATGGAAAAAAAGACAGTCAAAAAATGTATAATAAGAAACATGGTTTTGAAGTGTTTGTCCTATATCTAGGAGATATAAAACCTTTGGGTAGGCACAAAACTACCTTCATACTTCCATTCATCTTTGCAAACCGGTGCCGGTTACCTTCAGACGAGTTCCGTGGCACTTGTGGGGGTCGTAGAGCAAAACGGAGAACACCATCACATTAGTTTGTAGCCCAAACGGTTCAGACGCTACAAACAGAAGTTGGCACATTGACGGTACCAACTTCAGACGAGTCCCCTGTTCGAGACGGTCTCCCCTTTCCATAGAGTGGTCACATTCGTTTGTAGGTCAAACCGTTCTAACGCTACAGACGTTTTTGTGAGAAGACCGATTTTCCGGATGTCTCATGGTCTGACAAACATCGCTCTAGCTCTGCCACCTTTCACTGCAGATGCGGAAGTGCGACATCGGCGAATACTGTGGATTGAGACAGATATCTCTAGCTTAAACTGACGGATTTTGATGGGGATTTTGTTATTATGTTCCTTAAATTGACGCACCGGTGCATCAATCTACTCTAGGGGGTTACCTCTCCACGAAAACCAGTACAATCGGTATGTTGCATCAATCTTAATACAAGGACAAGCAAAAAATTGTTTAGTTTTTCCAAATAATGATAAATATTATAAAAGAAAGCTGACCTTTGTGAATTCAACACTTCTGGTCTCCTGGTGGTCCAGTGCTTTGTAAAAGAGTAAAAAACAAGAGTAAGCAGCCAAAATGAATCAAGACAAATGACGGCTAGCTTTAGTTTTCCAAACAGCTACATGTTTATCAACTGAAAATGTCTTAGACTCCTGACTTGTATGTTGTACGCTGTCACAGTCCATCTGGAGGCTTCCAGAGGAGGCTGACAGAGAGTGAGGGGTCACCTTGCAGCTGCCTGTTTCACTCATCTACCCAAACACAAGGAAAGAGAAACGTGAAATGAATGACAAATTGCTTTCCTTTATCTGAACTCCATTTTGGGACTAAGGACTACCAATAGGCCATAGAGGAAGGAAGAGAACTGGGGAGTATTCAGTGAGCTGAAATATATTCATATAGAACTGTAATGAATAGAGCTTACAGGGTGTCCCTATTCTACATGGGTCCTATCTGTTAGATTCATTTCTATCTGAACATTCTGTAACATTGCCCTCCTGAACAGGCCCCAGGATATAATTAAGGTTCAGAAAACAAAATGGCAGCTTACCTGACTGTTCTGTGAGAACCTTCTCTCAGAGTGGAAGGGTCCGGCTTTAAATCTGCCAACCTCCATCACTATGGGTCCCACACCGCACTGCAAACACAAACATGTAAACATACAAACACATAAATAGCTTTTCATCTAAACAAACCATCCAAAGAACAGATGCTAGTGACGTATTCCACACCAACCAGTCGGAAAAGAGCCAATACAGCACTCAGTATACATTTAAGTTTTTAACAAATTCTAAATACATAAATTATCTATCCACATCAACAATTTTTAAGCTTAATTTGAGACAACTAAAACTTTGAACCCAGCCTGGTCCCAAATCTGTTAGTGCTGTAAAGCCTGTGGTCATGTATCAAGACAGCACAAACAGATCTGGGACCCGGCTTTATTTGACCCAGATGGGGCTTCCCATGGTTCTTTCATAGGCTCACCTTCAGCAGCGCAGCCACTGACTCCTGGGTGGCGTTTCTGACGTCCTCCTTGTTGACGGAGAGGATCTGGTCTCCCTGCATCAGCCTCCCGTCACTCTCCACCACGCCCCCTTTCACTATGTCCGACACAAACACCCCTGTGTCGTTCCTGTTGGGGATAGAAACATCATATGAGTGAACCAGGGTTTATGTTTTGTTCGTGTGAGTGTTTGGTCTCTGTGCATGTGTCTGTCATTTGTGTGTGAGCATTTTGCAGTTAGGGTTTGATAGATTCAACACCAAATCAAATTATGCATTTTAAGTGTCATCTTTATTTGTGTAGTTCTAAAATGTTGTATTTAACTAATAGGCTCTCTCTGAGGACAATAAGGTATCTATAAATCTATTAGGTAAAAATGCAGATCAAATGCCCGCCTCCTGCTGTGGTTTGTTGAGGTCCATTTTGTTTTACCCAATAAGAGGCATGGCAGTTCAGGATCTATAGATATGTTAAGGAAAAGCAGGTTCCAAAGCAGGTAGGATTACCCAAATACACTGAAGGTAGACCTAGGTAAAAATCTAAGGTATACAGTTGAAGTCGGAAGCCAAATATATTTAAACTCAGTTTTTCACAATTTCTGACATTTAATACTAGTAAAAATTCCCTGTCTTAGGTCAGTTAGGATAACCACTTTATTTTAAGAATGTGAAATGTCAGAATAATAGTAGAGAGAATGATTTATTTAAGCTTTTATTTCTTTCATGACATTCCCAGTGGGTCAGAAGTTTACATACACTGTTGTTTAACTTGGGTCAAATGTTTCAGGTAGCCTTCCACAAGCTTCCCACAATAAATTGGGTGAATTTTGGCCCATTCCTCCTGACAGAGCTGGTGTAACTAAGTCAGGTTTGTAGGCCTCCTTGCTCGCACACACTTTTTCAGTTCTGCCCACAACTTTTCTATAGGATTGAGGTCAGGGCTTTGAGATGGCCACTCCAATACCTTGACTTTGTTGTCCTTAAGCCATTTTGCCACAACTTTGGAAGTAAGCTTGGGGTCATTGTCCATTTGGAAGACCCATTTGCAACCAAGCTTTAACTCCCTGACTGATGTCTTCAGATGTTGCTTCAATATATCCACATCATTTTCCTTCTTCATGATGCCATCTATTTTGTGAAGTGCACCAGTCCCTCCTGCAGCAAAGCACCCCCACAGCATGATGCTGCCATCCCCGTGCTTCACGGTTGGGATGGTGTTCGTCGGCTTGCAAGCCTTTCCCTTTTTCCTCCAAATAATAACGATGGTCATTATGGCCAAACAGTTCTATTTTCGTTTCATCAGACCAGAGGACATTTCTCCAAAAAGTACGATCTTTGTCCCAAGGCAGTTGCAAACCGTAGTCTGGCTTTTTTATGGCGGTTTTGGAGCAGTGGCTTCTTCCTTGCTGAGCGGCCTTTCAGGTTATGTCGATATAGGACTCGTTTTACTGTGGATATAGATACTTTTGTCCCTGTTTCCTCCAGCATCTTCACAAGGTCCTTTGCGGTTATTCTGGGATTGAGTTGCACTTTTCGCACCAAAGTACGTTCATCTCTAGGAGACAGAACGCGTCTCCTTCCTGAGCCGTATGATGGCTGCGTGGTCCCATGGTGTTTATACTTGCGTACTATTGTTTGTACAGATGAACGTGGTACCTTCAGGCATTTGGAAATTGCTCCCAAGGATGAACCAGACTTGTGGAGGTCTACCATTTTTTTTTCTGAGGTCTTGGCTGATTTCTTTTGATTTTCCCATGATGTCAAGCAAAGAGGCACTGAGTTTGAAGGTAGGCCTGAAATACATCCACAGGTACACCTCCAATTGACTCAAATGATGTCAATTAGCCTATCAGAAGCTTCTAAAGCGATGACATAATTTTCTGGAATTTTCCAAGCTGTTTAAAGGCACAGTCAACTTAGTGTATGTAAACTTCTGACCCACTGGAATTGTGATACAGTGAATTATAAGTGAAATAATCTGTCTGTAAACAATTGTTGGAAAAATTACTTGTGTCATGCACAAAGTAGATGTCCTGACCGACATGCCCAAACTATAGTTTGTTAACAAGACATTTGTGGAGTGGTTGAAAAACAAGTTTTAATGACTCCAACCTAAGTGTATGTAAACTTCCAACTTCAACTGTATCTTATCTATACATGTATCTACTAGGGCAAGGGCTGGGTATCTTTGGGATTTTTTCTTTTCCGATACCAGTTCCCGTTCAGACTCTTCAATTCGGTATCGGTTCGAGGTTTCCTTTTTCGTTTCCTATGTTGAATAAAGAACACATTTAAATCTTTAAAATGCCTAATCTTCCTCATTATATTCTCTTAATTTTCTTACTAGAACAAGTGTATATTAAAACAAGTGTGGGTCCCCCCCCGTCACCATTGATTTAACTAGTTTCTCAGCAAGTAGAGCAACTAGTCAATGACCAATGTTAATCACTGAGATAGGAAAGGTCAAACACCTTGACCCCCACTGCTCAATAACCTGTGGCCTACGCACATACTCACACTCTTGCGCACGCACACACACATGCACACACGCGCACACACACACACACACACACACACACACACACACACACACACACACACACACACACACACACACACACACACACACACACACACACACACACACACACACTATCCCCATCACCACTGCAGGCCTGACTCCTCAACAGTCTAATTGGCTCAGGCAAACAGGAGAAGCATGTTTCACACACACACACACACCGGTGGTTGCCTGAGGCTTCTCTGCTGGGGCCATTCCTGTGCTGTCTGTCTCCAGTGAGTTAGGGCTAGAGGTCACACACCTCTAACACCATGCGTTGAGAGACCCTCAAGGCGTGTGTTGTTATCTACTGGGATAACACACTGAGGATGGCTCAGCATGACCTTATGTGAGTCTGAATGAGTCAACACATTATTTAAACTATGTCCAATAATCTAATTGTGGTCTAAATGAAAAAAAACAAGATAAGTTGATTACTTGAATCAAGTGTATTAGTCCCGTGAATGGGACTAAGAACCATCGCTCTAGAGAGGCTAGTAGAGTCCTAGTTAAACTCTGATTGGTTGCTGCTTTCCCTTTGGACATCCCCTCGGGGACATTCTCCCCCTGCTCCCACCCCAATGGACATTTATCATTGTTACAGTTACATAAATATGTATATATATTATTAGTATTATTTTTATTATTGTTTCATTCACTTCACTTTTTGACCTGCACTGTTGGAGCGCCGAGCTTAAGAATTTCACTGTGCCCTGCAATTACGTCTGCGACCCTGTATATGTGACGAATAAACGAATCTAATCATCCTAGCGAAAGAAAGCTTCTCTCCAACATCTTTACAGTGTACATTTCAGGACATCCCTGTTTACGGTGTACATTTGAGGACATCCACATTTACGGTGTATATTTTAGGACATCCCTGTTTACGATGTACATTTTAAGCCATCCCTTAAATGTTTTCAGTCAAACGTCCCTATAAGACTTATAGGTTCTAGTACCTTCTCCCCACGATGCTGAGGCCCAGGCCCTGGCCGGGCTTCTTGTTCAGCTCCACGGTGAAGGCATCCCACAGGTCTTCCTCCTTGTACTGGGCCTCATCCCTGTACACGCTCAGACGCACCAGCTGAGGAGTCTGCCGCAGCACGTTGATAGCTTCGTCGTGAGTGGCCACGCGCAGGTCAATGCCATTCACCTGCGGAGATGGGGAGGGAGAGAGATTAGAGGGGGAGAGAGAGCAGGTGGAGGGAGGAGGAAGAGAGATGAAAGAGGAAGAGAGAAAAAAACAGATTTGTCAATATAAAAATGTGGCAGCAAGGGTAGAATCGATAGCATGTTATATTGTCCCTATGAATAGAAACGCCATAGGCCCAAACACACTGACAAATATGAATATTGGTGTAGGATGTGAATAATGCAACATACACAGTCAACAGCTAGCATACATGTGTGAGGGTAGGCCTATACTTTACTATAATTATATTATACTTATATTTTGAAAACCTTTTCTGGTAATAACACCACAATGTACTTAGCTTAGAGCTGAGAACCGCAACCTTATTTTAAAGTGATGCTACAGAGGTTTTGTACAATTTCAGCCAGTAGTGTTGAAAGTATTACACACAAGCCAAAACGGGTCCCCGAAAATTGTGCAATTTGTGTACAACGTCATCCATTCGTATTATATGTTACGTCCTGCAAATTATTATTTTTTAAATCCTGCAATTCGTATGATATGTTACGAATTCCAATTCGTACAATATGTTCAGAATTTGTAAGTGCTTAAGATCCCGTTCAACCTCTTTAAGGTTCCATATCAAGGGGAAATAGCCCATTAGCGCTAACATAGCCATGTATGGTTTTTCTCATAGCAGACTGAAATGGGTCGCTAATGACATTGGTTCTGCTTGAGGCACAGAATGGGTGGCCACTCTCTCACCCTCCCCCTGACCCTATCATGAGCAGTGTGAATACTACAGCTTAGCTGAGGGCCCAAAGTGAATTACTGAGGCGGGGCAATTAAGTCATAAGGGTGTGTATGTGTTGGTGTGTGCATGTATTGAAAGGGGGTTAGTGAGGTGCTTCCAGCCCCATTGACTGAGCTGCCATGACTAACTGCCCCAGTCACACCCCTAGTCTGCCTCTATAACAAAGCAAAGGGCAAAAGGGTGGCTGGCAGACAGTTAAGCTGACTATTAAGATGTCATTCTATATATCATGTCATCTATACATACACTCCCAGTCAAAAGTTTGGACACACCTACTCATTCAAGGATTTTTCTTTATTTTTACATTGTAGAATAATAGTGAAGACATCAAAACTATGAAATAAGACATATGGAATCATATAGTAACCCAAAAAGTGTTAAACAAATCAAAATATATTTTGTATTTGAGATTCTTCAAATAGCCACCCTTTGCCTTGATGACAGCTTTGCACACGCTTGGCATTCTCTCAACCAGCTTCATGAGGTAGTCACCTGGAATGCATTTCAATTAACAGGTGTGCCTAATTAAAAGTTAATTTGTGGAATGTGTTTCCTTCTTAAATGCATTTGAGCCAATAAGTTGTGTTGTGAGAAGGTATACAGAGGATAGCCCTAATTGGTAAAAGACCAAGTCCATATTATGGCAAGAACAGCTCAAATAAGCAAAGAGAAACGACAGTCCATCACCATTACTAAGACATGAAGGTCAGTCAATCCGGAAAATTTCAAGTACTTTGAAAGTTTCTTCAAGTGCAGTCAAAAAACCATCAAGCACTATCATGAAACTGGCTCTCATGAGGACCGCCACAGGAATGGAAGACCCAGAGTTACCTCTGCTGTAGAGGATAAGTTCATTAGAGTTACCAGCCTCAGAAATTGCAGCCCAAATAAATGCTTCACAGAGTTCAAGTAACAGACACATCTCAACATCAACTGTTCAGAAGAGACTGTGTGAATCAGGCCTTCATGGTCGATTTGCTGCAAAAAAACCACTACTAAAGGACACCAATAAGAAGAAGAGACTTGCTTGAGCCAAGAAACACGAGCAATGGACATCAGACCGGTGGAAATGTGTCCTTTGGTCTTGAGTCCAAATTGGAGATTTTTGGTTCCAACCACTGTGTCTTTGTGAGAAGCGGTGTGGGTGAACGGATGATCTCTGCATGTGTATTTCCCACTGTAAAGCATGGAGGAGGAGGTGTTATGGTGTGGGGGTGCTTTGCTGGTGACACTGTCTATGATTTATTTAGAATTGAAGGCACACTTAACCAGCATGGCTACCACAGCATTCTGCAGCGATACGCCATCCCATCTGGTTTGGGCTTAGTGGGACTATCATTTGTTTTTCAACAGGACAATGACCCAACCGACCTCAACCCAATTGAGATGGTTTGGGATGAGTCGGACCGCAGAGTGAAGGAAAAGCAGCCAACAAGTGCTCAGCATACGTGGGAACTCCTTCAAGACTGTTGGAAAAGCATTCAAGGTGAAGCTGGTTGAGAGAATGCCAAGAGTGTGCAAAGCTGTCATCAAGGCAAAGGGTGGCTATTTGAAGAATCTCAAATATAAAATATATTTTGATTTGTTTAACACTTTCTTGGTTACTACCGGTACATGATTCCATATGTGTTATTTCATAGTTTTGATGACTTCTACAATGTAGAAAATAGTAAAAATAAAGAAAAACCCTTGAATGAGTAGGTGTGTCCAAACTTTTGACTGGTACTGTATAATGACTATTTATACCATTCATTGTCTGTATTTATATAATTTTAGATGTAACATATGATTCAAGTGCAATTGAACAATTATTCTTCAGACTCTATGAACCAAATCCTATCTTAAGTGTCACTTATTGATATGAATGCAGTGTTATACTAGAGTGTGAAATATGTGCCCACGTCTCAAGTTAGGATTGGGTTCTCCTGTCTGATATTGTCCATTACATGGGATTGCTGAAGGTGTATCGGCACGACCACATATTCGCCAAGTCTCAGAGTAGGAGTGCTGATCTAGGATCAGTTTAGCCTTTTATATCATAAGGAATACGATTACAGGGGGGCGGGGGATCTGATCCTAAATTATGAATACGGGCCCTGTTATATTCCAATACCTCCAGGATCTGGTCCCCAGTCCAAAGTCTCCCATCCTTGGAGGCAGCTCCCTCCTCATAGACCTCGTGAATGATGATGGTCCCCTAGAGAAAGAGAAGAGAAAGAAAAGTGTGAGAAAGGGGAAAAACAAGTGATGAAATAGGAGAGGTGTGTGACACAGTAGGAGGGAACAGGGAAAAGAGAGAAGGAGAAATAGAGAGCGGGAAATGAAGAGAATAAAATGACAAGGTGAAGGAGTTCAGGAATACATGGGAGATTAGAGACAGAGTGGGACAGGTTGACACTAGCCGTAGTCTGTGTGTAGGTGTCTATGGGGGAGGGGTGTAGCTGGAGTCTGTGTGTGTAGGTGTCTATGGGGGAGGGGTGGGGCGGTGTAGCTGGAGTCTGTGTGTGTAGGTGTCTATGGCGGAGGGGTGGGGGGGGGGGTGACGGTGTGGGAGAGAGGGGTCATTCTCAGGTCATGGGGCGCATTCCAGGATATTGCTTCCTGTGGCTGAGGACTGACTGAGCACACAGAATGGCGGGGAGAGAGGAGGAGCGGGGTGTGTGTGTGTGACAGACTGCATTATTTCCTATATTCCTTTGCCATTCCAGTGCCTCCACAGCTATTTCAGACCTGGGATACTACTACCAGCTCTAAAAGCACACATAACCAAAGACTTCTAAGTGGGTGGCATATCTTTTAAGTTTGTATCATTATGGAAGTAGTAGTGGGAATTGGTCTTCTTGTAATGTTAGTGGTTGAACTTCTACTTGTTTCTTATGTATTGTTATAAAATAATGAATTGGACAAAAACCCAGTGTAAATTCTGATCTAAAACTACAGATAAATCTATGGAAAACTATGTAAAACTAACCCAGATTCTTTGTCAGTAACTGTCAGTTTGCAATCTGTTAATTGGGATCCAACAACCGTTCTGTCATAGAATATTCAAAAATACACGTTTTGTTATTATTCTACAATACAAGGGGACGCTTCAGAAACCCAGTCATCACAGAGCTGCTTTGATGAAAAGTTCCTGTGTGTGGCGTTTGCTCTTTGGCCTACCAATAGAGTGTCACAGCCCCCCACGATGCTGAGGCCCAGGCCCGTTTGGCCTTTGGAGATGTCTATGGTGGTCTCACAGCCGGGGATGATGGGACAGGTCATAGGGTCAGAGGAGGCCAGAGTGCCAGGGGTGGACGAGCGACTTGAGCCTGATGAGCGAGAGGGGGAAATTAAGATGAAGGATCGAAGAAATGTTTTCATTCTAGCCTGGTCCCAGATCTGTGTGCTTTTATCCAATTCCTCTGATTATTATTGGCATGCCATTCAATATAAGGCAATTACAAAAAATATTCAGAGGAGTTGGCTAAAGCACCTATTCATTTGATGCCAGGCTAAAATCAGACTAGAATTTATTCAGTCACTGTAAACTAGAGACTATATTATATTTGGATACTGTATCTGTTTCATTCTTCATTGTGTAAATCAGCAGAAACAGTAATGACTAACAATCACAGACGTGATTGGTATGTCAAGTGATTGGTATTGAAGTTGGGGGCACTTGTCCTATAAGTATATCACTCTGCTCTACATAACTGAGTGAATCATACTTCGTTCAGATTTTGAGTTATAA
Organism: Coregonus lavaretus; assembly: GCF_964263955.1. Classification (NCBI taxonomy): domain Eukaryota; kingdom Metazoa; phylum Chordata; class Actinopteri; order Salmoniformes; family Salmonidae; genus Coregonus; species Coregonus lavaretus. Next base: position 16,769,263 of record NC_140026.1, on the reverse strand, counting down.
CTAGCACCAATATTTAAGTTAATCTTCAGCTAAGTTGTTTACGTTCAATAAACCCAAATGCTAATGATCAATGGCATGTCCTCCTGTCAACACGACAAGCGGTTTACTCACTCCTGATTGGCTCTGACTCAGTCTGTCCCAGGGTAGCCATGGAAATGCTAGGGATGCTGGGTAGGCTGGTGGCCTGATCAGTATAGTGGGGGGGGAGGGGCGATGACTCATCTGTGCAGATTGTCAACTTCACTGAGCCTTTGGCCTTCCGCAGTAGAGAATGGACCTGAAATGTAGGAGAAAAAAAAATACACAATTGGATAGTCCCCAACAGATGGTCTAGCAGAGATTGGCAGTATTTCTGTTACATGTGTTTTAAAATACATATTTGAATTACTTCTGAATATGTTGTAATCTGAATTAAACTGGGCTGAATACACTCCAATGCATTTTGTATTTTCAAAATACAAAATAATTTTCTATACCATTTATTTTATAGCGGTTTACATTTTGTGGCTACCCTTTCACCCTGCATTGGTATCATACGTCTGATAGCACTATGGTGTGAAAAAAGTGACTGCTAAATGAACTAAATATAAATATTAAGTATTTGGAAGGTACATACAGTGGGGGAAAAAAGTATTTAGTCAGCCACCAATTGTGCAAGTTCTCCCACTTAAAAAGATGACAGAGGCCTGTAATTTTCATCATAGGAACACGTCAACTATGACAGACAAAATGAGAAGAAAAAAAATCCAGAAAATCACATTGTAGGATTTTTTTATGAATTTATTTGCAAATTATGGTGGAAAATAAGTATTTGGTCAATAACAAAAGTTTCTCAATACTTTGTTATATACCCTTTGTTGGCAATGACACAGGTCAAATGTTTTCTTTAAGTCTTCACAGGGTTTTCACACACTGTTGCTGGTATTTTGGCCCATTCCTCCATGCAGATCTCCTCTAGAGCAGTGATGTTTTGGGGCTGTCGCTGGGCAACACGGACTTTCAACTCCCTCCAAAGATTTTCTATGGGGTTGAGATCTGGAGACTGGCTAGGCCACTCCAGGACCTTGAAATGCTTCTTACGAAGCCACTCCTTCGTTGCCCGGGCGGTGTGTTTGGGATCATTGTCATGCTGAAAGACCCAGCCACGTTTCATCTTCAATGCCCTTGCTGATGGAAGGAGGTTTTCACTCAAAATCTCACGATACATGGCCCCATCCAAAGCATGATGTTTCCACCCCCATGCTTCACAGTAGGTATGGTGTTCTTTGGATGCAACTCAGCATTCTTTGTCCTCCAAACACGACGAGTTGAGTTTTTACCAAAAAGTTATATTTTGGTTTCATCTGACCATATGACATTCTCCCAATCCTCTTCTGGATCATCCAAATGCACTCTAGCAAACTTCAGATGGGCCTGGACATGTACTGGCTTAAGCAGGGGGACACGTCTGGCACTGCAGGATTTGAGTCCCTGGCGGCGTAGTGTGTTACTGATGGTAGGCTTTGTTACTTTGGTCCCAGCTCTCTGCAGGTCATTCACTAGGTCCCCCGTGTGGTTCTGGGATTTTTGCTCACCGTTCTTGTGATCATTTTGACCCCACGGGGTGAGATCTTGCGTGGAGCCCCAGATCGAGGGAGATTATCAGTGGTCTTGTATGTCTTCCATTTCCTAATAATTGCTCCCACAGTTGATTTCTTCAAACCAAGCTGCTTACCTATTGCAGATTCAGTCTTCCCAGCCTTGTGCAGGTCTACAATTTTGTTTCTGGTGTCCTTTGACAGCTCTTTGGTCTTGGCCATAGTGGAGTTTGGAGTGTGACTGTTTGAGGTTGTGGACAGGTGTCTTTTATACTGATAACAAGTTCAAACAGGTGCCATTAATACAGGTAACGAGTGGAGGACAGAGGAGCCTCTTAAAGAAGAAGTTACAGGTCTGTGAGAAATTTGCAAATAAATTCAATAAAAATCCTACAATGTGATTTTCTGGAGAAAAAAAATCTCAATTTGTCTGTCATAGTTGACGTGTACCTATGATGAAAATTACAGGCCTCTCTCATCTTTTTAAGTGGGAGAACTTGCACAATTGGTGGCTGACTAAATACTTTTTCCCCCCACTGTATGTAAAAAATTAACAATTGCAAAGCATGCTGGGTATTATTTTAATGAGCTCTGCCCCAAAACAATACCCAGTGTGCTTTGCAGTGAATTTTGGCATGTTAATTTTGACATTTGCATTTAGGTCATTTAGCACACACGCTTATCCAGAGTGACTTGCTTAACTAAGGTAGTTAAACACAACATATCACAGTCAGAGCAAGTAACGCGTTTTTGTAACCGTTACTGAGAATGTTGTTGCTGTTCGGGCCGGCTACTTGCAAATTTATTTTTGTATTTTATTTTGATATATTGATCTTTATGGTATTTTCTATATGTATTTAGTAATTTTTGCCCATCCCTGTGGTCTATAAATGTTAAACTAACACTCAAACTATGTAAAATGTATGTATATGTAACAAAAAACCTGTAAAAACAAAGTAATAAAAAAAAATAAAGAAACACTCAACAAACGAATCAACCAACTATCCATTAACCCTGGCCGTAGGGTGTGTCTAAAATGGCTGCAGAGGCAGATCTTACCCTCTCCACAGTGTAGCCCACCACTGGTTCATCCTCCACAGCCAGGAGTTTATCTCCAGATTTGATGCTGCCGTCCTGCATAGAGTAACACAGGACTGGTGTTAGAGAATGTTTTTAATCTTAAAATATGTCCATCCAATTAGCATAACATGTAGGATGTCCAATATTATTTTCTGTACAGCATTGTTCTTCAAAACTGCTCCTGGACAGCTACAGGTTGTATATGCTTTTGTTCCAACCCAGCACTTTATTGATTGAACTAATCAAGGTCCTAGTAGTTTTATCAGGTGGGTTAGCGCTAGGATGGAACAAAAGCCAGCTCACCTTGTGGGTCCAAAGGACCAGGATTGAAGAACACTGCTATAGAGGACACCTGTTTGAATCAGGAGAGTAAGACAGAGTGACATACCTTTCCTGCTGGTCCTTTTTCAGTTATACTCTGAATCACCACCCCATTCTTGGAGTCATCCTCACTGAAATTGATGCCGAATCCACCCTCCTCCTAGAGTTCAAAATAGATAATGTACTTGAATTTTCTTCAATACCTCCCTGTCAACCATAATTATAGACACAGTGAATCATGCATGATGACACATTAAACATGAAGAAAGCGAGCTATTGATAACCAGAAACATCACAATGCAAGAACGGTTTGTTTTGTAAATTGTGAGGCAGTTTGGAACATTATGGTTCTACATCAGGGGTGTCCAATCTGGACCGCAGGGGGTTTAAGTAAAACAATAAATAAAAATGGGGGGGGGGGGGGGCTGTGAACTAAATATACTTTAAAATGACTAATACCAAATCGAAATTGTGTAGAGATGATAATGGACCTACATTCATACACTTTCTTGACTGTGTCCAGCTTGCCAATAATCACTTAAATTAAACCTAGGCAGTCAAGGAGCATCGGATATTTTAAAAAACGATGGCAAGAGGACTATCTTTTGCTAATTTTGACGGCGAGGAAATATAACCCATTTTCAGTGCGGCCCACCGGACCTCGTTGAAGACCGAATGCGGCCCCCAGGGCAATATTCATTTTTCACCCCTGTCCTATATCAAGGACTATTGTAAAAAGAAAATCTGACAATAATAAAGAGTGACTGGAGCAGCAAACTAGTACCAGGGTGTTCATTAAGTTAGAAACAGGAGAAAAATTGTCAGAAACCGAAAGAAACAGGGAGGTACTATCTGAACATGACCAATAAGAAACACTCGTTTTAGTTTTCGGTTTGCTAGGGTATGCCCTAATGAACACGACCCAGTTCTACTCAGCATCTTGACACGGCATGATCTTTTGTTCCTGGAGAGTGAGAGGAAGTAACAGGAAAGTATGTGTCTGGTATGTGCCCATACCAGATGTTGCCTTCATACCATGATCCTCTAATAGACTATTATATAATAAACCATGTGGACAGACAGCTAGGCTGAGACTCCCATCCAGGTGTTTGGCTTGTCAGAAGACCCATTAAACTAGAATAGGTTCACATCCTCTTTACTCTCCCTGTCTATCCTGCTCTCTCTCAGTTTCTAGGATAGATTACTGTCCTCCCTCTCTCATTGTCCTCCCTCTCTCTTGTAGCAGCCAATTAGAATAGAGAATAGGCCCCTTTGCTCCCTCCCTCTCTCTCCCTGAAGAGGTCTGAGCCTATGTTAACGAATAGCAGAGCAGCATCGGAGAGTCTCAAGGTAACTCACCTTCGGCAGAATGACGTGCTGCACATATTTCAACATGTCGACATCGATCGCCGAGGGTGCAATGGAAGTACATGTTTCTAGCTGTGAGAAAATGATGAATATGAGAGTGAAAGTGTAGAAGATAGAGCCTTTGTCATTGAGCTGCTTCATACCTTCAGGCCGTTTTCAATCAGAAAAAGTATCTACACATACACAGGATGACAGGGAGACAGTGTGTGAATATGTGTCTGTTTGTTCCTGTGTGAGAAGTACATATCATGGGTGTATGCATGTGACATGGTTGTGTGTGTTTACCTCTGTCTGGGGCTCCAGGGTGTCTCCATGCTCCCTCACTGGTCCTACAGCCATCTGGTTGAGAGCATCTGTGTTCCTGTCCACCAGTCATAACTCAAGAGTAAATCACTAGTCACTGCTTCAGGACACATAGCTTTCTGTCTGTCTGAGACCCATAGCTCATGAGTGTGTCGCAAATGGCACCCTATTCCCTATACAGTGCACTACTTTGGTCAGAAATAGTGAACAATGTAGGGAATAGGGTGCCATTTGGGATGCATCACGAGTCTGTGAACCACACAGTCTAATTGAGGCTGTCAGTTGAGTTAAGTAGCGTGTGTTCCTGCCTGCCTTATTTTGGCCTGACATAAGTAGTCTTCCATGATCATGTGACCTTACCAGGAATAACGCAGGAGACAATGGAAGGAGACACCTTGGAGTATTGTGATGCCTGTCTGCACTGATTTCAGTTTAGATCAGTCTAAACAGTCTTTTGTAACACCACAGCTCTCTCTACTGGGCTTTGTATGGTGATGTTATTAGGCTTAAAATAGTCCTCTGCTATTGAAGGGGCTCTGCTACAGAATCTATAAATGTTTGTCATTGTAAAGAATTGGGATGAGTGATTATACTGCTTTATGCAAGGCAGAAATTAGTTGAACTTGGTGGTTCAGTTGAAAATATACTTGGTGGGGGATGGAAATAAGGACTTGTGATATATTTCCTTGGTTCTTCAAATACACTACCTGATCAAAATGATCTTGACCTTCGACAGGGCGCTTTTGATGATGGAGGAGGCATTCTGGTGACTCCGCCCATACAGAATCTGCCCATTGATCTAATAGGGTGCAGAAATTAACAATATGGAATTTCTTACTACTGTCTAACGTACCACGTTATTCAATTCAGCAACTGGCATTAGTTTTGCTTCCTTCCTGCAAACCTCAGATAATATTGTCGAGATTAGATATCAAATCAGACAGGAAAAGCTCAATCAAGACATAATGTGATTTAGTACATAAAACACAGTAATACCCACTGGGCACCAACTCCTGGTTAAAAACCACCAATCTATAGCGTCGGTGACCACTACATTACTAATCCAAGCTCCTCACCTCCAACAGTTCATCCCCTACCACAATGCGACCATCTTTGCCGGCGGCTCCAGTGGGGTCGATCCCGACCACAAACACACTCATGTGGGAGCGGTCGCGGTTGCCAGCCAGACTAAGGCCCAGGCCAGTCTTCCCTTTCTCCAGCTCAATCATGTGCAGCAGCCCCGGAAGGCTGCCGTAGCGCTGAATGATGTTCTCTGTAGAGAACAGTGGATAGATTGAAATGAGTCGAAACACTGAAACATCATACAGATGAATGTGAATACAGTTGCAGGCTTGACTAGAACCTGTGTGTGTTGTATAATATAATTATGTGAAATTATTGACTATATAATCAAATAGCTTTCCATGTAGTGTTTGGCATAGATTTTCGCTGGATAGCTTTTCTTGACTTGCTATACTCATACATCCAAGTCATGAATGGGAATTAAACAACTTTTAACAAAAATCATAGTCAGTGGTTCTAAACTAAAGGATCACATCAAATGCAAAGTCATACTCAACACATCTCACATTAGAGTCAAATATGTCATCGTTTCAACTTACAAAGACACTGCCAAACCTAGGTTTGTATTGATCCTGACAGACAGACAGGCCTCTCTCTCTATCTCTCAGTGGAATGGATAGTATTCAGAGGAGACCATGTTGTTCTGGGCTGTGTGCCACAGACTGTACTGTCCCATCACTCCTGTACTAATCTCACTGACTCACCTCATCAATCTGATCCCCACAGGACGGACACACACACACACACACACACACACACACACACACACACACACACACACCAGGGGCCCAGAAGGGACTATACTGTCCATAATCAGAAGAGCCTGAGGCCCCATTCAGAAACCACCCCTTTCCCTACCCCGCTGACGCTTCATTTTAATAATTAGATAGGTATAATATGATTGTGCTAGCCTAGTTCACTTGCCTTGAGAGCCTAGTAGCCAGACTTAGTGCTTGAAGTAGACTGAAATAGGTGCTTGTACCTATTTTGGGTGTACCGGTGTGTTCCGGCCCAATTCAAGCACTGGCAAGACTATGATTGCGCAGATCAGGTCATGTTCAAAATGCAATGTGGATGCCCTCTAGTGGCCGCTAGGTGGTAGCACATGAGAGTAGGCATGCCAAGAGGGAGCTGGCTGAATCCATGGAAACAAACCCTAGTGCCTACCCACTGATGAATTGGTAGGACTTTCACCTATCATATATATTCAGTTCTATTCGAGTGCCTATGGAGTGGGGGCTAGGAGGGTTTTCTGGATGGGGTCCATCCATGGTCTTGTTCATTGTATAATGATCCATAATAACAACGTGAGCACCCAGATAACATAACATAGTTAGCCAACTTCGGTCCAATGAGTGACCTTTCATGAAGAAGGAGGAAGTTGCCCTTATTGATCGGTTTTGAGTGTTTAAGGGGAGGGTAAACTGTCCCTAGATCTGTTCATAGTCACACTCACTCCAGCTGTAGCCAAACTCATCCTTGTCTTCCGTCTGGGCCTGTCTGTCGGGAATCTCTGTCAGGGTATCGGTGTCTGTCTCTCCGACGTGGGGAACCACGGGAAGGGAGAGGTGAGGAGTAGTGGACGATGTCTTTCCCACTTCCCTCTTTGGCGGCTGCCACATCACAGAAGTATCAGGACAATAGAGTTGTAGTGTGGCAAAAAGGCAGATAATCATTTAGTTTCAGCGTAGCAGGTTTAGCTGACTACAACCTAAAGCTGTACTGTTAAGTTGAGTCGGTAAAGTACGTTTTAGTCAGTCGTGCAGGTGGACCCTTTAAAACGGGGTCACCCTACTTTTTAAGGATGTATTTTTAGTTTATATGACTAAACTGTTATTTGACTAAACTGCTGTAAGCAAAGCATTCCATTGATTCAAGTCATAAGTAGTGTATTTTTAGATTACCTCAATATTCAAGACTGAGTTTAATAACAAATGTTCCTTACTGATAGAATTCAATCCAACCATTGTCCATCTGATAACACATTCAAATGGACACTTACCTTATGAAGCAAGTGCAACACAATCCAAGACAAAACTTGGATTATTTTGATCAATTTAGGAAAATTAAAAATAATTTTGATTCAGAATCAAAAAATTGCATATTTTTTGCAAGAGATTAAAATGGGCACGTTTCAATTTCGACATTTCAATGTTCTATTTGTAACCAACAAAACACAAAAAAGAAAAAGGGATTCAGATAGGTTTAGTGGAAATGTGTTAGGACAGCATGTATGCATGTAAGGCCTGTCCAATATATGTGTCTCCACATATATTCCATAACACAACCGTACAAGTATACATGGGAATAGAAGGTGAAAAGCACGACAACACAAAGACCCACAAACCTTAAACGGAGTAGGAGTGAAAGGGTTAGTTGGGGAGAGGCGTAGGAATAGTCTACTGTGACTCTCAACCTCCTACAGAGAACAGAGAAGAGTCAGTGACTTTCAGTGAGATAGACAACAAAGGACTAGGACAACATTGTGAAACTAAGGGCAGAAACTTCACTCCACCGCTATGATGGAGAGTGTGAGTGAAGTGCTAGGTCTACTAAAAATCGTAATTTGATAAGCTAAATAAGATTTATCCCAGGTGTCTCAAACTCGATTCCTGAAGGGTCAGCTGTATTCAGTCACATATTTGCTGGTCATGATGAGACATGAACTTGATAGGTGAATAGTATAATGTACACAGATGTAAATCATTTGGCATGAAAAAAGTGTACACAAAGCCCTGCGGGAATTTGGTTTGAGACTTCCACGACAATACAACATCAAGTTACAGGCGTTGTCCCCTAAGGTTACAAGACCAGGGCCCAAACACTTCAAAATACTTGAGCTGTTTATTTTTATTTTTTTATTTTACCTTTATTTAACTAGGCAAGTCAGTTAAGAACAAATTCTTATTTACAATGACGGCCTACACCGGCCAAACCCGGACGACGCTGGGCCAATTGTGCGCTGCCCTACGGCCGGTTGTGATACAGCCTGGAATCGAACCAGGGGGTCTGTAGTGACGCCTCAAGCACTGAGATGCAGTGCCTTAGACCACTGCGCCACTCGGGAGCCCTGCTGTGCTTGGTTTCCTTTGGTTTCAGTACAGTGGAACCAATGGAATAGTCCCAAAAGTGCAAACGATGTGCTAAATCCAGTGCACCTCAAGTATTTGAAAGTATTTGACATAGGTCTGAAGGTTACATAGAGACACTGACCTTGTCATTATTGCACCGCACCATGGCTGTCGCTCTCTCCTCGTTGGTGTCTGTGGTTGAGGACTGTTGTGTACAAGAGGGACGGAGACATGAAAAATACACTGCTAGGCATTGCCATCAAATGTCATATCAGCAAAGGCTGAACTTCCAACGGTGAGGCATCATACTGTATTTCATTAGTGAGGCTTGCATGGGACATGTCTAAAGTAAAAGCATCCATATATATTAAAAACGTTTGTTTGAATGTAACAGAAAAAGTAGCCTGAGCGAAACTTCAATTGTTATTGTCTTTCTTCATGAGTTGTGGTTGTATTGGCAGATTATGGATTGCCCTTGGTCAGAGTGGGTAGTATATACACATTGGGAAAACTAAAATGGTGATGTGTCCAGTGAGGTAGGCAGCTCATTATCAATATTCCACCCAGGCCTGACCACATCTCACCCAGGAGCTGACTTAATATATTCTGCTTGCCAACCAGAAACCACCACAGCAACATTCAGTGAACCTTGTGGTTTGGGGTACTGGACATATTAGCTATTGTGTTATTTTAGCTTTTCCTGTTCCTCTTCCTCAGTTCACAAAACGTTATAAGCCAGTATCCCAGGCAGACACAATCTATTCCTGGACTCAAAAGCACTTTCAATGGAGATTCTCCACTGAGCATGCTTTTGAGTTCATTAGTATAATTAATCTGGGTCTGGGAAACTGGGCCAAAGAGAAAATATTCTACACAAAGAGTATTATACACTGTAGGATTGACCCCCCACAAAAAGCAAACCTTGAGCAGCAAAAGAAAGCAGCCTACATGAAGGAAGATTGGACACTGGGTCACGCACACACACACACACACACACACAGAGACAGAGACAGAGTAGAGCTACAGACAGTCTAACCTGAAGCGGAGGGGCAGGAGATAATAAGCTGGCAGAGGTTTGAATAGTGGGTCGTGGGTTAGACCCGGGGTGGGTGTTCAGCCGCAGAAGAAAGGGTAGGGGCGCCTTCTAAAAGCAACACAGGGGATCAACAGCAAGTCAAGGATACAGAAGTTGAAGGAAATGAAATGTGGCAGCAGAGCCCTGACAAAAATGTAATCAGAGGCTGTCCAGGAAAGAAGGGAATAGCCAAGAAAAATAGATGTTCAAAAGTAAAAACAGCTCTGGAGTCATTCAAATTATTGCAAAATGAGCGAATGGTAATGAATGTCCTCAAGGAGACCAGTGTTTTTTTTCTTTCTTAGAACCAAACAATACATTTTTCAGAAAATCCTCAAGGCTGCTTTTGGATTATTCACCAGTGACACAGAAGAGTAGAAGAAGGCCTTAAAGGGGAACTGCTAGAAAGCATAATTACGATCTGTAGGTGGGTCCCAGTGGCATCATTTAAAAGAGAAAGAGCAATACACACCTGCCCCGTAGCAGTTAACCTTTCTAGCATATAGCATTTTATATCTATTTTTTTCCCTATGGATGCACTCAGATTCAAATTTTTATTTGGGTCTCTTTTTGCACGTTTCTGTTGCATGCACATACAGTAGCCTATAAGCAAGTCTGAAAACTTCTGGATGGAGAGATAAAGCAACATCGACTCTACTGATGTGCAAAGAGAGAGATAGAGGGAGGAAGAAAGAAAGAAAGCAGTACAAATAAACAGAGAGAGCGAGAGATTACCTGGCACATTTGATAAGGCAAGCATTTTAAAGCGGTGCTGTATTTCTCTATGACTGGTGACGAAGCAGGGCTACAGTGGGACTCGGGCTGAGGAAGAGGTGCATGCTGGACTGGTTAGATGAAGGTTAGTGGAAGGTTGCGGAAAAGGTCCGGAAAGCTTCAACCATGCATGAAAATGAATGATTGGAAGTTGGATATCAAGGTATGTTGGCTATTGCAAAGCTGGCAGCAATTTCAGTAGGATTTTAGTTAGTCATGCTTTTGGAGCCTAATGGTGCTTTCAAACCAATGAAGATAATGCAGGAAAAATACAGTCAGCCAAATGTTTAGAAGTTTCCGTTGAACTTTTAGTGAAATGGATCCTGTCAAGGAGTCTGTCAACGAATTGAATATGAGCAAAAGCCTTTCTCAAACCTCAAATCCATCCTCTCGCAAAGCACACTCTCGGGTATGAAAGCAACCCTAATAGCCAGTCATGCTTTTGAAGCTTTGTCACATATATAGATAGCTACTGTAGTCTTTGTTGGATACAGGATGGTTAAGTAGCTTTTTGAAGTACATTTTGTATTAAAATGGGATAATTAATGGTTTGAGATTAGGAAATAAAGTATTGTTGTTGAAAGACATTTGCCACACAGCTAGCATGCCAACACAGTGAGCTAGCATGCCAACACAGGGAGCTAGCATGCCAACACAGGGAGCTAGCATGCCAACACAGGGAGCTAGCATGCCAACACAGGGAGCTAGCATGCCAACACAGGGAGCTGGCATGCCAACACAGGGAGCTGGCATGCCAACACAGGGAGCTGGCATGCCAACACAGGGAGCTGGCATGCCAACACAGGGAGCTAGAGGGCTCACCCTGGGCCTGTGGACGATACTCTGGACGAGGAACACTACAGTGTTTCCTGCCCTGCGGATGGCCTCCACAGCCTGCTCGTGACTGGCATCTCTCAGGTCCACGCCATCCACCTGATACATTCCAAAGAAACAAACAAATAATTAATAGGTTATCACTGTGCAATAACCATTTTGCCATGTCAAAGTAAATACATGCTACTGTGAAATAATATAGATGGGTGTACCTCAACAACCCTGTCTCCAGTCTTCAGGGTTCCGTTGCGGCCGGCGGGGCTGTCCTCCAGGATGTGTTTGATGAAGATGCCCCGCATCACCTCACCGTTGCTGAGGCGACTGCCCATCCCTCTGCCCCCCACGATGCTGATGCCAAGGGACTTGCCCGCTTCTTTTTTTAGCTCCACCCTGAGAGAGATGACACGCATTGTCAAATATATTTTTAAAAGGAGGTTCTCTATTGTACCACCACCACCTCCAGGCTGTGTAAGGGCTATTTTACCAAGAAGGAGAGTGATGGAGTGCTGCATCAGATGACCTGGCCTCCACAATCCCCCGACCTTAACCAAATTGAGATGGTTTGGGATGAGTCAGATGATAGAGTGAAGGAAAAGCAGCCAACAAGTGCTCAGCATACGTGGGAACTCCTTCAAGACTGTTGGAAAAGCATTCCAGGTGAAGCTGATTGAGAGAATGCCAAGAGTGTGCAAAGCTGTCATCAAGGCAAAGGGTGGCTATTTGAAGAATCTCAAATATAAAATATATTTGATTTGTTGAATTCTTTTTTGGTTACTACATGATGTGTTATTTCATAGTTTTGATGTCTTCACTATTATTCTACAATGTAGAAAATAGTAAAAATTAAGAAAAACCCTTGAATGAGTAGGTGTGTCCAAACTTTTGACTGGTACTGTAGATATATGGTTGATATAAGACTTGTGTATGGTAGATAGGGACTTGCCCGCTTCTTTTTTTAGCTCCACCCTGAGAGAGATGACACGCATTGTAAAATATATTTTAAAAAGGGGGTTCTCTATTGTACCACTTCTTGGGACACAGTTGGCCAACTCCTGTAATTTGATTTATTTGCAAACAAAGTAAAGAATTACATGTGACATTGAAGGAGGAAAATGGCTTGTGTAAGAACCTCACCTATTGAATACAAATTCAAGAGAGTGCAACGTTACAGAAGGTTCAACAATTTAAAATGTAAATGATTCTCTGTTGTATAAAATGGGGCATTGTGTCGGGTCGGTAAATTAGGTAGACTTGATGTGATTCTCTGTCTTTTAGATTAGGGTGTGTGTCAGTTGGCTACATTTCTATTTGTGACATTCTAAACGTTGCAGCCCATTGAGTTAGCCTCAGCTATTAATAATCCTGGTGGGCCACAGTGTTTGCTGATTTCCTCTTGATTGTCATTGATTGGACAGAGAGTGCCACAGACTTGCGTTCGCTTGCCTAAATCAGTCACTGATTAGAATCAGCAGACAGTGTAGAGCACCTCTCGAGGACAGGAGGTGAGGTGAGGATACCGGTTTTGAACAACATTACTATCACAAAACAGAACACAGACAGTGGGTAATATACGTATGCAGGGTCTAGCCCAGTTCCAAAGCAGTATAACTACTGCCATAAACCTTGGCTTGACGTCCAAAGCAGTGCTTATTGCTTATTTACCCAATCAGATTTGTTTTCTTAACATTAGAGTTGGAAAGAGGGTATACCCCTATCTTTGCCATGATAACTTCTTAAATTAACCCATAGGAAGTCACACCCAGTTGACTACTTTAAAATAGTGAAAGCCTTCAATGGCGCTTCCTTCCCATGCTAAAACTGGCTTTGTGGAAAGGGCACCCTCTATCCAACTCTATGTTCTGGACCAAGCCAAAGTCAAACTTCCTACTCACTTCCTGGGCTGGTTCCAGTTACTGAAGGTGGCACTCTGTAGCTCGCTCTCCTCTCCCTCTCCATCCTCCCGCTCTGGGAGTTCTGGGATTTCTCTTCTGCAAAGGGACAAACCGAAAACAGCAGCCTTTGTAAACCTTAGCTTGAATGATAGTTATCGACTTGTTTTGGTACTGTCTGGAGTACAACAAAATAATGTTGTAAAAGTTGGTCTATGCTTGAAATCAAAAGCATATGAGTTTAGTGAGGGCATCGTTATGAAAATAACTTTCTATAATATATTACTTCTATAAAGTTTTATAAAGTTTGAGCTTACATTGGGGCCGGAGGAGCATCAGAGAAGACGTCATCTTTAGGCTGCTCCAGGCTGGCCTTGTACTCCTCCAGATACTCCACGGGGACATAGGTGATGCTGAGAACACACGTGCGCACACACACCAATGGACCTCAGCACACTCCTAACAACAACCTGACCAAGATGTCATCATCACTGCAAATACCCCAAAAATATATATCCTATCCATAAACATATGACACGAGAGTTCAACTTTGTGTGCAAGCATGTCAATATTCATCATTAGGAATGACATGAACGTTTAACAAAGCATTAGTGTGGAAGAGCCTGCATTCGTATGTCACCCCATATGGCAGAAAGGGTACTTTAACAAAATGACTTGTATTTATTCATAGACGTCTAATCTACATTCAGGAGCTCGCCTGTTTTTCTCCCCATCCAAATTAACTGTGCGGCACAAGATTGCAGGAGGGGAAGGAATGAACTCTACATTTCTCCGGCAATGCATTCTGCCTATCATGAGCCCAAGGTGAGCCGTCAATTAATAATGTAGCAGACGTCCCGCATAACTATCCAAAACAGATGTTTGCGTCGTTCATAAATGTCTGGGCCAATAAAGTTGGCTCGAATTGAATTGAGTGCCGGAATTCTTTCCAAAATATGTCATGGCGGTTTGAAGGGAACATCAATTGGAACACCAATTCTTAATTTACTGGAACAGAAGAGAACGTTCCAAAATATTAAGAATGTAATGAAGGGGAAGTGGTAAAGAGCATAGGTCCGCTTTGGTAGGCCCAGTTTAAAGCAATTCAATCGTGATTAGTTGATTCTAAAGCACACACACTTACACTTGAGTGAAGATGACAGATCTAACAACGATGGACTGATTCGTACTTCAACATTAGGACATGCAGACACTGAGGTACTTGAATCCCTGTTCATTCAAACAGCAATTAAAATGCCTCCAAAAACAGATGACGGAAGGAACAAGTGAATTAGTGTGTGATGGGGTGGACACAGCGAAGTCCAAAAAGTGCAAAATCAATCGTTATCGCCACACAAATGGACCTGCAAGCCCCATAGTCCCAGAAAAGAATGTCAATGTAGTGTTAAGGATGAAGTTTTAATGGTTAGTTGTGCAGTCCAGTGAGAGATTTATCCAGATACATTGACTTTGTGTTAGGACTGCGTTAACTTGACTACCTGTGCACATGGACACGAGTAGAAGCTTAGCTGCCACACCAAAAAAAATGGTTTTGGAGATATATCTGTGTTGGTATTGGCAATATTAAATATGCTGTATTTAAAAAAAAATCAGCAAAGCATTGATTAGCTATAAGATTATCTGATCTGGTGAAATTTAATGGCCACAGATTTCAACATCATTTGACAATATCTTGAATTATTAATGATTGAATTGTGAATTTAAGAAGTTTGCTCTATTTTTAACTTAACTGGTCAGACTAAGGTTTGTGTATGGTAGATATAAGGTACAGTGGGGAAAAAAGTATTTAGTCAGCCACCAATTGTGCAAGTTCTCCCACTTAAAAAGATGAGAGAGGCCTGTAATTTTCATCATAGGTACACGTCAACTATGACAGACAAAATGAGAATTTTTTTTCTCCAGAAAATCACATTGTAGGATTTTTAATGAATTTATTTGCAAATTATGGTGGAAAATAAGTATTTGGTCAATAACAAAAGTTTCTCAATACTTTGTTATATACCTTTTGTTGGCAATGACACAGGTCAAACGTTTTCTGTAAGTCTTCACAAGGTTTTCACACACTGTTGCTGGTATTTTGGCCCATTCCTCCATGCAGATCTCCTCTAGAGCAGTGATGTTTTGGGGCTGTCGCTGGGCAACACAGACTTTCAACTCCCTCCAAAGATTTTCTATGGGGTTGAGATCTGGAGACTGGCTAGGCCACTCCAGGACCTTGAAATGCTTCTTACGAAGCCACTCCTTCGTTGCCCGGGCGGTGTGTTTGGGATCATTGTCATGCTGAAAGACCCAGCCACATTTCATCTTCAATGCCCTTGCTGATGGAAGGAGGTTTTCACTCAAAATCTCACGATACTGGCCCCATTCATTCTTTCCTTTACACGGATCAGTCGTCCTGGTCCCTTTGCAGAAAAAGAGCCCCAAAGCATGATGTTTCCACCCCCATGCTTCACAGTAGGTATGGTGTTCTTTGGATGCAACTCAGCATTCTTTGTCCTCCAAACACGACGAGTTCAGTTTTTACCAAAAAGTTCTATTTTGGTTTCATCTGACCATATGACATTCTCCCAATCATCTTCTGGATCATCCAAATGCACTCTAGCAAACTTCAGACGGGCCTGGACATGTACTGGCTTAAGCAGGGGGACACGTCTGGCACTGCAGGATTTGAGTCCCTGGCGGCGTAGTGTGTTACTGATGGTAGGCTTTGTTACTTTGGTCCCAGCTCTCTGCAGGTCATTCACTAGGTCCCCCCGTGTGGTTCTGGGATTTTTGCTCACCGTTCTTGTGATCATTTTGACCCCACGGGGTGAGATCTTGCGTGGAGCCCCAGATCGAGGGAGATTATCAGTGGTCTTGTATGTCTTCCATTTCCTAATAATTGCTCCCACAGTTGATTTCTTCAAACGAAGCTGCTTACCTATTGCAGATTCAGTCTTCCCAGCCTGGTGCAGGTCTACAATTGTGTTTCTGGTGTCCTTTGACAGCTCTTTGGTCTTGGCCATAGTGGAGTTTGGAGTGTGACTGTTTGAGGTTGTGGACAGGTGTCTTTTATACTGATAACAAGTTCAAACAGGTGCCATTAATACAGGTAACGAGTGGAGGACAGAGGAGCCTCTTAAAGAAGAAGTTACAGGTCTGTGAGAGCCAGAAATCTTGCTTGTTTGTAGGTGACCAAATACTTATTTTCCACCATAATTTGCAAATAAATTCATAAAAAATCCTACAATGTGATTTTCTGGATTTTTTTTCTCAATTTGTCTGTCATAGTTAACGTGTACCTATGATGAAAATTACAGGCCTCTCTCATCTTTTTAAGTGGGAGAACTTGCACAATTGGTGGCTGACTAAATACTTTTTTTCCCCACTGTATGTGTATGGTAGATATATGGTTGATATAAGACTTGTGTATGGTACACTACTAGTCAAAAGTTTGGACACACCTACTCATTCAAGGGTTTTTCTGTATTTTTACTATTTTTGTAGAATAATAGTGAACAAATCAAAACTATGAAATAACACACATGGAATCATTTAGTAACCACAAAAGTGCTAAACAAATCAACATATATTTTATATTTGAGATTCTTCAAATAGCCACCCTTTGCCTTGATGACAGCCTTGCACACGCTTGGCATTCTCTCAACCAGCTTCATGAGGTAGTCACCTGGAATGCATTTCAATTAACAGGTGCGCCATCTTCAAAGTTAATTTGTGGAATTTATTTCCTTCTTAATGCGTTTGAGCCAATCAGTTGTGATGTGACAAGGTAGGGGGGGTATCAGAAGATAGCCCTATTTGGTAAAAGACCAAGTCCATATTATGGAAAGAACAGCTCAAATAAGCAAAGAGAAATGACAGTCAATCATTACTTTTAAGACATGAAGGTCAGTCAATACGGAAAATGTCAAGAACTTTGACAGTTTCTTCAAGTGCAGTCGCAAAAACCATCAAGCGCTATGATGAAACTGGCACTCATGAGGACCGCCACAGGAATGGAAGACCCAGAGTTACCTCTGCTGCAGAGGATAAGTTCATTAAAGTTACCAGCCTCAGAAATTGCAGCCCAAATAAATGCTTCACAGAGTTCAAGTCACAGACACATCTCAACATCAACTGTTCAAAGGAGACTGTGTGAATCAGGCCTTCATGGTCGAATTGCTGCAAAGAAACCACTACAAAAACACACCAATAAGAAGAGACCTTCTTGGGGCAAGAAACACGAGCAATGGACATTAGACCGGTGGAAATTGTCCAAATTTGAGATTTTTGGTTCCAACCGCCGGATGATCTCTGCATGTGTAGTTCCCACCGTAAAGCATGGAGGAGGTGTTATGGTATGGGGGTGCTTTGCTGGTGACACTGTCTGTGATTTATTTAGAATTCAAGGCACACATAACCAGCATGGCTACCACAGCATTCTGTAGCGATACGCCATCCCATCTGGTTTGGGCTTAGTGGGACTATCATTTGTTTTTCAACAGGACAATGACCCAACACACCTCCAGGCTGTGTAAGGGCTATTTTACCAAGAAGGAGAGTGATGGAGTGCTGCATCAGATGACCTGGCCTCCACAATCCCCCGACCTTAACCAAATTGAGATGGTTTGGGATGAGTCAGATGATAGAGTGAAGGAAAAGCAGCCAACAAGTGCTCAGCATACATGGGAACTCCTTCAAGACTGTTGGAAAAGCATTCCAGGTGAAGCTGATTGAGAGAATGCCAAGAGTGTGCAAAGCTGTCATCAAGGCAAAGGGTGGCTATTTGAAGAATCTCAAATATAAAATATATTTGATTTGTTTTTACACTTTTTTGGTTACTACATGATTCCATATGTGTTATTTCATAGTTTTGATGTCTTCACTATTATTCTACAATGTAGAAAATAGTAAAAATTAAGAAAAACCCTTGAATGAGTAGGTGTGTCCGCACTTTTGACTGGTACTGTAGATATATGGTTGATATAAGACTTGTGTATGGTAGATACAGTGAGGGAAAAAAGTATTTGATCCCCTGCTGATTTTGTACGTTTGCCCACTGACAAAGACATGATCAGTCTATAATTTTAATGGTAGGTTTATTTGAACAGTGAGAGACAGAATAACAACAAAAACATCCAGAAAAACACATGTCAAAAATGTTATAAATTTATTTGCATTTTAATGAGGGAAATAAGTATTTGACCCCCTCTCAATCAGAAAGATTTCTGGCTCCCAGGTGTATTTTATACAGGTAACGAGCTGAGATTAGGAGCACACTCTTAAAGGGAGTGCTCCTAATCTCAGCTTGTTACCTGTATAAAAGACACCTGTCCACAGAAGCAATCAATCAGATTCCAAACTCTCCACCATGGCCAAGACCAAAGAGCTCTCCAAGGATGTCAGGGACAAGATTGTAGACCTACACAAGGCTGGAATGGGCTACAAGACCATCGCCAAGCAGCTTGGTGAGAAGGTGACAACAGTTGGTGCGATTATTCGCAAATGGAAGAAACACAAAATAACTGTCAATCTCCCTCGGCCTGGTGCTCCATGCAAGGTCTCACCTCATGGAGTTGCAATGATCATGAGAACGGTGAGGAATCAGCCCAGAACTACACGGGAGGATCTTGTCAATGATCTCAAGGCAGCTGGGACCATAGTCACCAATAAAACAAACAATTGGTAACACACTACGCCGTGAAGGACTGTAATCCTGCAGCGCCCGCAAGGTCTCCCTGCTCAAGAAAGCACATATACAGGCCCGTCTGAAGTTTGCCAATGAACATCTGAATGATTCAGAGGAGAACTGGGTGAATGTGTTGTGGTCAGATGAGACCAAAATCGAGCTCTTTGCCATCAACTCAACTCGCCGTGTTTGGAGGAGGAGGAATGCTGCCTATGACCCCAAGAACACCATCCACACCGTCAAACATGGAGGTGGAAACATTATGCTTTGGGGGTGTTTTTCTGCTAAGGGGACAGGACAACTTCACCGCATTAAAGGGACAATGGACGGGGCCATGTACCGTCATATCTTGGGTGAGAACCTCCTTCCCTCAGCCAGGGCATTGAAAATGGGTTGTGGATGGGTATTCCAGCATGACAATGACCCAAAACACACGGCCAAGGCAACAAAGGAGTGGCTCAAGAAGAAGCACATTAAGGTCCTGGAGTGGCCTAGCTTGTCTCCAGACCTTAATCCCATAGAACATCTGTGGAGGGAGCTGAAGGTTCGAGTTGCCAAACGTCAGCCTCAAAACCTTAATGACTTGGAGAAGATCTGCAAAGAGGAGTGGGACAAAATCCCTCCTGAGATGTGTGCAAACCTGGTGGCCAACTACAAGAAACATCTGACCTCTGATTGCCAACAAGGGTTTTGCCACCAAGTACTAAGTCATGTTTTGCAGAGGGGGTCAAATACTTATTTCCCTCATTAAAATGCAAATCAATTTATAACATTTTTGACATGCGTTTTTCTGGATTTTGTTGTTGTTATTCTGTCTCTCACTGTTCAAATAAACCTACCATTAAAATGATAGACTGATCATGTCTTTGTCAGTGGGCAAACGTACAAAATCAGCAGGGGATCAAATAATTTTTTCCCCTCACTGTATATGGTTAATATAAGACTTGTGTATGATAGATATATGGATGAGATAAGGTTTGTGTAAGGTAGATGTGCAGTATGGTTGATATACTGTATGTGTTGTAACTTCTAGATCTGGATAAAACTCCCTACCATGGACAGGCGATGAGGCCCGCATGAGGATGGTGAGGAAATGTGGACAGTGAGGAAACAAATTAAAATGGCAGATTTTGGTTGCACACCCCTCAGCGTGGGAGTTAGCAATACTCACACATAAAAGGGGCACAGATCGTCCTCTGGTGCACAAGCAGATCTAGAAGGTGAAGAGGATTTTATGGGCAAACATACTGTACTGAGAAGTTTAACGTAAAGCAAGCAGCACTTGAGATACCGAAAATAATGGGGCCCAAGACTTTAATGTAGCTTCCCTCGTCCAAATGCTGTAGTCCAAAAGCCTTTCTATAGGACTGAAAGTCCTACCTTCATGTAGCCTACAGTATTCAATTGGTGTTCATCAGAAATATTAAATGTATGTACAGTAGCCTACAGATGTAGGATCTTAATTTGATCATCCTGTTGCAGGATAACTTTCCTGCAAGGCAGAACATTTAAAACGTGTAGTGTACATAAGGTTTAAAAGGGCTTCTGAAGTTTGCAATTTCCACTTTGAAATTTCCCTCACGAAAAATGTATCAACCCCTACAAAAATGTTCATTAATTATAATCCACATACTAATTCACATTTCCTGTTGCTGCAGGATTATTTTCCTGCTGTAGCAAACAGTCTCAAATTAAGATCCTATATATGTACATTCTATCATGCTTTGCATGGCACAACTTCTAAGTGATATTAAGGTGGTCTATGACTCACAACACTGGATTACAATGACCTTTCCTATTAGACGATAAGTGCATTGTTAAAAGTAAACTGAGCTCCTCAACACTTTCTACTGCATAATAATGTTTACTACACATTCATTATCAGGTGTTGTTTCTGAGGTATGCGTTTTAGTAATCTCAATTCATTTCAATTAAATGTGTATTTGGATGGCTTTGGTTAAAACAGTTAGCTGTTGTGTGGGAGATGTACAAATTACATTAATGGGATCATTTGGAGCAATTTACTCTAATGCAATACACTACGAAGCTTAACTCAATGCTTGACTTGATCATAATTGTACACATAGGCTATAGAAAAAGCCACCAAATCATTTACATAACAAAAAAATTAAAGGACCACATTTGATCAAGAGGCATTTAGTGTGACGTCAGGCGCCATTTATCTGACTGTTTAATAGTGTGTCTATGTAAAAGTCCTCTCTGACTTTTACATTGTAACATAAAAAAGAGTGTGCATCCGTGTGTAGGGAATCTAGGAATAATATATTTGATGTGAAATCTGCACTGTATGTATAGGCAGTAGTTGGGCATTTTAATGAAACCATATAAAACAGGTTTCCAAGGACAAGGTATCAAAACATTGGACATGTTGCCTAGCCCGGGTCCTTACCCCATGTCTGGCCCAATGAGGGAGTGTCTCCGGAGCATGGCGCGGGCCTGTGCATTGGTCAGGTTGGCCGTGGCCTCGCCGTTGATGGCCAGGATGAGGTCCCCCACCCCCAGACGGCCGTCTCGGCTGATGGAGCCTCCGTGGATGATGCTGCGGATGTGCATCCCCAAGCCATCCTTGACAGCGCTCACCGTCATCCCTGTAAGGTAGATACAAAGACAACATTCTCAAAGATCTGGAACATTTATATGTAATGTGTTCAATCTTTAATCATTTGTTAATAATGTTGATGCGCTGGAGATTCACATAGTTAATATCATAATTAATATCCAACAACCTTAACAGACAGAAAGACCATAATGCATCAGATATTGCATTATTTACATACAATTCTGGGGTGTAAAGAGGAAAGATTGATTAAAAAGTGAATACTGTTCTCTTCACAACAATTTCTCATCAGGGCTGACAATTAAAAAAAGAAATATAGGAATATACAACATAGTGCCAAAGAATTAATACAAACCGAGACTGGAGTTGCCCTTGACAACAGTGATTGTCCTTTCAAAGTTACTCCCAGTGGTTCTAATCTTGTCCCCTTCCTCTTTGGACTGCTTTACAGATGGCTCATCCCCCTTGAGAATAATGATTCAATAAAAAGTATTCATGAAACACATTTTTAAATATTTTCTATGGTACAAAACGTAAAAATGAATAATTGTGACAGAATGAGATTGAGGTCAAATTAGAAAATATTTTCTATGGAGGAAGTTTTGGTACAACATTTTAAAACTAATAATTGTGACAGAATAAGATAGAGTTAATCTATACTACCAGGGAGGTTACGTGGGAACAATTAGCCAAGGAATCAAACATACAAAGTAAGGAAGGGAATCATCTTAAATTATTTTCTGTTATGCCGTCACCTTGGGCATGTAATACCTAAAAATGTTATTCTAGTAAAAAGTAGAATGTTTAAAACTGGTTGGGTTATTAGCTATTATTCTCGTAAATCCAATTACATTTCACATTGGCCTGTGATGAGTCCACTGCATTTCAACATTTGTTAAACGTAACTTCTTGCATTTCAATTTCCTGATCATTGCTGTTGACCGATTTACTCATGCTTGTTTGATTATGAAGCACACTTAATGACATTCGATGGCCAAGCGACAGATGGCACAGCTCTTTAGATGAAGGCTTGTTTACCTTCATTAAGCCGTCCATCTCCCCTATGTCCGCAATCGCCATGGTGGGCTCCACCGGAAAATGGAGAGACTGCATCGGCTCCCCCAAATCATTCAAACCGGAGTCAGTGTACGGACTGTAGGAGTTCGACAGATCCGCCGGCTCCATTTGGGTTAAGTGATGCGCCAGGTACTGATCGGAGCTAGCTAGTGCGTTGTTGTCAATCATTAGGGAGTGACTTCCAATACTCCTGGGCAGGGGGAAAGCGATGGGCTTCTCCTCCGGGGAGAAGGGTTCGGTGACGTCTGCGAGGCCGGACAACATCACAAAGGGGTGTTCGGTCAACAAGTCCAGACGAGCACTCCGCTATGTAGGTAAAACAAACCAGACGAGCCAAAATGGAGGTTACACCTCGTTAGTTTCACAATCACCCAACTGGGGGATTTCGTCTACCTCAGTCGCCGCTCTGCACTCCTCGTAATGAGCCATTGAAAAGCCATCAGTGACAGACGGGGAATAGTGATAATTACAGATTATCCTGTTTTAGAGTGTGCGTTGCACCCAATATTTCTTTATTATCTCCCTAGATATATTTCATGAGGCCCGAACTGTGTGGCAATGAATCTCTTCAGCGGTTCCTTAAGCATCCGAGATGGCAATATGAAACTTGGAAAAAGAAATCCCTAGGAGAGGAAACTATTTGGAAGAACTGCAACAAGCAGAAATGCTGAGAGCAGGACTGAGGCACGCAATGGACCATTTAATTCTAATAGGGTAGTAACATCTTGTTAAGGTGCAGTGCAATATATAGGTAGATACTAATCTAAAAAAACACTCTGGGGATAGTGCTCCAGGAAGAGACAAAGATCTACAACAAAAACAGGCAACATACAGTACATACAAAGGGGTTAACAACAAAATAAACATTGTATCACTTCAATATAGCTGCCAGTTTGAAGAAGTCAAACAATTAAAGATAGCACAGTACTTTTAAAGTCAACCTTGTATGGTAAAATAAGCTATTTATTTTGATTACGTGAGGAGTTTTCTTAGTGAAAAGGGCAGCAGCTTGCAATTGCTCTAATGAAATTCAAACTAATGAGATGACCATACTGATACTGCTTTTGCAACAAGCTTTCAAAAATAGCTGACTGTAATGGCTTTAAAATGGACTCAGCTAGCCACAGTGCAAGTTTGTTGGCCTACCTTGGGTGTGGAGGACTGCAAGATCATCTGGTAGGACAGGTCAGCGCTGCAGGTGCTGCCGTGGAGGGCGATCAAGGATGCTTGGAAGGTGTCATCCTCCTCGCCAGAGAAGCGATGCTCCAACACCCTCTCATCGGTCAGGTCTGCCTCATTGGAGTCAATCTGCATTAAAGTAGTGAATTGGATGGGGAATATGTCTCTATTCCATGGGTGAGCTATCCAATCACGGATAGCTGTGTGAGTGCCATGAGAGCCATTTCAAAACAATATTTTGTTTTTTGTTGATCGAATGTGATTAGAGTTACGAATGAAATCAAAATGTACTTGATAGAATATTTTAAAGGACACATTTTAGAAGTCACAATGGTTACTTTGTGTCTAATTTTGATTGGTTGTTTTTTTCCCTTGTCCCTCAATTTCAATGGTTGGTTTGACATGTCCCCAACGGCGACTAACCAATGCAGGCTCTGCCCAGAAAAGGTGGCCCTCTGCTGGCTCCTCTTCTCTCTCTTTAACCAGCAGAGTGTTGAAGATAAAAGAACAGATTCCCGAGGATGACGACGGACTGCCCTCTTCATTGTACGGCTGTGGAGACAGGGCTGTAATTGGAAAATATCTGGACATTCCCAGAAAAGAATACTGAGGAAATTCCAATCATTGTCTACAAATTTCAAGTCAAATTTGATTGGAGTTGTTAAACAATGTAGTTGAGGTTGTTAGTAGCGAAAGGAGTGTGAGTCTTATTGGTTTGATTTGGTTTCCATGGATTGGTCTCTACTTTGGTAATAGTTTGGTGACAAGTTGTACTTGGTTATTTGATTTCCAAAGGACTTCAAAAGACATCCTTTCTTGGAGTTTGCCACAGATCGCTTTAAATGGACCGTTTGATCTTGATTGTATCTAGCGCGATGCCCGGCGAGCGAGAGATATAGAGAAAAGAGGGAGAGATTGGAGACGGTATTAGAGGCTTATACCAGTCAAACTCAATTTTGAGAAGCAATCCAACAAAAATGAGCTGCAGGAGAGCTCGATAACTCCACAGAGGCTTCACAAAAACAATGTAATCCACCAGACCTACAACAACCTTGACACGAGAGCTAGAACCTACTGTACATTCTCATCATAATCCAATGGCAAGCCCAAGAGAGAGAAATCTAACTCTAAAGCTGAAAGAATGCAACCAATTTTCACAGAAAACACACAAAGATTAGACTAGAAATCCCTCAGGTGGTAAATATGTTTGTGGGAAAACCCTTATTTTGACAGCTGTCCCAATGCATTTATGTACACAGAGTCCAAGGTGCCTCAAAATGCAATAATAAAGCAATATGACACAAAAGGCAGGGATGTTTGTGCTGCCTTATGCTGTTGTCTGGGAGCTTGGAGGTGAGTATGTCAGCAAGAAAAATTCAAGACATCAGTAAGATGAGCCCTCATTTTTGGGTGGCCACACACACCGGAGAGAAAACGCACACAAATGCTGAGTGCCCACACACACAAACGCTCACATACAGTGAGCTCCAAAAGTATTGGGACAGTGACATGTTCTGTACTCTCGCACTTTGATTTGAAATCATACAGAGACTATGAGGTTAAGGTGCAGACTGTCAGCTTTAATTTGAGGGTATTTCTATCCATATCGGGTGAACCATTTAGAAATTACAGCACTTTTTGTACATGTTCCCCCCATTTTAGAGGAACAAAAGTATTGGGACAAATTCACTTACGTGTATTAAAGTAGTCAAAAGTTTAGTATTTGGTCCCATATTCCTAGCACGCAATGATGACTTTTGGTCCCCTAAAATGTACAGTTAGTGCTGTAATTTCTAAACGGTTCACCCGATATGGATGAAAATGCCATCAAATTAAAGCTGTCAGTCTGCACTTTAACCCCATAGTCATTGTATCCTTTCAAATCCAAAGTGCTGGAGTACAGAGCCAAAATAAAACTAAAATGGTCACTGTCCCAATACCTTTGGAGTTCACTGTACATCACACACACGCCTCACTAGTCTCGCTATAGGACAGACGTCACAATAGGGTTTCCTTACAGGCAGTGGCTTGGCCACCCCGATGTGGACCTTGCCGATGTCGGCCCCCTTCAATGCCTGGACGGCGTCCTCCAGACTGGCATTGTCCAGGTTGGTGCTGTTGACGAACATGAGCCGGTCACCTGGCAACAGCCTGCCATCCTGTTCCGCCACTCCTTCGGACACCAGAGAGCGAATCACGATCACCGTCTTGGCCGGATCAATTGGGTCCTACGACAAGATCTGTGTCAGTAATGTCAATGGATGCACTCAACAGATAATCCAATACAGCAACAAGGACTAAAATGTATAATGCACTTTTATTTGGAGGATTTGTTTATTCTGAATGTTCTGTATATGACAAGTTATTACTTTTAACAAAAATAAGAGTAAGCAATTTAGTTTCAATCTACATGGAAAAACACAGCGCATTGCAGTGTATTGAGTCACTTAACTGAACTTAATTTCCCAGAGGGCAACGGTCCTAAAGCTCACATGACCACTTCCTCCCAAAGTACGAAGACAGGTACAACCCACAACAACAACTATTTGAAGTGAATGATGATGAAATAAGTAAATTCAATCATTTGCAAAAATCACATACGCTTGACTAGCAAGTATCATTCCTATGATAATCATTCCCAGAATTCCCATTCAGAATTCTCACCTGGTAGTCCAAGATGCTGAATCCCAGTCCACTCTCTCCCTTCTCTAGCTCAATGTCCTGTATCTCCGTCTCCCACATGGCCAAAGGAGCTCCGAGTGTCTCCTCCGTTACATTTTCCTTTGTTGCCACCCCCTCGGAACCTTCGGAAACCAGGAAACTGCCGAGGTCTCCCTGTATCTGCAGAGATAAATCCTCGATATCATACCAGCACACGCATTCCTTACTAACTCCGAGCCCATAGGCTGCTGGTTCTCCGCTAGTGCCGTTTCGTAAGTTTTTTGGCAGCACATTAAAGGGAATCTTTGGTTGCTAGGCAGAAGTGCTGTATGTTGTATTTTTTCCCTAAACTGAGGCATCTGATGAGCTGAGGAGAAATCCAAAATCCAAAGGCAGGTTTCCATTGAAGGTTAGCTTTGTGTAGCTCTCTGGCTACTATCGCCTATATCTCATGCATTGTCACAGTACCTGAGGTATTACTTTAGATGGATTGGTGTTAATAAACAGTCACTGTCCTTCCTAATCCTAAATCTTAATCCGTCATCGTTGCCAAACTGGAGGCCCGGCAGAGCATTGGACAGACTGTGTTAAACTAATGAGGGTGGATGAGTGAAGTAGGAGGACCAATCATATTAGTCATTCAATATCAAGGGGTGGGGGAAAACACGGTTTACTGTATGCTACTGTATGTCCAACACCCACCATTTTGTGAAGGACTTTCTGGCTTAACCTTCAGTTGTTTTCAAATCACTTCCTGAACAACTCACTTGCTGAAAATAACAAAAGATATATGACTGAATTTAAATCTGAATTGACCCCAACCATGCATGTTAGATTGCATTATGTTTAGGCTAGTAAGCAATGATTATTGCCATGACAGTTACTGGAACATTGACCGTTTCAAAAATACAGTGCATTCGGAAAGTATTCAGACCCCTTGACTTGTTCCCATTGTTACGTTACAGCATTATTCTAAAATGGATTAAATAGTTTTTTTTCCCATCAATCTACACACAATACCCATAATGACAAAGCAAACACAGGTTTTTAGATTTATTTGCACAAAAAAAAACAACACTGAAATATGTTATATTCAGACACATTACTCAGTACTTTGTTGAAGCACCTTTGGCAGCAATTACAGCCTTGAGTCTTCTTGAGTATGATGCTACAAGATTGGCACACCTGTATTTGGGGAGTTTCTCCCATTCTTCTCTGCAGATCCTCTCAAGCTCTGTCAGGTTGGATGGAGAGCGTCGCTGCACAGCTATTTTCAGGTCTCTACAGAGATGTTTGATCGGGTTCAAGTCCAAGCTCTGGCTGGGCCACTCAAGGACATTGAGAGACTTGTCCCGAAGCCACTCCTGCGTTGTCTTGGCTGTGTGCTTAGGGTCGTTGTCCTGTTGGAAGGTGTACGTTCCCCACAGTCTGATGTCCTGAGCGCTCTGGAGCAGGTTTTCATCAAGGATCTCTCTGTACTTTGCTCCGTTCATATTTCCCTCGATCCTGACTAGTCTCCCAGTCCCTGCCACTGAAAAACATCGCCACAGCATGATGCTGCCACCACCATGCTTCACCGTCGGGATGGTGCCAGGTTCCCTCCAGACGTGACGCTTGGCATTCAGGCCAAAGAGTTCAATCTTGGTTTCATCAGACCAGAGAATCTTGTTTCTCATAGTCTGAGAGTCTTTAGGTGGCTTTTGGCAAACTCCAAGCGAGCTGTCATGTGCCTTTTACTGAGGAATGGCTTCCGTCTGGCCACTCAACCATGAAGGCCTGATTGGTGGAGTGCTGCAGAGATGGTTGTCCTTCTGGAATGTTCTCCCAAACTTGTGGTTCTGGTGGTTCCAAACTTCTTCCATTTAAGAATGATGGAGGTCACTGTGTTCTTGGGAATCTTCAATGCTGCAGACATGTTTTGGTACCCTTCCCCAGATCTGTGCCTCGACACAATCCTGTCTCGGAGCTCTACGGACAATTCCTTTGTCCTCATGGCTTGGTTTTCTTCTCTGACATGCACTGTCAACTGTGGGACCTTATATAGACAGGTGTGTCCCTTTCCAAATCATGTCCAATCAATTGAACTTAACACATGTGGACTCCAATCAAGTCGTAGAAACATCAAGGATGATCAATGGAAACCGGATGCACCTGAGCTCAATTTCAAATCTCATAGCAAAGGGTTTAAATACTTAAGTAAATAAGGTACTTACGTTTTTTATTTTTAATACATTTGCAAAGATTTCTGCAAACCTGTTTTCACTTTGTCATTATGGGGTATTGTGTGTATATTGATGAGGGAAAAAAATAATGTAATGCATTTTAGAATAAGGCTGTAAAGTAACAAAATGTGGAAAAAGTCGAGGGATCTGAATACTTTCCGAATGCACTGTATGTAATAATGCCGATGTCAATAGCATCTACAGGTAACTGCCAAAATAAAGGAAACACTTGAGTAAATGAAGGATAAAAAGTATATTGAAAGCAGATGCTTCCACATAGGTAATTTTGCTGTTTGCTTGAGTAATTGGAGATGGAAGGGAATTCCTTTGCTAGGTCGTCTTTGCTGCACTTGACCATATTACCGGACAGTAATCAAGATGGGACAAGACCAGGGCCTGAACAACTAGTACAGTTGATTTTTGTTTCAAAAACGCAGCTCTTTTTATAAACAGACATACCCCTCCTGATCTTCATAACAACTTTGTCAATATGACTTGACCATGATAATTGACCATCCAATGTTATACCTAGGAGTTTAGCTTCCTCAACTTGCTCAATGGTCACACCCTTTATGCACAACTCCAGTTGATGTTTAAGCATTCTATTTGGTTCAAAACATTCTCTAAGTTTTAGATGACCCATTCTGATACTGACCATAACTTCT
Source organism: Coregonus lavaretus (assembly GCF_964263955.1). Taxonomy (NCBI): domain Eukaryota; kingdom Metazoa; phylum Chordata; class Actinopteri; order Salmoniformes; family Salmonidae; genus Coregonus; species Coregonus lavaretus. The sequence goes on along the minus strand of NC_140026.1, from coordinate 16,739,817 downwards.
TATTTAGAATTTCTGTGAGCTCACTGCCTTTGGTTGCTAACATGTAAAAGTGTGGAATCATCCGCATACAGTCATTCTAGCTTCATGTAAGACCAGTGGCAAATCATTTGTAAAAATCGAAAAGAGTAATGGCCCAAGGCAACTACCCTGAGGGACACCGCACTATACATATCTGATGTTAGAAAAGCTTCCATTGAAGAACACTCTCTGGGTTCTATTGGTTAAATAACTCTCCAACCATGTGATGGCAAGTGATGTAAAGCCATAGCAGGTGAGTTTTTTAAATAATAATTTATTATCAATAACCTCAAAGGAGCGTAGGGAATGTACCTTCATTTTCGGTTCAGTGGCAAATTCATCCAACCCTGGTTGGCCAGAATCCCTGTCACTCTTTAGGAGAGGGGCGGACCTACAGCAGGCCATGTAGACACAGACAGGCAGCTCCTTCAGAATGTTCACCACTTCCTTGTGGGTCTCACCAATCAGGGATATTCCATTGACCTGAATGGAGAGGGGTGGGCACACACATCCAATGGTTAACACTTATGTTGTGTCACTCATTGCGGTTTTTAAAGGCACTGTTCCCGCAGAGATCCTATTCACGGTAAACTCTGCATTTGTCGGCTCAATCTGAAATTGCCTTTAAAAGCTGCAACCCGCGATCGGATTGAATAAAGGCCTAAATGTTTTCGATTAAGATTCAAAAGAGCAGGAACTGTGACTAAATATTCCTATCAATATTTTAGGGTCATTTCTGGAAGAAAAAAAATGGCTAGGTTTTTATTTGTATGCAATACATTCTAGTTTGTTCACTATTATTTTTTGCGTAGTGAAAACATCTTAGTAACATATCCAAGGAATTGAGGCACCTTCAAATTTGATATCAGTGGTGGAAGAATTAGTGCAGTAAGTTAGTTCCAGGCTAAATGTTGTTCACCATGTTCTCGCTATTGGCGGTACCCCTTACCTCAAGCAGTTCGTCCCCACTGAAGAGTTTCCCACAGCATCCCACTGGCCCCTCCGGCAGGACGGAGCGAATGTAGTGGTGCCCGTTGTTGGCCTCCAGACTGATGCCCAGACCACTGCTCTCACTGAACTTCTCCACCTGGGCAACCTGTCATGGGCATGGGCACAACAGGTGGGCAAACTCTGTTGGTACGAAAATACTATTCACCTTTTTCAGAAAATTATGCTTTCACACATTTTATAAAATTGTCCTATAATGGTCAGCATTCAAATGACCTAGTGTGGCAATATGGTTGATGATTTTTTTTTTTATGAACAATGTTTTTATTGACATTTTCCATTTAGAACACATACAATAATGTTTTTATTCTGCAACCAGTGCTTGTCCATCCATAAAACGGCAAGAGAACGTGTAAAACAGGAAAAAGTACAACCATGTATCATTTAGTAGAGACAGGCTGTGTTTGGGTGGATGTTACTTCTGTTAACTCACAACTACTTTGTTGCTGGGGCCGAGAGTCTCCTGCCACCTCTTCATCAGCTCCAACTCTTCATCCTCTGTTAGCTTTGCTTCTTAAAAACATCAATATAACATACACTGAGTGTACAAAACATTAGGAAGACTTGCTCTTTCCATTACATAGACTGACCAGGTGAAAGCTATGATCCCTTATTGATGTCACCTGTTGAATCCACTTCAATCAGTGTAGATGAAAGGGAGGAGACCGGTTAAATGTGTATTTTTAAGCCTTGAGACAATTGAGACATGGATTGTGTAAGTGAACCATTCAGAGGGTGAATGGGCAAGACAAAATATTTAAGTGCCTTTGAACGGGGTAGGTGCCAGGCGCACCGGATGGTATCAAGAACTGCAATGCTGCTGGGTTTTTCATGCTCAACAGTTTCCTGTGTGTATTAAGAATGGTCCACCAACCAAAGGACATCCAGCCAACTTAACACAACTGTGGGAAGCATTAGAGTCAACATGGGCCAGCATCCCTTTGGAAAGCTTTCGACACCTTGTAGTCCATCCCCTGAAGAATTGAGGCTGTTATGAGGGCAAAAGGGGGTGCAACTCAATATTAGAAAGGTGCTCCTAATGTTTTGTACACTCAGTGTAGACTTAAATAGAATATGAAGTTTCAAGTACATTCAACCAACTACTATGTCCCATCTGATTGATTCAGACTCAATGACTCACAGCAAGCGGTAGGCTACAGTTAGACAACTCCAAAATGCCCTACTTGAAAGAGTTTGGTGTTACTGTAAGAACCACTTCAAAGGCATCTTTCGTTTACCCTTTTATGTGAAGAAAATCTGTATTTATTTGCCACTGAAGTGCCTTCAGAAAGTATTCAGACCCCTTGACTTTTTCCACTTCTTGTTACAGCCTTATTCTAAAATGATTAAATTCATTTTTTCCCTTATCAATCTACACACAATACCCTATAATGACAAAATGAAAACAGGTGTTTAGACATTTCAGCAAACGTATTAAAAATAAGTATTCAAACCTTTTGCTATGAGACTCGAAATTGAGCTTAGGTCCATCCTGTTTCCATTGATCATCCTTGAGATGTTTCTACAACTTGATTGGAGTCCACCTGTGGTAAGTTCAATTGATTGGACATGATTTGGAAAGGGACACACCTGTCTATATAAGGTCCCACAGTTGACAGTGCATGTCAGAGAAAAAACCAAGCCATGAGGAATTGTACGTAGAACTCCGAGACAGGATTGTGTCGAGGCACAGATCTGGGGAAGGGTACCAAAAACATTATGCAGCATTGAAGGTCCCCAAGAACACAGTGGCCTCAATTATTCTTAAATGGAAGACGTTTGGAACCACCAAGACTCTTCCTAGAGCTGGCTGCCTGGCCAAACTGAGCAATCGGGGGAGAAGGGACTTGGTCAGGGAGGTGACCAAGAACCCGTTGGTCACTCTGATAGAGCTCCAGAGTTCCTCTGTGGAGACGGGAGAACATTTACATTTTTACATTTACGTTAAGAACCTTCCAGAAGGACAACTATCTCTGCAGCACTCCACCAATCAGGCCTTTATGGTAGAGTGGCCAGACGGAAGCCATTCCTCAGTAAAAGGCACATGACAGCTCGCTTGGAGTTTGCCAAAAGTCACCTAAAGACTCTCAGACCATGAGAAACAAGATTCTCTGGTCTGATGAAACCACGTCTGGAGGAAACCTGGCACCATCCCTAAGTTGAAGCATGGTGGTGGCAGCATCATGCTGTGGGGATGTTTTTCAGCGGCAGGGACTGAGAGACTAGTAAGGATCGAGGAAAAGATTAACGGAGCAAAGTACAGAGAGAGCCTTGATGAAACCTGCTCCAGAGCGCTCAGGACATCAGACTGGGGGGAACGTACACCTTCCAACAGGACAACGACCCTAAGCACACAGCCAAGACAACACAGGAGTGGCTTCGGAACAAGTCTCTGAATGTCCTTGAGTGGCCCAGCCAGAGCCCGGACTTGAACCCGATCGAACATCTCTGGAGAGACCTGAAAATAGCTGTCCAGCGACGCTCCCCATCTAACCTGAGAGAGCTAGAGAGGATCTGCAGAGAAGAATGGGAGAAACTCCCCAAATATTGGTGTGCCAAGCTTGTAGCGTCCTACCCAAGAAGACTCAAGGCTGTAATCACTGCCAAAAGTGCTTCAACAAAGTACTGAGTAAAGGGTCTGAATACTTATGTAAATTATATATTTCAAAAATTTTTGTATATACATTTGCAAACATTTCTAAAAAAACGGTTTTTGCTTTGTCATTATGGGGTATTGTGTGTAGATTGATGAGGGGGAAAAAAACAATTTAATCTATTTTAGAATAAAGCTGTAACGTAACAAAATGTGGAAAAAGTCAAGGGGTCTGAATACTTTCTGAAGGAACTGTATTATGGAGAAAATTTATATTTGAAATGTGTGGCAACACTTCATGTGGATAGTCCATCTGTAGATGCTCAACAAACTATCCACAGACAATCAAAAACATGTCAACAACATTTCTGTTGAATTACAACAGGGAAAACATCTATAGACATGCATTGATAGTTTGTTGAGCATCTACAGATGGACTGGTTCAATTATTTTGAAATGCACAGTAGCCTAAAACCAGTCCTCACGACAATAGCATATTTTAAACAGATTCCAATCCATTAGCTATCCTTAGTAAAGGACCCCAGATAACAGGGGAGTGGATTCACTTACCGTCTCTGGTGTTCTCAGTTAACTGATCCTTCACGTTGGTGACATTCGATTCCCCACTCAATACCTGGTACTGTTTCTCACCTGCACCGGGGTACACAATATACACACGTCAATACACACATACACATCTTGCTCCTAGCCAGAACATGGTGGTTATGTCGTAAGGGGTTGTGTTATAAATGGGCATTGTGTGTGTGAGTGTGCGTAAGAGTGTGTGTGAGTGTGCATGCACGTGTGTGTTTGTACTTTTAGATGTGTGTATTGTTGTAAATTGTTAGATATTACTGCACTGTTGGAGCTTGGAACACAAGCATTTCGCTACACCCGCAATAACATCTGCTAAATATATGTATGCGACCAATAAAATTGGATTTGATTTGATTTTGTCATGCATTTTCCTACGCTTATGTTTACTGGGGTTGGTATGAGGCTGGCCCAATTACAGGTTAAAGGAGTTCAGGGTTTCCTAAAGCAGGGCGGAGTGCGCTGCCTTCTAAATCTGGAGCTGTGGTTGTGGTGAGAAGATACAAGTAGAAAGAAGCTTCACCATCCTTACGTAGATGGAGGTCATTAAAGTTAGGGCAATGTTGTGGTATGTGAACTTTCCTCAAGTGGGCACAGCCCTGCAGGGTCCCCAGGGATGTGATCAGGGGCTGAATGTATCAAGCTTCTCAGAATAGAAGTACTTCCCTGTCCATGGAAACTTAATCATTGCAATCTAAAAGGCAAAACTGAACCTAAATCAGAACTCTGAAACACTTGATACATACGGACTACATAGAAATCAGGTCAATCTGGCTAAGGGATAGGTCCATTTCTATCATGTATGAATGGAGGATAATGTTGGAGTAGGAATTCCTGATTAACCCAGAAAAATCCCATCCCATCCCTTGATTACAGTTGGGCTGTATTCTCAGCTAAATGGAATACAGTATGTGGAATATGCAATAAATATATGCACTGTCAATCAAAGATGCAGTTGTCAAGGTCATGTTCATTAGGGCACGCCATTGAAAACGTTTTAAAATGCTTTGCAACAGAAAACCAAATTGAGTGTGTTTTTTTATTGGACAAATCCAGGTAGCCCAAACCCTTTGTCCAGAGGTACCTTCAGTGGTGGCGTCCACAACATCCGTTCTCTCCAGTGTGGGGTCTCTGCCCCCTGGGGTTGGTGAGACTACGATCACACTGGACACCACAGCAGGTGGGATGTCCTCTGGACGGAAGCCTCGCCTGATCAGCTTCAGGTGAACAGTCTGGCCCGTGTGTCTCAGCACCTCCACGGCCTGCTGGTTGGTGTAGCCCTGGATGTTATTACTGTCCACCTGCAGGGGGCGATCATCCATGTCATGATTATGGATATATCATGGAGATGAATAGAGGGCTCTTCTTTGCATCTTTGTTATATTGGCTTCTGTGACAGCATGGACAGCATCAACGAGGGCTTTCTCCGTACTTAAACAGGCTTTGTGGCACGTGAGTTGTATATCCAAGTCTATAGGATACATTCTCAGGACAACACAAACAGGAAAGCAAGCTCACAGGCACATCCATACCAGGCACACCCGTACCAGGCACACCCATACCAGGCACACCCATACACACAAAAATGGTTGCACCCAATAGACAAACCTACATCACAACAAGAAAACAAATCATGATGGAAGATTTGCTCATGCTTCAAATCCATTAATTTATTCAGGATGTAACACAGAAAGTGTTTTGCATTAATTGTAAATGCTCAATTTAGGGTCATGACTAGGGCTGTGGCAGTCATGAAATTGTCAGCCGGTGATTGTCAAGCCGATCTCACGGTAATTGACTGTTAATTAACATAAACACATTTAGCATCTCCTGGCTTCCACGCATAACCTACAAGCCACTGATTCAGACCTTTGGAACATCTACATTTAAAAAAGTCTAATAAATCAATTTAATATAGCCTACACCATCACAATAAATCCATTATGTATTTTAAAGAAAAATGTAGTATATTTCAGAAGAACAGAATAGCATACTCTGAGTTGTCCTTATGTTAGGCCCTGATCTGGCTCTGACCTGGCTATGCCATATGGCTGTGGGCTACACTAGTTTATTTAGCAGACAAGAGTTGCTTAGAATTCCGTGGCATTATTTAATAGTATTAAGAATACAATTGAACATAGCTGAATAAAATAGAAAGGATATTTTCTCCAAAAGATTTCTGAGGGAGTGTGCACATCCAGCTATTCTGTGTTGAGCATTTAACAAAGAAACAGGTACTCCTATATGCTTAATTTAGAGTTTTTTTTAAAACTTTAGCTGTGATCAAAACATATAGCCTAAGGCTGCATGATGCGACTCTAATGATGATTTGAAAAAAGTTGCATGATGATTTGAAAAAAGTTGCATGAAAGGCATGAGCTCTGCTTTGTTTTCTGAGCAGACGGCACACACTTCATCAGTCTCTCATTCACAATTTGACAAGCACTTGACAATGCCTCAAATTTCACGGCGGCATCCCCTTTGTGTGGCCATAATGCCCCCCCAAAAATCATGCCTTTTGCGGCCAGTGGCCGTTGTGCCCTTGGGCTGAATATAATAATTATAATACCCTTTTCCCAGCTACGTGCTCCAAAGCACCCCTCACTCACATGACTCTCTCAGATTGCTAAATTCTTATTAGCCAATGCCCGTCACGTGATCAGATCTTTCTAACAGGCTACAAGTGAAGACAGCCAAAAATGCATGTAATGCTTTTATTATTTTTATGAAATGTAAAGCGGATGAATGTGCTTAATTTTAAGGTATTTGGCCACTTTAGTTGTGATACAAACATTATCAAAACATATAGGCCTATGGGCTAGTCTACATGAGGTGTGCGAATATGATTTGAAAAAGTCGCAAAAAAAGGCATGTGCGGTTTCTTGCCTTACTGCACACAAGCTGGGCATAATTCACAAGTGATAATATATAATTTACAAGTGATAGGCTAATATTGTCACCCATCATCACTGTTCTTGATGTAATCTTGTCTTTACATATACTAAATAATATTTGTGTGAAATTTGTTTTGATTTAGAATGGACCATTTTCATGCACCTGTCTCGAAACATGGGCAAAAAATGAATGTCATCTAAGCACTTAAATAGAGAATGGAGGACGCTTTTCCCGTGGTTCATTTCCATGCCAGCCAGGTAGGCTATACTCCTGTTGTAAAGAGAAGCAATGTGCTTAATATTAGAAAAGTTGATAAAATAAATATAGTAGGTCTAGCCTATAGAAAGCTGATGGGATCCTCCACTTTTTAATAGAGGCCATCATTCTGTTTTCTCACGCAATTGCATAGCCTATAGAAATGTTGCGCAACATGAGCTAATGGGCTCCCATGAAGTGGTTGATTAGATATTCGATAACATTTGCATTGATGTCAGAGAGATTAGAGGGACAATAGAGTGTTGAGTACCAGGCAGTTATCAAGTTTGGTAGGCTACTAATGACCATTAGCAGCATCAGAGCTTGGAGAAGCGTAATTACCGTGACTAAATGGTCACATGGAATTTGACTGCCGTCATGACTCATGACCGCCGGTGTGGCGGTAATACGGTCACCGTAACAGCCCTAGCCATGACTGGAACAGTGTGTATAAATCTCGGCTGAAGCCAAATTATTCAAATATGGGGCCTTAATATCTCCCTACATTATCTAAATAGATAAAGCTCCATATTATTCAAAAATGAGAGAAATACCCTTGCACACTTTATTTTATACTTTGGCATGGAATTTAAATTTACATAACAGCTAATAAAAAAATCAGAGGGGTGTGGCCTGGGGGTGTCTAGCGGTTAGGGCTGTTAGTGTTGGCATAGGTTCGAATCTGGCCTACTGCACAACCTCTACCCCACTGTCATTCTCCTTCCCTCTCTATCTGTTCAAGTCAGAAAGTGAAAATAAATTTGTCCAAAAAAATAAAATTAAAAGAGTTGAGGATAGCCTAAGACACTTACGGCTATGATCTGGTCTCCAACATGGATCCGGCCATCTTGCTCTACAGCACTGTCTTTAGTTATACTTTTCACGAAAATACCAGAGGGCTCTGAAAATTGCAAAATAGACACAATGAGCATGTGTGGATAACATTCCTTTAACTGTCAAACTGTATCTGCAGTTTGAGTGTTCTAGAGAAGTCAGAAACATTCACCATTTCACGAGAAGAGGCAGTGTCACTATATAGCTCTGTGCTCCATACATTCTATGGGACTCTTTAAAGTACATTTCTTCACAAGTGGTTTCATTCCATCCCAAGCAGAGTGAATAAATTAGAAAATAAATAAAACTATTTCTAGTAGTAAACAATGCTGGCAAGTCTTACCAGAATTTTTGTCCCCCACATAGCCGGCGATGGTGATTCCCAGACCCTGGGCATTCTTGGTCAGCCCAACATCGAACGCTTCGGCCTCCTCTTCCTCATATCCCTGTGAATAGAGAGAGGAAGAGTGAGTCAGCTTCTACATTCTACAAAATGGCCGACAGAGAGCACAGTGGAGGGGGCGAGTCGCGGGTGCGGAATTCCCCCAATTCCATGTGCTGTTAGCAATTTACCAACAAGCATTCCTCACCTATGCATCAACTCTGTCAGCCAGATGAGTTATGTTATTTATTTGATCAATGTCAACTAAAAATTGCAATCAAGCAATGGGGTTACTGAGACTGTGTACAGAAAATAATATACAGTCTAGTTTGGGAGTGTTAGTCATGGAATGTTGATAAGGGTCAAGGCTAATACTGCTTGATAATGTACAGCGAATTCCAGTTGTTAGCTTTTGGAACATTGTGACTTCTGAGGCTTCTGAGTCACAGATGTTACGTGTCACAAATTATTCTCATTGGATGCCTATCTCTGAGGGGAAGAGAGATGGAACAAAAGAGAGACAGAACCATGTGCACTTTATCCTAGTCATATGTAAATATAACATTTTAAGGAAACAAACCTAATAAAACCACCTTATCCTCCCCCTTTCCCCCCTACCCATCCACCCAACCACCCCACACAATTGTCTTGTCGTACCTGTTGCTCTGTGACCGTGGGCAACAACATTGGGACGATGGAGGTCTCCTCTGGAGGGCCTCTAGTGATAACCAACTTCACTCTGTTACCACACTGCCTCAGGACCTGGACCAATCACAATACAACTGAGATCAGCACTACACACTAAATATTTTACTTGTCACTTAGGACTATACTGTATAAAACTATAGGAAAACCAGGACAAAGGTGATAAAAAGGAGACGTTTTTGTCAAGTCTCAGTCAAGTCTCAAAGTCGTACATCCAAAAGTCTCAGACGAGTCTCATTATCAGTAGTCAATTCAATACAAAACTCAGTACCTGAGCCACCTGCTCACTTCCCATGCCATAAAGGTCAGTGTCCCCAATCTTGAGGATGTGGTCCCCACTGCGTAAGTGCCCATCCTAAGTACAAGGTAGGAAAGTCGTTGGTTATTACTAGTAGGTATGGCTTACAAAAACCAATATTCCCACTGGGCACAGGCATCAGTCCAACATAAATTTTTTATTTACATTTGGTTGAGATGTCAACAAACGGGAAATCAACCAAAAATGTCACCATGACATTGAACTTAGGTAAAAAGATGGGTGAATTTTTTCCACCCATATATTGATTACTTTTTGCAAATCCAATCAGTTTTCCACGTTGATTCAACGTCATCACATTGAATTTTTTTGGTTGAAATTACGTGTAAACAACAGGTTCCTGCTTGCAAATCCTCTAAATACCAATGTGTGGTGCATCCATGACATTGAAGTCACCTGATCAGCGACGCCTCCAGGTAGGATGGTTTTGACAATGACACCGGTGGTCTTGCCTCCCACAATGCCAAAGCCCAGGCCTGTCCCGTCATTGACCAGCTCCATTGTCTCCACATGATTCCAGTGGGCCTAAGGAGGGACACAGAGAGTGAGGGTCAGATATGGATCTCAAAACATTCACTACAGGAAGCTTACTATAGGGTGTAACCCTCAGGGCAAAAGAGAGGTTGGCAGTCCAAGGAAAACAAGGACTAATGAAGAGGAAATGAAGAAACATCATTCCAGGAACCACCTGGATGTAAAGAAAACTACCCAGAACAGGGTTCGATAGAGATACACTGTTGAGGCCCTTTGCTCCACAAGGAGCGAGAAGGAATATGTTAAGTATTATTGTGTATGTGTGTGTGCCTCAGTGAACTAACGTTATACAACCGTCTGTGTATGAGGGTTGCTTTTGTGTCTGTGTGTTCCTCATCACGCTAGAGTGGTCATGCATGACGCTAGCTCCCCTGGGAATGTGGGACACCATAGTTTGTGTGTGTGTGTGTGCGCGCAGAATGTGAGTGTGTTCATGTTTGTGTGTGTGCTAATGTGTTTATGTATGCTTCCACAAGCCTCTGTGTGTGCATTCTCCTCACCGCGCTGGAGTGGGCAGACAGGGTGCTGGCAGCGGAGGGGGTACGGGACACCACGGGGCTGGCCAGCTGAGGGATGGGTCCTCTGGCTATGGTGAGCTGCACGTGCTCAGAGGCTCTCTGCAGGATGCCTATGGCCTGCTGGTGGGTCACTGTCTGGTCCAGGGGTTGACCGTTGATGGCCAAGATCTGATCTGACTCCTTCAGCTTCCCATCGCTGTGGGAACAGGAGGATTCTCATGATAAAATATATAATTGACATCAATTAAAGGGATAGTTCACCAAAATTACAGTATGACATCCTGGTTGCTAAAATTCTAATAGTTTGCTTAATTTCAGTTTGTGACAAAATAAGCAAGTATAGTGTAGAGAATTGTAGCATCTAAACCACTGTGAAATATATTTTCCAATTAAACAAAAATATTGAGGCATCAAAATAGCGCACATAGAACAGATCTACCGGTTCTTAAACTTGCTTTTAATGAGAATGACAGATCTATAACACACATTTCTATGTGAATTTGGTCAGGTCGCCCAAAAAGTGACATATTGCAGCTGTAAGTGGTAACTTTTTAGTAGTTTTGTCCAATATGTAATTTTGGGTGAACTATCCCTTTAATGTCTTATATTGTTAAGTTTTCATTGATGACTCAAGGTCAAACCTATTTCATAAGATGCGGTCTCAGTGCAACTAAATTCATTATTGAATAGTTGATTGTCAACAGCTGATTATCTAATGGGCTGTAAAGCTTAGAACTGCGGATAATCTCACTGTTGAAAAGATGCAGGTCGAAAAAGACAGTAGTCATCCACTATGGTCTTGGGGAGATGCAGCGTGGGCAGGCTTTTGTTCCAGCCCAGTACTTACACATCAGATAATCAACTGTTGATTCAGCTGGAATGTGCAAAAACGGGGTTTCTGGTTTTAATGACTTCATTTCAACCAGATTTGTCTGCTACAGGGTGGGCAGGCTTTTGTTCCAGCCCATCACTAACACATTAGATAATCAACGGTTGACCCAGTGGGCAAAACTGGGTTTCTGGTTATAATGATGTCATTTCAACCAGATTAATCTGCTGGGCATGACCCTTGTTAACGTTCCCATACCAGTGGGCCACGCTTCCGGGCTGGATCTCCTGGACGAAGATGCCCAGCTCCCCACGGTTCTCGCTCCTCAGGCCAACCACGCTGAAGCCCAGACCCCCAGACAGCGGCTTCACCAGCTCCATGTACATCACGTAACGCCCCTAGACACACACGCAGGCACACGCAGGCATATGCACAGACGCACACACACAAATGTACGCATATATATCACACACACAATGTTAGCCCTCCTTCTTACCCCCTCTCACAGCAGCAGCAAAGACACACACTCTCCTCTGAAGTCTATTTGAAGTCACTCAAGAGTGTACACTAAACACTGCGTAGTGTAGTGTAGTGTAGTGTAGTGCGCACTTGTCTTTGAATATTTAGCTAGCTTGACCGGGAGTGTAACCAGCCTTGCTTGTGATTATCAAGATATATTTCTGGAGATAATACATTTCTTACAGTCTAGGGATGTGGAGAAATAGTACCACCAACAGCATTTGTGCAAAAGTCAAGTCAGATTACAAACAAAAACAACCAACCATATAATGAAATATGTACCTCTTAATATATGTGTATCTAAAAGAAAGTTACTTGCTGTGATGACATAACTCAAAATGTATGAAATGCTTGCGTTATATCCAAACAGGTCTTTACCTGAGCCATGGAGCGAATGATGTGCTCAAACTCCTCAGGCGATTGCTTCCCATTGATCTGTGTACTAGTGGAGGCTTCTGGGTAGGCAAGATGGCCACCATTGGCCTGGGCTGATGTGTAGCATTCACTCAGGTCACCGCTAAGTGTTGATGTGACACCACCCTGAAACCATCAATGGAAATACAGTCAACAAGTGTTGCATTCAAGAACTCTAGGTTTTGCAACATTTTGATATATGGCAAACTGTGTAAACTCAGTACTGTTTATAAAAAAGAGCAGCTGCTAAAAGCTGTTGGCTGTTATAGTTTTGAAGTGCTGTTTATTGAATTTGTGGCAGTTGTTTGATTGAAGTTAGACAGACGTGATCACACACACTATAACTAAGTATTTGAAATCAAATATATTCAATGGTGTGACGGTAGGAATTATACATCTCGCCAGAAACAGGCTTAATCCACAAAATTACGGCTTTATTTTTGGATATATCAACACAAACCATGTTTACTTGTCACACTTTGTTACATACATGCATTGCATTGAGTATCACTAATATGCAAAATGAGGCCACACAAGCCGATCCAATCAAGTTCTAACCAAAAACCTGCCATCACTGCTGTTAAAATAAACAGAGGCTAATTTCGTGAATTTCCAAAATCGAACTAAGTCTAGGAGCCTAGGAGCGTGGGAGGCAGGCCAGCTCGTTACCCAACAGTGATTAGCTGGATCTATAGCAGTCCATTCCTTCAGAGATAATAGCCTTTCAGTGGATCCAACAATGACTCTGCCACAATATAATATTTCCATCATAGCCATCTGGATGCCTTGATATGCTACTCAATAAATGGGCTGCAACCACTGTGTTTCTGTGACTAATGGATTACATGAATTAGACAATGTGTAAAACTATGTTTTTGAATCTCATTTGCTTATTGGCTCTAATGTTTGTTTATGATTCATTTGAATGTGATCCAAAAGGACTAGCGCATTGCTTCATAAGCACTTTGTTTGAAATATAGCATCCTTGAATTTGGTTGCCCTTTTGAACTTGTGCTTAGCATATTGACGAAGCATTTTTGACACACTAACTGACATATCATCCAGCCAGTAGCCTATGGTGAGGTTTTAGCCTTTGTAAAGAGAAAAACCCTGCAGGCTAGGCTAAGTTAGCGTAGCGCTCAAGTTGCTGTCCCATACACAAGCTTTGTTAGCCAGCCGGGCTAAGAGGATTAAAGCTCCAGTCTTGCACATTTAAGAATTTGTTTCTGCCCCACTTCACACGGCGGCGGCCTCTCTCTTCTGCGAGCAGGCCCTGTCGCCATAGCGACACTGACAGTGCTAAGCACTACTGGCGGGAGTAGACAGACAGACTATGTGTGGGTCTAGGCATTGACTGACAACAAAAACACTAACTAAATCTTTCCTACAAATTGGTTTTGCCTAAGGAAGCCAGAAAGTATATTTGTATTGCAAGCACTCAGCTTAATCTCTGTTCCTCTAAATTGAATTTACATTATTTAATGTTTTCTTTGATTCACTTTATCTATAAACATAGACTCCATTGCTAATTTATTTTAGCTTAAAAAAACATTAGGGTGGAAGAGCAATAGTTTAGCATGCCACACACACACACACACACACACACACACACACACACACACACACACACACACACACACACACACACACACACAGTTACCCATGCTATACTGTGTGGAATGGATTGTTACATTGTGCTAAGGAATGTGACACTGCTGAAATAAGCTATAAAGCACTGGCACACAAAAAAATGCCTGCAAGGACTTTATAATCTGAATTCCTTCAGGGGTGAAAAAAAAGAAAAGCTGTAGCAGCATCCCTGCCTACCACTGCATAGCTCACATATTTTCTGTCTCAAGCACTCACCCTGACCCTTCCCACAGTGACCTAACCAGAGCTCTTTCTTGGGCAAAAACAAATCTAAATTTCTCATGGGCCCTAGATAAGCCGATGAGGCCTTTTGGCTTTGCCTGGTAGTGTCTGCTTATATAACCTTAATAAAAGTGCCCAGATGAACTCGGACTGCAATATGACCACAGTAATACATGATTTGAGAAGAAAAAAAGCAAAGTCTGTCTGGAGCCTGAATAATTCAATTGGTTTCAATGCAGACCAAATCAAGACTGAAACAGGTAGCAGTAATTTCTTTCATTCTAACTACTAGACATAATAATACTCTTGCAGCAAAGACCATACATGGTCAATCCTGATCTTGAAAGAAGATGGCACATATTTAAAGCTACATTGAAAAGACGAGCTGAGTCTGCAGCTATGCCATTAACACATTTATCTACAATGTGGACAAATATTTAAAGACCAGTTAGGGAGTTGGAATGAGAGATGGGTTGAGGTTAAGTCTATGTTTACTTTATTGGGTCATGTTTATGACCCCCTGTAAGGGTTAGAGTGATGGCTACCCTAACCCTCATTCTTAAAGGGATAGTTCACCCAAATTACAAAAACAATCAATGCATGGATTGCTGTCATACCTTGTCCATAGACTGCTTAGAGGTTAAACCCAGACTCAGTATGTGTCAGTTTCGTCATTTTGTTTACATTTTATATTTTGTTACAAACCAAGGCAAGACGTCATAACATGCTCTAGAGTCTAGGCTACCTGAGTGTTCTTAAGCAGCTGTTGGGCAAGCCACCCTCTGATCAAGATCAACCAGTAGGCCTCTTCTAGTTACAAAAAACATGCAGGCTGCTGTATTATAAAATAACAATTTACAAGTCACCTATTAACATAACAGCAGTAAAATGAAATTCAAATTTACAGAGCTAGACAAAAATATACTGTTATGCAACAATAATGCCGTTACCTGCTTGATCTCAGTCTTGCAGTGCAAGGACGACCCTTAGCAACTAGCTAGCCTATGTTGAATTGTAAAATAAATTTGCCATCAAAAGGTTGCAATAGTAAACCAGCTAACAACTCCAGCAAAGTTTGCAAGTGCACATTTTTTTCTTCTTCACTATAGTAGGCTACACCACCGGTTTGCACATTTAGCAACGCTTGAATATATCGACAGCTGTTTGCTAGCCAGCTAAATTAGCTCGCTAGCTTGCTGTGTAACTACTGTACTGTAGTTTCATTTACGAGTAGACAGCTAGCTCAGGCTTTCGCGATTATCATTGGCCCTGTCCACAGCAGCGTGATGCTGGCATTTGTCGTGAGTGAGGAATCCCTGCCTTGCTGAATGAAAATCGCCCACAATTCCAGTTCCCAGATTTATTCAGAAAATCAAGCTAGCGCAACAGAGTAACTTTGTTACAGACCCGCCGGTGTTTTCAAAAAATCCTCTGCTATGAATCATCGGCTGACAGACAGACAGACGGACCTCTTCTTCTGTTGGTTTTATGGCGGACTACATCCCAAAAAGGTGTAGACAGACTGACTGACAGCCAGGAGCCAATATATAAACCGTTACCACACGCATTTGTCAGCTAAATTACACTTTTTTTCTGTATCATTCAACTATCATTTATAATGTCTTGTTTATAATTAGAGGGATATAGAGAGGCCTATTTGTATTGTTGATGTGTTGCTGTAGTAGTGGATGGATCAGAGCAACAGATCATAATTACCTGGAGAAATCTGCCCTGCAATTTGTAAACAAAGCTGCTGTACTTATAACTCATATAAACATATTTTGTATCACTTTGAAGTGACCCAAATGGCAAATTAAGTTTTAATTTATCCATTTCGACATATATTAAACAAAAGAAAATGTGATATTTTATTTGGGACATACTGAGTCTGGCTTTAATGAAACCAATATGTAATTTTGTAATTTGGGAGAACTATCCCTTTAAACTATCTCCATATCCACAGCATGGGATAAACCAGCCCAGTTGACTTGACAATTGCTTCTCCATTTTGCGCTGTTAATGACTGTTAATGACTAGATCATTTCAGACTGTGCCATTTTTGTGCTTATTTTCGATATTATAGTCACATTCTCATTAAATAATCTTAGTATGGTGACAGAATGAGGCTTAGTTCATTTATTTAGACTTCATTTTCAACATACTGATACAGCCTAACTGATAAAACTGCACAGAGTTGATGTGTAAAGGTCAAATAGAGTATGGTCTTGCACTTCACAATATATTGTCAATGTCAAATATCATGATATTCGATTTAATCATATAAAATCGGCCCAACCCTACTGGACACTCCTAAACAACCCAAGTTTAGGTTTCTTGACAATAAAACAGAAAATCAAGAGCTAGTGCCTTCAGAAGGAATTCACACCATTCCACATTTTGTTGTGTTACAAAATGTGATTAAAATGGATATAATTGCCATTTTTTTGTCAATGATCTACACAAAATACTCTGTGATGTCAATGTGGAAGAAAAAATTAAAATAAACACATTAAAATAAAAAATTAAAATAAACACATTAAAAAAAAATCAATACATGTTAGAATTACCTTTGGCAGCGATTACAGCTGTGAGTCTTTCTGGGTAAGTCTCTCAAGCAGATTTAAGTCAAAACTGTAACTCGGCCACTGTCTTCTTGGTAAGAGTACTCCAGTGTAGATTTGGCCTTGCGTTTTAGGTTATTGTCCTGCTGAAAGGTTAATTAATCTCCCAGTATCTGGTGTAAAGCAGGCTGAACCAGGTCTTCCTCTAGGATTTTGCCTGTGCTTAGCTCCATCCCGTTTCTTTTTTATCCTGAAACACTCCCCAGTCCTTAATGATTACAAGCATACCAATATCATGATGCAGCCACCACTATGCTTGAAAATATGTAGAGTGGTACTCCATAATGTGTTGGATTTTCCCCAAACATAACACTTTGTATTCAGGACAAAAAGTTAATTGCTTTGCCACATTTTTTGCCACACTTTTCACTGTCAATTAGGTTAGTATTGTGGAGTAACTACAATGTTGTTGATCCATCCTCAGTTTTCTCCCATCACTGCCATTACACTCTGTAGATGTTTTAAAGTCACCATTGGCCTCATGGTGAAATCCCTGAGCGGTTTCATTCCTCTCCGGCAACGGAGTTAGGAAGGACGCCTGTATCTTTGTAGTGACTGGGTGTATTGATACACCATCCAAAGTGTAATTAATAACTTCACCATGCTCATAGGGTATTCAATGTCTGCTTCTAATTTTTACCCATCTACCAATAGGTAGATGGGTAAAAATTGGTAAACCTCCCTGATCTTTGTGGTTGAATCTGTGTTTGAAATTCACTGCTCGACTGAGGGACCTTACAGATAATTGTATGTGTAGGCTACAGAGCTACTGTACAGCCGTCTTCATCGACCTGGCTAAGGCTTTTGACTCTGTCAATCACCGCATTCTTATTGGCAGACTAAATAGCCTTGGATTCTCAAATGACTGCCTCGCCTAGTTCACCAACTACATCTCAGATAGAGTTCAATGTGTCAAATCGGAGGGGCTGTTGTCTGGACCTCTGGCAGTCTCTATGGGGGTGCCACAGGGTTCAAATCTCGGGCTGACTCTATTCTCTGTGTATATCAATGATGTCGCTCTTGCTGCTGGTGACTCTCAGATCCACCTCTACGCAGACGACACCATTTTGTATACATCTGGCCCTTCATTGGACACTGTGTTAACAAACCTCCAAACGAGCTTCAATACCATACAACACTCCTTCCGTAGCCTCCAATTGTTCTTAAACACTAGTAAAACTAAATGCATGCTCTTCAATCGAACGCTGCCTGCACCCGCTCGCCCGACTAGAATCACTACTCTCGGCGGGTCTGACTTAGAATATGTGGACAACTACAAATACCTAGGTGTCTGGTTAGACCGTAAACTCTCCTTCCAGACTCACATTAAGCATCTCCAATCCAAAGTTAAATATAGAATCGGCTTCTTATTTCGCAACAAAGCCTCCTTCACTCATGCTGCCAAACATGCCCTCGTAAAACTGACTATCCTACCGATCCTTCACTTCGGCGATGTCATTTACAAAATAGCCTCCAACACTCTACTCAGCAAATTGGATGTAGTCTATCACAGTGCCATCCGTTTTGTCACCAAAGCCACATATACTACCCACCATTGTGACCTGTACGCTCTTGTTGGCTGGCCCTCACTGCATATTCGTCGCCAAACCCACTGGCTCCAGGTCATCTATAAATCACTGCTAGGCAAATCCCTGCCTTATCTTAGCTCAATGGTCACCATAGCAACACCCACCTGTAGTATGCGCTCCAGCGGGTATATCTCACTGGTCATCCCCAAAGCCAACACCTCCTTTGACCGCCATTCCTTCCAGTTCTCTGCTGCCAATGACTGGAACGAACTGCAAAAATCTCTGAAGCTGGAGACTCTTATCTCCCTCACTAACTTTAAGCATCAGTTGTCAGAGCAGCTTACCGATCACTGCACCTGTACACAGCCCATCTGTAATTAGCCCACCCAACTACCTCATCCCCATATTGTCATTTATTTTGCTAATTTGCACCCCAGTATCTCTTTTTGCACATCATTTTCTGCACACCTATCACTCCAGTGTTAATACTAAATTGTAATTATTTTGCACTATGGCCTATTTATTACCTTACCTCCATAACTTACTACATTTGCACACACTGTATATAGATTTTCTATTTTTCTACTGTGTTATGAACTGTACATTTTTGTTTATCCCATATGTAACTCTGTGTTGTTGTTTTTATCGCACTGCTTTGCTTTATCTTGGCCAGGTCACAGTTGTAAATGACAACTTGTTCTCAACTGGCTTACCTCGTTAAATAAAGGTTAAATAAAAAAAAAAAAAAAAAATTAATGAGGTAGTCATTCAAAAATCATGTTAAACACTATTAAAGCACACAGAGTGAGTCCATGCAACTCATTATGCGTCTTGTTAAGCTCATTTTTACTCCTGAACCTATTTAGGCTTCCACTTTGACATTATGGGGTATTGTGTGTAGGCCAGTAACAAAAAATATCAAATTAATCTATACTGAACAAAGATATAAACGCGACATGCAATAATTTCAACAATATTACTGAGTTACAGTTTATATTTGGAAATCAGTCAATATAAATACAGTGGGGGAAAAAAGTATTTAGTCAGCCACCAATTGTGCAAGTTCTCCCACTTAAAAAGATGAGAGAGGCCTGTAATTTTCATCATAGGTACACGTCAACTATGACAGACAATTTGAGAATTTTTTTCTCCAGAAAATCACATTGTAGGATTTTTTATGAATTTATTTGCAAATTATGGTGGAAAATAAGTATTTGTTAACCTACAAACAAGCAAGATTTCTGGCTCTCACAGACCTGTAACTTCTTCTTTAAGAGGCTCCTCTGTCCTCCACTCGTTACCTGTATTAATGGCACCTGTTTGAACTTGTTATCAGTATAAAAGGGCAGCAGGTAGCTTAGTGGTTAAGAGCGTTGTGCCAGTAACCGAAAGGTCGCTGGTTCTAATCCCTGAGCCGACTAGGTGAAAAATCTGTCGATGTGCCCTTGAGCAAGGCACTTACCCCTAATTGCTCCTGTAAGTCGCTCTGGATAAGAGCGTCTGCTAAATGACGCAAATGTAATGTAAATGTAAAAGACACCTGTCCACAACCTCAAACAGTCACACTCCAAACTCCACTATGGCCAAGACCAAAGAGCTGTCAAAGGACACCAGAAACAAAATTGTAGACCTGCACCAGGCTGGGAAGACTGAATCTGCAATAGGTAAGCAGCTTGGTTTGAAGAAATCAACTGTGGGAGCAATTATTAGGAAATGGAAGACATACAAGACCACTGATAATCTCCCTCGATCTGGGGCTCCACGCAAGATCTCACCCCGTGGGGTCAAAATGATCACAAGAACGGTGAGCAAAAATCCCAGAACCACACGGGGGGACCTAGTGAATGACCTGCAGAGAGCTGGGACCAAAGTAACAAAGCCTACCATCAGTAACACACTACGCCGCCAGGGACTCAAATCCTGCAGTGCAAGACGTGTCCCCTGCTTAAGCCAGTACATGTCCAGGCCCGTCTGAAGTTTGCTAGAGTGCATTTGGATGATCCAGAAGAGGATTGGGAGAATGTCATATGGTCAGATGAAACCAAAATATAACTTTTTGGTAAAAACTCAACTCGTCGTATTTGGAGGACAAAGAATGCTGAGTTGCATCCAAAGAACACCATACCTACTGTGAAGCATGGGGGTGGAAACTTCATGCTTTGGGGCTGTTTTTCTGCAAAGGGACCAGGACGACTGATCCGTGTAAAGGAAATAATGAATGGGGCCATGTATCGTGAGATTTTGAGTGAAAACCTCCTTCCATCAGCAAGGGCATTGAAGATGAAACGTGGCTGGGTCTTTCAGCATGACAATGATCCCAAACACACCGCCCGGGCAATGAAGGAGTGGCTTCGTAAGAAGCATTTCAAGGTCCTGGAGTGGCCTAGCCAGTCTCCAGATCTCAACCCCATAGAAAATCTTTGGAGGGAGTTGAAAGTCCGTGTTGCCCAGCGACAGCCCCAAAACATCACTGCTCTAGAGGAGATCTGCATGGAGGAATGGGCCAAAATACCAGCAACAGTGTGTGAAAACCTTGTGAAGACTTACAGAAAATGTTTGACCTGTGTCATTGCCAACAAAGGGTATATAACAAAGTATTGAGAAACTTTTGTTATTGACCAAATACTTTTTTTCCACCATAATTTGCAAATAAATTCATAAAAAATCCTACAATGTGATTTTCTGGAGAAAAAAAATTCAATTTGTCTGTCATAGTTGACGTGTACCTATGATGAAAATTACAGGCCTCTCTCATCTTTTTAAGTGGGAGAACTTGCACAATTGGTGGCTGACTAAATACTTTTTTCCCCCACTGTAAATCTATGAATTTCACATGACTGGGAAGGGGCGCAGCCATGGCTGGGCCTGGGAGGGCATAGGCCCATCCACTTGGGAGCCAGGCCCACCCACTGGGGAGCCAGGCCCACCAAATGAGTTTATCCCCACAAAAGGGCCATATTACTGACAGAAATACTCCTCAGTTTCATCAGCTGTCCGGGTGACTGCTCTCAGACGATCCCGCAGGTGAAGAAGCCGGATGTGGAGGTCCTGGGCCGGTTGGACGTACTGACAAATTCTCTAAAACAATGGAGGCGGCTTATGCTGGAGAAATGAACATTCAATGCTCTGGCAACAGCTCTGGGGGCATTCCTGCCGTCAGTATGCCAATTGCACGCTCCCTCAAAACTTGAGACAAATGTGGCATTGGGTTGTGTGGCAAAAGTGCACATTTTAGAGTGGCCTTTTATTGTCCCCAGCACAAGGTGCACCTGTGTAATGATCATGCTGTTTAATCAGCTTCTTGATATGCCATACCTGTCAGGTGGCTGGATTATCTTGGCAAATGAGAAATGCTCACTAACATGGATGAAAACAAATTTGTGCACAAAATGTGAGAGAAATAAGCTTTTTGTGCATATGGAAAATTTCGGGGATCTTTTATTTCAGCTCATGAAACATGGGACCAACACTTTACATGGTGCATTTATATTTTTGTTCAGTATATTTTAAATTCAGGCTGTTACACAACAAAATGGGGTGTGAATACTTTCTGAAGGCACTGTATATTTGATATTGTTCATCAAAGTTAGCTAACTAACTTAGTGACCCTACATCCCAACACCCCTGTGACCTGATCTTACCCACCTGGTCTTTGAGGAGCTGGACAGACTTCTGAAGGGCCAGAATCTGGTGGAACAGGGGGCTCTGGAGAACCGACTTGAGCAGGCTGAGCTTCTCCTCGGTGGGGACCTCCCCACGCTCCTTTAGCTTGGCCTGGAGACGCTCCACTGCCTGCAAGGCACGCTGGGTATCTGCAAAAGCGTTGCATAGTCCAGTGACCGCATGGGGAGGGAGCAGCGTAGAAAAGAGTGGAAGAGAGATGGGGCAGGGGGATAGCTATCAGTATGAACATGCACGGTGATCAACGCAAGTGTTTTGAAATTGAGTACAGTTAGGAGGTTGACATGCCCCCTTTGACTTCTCTAAAACATCCTGTAATTAAACATCAAAGTGTTCTTATTATGTTGTCAGTGTTTATTTAGGATGGATTGCTGAGATATCAAATTGTATTCATTTCATATGCGCCGAGTACAACAGCTGTAGCCTTTACCGTGAAACGCTTGTTTACGAGCCCTTCCCAACACAGGAGGTTGGTGGCACCTTAATTGGGGAGGACGGGCCCGTGGTAATGGCTAGAGCAGAATGGTATCAAATACATTAAACACATGGTTTCCATGTGTTTGATGCCATTCCATTTGCTCCAGTCCAGCCATTATTATGAGCCATCCTCCCCTCAGCAGCCTGCACTGCTTCCCAAATATGCAATAAACAATAATAATAAAAAATAAAAGAATTGTAACACAAGGGTACTAAATTACACAAGCTATATACAGGGAGTACCAGTACCAGATCAATGTGCAGGGGTACGCGGTATTTGAGGTAGATATGTACATAAAGGCAGGGTAAAGTGATTAGGCATCAGGATAGATAATAATAATAATAATAATAAGGTATTTGAGGTAGATATGTACATGAAGGCAGGGTAAAGTGACTAGGTATCAGGATAGATCATAATAATAATAATAAGGTATATGAGGTAGATATGTACATAAAGGCAGGGTAAAGTGACGAGGCATCAGGATAGATCATAATAATAATAATAATAATAATAATAATAATAAGGTATTTGAGGTAGATACAGTATGTACATAAAGGCAGGGTAAAGTGACGAGGTATCAGGATAGATCATAATACGAGTAAAATAGAGAACAGAGTAGCAGCAGGCAGCATAGGATGAGTTTAAAAGTGTATGTGTGTGTGCATGTGTATTTGTGTTGTGTCGGTATGCGCGTGTGTGTAATGTGTGTGTGCATATGTACTGTATGTGAATGTGTGTGGGTTTTGTGTGACAGTGCCAATGTAGTATGTGTGAGTGAGTGTGTATATGGTGTGTATATATAATCTAGTGAGTGTGCGTAGGGTCAGTGCAAGATAGGGTCAGTGCAGATAGTTCAGGTACCATTCATTTACTATTTAGCAGTCTGGCTATTTAGCAGTCTTATGGCTTGGGGGTAGAAGCTGTCTCAGAGACTGTTGTTCCGAGAGCCAATGCTTCATTACCATTTGCCAGACGGTAGCAGAGTGAACAGTCTATGGCCTCTAAGGCCTTACTCTGACACTGCCTGATATACTAGACTGTCTGCACCACTCTATGTATAGCTTTGCGGTCCAGGGCGGTGCATTTGCCATACCAAGCGGTGATACAGCCAGTCAAGATGCTCTCGATGGTGCAGCTGTATAACTTTTTGGCGGATCCGTGGACTTTTCAGTCTCTACCGTGCACTCTTCACTAATGTGTGGGTGTGTGTGGACCATGTTAAGTCCTTAGTGATGTGGACACCAACGAATTTGAAGCTCTCGACCCACTCCAGTACAGCGATGTGGATGGGGGCGTGCTCTCCCCTCGTTCTCCTGTAGTCCACGATCAGCTCCTTGGTCTTACTGACGTTGAGGGAGAGGTTGTTGTCCTGGCACCACACTGCTAAGTCTCTGACTTCCTCCCTGTAGGCTGTCTCATTACTGTTGTGTCGTCAGCAAACTTGATGATGGTGTTGGAGTCGTGTGCGGCAACGCAGTCGTGGGTGAAGGGGAGTACAGGAGGGGACTAAGAATACACCCCTGAGGGGCCCAGTGTTGAAGGAATGTGAAGTCTATTCTACTACTGACTTCAGAGTCTTTGGAAGACTTCTAAAGTCTTTATCTACTGTAAGTAACACATGCTCCTGTTGATACACGGAACCAAACATGCTTGCTAATGTGTGAAGCACCATGTGAATGATTCATGGGCAAGGAAAGAGAGAGAGAGGGGAGAGAGAGAGAGAGGAGGGAGAGAGAGAGAGGAGAGAGGAGAGGAGAGGGAGAGACACACATCGACCACCCTGAGGCTTAGCTGAGTTCGACCACTGTTCAACGGAGCTTAGAATATCAGAATCATGTAGCTCTGGCCTTTGCACCAGACAAAAATAAAAAAATAAACATCCATTCAACATGATGTTCTCTTTCAGAATAACAATGATTTGCTGATAGCTTTGGCTCGGCGGAGAGACGCACAGGCCCGGACTGGGCAACCAGAGAAAAAGGGTCCTCCACAGTTTGCTTGCTCGACCCTGCATAAGCTCTTCTCTCGCCTCCTCAAAGCGGCTTGTTAGCCAAGGATGGGTTTGACGTCCTCCGGTTGAGGAGGACGGGGCAATTTTCGAGGCCCGCGGACTGTGACTAACACCTAATAGGGCGTGCACGAGTTCCAAAGCAGAGTTCGTTCTGAGAGCTAGCCCACCTTATGTGCACAGACAGTAAACAAACCAATAACACGAGAGTCTCGACAGACACATTTCTCTGTTAACGGCTTGTACCTTGTTGTTGTTTTTGTAGCTGAGTGTTCAAGCATGCATAACAAGGATTCTCCTCAGGCTCTGTGTTTGTTAAAGAAATAGGTTGATTTTACAATAACAGAGGCCTAGTCCGTTTTTTAAATGTTTGGATGGGAGATGGGGAGTAAGAGAGAAACAAACAACGTCAATCTAATTCACTCTCTTCATCAAAACATTATCACCTCTCACTCTTTTCATGTTGTGAGACCTTGCACATAACTGACAACATTAGCAATCAACTATTTTCTAACACAAATTGACAGATCACTTACCCATTGTCTCAATCATGTATTTTATTCCCGGTAGATGTGATAGCTGCCTATCAACCGGAGAGTGTTACTCTTCCCGTAGTCAAGGCCTGCAAAATACACATATGTGTTACACACCCTCCATATAAGCACCCCCTATTTGACCTTTGACTTTTGGCCAAATGAATACGACACCAACATGAAACCATGACGAGTGTTGTTGCAATGCTACTTTTGTCAATCATTATCACATTGGCTACTTACTCATTTAATGTTTATATCCGAGTACACTCTGAGAGTGTGTTCTTACTGACTGACAGACAATTAAAACATCTCAGCAGCCTACTCTCTGAATTTTAATTTTTCACAGGACATAAAATATCAAATACAAATTGTTCAGCTAAAGATGCAGGTGCTACAATACTACTAGAAGAAGTAGGTCTTTACTAGGCACATACAGGTTGATGGGGCCTTTGTATTTGACTAATGCTCTTATTGAGGGATTAACATCTGCCAAATTGCCATTCCTGGGGCCTTAATTGACATTGGCAATGGCTTTGTGACATGTACAGTGGGGAAAAAAAGTATTTAGTCAGCCACCAATTGTGCAAGTTCTCCCACTTAAAAAGATGAGAGATGCCTGTAATTTTCATCATAGGTACATGTCAACTATGACAGACAAAATGAGGAAAAAAAATCCAGAAAATCACATTGTAGGATTTTTAATGAATTTATTTGCAAATTATGGTGGAAAATAAGTATTTGGTCACCTACAAACAAGCAAGATTTCTGGCTCTCACAGACCTGTAACTTCTTCTTTAAGAGGCTCCTCTGTCCTCCACTCGTTACCTGTATTAATGGCACCTGTTTGAACTTGTTATCAGTATAAAATACACCTGTCCACAACCTCAAACAGTCACACTCCAAACTCCACTATGGCCAAGACCAAAGAGCTGTCAAAGGACACCAGAAACAAAATTGTAGACCTGCACCAGGCTGGGAAGACTGAATCTGCAATAGGTAAGCAGCTTGGTTTGAAGAAATCAACTGTGGGAGCAATTATTAGGAAATGGAAGACATACAAGACCACTGATAATCTCCCTCGATCTGGGGCTCCACGCAAGATCTCACCCCGTGGGGTCAAAATGATCATAAGAACGGTGAGCAAAAATCCCAGAACCACACGGGGGGACCTAGTGAATGACCTGCAGAGAGCTGGGACCAAAGTAACAAAGCCTACCATCAGTAACACACTACGCCGCCAGGGACTCAAATCCTGCAGTGCCAGACGTGTCCCCCTGCTTAAGCCAGTACATGTCCAGGCCCGTCTGAAGTTTGCTAGAGTGCATTTGGATGATCCAGAAGAGGATTGGGAGAATGTCATATGGTCAGATGAAACTTTTTGGTAAAAACTCAACTCGTCGTGTTTGGAGGACAAAGAATGCTGAGTTGCATCCAAAGAACACCATACCTACTGTGAAGCATGGGGGTGGAAACATCATGCTTTGGGGCTGTTTTTCTGCAAAGGGACCAGGACGACTGATCCGTGTAAAGGAAAGAATGAATGGGGCCATGTATCGTGAGATTTTGAGTGAAAACCTCCTTCCATCAGCAAGGGCATTGAAGATGAAACGTGGCTGGGTCTTTCAGCATGACAATGATCCCAAACACACCGCCCGGGCAACGAAGGAGTGGCTTCGTAAGAAGCATTTCAAGGTCCTGGAGTGGCCTAGCCAGTCTCCAGATCTCAACCCCATAGAAAATCTTTGGAGGGAGTTGAAAGTCCGTGTTGCCCAGCGACAGCCCCAAAACATCACTGCTCTAGAGGAGATCTGCATGGAGGAATGGGCCAAAATACCAGCAACAGTGTGTGAAAACCTTGTGAAGACTTACAGAAAATGTTTGACCTGTGTCATTGCCAACAAAGGGTATATAACAAAGTATTGAGAAACTTTTGTTATTGACTAAATACTTATTTTCCACCATAATTTGCAAATAAATTCATAAAAAATCCTACAATGTGATTTTCTGGATTTTTTCCTCATTTTGTCTGTCATAGTTGACGTGTACCTATGATGAAAATTACAGGCCTCTCTCATCTTTTTAAGTGGGAGAACTTGCACAATTGGTGGCTGACTAAATACTTTTTTTCCCCACTGTATGTCACCACCAGGCATCTGTGTGGCCTAGGCAAAGTCATTTACTATGCATGTTTGGCCAAACAGGCAGGTGTTCTGATTCTATGCTCAGTAGCCTAATCAATAGCCATATCACTTCTCAGTTACTGTAAATCAAGTATTCATTAATACATTCAGAAATAAGTTACCATACCAAGGCACAGTGATGCTTTTAAAACTGAAAGGTTAAGTGATGCAGGTAAAGTCAATGTTCTAATGTGAATGAAATGTATTTTTTTATACAATAATGTACAAAAACCTGGAAGTTAAATATTGCATATTTAGTTTGACTACAGTAAATCGTCTCACTAACTGCTCTGTAACCTTATCATACCCACTCCAGTCATACCATGCATGCAAATTGATAGAAAACAGTTTATTTAATTGCATTTATCCATTATCAATAAGAAGTGGTATGGGGAGGATCTTAATTGTTTGTTGGCACATTATTTAATTTGCGTAAATCCTATATTAGCTCAATAATTAGGTGCAGGTGCATATGCTGAATACCCGAGTCGCATGGCATCATCAGCCATAGAATAGCCTATAGGCCTATCTGTAGGCTATATTTACAGCAAATGTCTATAAACTTACAGACAATAGCAATTTTTGTCACCTAATATAAAAACGAATTTGAAACCAAAATGGAAACAACTTCAAGCTTTATGTAGGGCCTATCACTAGGTTTGGACAAACAGATAGCCTAGCCAATAGGATAATGTTTTCTTGAAGGGGTTTTTGCTAGGGATCCCAGCTAGCACATTTGGTTTCTTGGCAGTTGTGGGAACATACGTTTTTGGTTTCCAATTGGTTCTGGGAACTAAGCTATAAGTTTCCTGACTGGTAAAACGAAAACGTTCTAAGAATGTATGTGAAAATTTCAAAGGAAACAAGCACTCATTAAGATCAGGTGTGGCAAATGAGTGGGTGTGGCCAACACACCTGAACACACTTAACAAGATCGAGGATAGAGTTTTGTTGACGCTGAGAACAGAATGTATAGGTTTTTAAATAACATTCTTACAATGTTCTTTGAATGTTACTAATGTTTTATTGTGGTTTTTATGGAAAGTTTTCTTAATGTTCTGAGAACATGACTTTAAATAGAACCATGAGGAAACGTGTTGGAAATGTTATGCTGAAGTATTGAAATTGAAATGTTGAAATTCCCACAGAATAAAATGGTTTATTAAGCTTCTCTGTACTATTTGAGACCATTCCCAACGTCAAACTAGTTGGAGAACGTTCCTAGAACATCACCAAAATTGGAATGAAATGTAACCATGTTTGCACTTTTAAAAACGATCTGTTAAAGTAATGAAATACCAAGAAAATAACGTTTTGTCAAGATCCTTAAGTGTGCTGAGAATGTTCCAAAGCCAAGCAACTATCATGCACCATTCCCAGTAAAATCACTGGGGAAGCCAAACCCAAATCCCTACCTCCATCCATGGCTAATTTAGGAAAGGGCCAATTTTAGCAAGCTAGCTACCGAAGGACAACACAGCGAGATGCAACAATTCAAGTTTTTTCTGTCATTTGACGTTTTGCTCTAGATGTGATGTGATTGGTATGAAGCCAAATCCAAAAAGGCTTCAATTGACACTTTTTTTTGGTGCGCCAGGACCATTCACAGTTGAGCTCACTAAGTTTAGCTCAAAGCTGATTGGCTATTATTTTATACTTTATTTTTTATCAAGGGTGGCCAAATGCTCTCTGGCTTCCCTTGCATTCAATGCTACGGGCGGCAACAATCTCATGCTCTTTTTGACCAGACAGCATCAGATAGATGTGCTACACATACAGAGACAGAGGGGCGCTGTTTCGCTCGCTCAGATGCTTTCTCTGGAGAGATAGATTCAGCCTCTTGCGAATTGAAGGAAAATTATGAAACACAGAGAGACAAAAGATAAATTGTCAGGTTTTTTTTCTTGATAATTTTTTTGGGGAAGCCTGGCTTCCCTTAGCATCCATCAATACACGCCACTGGCTCTCACCAAGCTCAAAGAAACGTTATGTGCTAGCTGGGATAGTTATAACTAGGCTATGTATGGATCCATAACCCCACAATAGCATAGTTTTCATTCACCGCTCACTCAAGGCATATTTTTCTAATTGAAATGTGTTTGTACAAGTGTCGGCACTGTATGTTTATACGTTTACATAGTATTATTTTAAATCTAGACTCGCCTCGGCTACAGAAGGCAATGAATACAATCCGCTTTACTCAACTCCCCCTCCTTCTCCATCTCTTCTCCGGGACAGTGAATCAACAGGTTTCCGATATTATCAGAGACGCCAAAGAAGTTGTATCACGTTGTGACAACGTAATGAAACCGCCAAAGTGCTTGAAACATTCCCACAAAACTATAAACGTATAATATAGGCTGTGGCAGAGAAAATGCAGATATCGTCGGAAACATTGAACGCGCGAGCGGCAGAGAACATAGCCTTTACAATAGCAACATTGTCGCTCAAAATCCGAAATCGGAAATCTGCGTTACATATGTATCCGAAACGCCTATTAACTTTTAGCTTGTCAAATGCATTGAAAGTAGTATTATACGAACGAAGGAAACTTACATAGGCGTTGACCCTTGGCTGACGGCTTACACAGGACGTATCCTGTCCTGTTGTACTCCGGCTAACGGCGCATATACTGGGCTTAAAGATGGGGCGTATTGTAACTCGATATTCTATAGACATTTGCAGCAACAGCGTCACGGAGAGTTGAGCTAGAGAGCAGCTATGGGAGAGACGGTGGAAGTTTATTGGGAGGTCACAAGCGCCTCTTGGTGGATACCATGACAACTAGGCCTAAAGTGCAGCCTGCTGTTCTGCATCTCAATCATCTCAAGTATTGCTCTCAGACAGACTTGATTGGGGATTTACTTTATATGCATTGGGCAATTTTATAAGGGGGTCTATTTTTCATAATCACGGGTATTGCAAAAGGCATGTCTGCTATTGCATAAATGATCCCTGGCAAGAATGATAAACAAGGGTACCCTTTGTTTATCATGTAAATGTAAATGTACCCAGTCTTATCTATTTGCCAAAACATAGATAACAGATCTTTATCTTTCCATCTGTGCTTCACATTGTGAAGTGCTGATCTCCTGTGCTATTCTGATTACTCGCAGCGTAGGGGTACTGAAACCTATTCAACTTGGTGCAGAATAGTTTCTCAATATACTTCAGTACCTATGCCTATCAATAATGACATCAGTGTTCTCAATCAAAAATAAATAACTAATTAAAGGGGAAATCTGCACTTGCTACAGTAATTTTTTGAATAATAAATTAATTATATATATCCATTGATTCTTGAAGTATAACTTATAAATGTATCATGAGCTTAGTTCAACTGTCGTACCCCATCAGAACCCAAAATATAAGCTTGTTTTACTCCAATGATTGTAAACATTGCTAATGTAAATATACACTGTATACCCTCAAAATATGCTTAAAACTATCATTTTTGTTATATTGGATTGTCAGTCCTGGCATCCATAGCTCTGTCTATAAATTTGAGAGTGGTTATATTTCCCCATTCCTCAGCTTTTTACAAAAACAGAGGCAGGAAGACTAGCTAGCACAGACTTTGATAATACATTATTTGTTGAGGGAAAATGTATTTAATAAGATTGTGATGTGTTGTTGTCTCACCTAGCTATCTTAAGATGAATGCACTAACTGTAAGTCGCTCTGGATAAGAGCATCTGCTAAATGACTAAAATGTCAAATGTAAGACCGCTTTGTTATTATTTCAACTGCGGATTGCCCTTTTAATGTATAGACACAAATTATATTTACCATAATCTAAAATATTTTAATTTATAGCTGTAGAATTTAACGTCTCTCTCTCTCTCTCTCTCTCTCTCTCTCTCTCTCTCTCTCTCTCTCTCTCTCTCTCTCTCTCTCTCTCTCTCTCTCTCTCTCTCTCTCTCTCTCTCTCTCAATTCAATTTCAATTTCAATTTCAATTTCAATTTAAGGGCTTTATTGTCATATTATGTATATATACATTGTTGTAACAATGTGCAAATAGTTAAAGTACAAATGGGAAAATAAATAAACATAAATATGGGTTGTATTTACAATGGTGTTTGTTCTTCACTGGTTGCCCTTTTCTTGTGGCAACAGGTCACAAATCTTGCTGCTGTCATGGCACACTGTAGTTTTTCACCCAGTAGATAAGGAAGTTTATCAAAATTGGGTTTGTTTTCGAATTCTTTGTGGATCTCTGTAATCTGAGGGAAATATGTGTCTCTAATATGGTCATACATTTGGCAGGAGGTTAGGAGGCTCAGTTTCCACCTCATTTTGTGGGCAGTGTGCACATAGCCTGTCTTCTCTTGAGAGCCAGGTCTGCCTGCGGCAGCCTTTCTTAATAGCAAGGCTATGCTTACTGAGTCTGTACATAGTCAAAGCTATCCTTAAGTTTGGGTCAGTCACAGTGGTCAGGTATTCTGCCACTGTGTACTCTCTGTTTAGAGCCAAATAGCATTCTAGTTTGCTGTTTTTTTGTTAATTCTTTCCAATGTTTCAAGTAATTCTCTTTTTGTTTTCTCATGATTTGGTTGGGTCTAATTGTGTTGTTGTTGTTGTTGTTGTTGTCCTGGTGCTCTGTGGGGTCTGTTTTTGTTTGTGAACAGAGCCCCAGGACCAGCTTACTTAGGGGACTCTTCTCCAAGTTCATCTCTTTGTAGGTGATGGCTTTGTTATGGAAGGTTTTGGAATCGCTTCCTTTTAAGTGGTTATAGAATTTAACGGCTCTTTTCTGGATTTTGATAATTAGCGGGTATCGGCCTAATTCTGCTCTACATGCATTATTTGGTGTTTTTAGTTGTACACAGAGGATATTTTTGCAGAATTCTGCATGCAGAGTCTAAATTTTGTGTTTGTCCCATTTTGTGAATTATTGGTTGGTGAGCGGACCCCAGACCTCACAACCATAAAGGGCAATGGGTTCTATAACTGATTCAAGTATTTTTAGCCAGATCCTAATTAGTATGTCAAATTTTATGTTCCTTTTGATGGCATAGAAGGCCCTTCTTGCCTTTTCTCTCAGATCGTTCACAGCTTTGTGGAGCTTACCTGTGGCGCTGATGTTTAGGCTGAGGTATGTATAGTTTTTTGTGTGCTCTAGGGCAACGGTGTCTAGATGGAATTTGTATTTGTGGTCCTAGCAACTGGATCTTTTTTGGAACACCATTCTTTTTGTCTTACTGAGATTTACTGTCAGGGCCCAGGTCTGACAGAATCTGTGCAGAATATCTAGGTGCTGCTGTAGGCCCTCCTTGGTTGGTGACAGAAGCACCAGATCATCAGCAAACAGTAGACATTTGACTTCAGATTCTAGTAGGGTGAGGCCGGGTACTGCAGACTGTTCTAGTGCCCTCGCCAATTCATTGATATATATGTTGAAGAGGGTGGGGCTTAAACTGCATCCCTGTCTCACCCCACGGCCCTGTGGGAAAGAAATGTGTGTGTTTTTTGCCAATTTTAACCGCACACTTGATATTTGTGTACATTAATTTTATAATGTCTTATGTTTTTCCCCCAACCCCACTTTCCATCCATTTGTATAGCAGACCCTCATGTCAAATTGAGTCAAAAGCTTTTTTTAAATCAACAAAGCATGAGAAGACTTTGCCTCTGTTTTGGTTTGTTTGTTTGTCAATTAGGGTGTGCAGGGTGAATATGTGGTCTGTCGTACAGTAATTTGGTAAAAAGCCAATTTGACATTTGCTCAGTACATTGTTTTCACTGAGGAAATGTACTAGTCTGCTGTTAATGATAATGCAGAGGATTTTCCCAAGGTTGCTGTTGACGCATATCCCACGGTAGTTATTGGGGTCAAATTTGTCTCCACTTTTGTGGATTGGGGTGATCAGCCCTTGGTTCCAAATATTGGGGAAGATGCCAGAGCTAAGGATGATGTTAACAAGTTTAAGTATAGCCAATTGGAATTTGTGGTCTGTATATTTTATCATTTCATTGAGGATACCATCAACACCACAGGCCTTTTTGGGTTGGAGGGTTTGTATTTTGTTCTGTAGTTCATTCAATGTAATTAGAGAATCCAGTGGGTTCTGGTAGTCTTTAATAGTTGATTCTAACATTTGCATTTCATCATGTATCTTTTTTTGCTGTTAGTTCTTTGTTATAGGGCCAAAAAGATTGGAGAAGCGGTTTACCCATACATCTCCGTTTTGGATAGATAGCTCTTCGTGTTGTTGTTTGTTTAGTATTTTCCAATTTTCCCAGAAGGGGTTAGAGTCTTTGGATTCTTCAATTACATTGAGCTGATTTCTGACATGCTGTTCCTTATTTTTCCATAGTATATTTCTGTATTGTTTTAGTGATTCACCATAGTGAAGGCATAGGCTCAGGTTTTCTGGGTCTCTATGTTTTTGGTTGGATAGGTTTCTCAATTTCCTTCTTAGGTTTTTGCATTCTTCATCAAACCATTTGTCACTGTTGTTACTTTTCTTCCGTTTTCTGTTAGAGATTTTTAGATTTGATAGGATAGCTAAGAGGTCAAATATACTGTTTAGGTTTTCTACTGCCAAGTTTACACCTTCACTATGACATTGGAATGTTTTGTCCAGGAAGTTGTCTAAAAGGGATTGAATTTGTTGCTGCCTAATTGTTTTTTGGTAGGTTTCGACACTACTTACCTTCCATCTATAGCATTTCTTAATATTATTCAGATCCTTTGGCTTTGATGCCTCATGATTGAGTATTACTCTGTTCAAGTAGACTGTGATTTTGCTGTGGTCTGATAGGGGTGTCAGTGGGCTGACTGTGAACGCTCTGAGAGGCTCTGGGTTGAGGTCAGTGATAAAGTAGTCTACAGTACTACTGCCAAGAGATGAGCTCTCTCTCTCTCTCTCTCTCTCTCTCTCTCTCTCTCTCTCTCTCTCTCTCTCTCTCTCTCTCTCTCTCTCTATATATATATATATATATATATATATATATATATATATATATATACAGTGGGGAAAAAAAGTATTTAGT
This sequence comes from Coregonus lavaretus, assembly GCF_964263955.1. Classification (NCBI taxonomy): domain Eukaryota; kingdom Metazoa; phylum Chordata; class Actinopteri; order Salmoniformes; family Salmonidae; genus Coregonus; species Coregonus lavaretus. The sequence continues at coordinate 16,705,500 of NC_140026.1, read as the reverse complement.
CAGCCACCAATTGTGCAAGTTCTCCCACTTAAAAAGATGAGAGAGGCCTGTAATTTTAATCATAGGTACACGTCAACTATGACAGACAAAATTAGAAAAAAAAATCCAGAAAATCCCATTGTAGGATTTTTAATGAATTTATTGGCATATGATGGTGGAAAATAAGTATTTGGTCAATAACAAAAGTTTCTCAATACGTTGTTATATACCCTTTGTTGGCAATGACACAGGTCAAACGTTTTCTGTAAGTCTTCACAAGGTGTTCACACACTGTTGCTGGTATTTTGGCCCATTCCTCCATGCAGATCTCCTCTAGAGCAGTGATGTTTTGGGGCTGTCGCTGGGCAACACAGACTTTCAACTCCCTCCAAAGATTTTCTATGGGGTTGAGATCTGGAGACTGGCTCGGCCACTCCAGGACCTTGAAATGCTTCTTACGAAGCCACTCCTTCGTTGCCCGGGCGGTGTGTTTGGGATCATTGTCATGCTGAAAGACCCAGCCACGTTTCATCTTCAATGCCCTTGCTGATGGAAGGAGGGTTTCACTCAAAATCTCACGATATATGGCCCCATTAATTATTTCCTTTACACGGATCAGTCGTCCTGGTCCCTTTGCAGAAAAACAGCCCCAAAGCATGATGTTTCCAACCCCATGCTTCACAGTAGGTATGGTGTTCTTTGGATGCAACTCAGCATTCTTTGTCCTCCAAACATGACGAGTTGAGTTTTTACCAAAAAGTTATATTTTGGTTTCATCTGACCATATGACATTCTCCCAATCCTCTTCTGGATCATCCAAATGCACTTCAGACGGGCCTGGACATGTACTGGCTTAAGCAGGGGGACACGTCTCGCACTGCAGGATTTGAGTCCCTGGCGGCGTAGTGTGTTACTGATGGTAGGCTTTGTTACTTTGGTCCCAGCTCTCTGCAGGTCTTTCACTAGGTCCCCCCGTGTGGTTCTGGGATTTTTGCTCACCGTTCTTGTGATCATTTTGACCCCACGGGGTGAGATCTTGCGTGGAGCCCCAGATCGAGGGAGATTATCAGTGGTCTTGTATGTCTTCCATTTCCTAATAATTGCTCCCACAGTTGATTTCTTCAAACCAAGCTGCTTACCTATTGCAGATTCAGTCTTCCCAGCCTGGTGCAGGTCTACAATTTTGTTTTTGGTGTCTTTTGACAGCTCTTTGGTCTTGGCCATTGTGGAGTTTGGAGTGTGACTGTTTGAGGTTGTGGACAGGTGTCTTTTATACTGATAACAAGTTCAAACAGGTGCCATTAATACAGGTAACGAGTGGAGGACAGAGGAGCCTCTTAAAGAAGAAGTTACAGGTCTGTGAGAGCCAGAAATCTTGCTTGTTTGTAGGTGACCAAATACTTATTTTCCACCATAATTTGCAAATAAATTCATTAAAAATCCTACAATGGGATTTTCTGGATTTTTTTTTCTCAATTTGTCTGTCATAGTTGACGTGTACCTATGATGAAAATTACAGGCCTCTCTCATCTTTTTAAGTGGGAGAACTTGCACAATTGGTGGCTGACTAAATACTTTTTTTCCCCACTGTATATATTTATACAATTGAAGTCGGAAGTTTACATACACCTTAGCCAAATACATTTAAACTCAGTTTTTCACAATTCCTGACATTTTATCCTAGTAAAAATTCCCTGTCTTAGTTCAGTTAGGATCACCACTTTATTTTAAGAATGTGAAATGTCAGAATAATAGTAGAGAGAATGATTTATTTCAGCTTTTATTTATTTCATCACATTCCCAGTGGGTCAGAAGTTTACATACACTCAATTAGTATTTGGTAACATTGCCTTTAAATTGTTTAACTTGGGTCAAACGTTTCAGGTAGCCTTCCACAAGCTTCCCACAATCAGTTGGGTGAATTTTGACCCATTCCTCCTGACAGAGCTGGTGTAACTGAGTCAGGTTTGTAGGCCTCCTTGCTCACACACTCTTTTTCAGTTCTGCCCACAAATTTTCTATAGGATTGAGGTCAGGGCTTTGTGATGACCACTCCAATACCTTGACTTTGTTGTCCTTAAGCCATTTTGCCACAACTTTGGAAGCAAGCTTGGGGTCATTGTCCATTTGGAAGACCCATTTGTGACCAAGCTTTAACTTCCTGACTGATGTCTTGAGATGTTGCTTCAATATATTCACATACTTCTCCTTCCTCATGATGCCATCTATTTTGTGAAGTGCACCAGTCCCTCCTGCAGCAAAGCACCCCCACAGCATGATGCTGCCACCCCCGTCCTTCACGGTTGGGATGGTGTTCTTCGGCTTGCAAGCCTTCCCCTGTTTCCTCCAAGCATAACGATGGTCATTATGGCCAAACAGTTCTATTTTGGGGGGGTTTGTTTCATTTGATTTACACAACACAAGATGCAAAATATTTTTGTGTGTGAAACAAACAAGAAATAAGACAAAAAAACAGAAAACTTGAGTGTGCATAACTATTCATTTTTGCCCATTATTCAAGGCAAAACTGCTCCAGCTCCCTCTAGTTGGATGGGTTCCGCTGATATACAGCAATCTTTAAGTCATACAACAGATTCTCAACTGGATTGAGGTCTGGGCTTTGACTAGGCCATTCCAAGACATGTAAATGTTTCCCCTTAAACCACTCAAGTGTTGCTTTAGCAGTATGCTTAGGGTCATTGTCCTGCTGGAAGGTGAACCTCCGTTCCAGTCTCAAATCTCTGGAAGACTGAAACAGGTTTCCCTCAAGAATTTCCCTGTATTTAGCGCCATCCATCATTCCTACAATTCTGACCAGTTTCCCAGTCCCTGCCGATGAAAAACATCCCCACAGCATGATGCTGCCACCACCATGCTTCACTGTGGGGATGGTGTTCTCGGGTGATGAGAGGTGTTGGGTTTGCGCCAGACATAGCGTTTCCCTTAATGGCCAAAAAGCTCAATTTTAGTCTCATCTGACCAGAGTACCTTCTTCCATATGTTTGGGGAGTCTCCCACATGCCTTTTGGCAAACACCAAATGTGTTTGCTTATTTTTTTCTTTAAGCAATGGCTTTTTACTGGCCACTCTTCTGTAACGCCCAGCTCTGTGGAGTGTATTGCTTAAAGTGGTCCTATGGACAGTTACTCCAATCTCCGCTGTGGAGCTTTGCAGCTCCTTCAGGGTTATATTTTATCTTTTTGTTGCCTCTCTGATTAATGCCCTCCTTGCCTGGTCCGTGAGTTTTGGTAGGCGGTCCTCTTTGTTGTGGTGCCATATTCTTTCCCTTTTTTAATAATGGATTTAATGGTGCTCCGTGGTATGTTCAGTTTCAGATATTTTTATAACCCAACCCTGATCTGTACTTCTCCACAACTTTGTCCCTGAGCTGTTTGGAGAGCTCCTTGGTCTTCATGGTGCCACTTGCTTGGTGCTGCCCCTAGCTTAGTTGGTATTGCAGACTCTGGGGGCTTTCAGAACAGGTGTATATATACTGAGATCATGTGGCACTTAGATTGCACACAGGTGGACTTTATTTAACAAATTATGTGACTTCTGAAGGTAATTGGTTTCACCAGATCTTATTTAGGGGTTTCATAGCAAAGGGGGTGAATACATATGCATGCACCTCTTTCCCGTAATTTTTTTATTCCGATTTATTTAAACAAGTTATTTTTTTCATTTCACTTCACCAATTTGGACTATTTTGTGAATGTCTATTACATGAAATCCAAATAAAAATCAATTTAAATGATAGGTTGTAATGCAACAAAATAGGAAAAACGCCAAGGGGGATGAATATTTTTGCAAGGCAAACTACCCGCCCTCCAAGACACCTACAGCACCCGATGTCACAGGACGGCCAAAAAGATTGTCAAGGACATCAACCACCTGATCCACTGCCTGTTCACCCCGCTATCATCCAGAAGACGAGGTCAGTACAGGTGCATCAAAGCTGGGACCGAGAGAATGAAATACAGCAACTATCTCAAGGCCATCAGACTGTTAAATAGCCATCACTAGCACATTAGAGGCTGCTGCTGCCTATTGAAATCACTGGCCACTTTAAGAAATGGAACACTAGTCACTTAAATAATGTTTACATATCTTGCTCTACACATCTCATATGTATATACTGTATTCTATTCTACAATATTCTACTGTATCTTAGTCCATGCCGCTCTGTCATTGCTTGTCCATATATGTTTATATTCTTAAATTCCATTCCTTTCTAGATTGGTGTGTATTGGGTATATGTTGGAAAATTGTTAGATATTACTTGTTAGATATTACTGCACTGTCAGAGCTAGAAGCACAAGCATTTCACTACACCCGCAATAACATCTGCTAAACACGTGTATGTGATGAATACAATTTGATTTGATTAGATTTGATATATACAGTACCAGTCAAAAGTTTGGACACACCTACTCATTCCAGGGTTTCTCTTTATTTTTACTATTTTCTACATTGTACAATAATAGTGAAGCCATCAAAACGATGAAATAATACATATGGAATTATGTAGTGACCAAAAAAGTGTTAAACAAATCAAAATATATTTTATAGTCCAAATTGGAGATTTTTGGTTCAAACCGCCGTGTCTTTGTGAGACGCGGTGTGGGTGAACGGATGTGTTATGGTGTGGGGGTGCTTTTCTGGTGACACTGTCTGTGATTTATTTAGAATTCAAGGCACACTTAACCAACATGGCTACCACAGCATCCTGCAGTGATACGCCATCCCATCTGGTTTGGGCTAAGTGGGACTATCATTGGACAATGAACCAACACACCTCCAGGCTGTGTAAGGGCTATTTTACCAAGAAGGAGGGTGATGGAGTTCTGCATCAGATGACCTTGCCTCCACAATCCCCCGACCTCAACCCAATTGAGATGGTTTGGGATGAGTCGGACGGCAGAGTGAAGGAAAAGTTGCCAACAAGTCTTCAGCATATGTGGGAACTCCTTCAAGACTGTTGGAAAAGCATTCCAGGTGAAGCTGGTTGAGAGAATGCCATGAGTGTGCAAAGCTGTCATCAAGGCAAAGGGTTGCTATTTGAAGAATCTCAAATATAAAATACATTTTGATTTGTTTAACACTTTTTTGGTTAATACATGATTCCATATGTGTTATTTCATAGTTTTGATGTCTTCACTATTATTCTACAATGTAAAACATTGTAAAAAAATATATAGACAAAACCTTGAATGAGTAGGTGTGTCCAAACTTTTGACTGGTACTGTATATATATATATATATATATATATATATATATATATATATATATATATATATATATATACACAGTGGGGGAAAAAAAGTATTTAGTCAGCCACCAATTGTGCAAGTTCTCCCACTTAAAAAGATGAGAGAGGCCTGTAATTTTCATCATAGGTACATGTCAACTATGACAGACAAAATGAGAAAAACAAATTCAGAAAATCACATTGTAGGATTTTTAATGAATTTATTTGCAAATTATGGTGGAAAATAAGTATTTGGTCAATAACAAAAGTTTGTCAATACTTTGTTATATACCCTTTGTTGGCAATGACACAGGTCAAACGTTTTCTGTAAGTCTTCACAAGGTTTTCACACACTGTTGCTGGTATTTTGGCCCATTCTTCCATGCAGATCTCCTCTAGAGCAGTGATGTTTTGGGGCTGTCGCTGGGCAACACAGACTTTCTACTCCCTCCAAATATTTTCTATGGGGTTGAGATCTGGAGACTGGCTAGGCCACTCCAGGACCTTGAAATGCTTCTTACGAAGCCACTCCTTCGTTGCCCGGGCGGTGTGTTTGGGATCATTGTCATGCTGAAAGACCCAGCCACGTTTTATCTTCAATGCCCTTGCTGATGGAAGGAGGTTTTCACTCAAAATCTCACGATACATGGCCCCATTTATTCTTTCCTTTACACGGATCAGTCGTCCTGGTCCCTTTGCAGAAAAACAGCCCCAAAGCATGATGTTTCCACCCCCATGCTTCACAGTAGGTATGGTGTTCTTTGGATGCAACTCAGCATTCTTTGTCCTCCAAACACGATGAGTTGAGTCTTTACCAAAAAGTAATATTTTGGTTTCATCTGACATTCTCCCAATCCTCTTCTGGATTATCCAAATGCACTCCAGCAAACTTCAGACGGGCCTGGACATGTACTGGCTTAAGCAGGGGGACACGTCTGGCACTGCAGCATTTGAGTCCCTGGTGGCGTAGTGTGTTACTGATGGTAGGCTTTGTTACTTTGGTCCCAGCTCTCTGCAGGTCATTCACTAGGTCCCCCCATGTGGTTCTGGGATTTTTGCTCACCGTTCTTGTGATTATTTTGACCCCACGGGGTGAGATCTTGCGTGGAGCCCCAGATCGAGGGAGATTATCAGTGGTCTTGTATGTCTTCCATTTCCTAATAATTGCTCCCACAGTTGATTTCTTCAAACCAAGCTGCTTACCTATTGCAGATTCAGTCTTCCCAGCCTGGTGCAGGTCTACAATTTTGTTTCCGGTGTCCTTTGACAGCTCTTTGGTCTTGGCCATAGTGGAGTTTGGAGTGTGACTGTTTGAGGTTGTGGACAGGTGTCTTTTATACTGATAACAAGTTCAAACAGGTGCCATTAATACAGGTAACGAGTGGAGAACAGAGGAGCCTCTTAAAGAAGAAGTTACAGGTCTGTGAGAGCCAGAAATCTTGCTTGTTTGTAGGTGACCAAATACTTATTTTCCACCATAATCTGCAAATAAATTCATTAAAAATCCTACAATGTGATTTTCTGGATTTTTTTTCCTCAATTTGTCTGTCATAGTTGACGTGTACCTATGATGAAAATTACAGGCCTCTCTCATCTTTTTAAGTGCGAGAACTTGCACAATTGGTGGCTGACTAAATCCTTTTTTCCCCACTGTATATATATATATATATATATATATATATATATATATATATATATATATATACAATTTAAAGGGGCTTCATCGGCATGGGAATCATAGGTTTATATTGCCAAAGCAAGTGGAAAAAAAGAATAAACAAAAAAACGATTAGAAATTAACAGTAAACATTGTACTCACAAAGGTTTCAAAAAGATGAAGACATCTCAAGTTTTATATTATCAGCTATGTACAGTGTTTTAGCAATGTGCAAATAGTTGTAGTGCAAATGTTTGCCCTATTCTCATGGCAATGGGCCACAAATCTTGCTGCTGTGATTGCACATTGTGATATTTCGCCTAACAAATTTTACACATTTTGTAGATGTTATCGCATATGGGAGTTTATCAATGATCTGTGTAATCTGAAGGAAATATGTGGCTCACACACACATCCACATCCACACACACACACACACACACACACACACACACACACACACACACACACACACACACACACACACACACACACACACACACACACACACATCCTTGTGGGGACCAAATAATTGATTCCCATTCAAAATCCTATTTTCCCTAACCATATCCCTTAAACTAGCCCTAAACGTAACCCCAGACCCCTAACCCTAAACCTAACACCTAACCCTAAAACATAATCCCTAACCCCTAACCCCTAACCATAATTCTAACCCTAACCCTAATTGTAACCCTCACCCTAAACCTAACCTCTAAGCTTAAAATAGCCTTTTTCCTTGTGGGGGAAAAAGTTCCCACTTCCCCAAATGTTCCCACTTGATTTTCCTTGTTTTACTATCCTTGTGAGGACTTCTGGTCCCCACAAGGATAGTAAAATCAAAACCATACACACACACAAATTCCAATTGCAGGGACGTGCGACCAAAATACACACAGCATGTATTAGCCAGGTGCAGATGAGCATGCAAATGTATGAAGCATTATGTGATCATGATGTGTAAAAAATTAAAATAGAATGCATTTAGTTTCACCTTGGAAAGGACATGACATGCTATTCAAACTAAGATGTTCTGTGTATTTCCTGTTTATATGATTATGTGCTCCATTTCAGACCCAGATGTGCAAAGCTTATAACATTTTGATATGAGAGAGAGCTGTTACTCAAAGTTAAATGTATCAAATGCATGTGGGGACAAACTCCCTTTTTGCCTGTTAAATAGTGATTCGGCATTAGATCTGTGGTTTTATCCTTAAAGAAGGGAACAGTGATGTAGGGATTTTGGTTTCGTTGCGGTAACATTTTGGTTTTGGTTTCGTTGTGGTAACATTAAGAAAGTTAATGAAGAAAGTTCCTGTTCTATCCATTCATTCATTCATTCATTCATTAATGTGTGTATCAATAAATATTGAATTTGAACTAGAATCCTGCATTCCCACTCATTGAAATGTACCAATATCATTGTAGACTTGTATACATGTTCTATGATTAGGGGAGGCATTTGTGTACTGTTGTCCCACTGATCAGAGCAGCAAAGCTCAACTAGATAGCGTGGTTGAATTTGAGGTGGTTACTTGCCTGAGACCTGAAAACGTGTGTCAGCTCTCAGAGGTAATACCTAGGCTTTAGCTCAGTGGCCTAACACTGTCTTGTTGCGGTGCAGAAGGCCAGGATTTGAACCGTCTGTCACACCTTGACATACGATTGGTTTCTACATGATTTTCATTGGCTAATGCAGCTTGGTTAATTTGTGCCTATTATGATGGTACATAATATAAATTATTATTTCAGAAATCCTATCTAATTGCAGAGGACATAACTGCCATGTCACCTATTGGGGATAGAATAGCTCAGTTGGTAGAGCATGGCGCTTGCAACGCCAGGGTTGTGGGTTCGTTTCCCATGGGGGGGCCAGTATGAAAAATGTATGCACTCACTAACTGTAAGTCGCTCTGGATAAGAGTGTCTGCTAAATGACTAAAAAAATAAGAATAATAATCTGCCAGCTCATCCAATGATTCCCCCACTTTCATTTTGGCCTCCCACTGGTTGATACAATAAACTGTCTAGGAATCTGAAATGCATGACTGAACAAGAACGTCCTGTTTTCAAAGCAGCATGGATTGGAAAGGGGATTTAGCAAAAAAGTGTCCCAAAATTATCTGAATTCACACTTGAAAAAGGAGCAACTGTATCATATAAAGGGTGGAAAAACAGTTTGGCAAACAATATGTTAGGACCTTTTATATCACCCTTTATGTAGTGATTTGCTTAAAGATTATTCGTGTAGCATCTATACAGTGCTTACAGTATATACACTGAACAAAAATATAAACTTAACATGTAAAGTGTTGGTCCCATTTTTCATGAGCTGAAATAAAATAAACTAGAAATGTTCCATATGCACAAAAAGCTTAATTCTCTGAAATGTTGTGCAAACATTTTTTTTTTTACATCCCTGTTAGTGAGCATTTCTCCTTTGCCAAGATAATCCATCCACCTGACAGGTGTGGCATATCAAGAAGCTGATTAAACGTCATGATCATTACACAGGTGCTGCGGACAATAAAAGCCCACTCTAAAATGTGCAGTTTTGTCACACAACACAATACCGTGACGAGATCCTGAGGCCCATTGTCGTGCCATACATCCGCCGCCATCAACTCATGTTTCAGCATGATAATACACGGCCCTATGTCACAAGGATCTGTACACAATTCCTGGAAGCTGAAAATGTCCTGGCCTGCATACTCACCAGACATGTCACCCATTGACCATGTTTGGGATGCTCTGGATCGACGCGTTTCACAGCATGTTCCAGTTCCTGCTAATATCCAGCAACTTTGCACAGCCATTGAAGAGGAGTGGGACATTCCACAGGCCACAATCAACAGCCTGATCAACTCTATGCGAAGGAGATGTGTCGCACTGCCTGAGGCAAATGGTGGTCACACCAGATAATGACTGCTTTTCTGATCCACGCCCCTACCTTTTTTGTAAGGTATCTGTGACCAACAGATTCATATATGTATTCCTTCTCATATTAAATCCATAGATTAGGCACTAATGAATTTATTTCAATTGACAGATTTTTGTATAGGAACTGTAACTCAGTAAAATATTTGAAATTGTTGCATGTTGCGTATATATTTTTGTTCAGTATAGATACCCACCTTGCGAGTTATTTGCCGACCAGTGCCTCTGCTTGTTTGGCAATACATTTCCAATGTCTGAATGTATATCCGTAATCGCTAGACCGTTCTGATTAAGAGGTCGTCGCTTGCATCACCGGGCAGTGCCCAATAAATAATTAAATCCAATTGTTAGATGCTACCAACCCCTCCAAAACAAGACAAAAAATGGACCCCATGTTGTCTGCGCGCACACCTGTCTGTGTTTCACACCTGTTTGTCCTAGCGAATCAGCGTTGCAATATGGGCAGCATGCTGCTGCAGACAGGAAGTAGAATGGGGGGTAGCATCTAACCAGTGGATTTCATTATTTATTGGGCACTGCTCGGCGATGCAAACGAGAACCTCTTAATCACAACCTTTTTCCGATTACAGACATACATACGCTACATGACCAAAAGTATGTGGACACCTGCTCGTCGAACATCTCATTTCAAAATCATGGGCATTAAAATGGAGTTGGTCCCCCCTTTGCTGCTATAACAGCTTCCACTCTTCTGGGAAGGCGTTCCACTATATGTTGGAACATTGTTGCGGGGACTTGCTTCCATTCAGCCACAAGAGCATTAGTGAGGTCGGGTACTGATTTTGGGCAATTAGGCCTGGCTCGCAGTCGGCGTTCCAATTCATCCCAAAGGTGTTCGACAGGGTTGAGGTCAGGGCTCTGTGCAGGCCAGTCAAGTTTTTCCACACCGATCTCGACAAACCATTTCTGTATGGACCTCGCTTTGTGCACGGGGGCATTGTCATGCTGAAACAGAAAAGGGCCTTCCCCAAACTTTTGCCACAAAGTTGGAAGCACATAATTGTCTAGAATGTCATTGTATGCTGTAGCGTTAAGATTTCCCTTCACTGGAACTAAGGGGCCCAGCCCGAACCATGAAAAACAGCCCCCAGACCATTTTTCCTCCTCCACCAAACTTAGCACTATGCATCCACCAAACCCAGATTTGTCCGTCGGACTGCCAGATGGTGAAGCGTGATTCATCACTCCAGAGAACGCGTTTCCACTGCTCCAGAGTCCAATGGTGGCGAGCTTTACACCACTGCAGCCGACGCTTGGCATTGCGCATGGTGATCTTGAGCTTGTGTGCGGCTGATCGGCCATGGAAACCCATTTCATGAATCTCCCAACGAACAGTTATTGTGCTGACGTTGCATCCAGAGGCAGTTTAGAACTCGGTCGTGAGTGTTGCAACCGAGGACAGACGACTTTTACACGCTACGCACTTCAGCACTCGGCGGTCCCGTTCTGTGAGCTTGTGTGGCCTACCACTTCGCGGCTGAGCCGTTGTTGCTCCTAGACGTTTCCACTTCACAATAACAGCACTTACAGTTGACCAGGGCAGCTCTAGCAGGGCAGAAATTTGACAAACTTACTTGTTGGAAAGGTGGCATCCTATGACGGCCACGTTGAAAGACACTGAGCTCTTCAGTAAGGTCATTCTACTGCCAATGTTTGTCGGTGGAGATTGCATGGCTGTGTGTTCGATTTTATACACCTGTCAGCAACGGGTGTGGCTGAAATAGCCGAATCCACTAATTTGAAGGGGTGTCCACATACTTTTGTATATATAGTGTACATTCCAACGTCGGACCCGTGCTGCTAAACAGTTACAATAATTTGCCGCGTCATTAACTAGAACGCTTCTCCAATGTTATGCGCTAAGACGGAACGTTACTGTTAAAAGAACTGTACTTACTGTTATTAACTGTATACGTGACAGAGAGCTCTGTAAGGCTATGTTATAATGGGTTTTTTCTTGATGATTTGTTGTAAAGTTTTTATCTTGTTTAGGGAGCTTGTTATACGTGTCTATGTGGGTTACTAAACTTAATTTCAACCATCAAAGTTCAACCTACACTAAAGCTATATCAATAACTTATGTTGTTTTGAAGGCAAACGTGAGTGAGATTTTTCTGTTGAATTTAATAAAAAGACTGTTGTACATAAATATTCCTGTTTTATTGTTTTTCCACAGCACCCCACAAACAACAGAAAACGAAAACAAAACGGCCACTATACAACACATTCCCCCAAGGTGATCAACATTGTTTCCAAATTTCGTCAAACACTTCCGTTTTTTGTTTAACTTTATAATATTCTAAATCCAATGGGATATAGCTAGATAGTTCATTCCTCCAGTTTGTTATTGAGGGTGAATATGAGGCTTTCCAATTGATGGATATATATTTATTTGCAGCAATTAGACCTAGATTACAAAACGTTATCTGATATTGATCAGCAATATTTACATTCCCCAACAGACATAACCGTGGAGATGGATGTATATAAATTCCTAGACACAATGAAATGATAGCACATATGAGCGGATCAGCGTATCACAGACTCTAAAACACTACACATACATTATCCCAAAATGGTGTCAGTTTATTACAGGACCACAGCATATGTAATAAGGTTCCTTTGTGCTTTTTGCATCTCCAACAGAGATGTGACATTTCTGGGTGCATACATGCATTCTGGCAGGAATGTCTTAAGTCCTATGAATTCTCTTAAATTGTTAGCCTTTTGGTGTTAGGAAGGCCATTGCAGTAGATGTTGTAGTGAGGAGGCAGGCATCATGATGTTCCTGAAGTGCAATGCCTGTAGTGAGGGCTTTTATTTGTGGAGAAGCTAATAGCGCCAAACTTATGTACACTATCTAACACATATTTATAACAAAAATAACAAACAGGAAAACATTCTCAGATAAATTGAAAAACAATCAACAACTCAAAACAGAGCTCTGATTAACACAAGCCTCAATCACACCTGCTAGAACAACCAGTATGACAACCTTACCCCTGTCTCTCTGGCAGAGGAATGACAGGTTTTAAATAGGATACCTGGGATACCCTCAACATGGACTATATCATTTTAGACCAATCATCAATTAAAAGTCTTCCATATAGGCATGAAATCACTATTCACACATTCAGGTAATACAATCTCAATGACCAAATGGAACAGGTTGAGAGCTTCAAGTTCCTTGGTGTCCACATCACCAACGAACTATCATGGTCCAAACACACCAAGACAGTCGTGAAGAGGGCACGACAAAGCCTATTCCCCCTCAGGAGACTAAAAAGATTTGGCATGGGTCCTCAGATCCTCAAAAAATTCTACAGCTGCACCATCGAGAGCATCCTGACTGGTTGCATCACCGCCTGGTGTGGCAACTGCTTGGCCTCCGACCGCAAGGCACTACAGAGGGTAGTGCGTACGGCCCAGTACATCACTGGGGCCAAGCTTCCTGCCATCCAGGACCTCTATACCAGGCGGTGTCAGAGGAAGGCCCTCAAAATTGTCAAAGACTCCAGCCACCCTAGTCATAGACTGTTCTCTCTGCTACCGCACGGCAAGCGGTACCGGAGTGCCAAGTCTAGGTCCAAAAGACTTCTCAACAGCTTCTACCCCCAAGCCATAAGACTCCTGAACAGCTAATCATGGCTACCCGGACTATTTGCACTGCCCCCCCCACCCCATCCTTTTTACGCTGCTGCTACTCTGTTAATTATTTATGCATAGTCACTTTAACTCTACCCACATGTACATATTATCTCAACTACCTCAACTAGCCGGTGCCCCCGCACATTGACTCTGCAACGGTACCCCCCTGTATAGCCTCCCTACTGTTATTTTATTTTACTTCTGCTCTTTTTTTCTCAATACTTTTTTTGTTGTTGTTTTATTTTTACTTTTTTTGTTAAAAATAAATGCACTGTTGGTTAAGGGCTGTAAGTAAGCATTTCACTGTAATGTCTGCACCTGTTGTATTCGGCGCATGTGACCAATAAAATTTTATTTGATTTGATTTGAAATACTGTACATAGCCTACATTTCAATAGTAGTGTTTAACTATGCATAGAACATGTAATAGACCATCGTACCCTACTCTCCCCCTTTGGATTTAGTAACATTACATTAGGCCTACCCAAAAACACAGGATAATTGGCGCTCCTGAATGATACTCTGGTTAACACAGCAGAAACAACAAATATTTCACCTAGTCAATCATGAGGATTCAAAAATAATTTCTAACCATTTCTAAATATAGAAATAGCAAACTCAATACCCAAACCTTTGACAATAGCCACGATATGATAAAGCTAAACTGTCACCAACTACGTTTTGCATGCGAAACCAATGACTGTCTAGTCTGTCTGACAGCAAACTCAAAGTCTTCCTGACCAGAGTCTGGAAAGGCTCCTTGATGTTATAGGCATGAAGCGTTGATAATAAATGGGGCTGTGCTTTTTTACTGATTGGTTCTCCTCTGTCTCTTTCTCACTCAAACAGCCACATGGACAGCCATACCCAGCTCCCTTCCAATACAACTGTTGGATTTTCAAATCCAAACAAGGAGAGTTCTCAACCCCTCAGGAAAACAATAACGTTTAAGAGAACCAATCAAAGCTTGAGCACATTTTTGAGCAAATATTGCACCAACAAACGCCCTCCGGTTCAGACCAGTGTGTCACAGCTCTGGGCAATATTGAAATTCTAACACTATCCATGTTTCCATTCAACAATTTTTATGCCAGTAAAATAGGCTGGCTCCCTGTTGGATAACAGTATAGTTGTCGGTAGGCCTAAACCTTCCAAATGTCTACAGAACTTTTATGTGCGCTATGTGAACCATAAGAAAGTAGGCCTAAGCAAGCATGATAATTAGACAAGGTTCTTGCTCAAAAGCCTACTATCAAGTAGTGAGAAGGTAACCCAAGTGAGTGGCACAAAGGCCTAACAATTACAACTAGGTTCAATATCTTAATACTGATGTTGAAAATCGAAAAATCAAACAACCCTCTATAAATAATGCAAAACAACTGCACATTCACACATTTTAACACAATAAGCAGAGGACAACTACGCTTCTAGTTGTTTGAGCACTTTAAGTATTCAGCACTATTAAAGTGTCAACACTCCCAGATTAAATAAAATCCTCTGCTTGCTTGCAAGCATGAATGAATGGGAATGAATGGGAATGTCTCCTACTTTTTTGGATTTGCTTCATGTCCCCATAAGCTTTAATTTTTCTAAACAGCTTTATATTTGGCATAGTTTCTCAGTGGCATGTTGAGTTTGTGCATTGAGCTTTTATGGTTCCATGTATCACTTTATGATGTCCAATTATTATGACTATGTCTCGGGTGTTTAACTGTCTGTGTTGGGTAAACCCCACTGTTGGCAGCAGTATTTGGCAATAACACACACACACAATTATACATTGTCTAGTAACTCAATGGCTGTGTTTACAAGTAATAAAAAATTGAAATGTGCCTCTGTCTATTCAATAATGACTCAATAATGGTATCCTCCACCAATGTATCTCACTATTGTGAATCTAGTCACTGAAGCTCCATATAATCACCATAGCACATAAGGCTTCAAGTGTGGCAGAGGCGGCCTGAGTTAGTTACATGATGCAGGACGCATGCCTCTCTGTCTCTCTCAATCGCTCCTGCAATTGGAACCCTATTCCCTATTTATTGCCCCTCTTTTGACCAGTGCCCATAGGTCTCTTTCAAAAGTAGTGTACTATAGAAAATAGGGTGCCATTTGGGACGCAACTTATGTGCTGTGTTGTTACATGTGGCCTATACTATTAAACTGTCTTGGTCTAATTTGTGTCTCTGAAATGTGTGATAATACAAGATCTCAATATGTGGTTACATTTCCATAAATGGTTTGATATTCATATAATTGTTCTTGGAATATAGTACCAGTCAAAAGTTTGGACACACCTACTCAGTCAAGGGGTTTTCTTTATTTTTACTATTGTAGAATAATATCATGTAGTAACCAAAAAAGTGTTAAACAAATCAAAATATATGTTATATTTGAGACTCTTCAAATAGCCACCCTTTGCCTTGGTGACAGCTTTGCATACTCTTGGCATTCTCTCAACCAGCTTCACCTGGAATTCTTTCCTACAGTCTTGAAGGAGTTCCCACATATGCTTAGCACTTTTGGCTGCTTTTCCTTCACTCTGCCGTCCGACTCATCCCAAACCATCTCAATTGGGTTGAGGTCAGGGGATTGTGGAGGCCAGGTCATCTGATGCAGCACTCCATCACTCTCCTTCTTGGTAAAATAGCCCTTAAACAGCCTGGAGGTGTGTTGGGTCATTGTCCTGTTGAAAAACAAATGATAGTCCCACTAAACCCAAACCAGATGGGATGGCGTATTGCTGCAGAATGCTGTGGTAGCCATGCTGGTTAAGTGTGCCTTGAATTCTAAATATATACAGACAGTGTCACCAGCAAAGCACCCCTACACCATAACACTTCCTCCTCCATGCTTTACGGTGGGAACTACACATGCAGAGATCATCCGTTCACCCACACCGCCTCTCACAAAGACACAGCGGTTTGAACCAAAAATATCAAATTTGGACTCCAGACAAAAGGACACATTTCCACCGGTCTAATTTGTAAGTCACTCTGGATAAGAGTGTCTGCTAAATGATGTAAATGTAAATGTCTAATGTCAATTTCTCGTGTTTCTTGGCCTAAGCAGGTCTCTTATTCTTTTTGGTGTCCTTTAGTAGTGGTTTCTTTGCAGCAATTTGACCATGAAGGCCTAATTCACACAGTACCCTCTGAACAGTTGATGTTGAGATGTGTCTGTTACTTGACCTCTGTTAATTATTTATTTGGGCTGCAATTTCTGAGGCTGGTAACTCTAATGAACTTATCCTCTGCAGCAGAGGTAACTCTGGGTCTTCCATTCCTGTGGCGGTCCTCATGAGAGCCAGTTTCATCATAGCGCTTGATTGTTTTTGCGACTGCACTTGAAGAAACTTTCAAAGTTCTTGAAATGTTCCGTATTGACTGACTTTCATGTCTTAAAGTAATGATGGACTGTTGTTTCTCTTTGCTTATTTGAGCTGTTCTTGCCATAATATGGACTTGGTCTTTTACCAAATAGGGCCATCTTCTGTATACCACCCCTACATTGTCACAACACAACTGATTGGCTCAAACGCATAAAGAAGGAAAGAAATTCCACAAATTAACTTTAACAAGGCACACCAATTCATTGAAATGCATTCCAGGTGACTACCTCATGAAGCTGGTTGAGAGAATGCCAAGAGTGTGCAAAGCTGTCATCAAGGCAAAGGGTGGCTATTTGAAGAATATATATTGATTTGTTTAACACTTTCTTGGTTACTACATGATTCCATATGTTATTTCATAGTTTTGATGTCTTCACTATTATTCTACAATGTAACAAAATAAAAACCCTTGAATGAGTAGGTGTGTCCAAACTTTTGACTGGTAGTGTATGTTGTTGTGAAGGCAGTTTTCATGTACTGTTTAATGCAGTCAAGATGGTCGAAGTATATTATATACAGTATATAGCCATACAGAAGCTAGCTAGCTACCAAGGTTTTCAAGCACTGATACAGTAATGACATGCAGCTTTGGTCAGCGCACTGCCTGCAAAAATCAATTTGCATCGGGGGTGCATTGCAAGCAGTGCTGGCTAGAGATAACACTTCATCTTTTCAAATGCAAGCCCAGTTGAAAAATGAACCACTGCCTGCCTGCAGTGCACTAGATAAAGGTGTCCCAGTATACTAAGGAATGTGCTTCACTATCAAGGTCTACACAGCATGATATTCATACATGTGTATGTGATATAGAGTGCTATTGGTGATTGAGTTTGAAACAATTAAAATTAACTACATGTATTTACATTTATTTAGTCCTAAACATTCAGTATAACATTGAAGATACAGTGCCTTGCAAAAGTATTCATCCCCCTTGCCGTTTTTCCTATTTTGTTGCATTACAACCTGTAATTTAAATTGATTTTTATTTGGATTTCATGGAATGGACATACACAAAATAGTCCAAATTGGTGAAGTGAAATGAAAAAAATTACTTGTTTCAAGAAATTCTAAAAAATAAATAACGGAAAAGTGGTGTGTGCATATGTATTCCCCCCCTTTGCTATGAAGCCCCTAAATAAGTTCTGGTGCAACCAATTACCTTCAGAAGTCACATAAGAATTGCTCTTGTAAGTCGCTCTGGATAAGAGCGTCTGCTAAATGAGTAAAATGTAAATGTAATGTAATTAGTTAAATAAAGTCCACCTGTGTGCAATTTAAGTGTCACATGATCTGTCACATGATCTCAGTATATATACACCTGTTCTGAAAGGCCCGAGAGTCTGCAACACCACTAAGCAAGGGGCACCAACAAGCAAGCGGCACCATGAAGACCAAGGAGCTCTCCAAACAGCTCAGGGACAAAGTTGTGGAGAAGTACAGATCAGGGTTGGGTTATAAAAAATGTGCCTACATTTTGAACATCCCACGGAGCACCATTAAATTCATTATTAAAAAATTGAAAGAATAAGGCACCACAACAAACCTACCAAGAGCTATTTTTTATTTTTTTTTAGGGGGTAAAAAAACCTGCCAAGAGTTGGCCGACCACCAAAACTCACAGACCAGGCAAGGAGGGCATTAATCAGAGAGGCAAGAAAGAAATCAAAGATAACCCTGAAGGAGCTGCAAAGCTCCACAGTGGAGATTGGAGTATCTGTCCATAGGACCACATTAAGCCGTACACTCCACAGAGCTGGGCTTTACGGAAGAGTGCCTAGAAGAAAGCCATTGCTTAAAGAAAAAAATAAGTGTTTGCCAAAAGGCATGTGGGAGACTCTCCAAACATATGGAAGAAGGTACTCTGGTCAGATGAGACTAAAATTGAGCTTTTTGGCCATCAAGGAAAATGCTATGTCTGGCGCAAATCCAACCCCTCTCATCACCCCGAGAACACCATCCAAGAACACCATGTTTTTCATCGGCAGGGACTGGGAAACTGGTCAGAATTGAAGGAATGATGGATGGCACTAAATACAGGGAAATTCTTGAGGGAAACCTGTTTCAGTCTTCCAGAGATTTGAGACTGGGACAGAGGTTCACCTGCCAGCAGGACAATGACCCTAAGCATACTGCTAAAGCAACACTTGAGTGGTTTAAGGGGAAACATTTAAATGTCTTGGAATGGCCTAGTCAAAGCCCAGACCTCAATCCAATTGAGAATCTGTGGTATGACTTTAAGATTGCTGTAACCCAGCGGAACCCAATCAATCAATCAATCAATTTTATTTTATATAGCCCTTCTTACATCAGCTAATATCTCGAAGTGCTGTACAGAAACCCAGCCTAAAACCCCAAACAGCTAGTAATGCAGGTGTAGAAGCACGGTGGCTAGGAAAAACTCCCTAGAAAGGCGAAAACCTAGGAAGAAACCTAGAGAGGAACCAGGCTATGAGGGGTGGCCAGTCCTCTTCTGGCTGTGCCGGGTGGAGATTATAACAGAACCATGCCAAGATGTTCAAAAATGTTCATAAGTGACAAGCATGGTCAAATAATAATCAGGAATAAATCTCAGTTGGCTTTTCATAGCCGATCATTAAGAGTTGAAAACAGCAGGTCTGGGACAGGTAGGGGTTCCATAACCGCAGGCAGAACAGTTTAAACTGGAATAGCAGCAAGGCCAGGCGGACTGGGGACAGCAAGGAGTCACCACGGCCGGTAGTCCCGACGTATGGTCCTAGGGCTCAGGTCTCTCAGTTGGCTTTTCATAGCCGATCATTAAGAGTTGAAAACAGCAGGTCTGGGACAGGTAGGGGTTTCGTAGCCGCAGGCAGAACAGTTGAAACTGGAATAGCAGCAAGGCCAGGCGGACTGGGGACAGCAAGGTGTCATCATGCCCGGTAGTCCTGACGTATGGTCCTAGGGCTCAGGTTCTCAGAGAGAAAGAGAGAACGAGAGAATTAGAGAGAGCATACTTAAATTCACACAGGACACTGGATAAGACAGGAGAAGTACTCCAGGTATAACCAACTAACCCCAGCCCCCCGACACATAAACTACTGCAGCATAAATACTGGAGGCTGAGACAGGAGCGGTCCGGAGACACTGTGGCCCCATCCGAAGAAACCCCCGGACAGGGCCAAACAGGAAGGATATAACCCCACCCACTCCGCCAAAGCACAGCCCCCGCACCACTAGAGGGATATCCCCAACCACCAACTTACAATCCTGAGACAAGGCCGAGTATAGCCCACAGAGGTCTCCACCACAGCACAAACCAAGGGGGGGGCGCCAACCCAGACAGGAAGATCACGTCAGTAACTCAACCCACTCAAGTGACGCACCCCTCCCAGGGACGGCATGAAAGAGCACCAGCAAGCCAGTGACTCAGCCCCTGCAACAGGGTTAGAGGCAGAGAACCCCAGTGGAGAGGGGAACCGGCCTGGCAGAGACAGCAAGGGCTGTTCGTTGCTCCAGCCTTTCCGTTCACCTTCACACTCCTGGGCCAGACTACACTCAATCATATGACCTACTGAAGAGATAAGTCTTCAGTAAAGACTTAAAGGTTGAGACCGAGTCTGCGTCTCTCACATGGGTAGGCAGACTGTTCCATAAAAATGGAGATCTATAGGAGAAAGCCCTGCCTCCCGCTGTTTGCTTAGAAATTCTAGGGACAATTAGGAGGCCTGCGTCTTGTGACCGTAGCGTACGTATTGGTATGTACGGCAGGACCAACTCGGAAAGATAGGTAGGAGCAAGCCCATGTAACGCTTTATAGGTTAACAGTAAAACCTTGAAATCAGCCCTTGCCTTAACAGGAAGCCAGTGTAGGGAAGCTAGCACTGGAGTAATATGATCAAATTTCTTGGTTCTAGTCAGGATTCTAGCAGCCGTATTTAGCACTAACTGAAGTTTATTTAGTGCTTTATCCGGGTAGCCGGAAAATAGAGCATTGCAGTAGTCTAACCTAGAAGTAACAAATGCATGGATTAATTTTTCTGCATCATTTTTGGACAGAAAATTTCTGATTTTTGCAATGTTACGTAGATGGAAAAAAGCTGTCCTTGAAACAGTCTTGATATGTTCGTCAAAAGAGAGATCAGGGTCAAGAGTAACGCCTAGGTCCTTCACAGTTTTATTTGAGACGACTTTACAACCATCAAGATGAATTGTCAGATTTAACAGAAGATCTCTTTGTTTCTTGGGACCTAGAACAAGCATCTCTGTTTTGTCCGAGTTTAAAAGTAAAAAGTTTTCAGCCATCCACTTCCTTATGTCTGAAACACAGGCTTCTAGCGAGGGCAATTTTGGGGCTTCACCATGCTTCATTGAAATGTACAGCTGTGTGTCATCCGCATAGCAGTGAAAGTTAACATTATGTTTTCGAATAACATCCCCAAGAGGTAAAATATATAGTGAAAACAATAGTGGTCCTAAAACGGAACCTTGAGGAACACCGAAAAAACCCATCCAACTTGAAGGAGCTGGAGCAGTATTGCCTTGAATAATGGGTAAAAGTCCCGGTGGCTAGATGTGCCAAGCTTATAGAGTCATACCCCAAGAGACTTGCAGCTGTAATTGCTGCAAAAGGTGGCTCTACAAAGTATTGACTATTTTCCTTTATTATATTCCACTAACCCTACCACCCCTCCCCTAATTGGAGTAAACTAATGAACAACAGCACTTAGGCTTCTACTTCCAGCTTATACATACTATATACATTTTACAGACACAATCTATTTTACAATAGTTATATTTTGTTAGTTTTTAGTCCTGTCCTTCCTCTACCCTCAACCTCTCTTATCTATTTCTGATGTCCATCTTGGTTTCTATTTGCCATATATTTTTAACTGTGCTGATTCACAAAAGTTCTGAACCTATATACATTTTACGGACACAGTATAGTTTACATGAGTTATCTTGTTGTTATTAGTCCCACCCTTCAGCTCCATTCAACCCCTCCCATCTGTCTCTTAACACCATCCATATTGGATTTCTATTTGCCATATATATCACAACTGTGCTGTGATGTGTCACAAAAGTGCTGAACCTTTCTATGCTCATAGTTTCTACAGATTGTAAATTAAAGATAAAGATTTTTGCTAAAAGTATTATTATATAATTGATTGATTGACTATGACTTTTCAAATCACCCAGTATTCTTCAACCATTACTGGACCTGTGACGAAAAACAAGCTACATATGGACAGTACCAAAATAAATGATCTAATGACACTGTCTCTTTGCAGCAAAATCTGCAGAGCTGAGATTGTTGATCCCCCATATATATACAGTGGGGGAAAAAAGTATTTAGTCAGCCACCAATTGTGCAAGTTCTCCCACTTAAAAAGATGAGAGAGGCCTGTAATTTTCATCATCAATTTTCATCACGTCAACTATGACAGACAAATTGAGAATTTTTTTTCTCCAGAAAATCCCATTGTAGGATTTTCAATGATTTTATTAGCAAATTATGGTGGAAAATAAGTATTTGGTCACCTACAAACAAGCAAGATTTCTGTCTCTCACAGACCTGTAACTTCTTCTTTAAGAGGCTCCTCTGTCCTCCACTCGTTACCTGTATTAATGGCACCTGTTTGAACTTGTTATCAGTATAAAAGACACCTGTCCACAACCTCAAACAGTCACACTCCAAACTCCACTATGGCCAAGACCAAAGAGCTGTCAAAGGACACCAGAAACAAAATTGTAGACCTGCACCAGGCTGGGAAGACTGTATCTGCAATAGGTAAGCAGCTTGGTTTGAAGAAATCAACTGTGGGAGCAATTATTAGGAAATGGAAGACATACAAGACCACTGATAATCTCCCTCGATCTGGGGCTCCACGCAAGATCTCACCCCGTGGGGTCAAAATGATCACAAGAACCACACGGGGTGAACTAGTGAATGACCTGCAGTGAGCTGGGACCAAAGTAACAAAGCCTACCATCAGTAACACACTACGCCGCCAGGGACTCAAATCCTGCAGTGCCAGACGTGTCCCCCTGCTTAAGCCAGTACATGTCCAGGCCCGTCTGAAGTTTGCTAGAGTGCATTTGGATGATCCAGAAGAGGATTGGGAGAATGTCATATGGTCAGATGAAACCAAAATAGAACTTTTTGGTAAAAACTCAACTCGTCGTGTTTGGAGGACAAAGAATGCTGAGTTGCATCCAAATAACACCATACCTACTGTGAAGCATGGGGGTGGAAACATCATGCTTTGGGGCTGTTTTTCTGCAAAGGGACCAGGACGACTGATCCGTGTAAAGGAAATAATGAATGGGGCCATGTATCGTGAGATTTTGAGTGAAAATCTCCTTCCATCAGCAAGGGCATTGAAGATGAAACGTGGCTGGGTCTTTCAGCATGACAATGATCCCAAACACACCGCCCGGGCAACGAAGGAGTGGCTTCGTAAGAAGCATTTCAAGGTCCTGGAGTGGCCTAGCCAGTCTCCAGATCTCAACCCCATAGAAAATCTTTGGAGGGAGTTGAAAGTCTGTGTTGCCCAGCGACAGCCCCAAAACATCACTGCTCTAGAGGAGATCTGCATGGAGGAATGGGCCAAAATACCAGCATCAGTGTGTGAAAACCTTGTGAAGACTTACAGAAAACGTTTGACCTGTGTCATTGCCAACAAAGGGTATATAACAAAGTATTGAGAAACTTTTGTTATTGACCAAATACTTATTTTCCACCATAATTTGCAATTAAATTCATTAAAAATCCTACAATGTGATTTTCTGGATTTTTATTTCTCATTTTGTTTGTCATAGTTGACGTGTACCTATGATGAAAATTACAGGCCTCTCTCATCTTTTTAAGTGGGAGAACTTGCTCAATTGGTGGCTGACTAAATACTTTTTTCCCCCACTGTAACCTTTTATTGGTCGCAAGAATTGTGTATAATAATTTAAACTGAAAAATTATACGTTTTGAATCCGGAGTCGTTTTGCATATCAGTTCATAAACCATGTGCCATGGAATCAGTACATCGAAAATCTATTTCCAACTATTTTGCAATCTATGTGGCACAGCTGTCAATTTGTTTGGTCCTTAAATTAAACTGGTATACTTATATACAGTGTTGCTAGCAGCTGACTGTTGATTAATTTTCACATTTCCACAGCCTTACCAAGCAGTTCTTGAGAGGCAGTATGTTACTCATAAATATTTCGAGTCAGGCCTACAAGCGCAGACCTACAGTTGAAGTCAGAAGTATATATACAGTTGAAGTCGGATGTTTACATACACCTTAGCCAAATACATTTAAACTCAGTTTTTCACAATTCCTGACATTTAATCCTAGTAAACATTCCCTGTCTTAGGTCAGTTAGGATCACTACTTTATTTTAAGAATGTGAAATGTCATTATAATAGTAGAGAGAATGATTTATTTCAGCTTTTATTTCTTTAAACCATTCCCAGTGGGTCAGAAGTTTACAAACACTCAATTAGTATTTGGTAGCATTGCCATTAAATAGTTTAACTTGGGTCAAACGTTTCGGGTAGCCTTCCACAAGCTTCCCACAATAAGTTGGGTGAATTTTGGCCCATTCCTCCTGACAGAGCTGGTGTAACTGAGTCAGGTTTGTAGGCCTCCTTGCTCGCACATGCTTTTTCAGTTCTGCCCACAAATTTTCTATAGGATTGAGGTCAGGGCTTTGTGATGGCCACTCCAATACCTTGACTTTGATGTCCTTAAGCCATTTTGCCACAACTTTGGAAGTATGCTTGGAGTCATTGTCCATTTGGAAGACCCATTTGCGACCAAGCTTTAACTTCCTGACTGATGTCTTGAGATGTTGCTTCAATATATCCACATAATTTTCCTTCCTCATGATGCCATCTATTTTGTGAAGTGCACCAGTCCCTCCTGCAGCAAAGCACCCCCACAGCATGATGCTGCCACCCCCATGCTTCACGGTTGGGATGGTGTTCTTTGGGCTTGCAAGCCACCCCCTTTTTCCTCCAAATATAATGATGGTCATTATGGCCAAACAGTTCTATTTTTGTTTCATCAGACCAGAGGACATTTCTTGAAAAAGTACAATCTTTGTCCCCATGTGCAGTTGCAAACCGTAGTCTGGCTTTTTTATGGCGGTTTTGGAGCAGTGGCTTCTTCCGTGCTGAGTGGCCTTTCAGGTTATGTCGATATAGGACTTGTTTTACTGTGGATATAGATACTATTGTACCTGTTTCCTCCAGCATCTTCACAAGGTCCTGTGCTGTTGTTCTGGGATTGATTTGCACTTTTCGCACCAAAGTACGTTCATCTCTAGGAGACAGAATGTGTCTCCTTCCTGAGCGGTATGACGGCTGCGTGGTCCCATGGTGTTTATACTTGTGTACTATTGTTTGTACAGATGAACGTGGTACCGTCAGGCATTTGGAAATTGCTCCAAAGGATGAACCAGACGTGTGGAGGTCTACAATATCTTTTCTGAGGTCTTGGCTGATTTCTTTTGATTTTCCCATGATGTCATGCAAAGAGGCACTGAGTTTGAAGGTAGGCCTTGAAATACATCCACAGGTACACATCCTATTGACTCAAATGATGTCAATTAGCCTATCAGAAGCTTCTAAAGCCATGACATCATTTTCTGGAATTTTCCAAGCTGTTAAAAAGGCACAGTCAACTTAGTGTATGTAAACTTCTGACCCACTGGAATTGTGATACAGTGAATTATAAGTGAAATAATTTGTCTGTAAACAATTGTTGGGATAATTACTTGTGTCATGCACAAAGTAGATGTCCTAACCGACTTGCCAAAACTGTAGTTTGTTCAAAAGAAATTTGTGGAGTGGTTGAAAATTGAGTTTTAATGAATCCAACCTAAATGTATGTAAACCTCTGACTTCAACTGTATTTCACTGAAAAATGTTTTTATATGACTTTCACTTGATAGTCATAAGCATGATACAGGTAGAGGTGTACAGTCGTGGTCAAAAGTTTTGAGAATGACACAAATAATAATTTTCACAATGTCTGCTGCCTCAGTTTTGATGATGGCAGTTTGCATATACTCCAGAATGTCATGAAGAGTGATCAGATGAATTGCAATTAATTGCAAAGTCCCTCTTTGCCATGAAAATGAACTTAATCCCCAAAAAACTTTTCCACTGCATTTCAGCCCTGCCACAAAAGGACCAGCTGCCATCATGTCAGTGATTCTCTCGTTAACACAGGTGAGAGTGTTGACGAGGACCAGGCTGGATATCACTCTGTCATGCTGATTGAGTTAGAATAACAGACTGGAAGCTTTAAAAGTAGGGTGGTGCTTGAAATTATTGTTCATTCTTTGTTAACCATGGTTACCTGCAAGGAAACATGTTCCGTCATCATTGCTTGCACAAAAAGGGCTTCACAGGCAAGGATATTGCTGCTAGTAAGATTGCACCTAAATCAACCATTTATCGGATCATCAAGAACATCAAGGAGAGAGGTTCAATTGTTGTGAAGAAGGCGTCAGGTTGCCCAAGAAAGTCCAGCAAGCGCCAGGACTGTCTCCTAAGGTTGATTCAGCTGCGGGATCGGGGCACCACCAGTGCAGAGCTTGCTCAGGAATGGCATCAGGCAGGTTTGAGTGCATCTGCACGCACAGTGAGGCGAAGACTTTTGGAGGATGGCCTGGTGTCAAGAAGGACAGCAAAGAAGCCACTTCTCTCCAGGACAAACATCAGGGACAGACTGATATTCTGCAAAAGGTACAGGGATTGGACTGCTGAGGACTGGGGTAAAGTCATTTTCTCTGATGAATCCCCTTTCCGATTGTTTGGGGCATCCGGAAAACACCTTGTCCGGAGAAGACAAGGTGAGCGCTACCTTCCTGTCCTGTGTCATGCCAACAGTAAAGCATCCTGAGACCATTCATGTGTGGGGTTGCTTCTCAGCCAAGGGAGTGGGCTCACTCACAATTTTGCCTATGAACACAGCCATGAATAAAGAATGGTACCAACACATCCTCCGAGACCAACTTCTCCCAACCATCCAAGAACAGTTTGGTGACAACCAATGCCTTTTCCAGTAACCCATAAGGCAAAAGTGATAACTAAGTGGCTCTGGGAACAAAACATCAAAATGTTGTGTCCATGGCCAGGAAACTCCCCAGACCTTAATCCCATTGAGAACTTGTGGTCGATCCACAAGAGCCGGGTGGACAAACAAAAACCCACAAATTCTGACAAACTCCAAGCATTGATTATGCAAGAATGGGCTGCCATCAGTCAGGATGTGGCCCAGAAGTTAATTGACAGCATGCCAGGGCGGATTGCAGAGGTCTTGAAAAAGAAGGGTCAATACTGCAAATATTGACTCTTTGCATAAACTTAATGTAATTGTCAATAAAAGCCTTTGACACTTATGGAATGCTTGTAATTATAATTCAGTATACCATAGTAACATCTGACAAAAATATCTCATAACACTGAAGCAGCGAACTTTGTGAAGACCAATACTTGTGTCATTCTCAAAACTTTTGACCACGACTGTAGGTAGTTGGTTGGTTGCATTTTTATCTCATATTTACTGCTAGGTGGAGCCCGAGTATATGGTGTGAGCGATAATCCAGATCCGAGTTTTGCCTCTCGCTGTTCTCGCATTCTACCTTGAGTCAAAGACCGCATTTCTCTCAGGCAGTGCTCCGAAATTGGTTTGTCATATGCATGGAGAGCAAAGCTTTGGAAGCAAAACATATATCGAATTCTTTGCCGTGGAGATTTTCAAACAAGAGACAAAATTATTTAGGATAGCCTACACTTCTTTTGCGCTAATGTGTTTTGCCTTTGAGCTTTTACTTTAGGACGTGATGTGGTAGTTACTGTACAAGAGGACGTGTTTTGTGCCACTACTTTTGAGGGACTGTCATCTGGATACCCAAGGAGCCCCTTCTTTCTCCAGCAATATCGACAGTATAGGGATCCTACAGACATTTCCAGCTCTTGTAGCCTACTACCGGACTTGTGAGAAAATATAAGCGGAGTTATTCGAAATAATTATTTGGAATCGCCATTCTTTTCCCTCGACCCTCTGAGGAGACTGATCTGTGCGCAAGGACGATATCAATTGGGTAAAGAAGATAGTGTGAACAATTTTATCACTTAAACTTTCAATGGGAGGACTATTTGAAGGGTAAATTGTTTCACCAGTATCTTCTAAAACACGGTAAGAATATTATGCTAAAATGCAGGCATTATGATTTAGCCTGCATCTTCATCAGTATTTTGGTTCGCATATGCACTTCAATAGCCTACCTGCAGTTTCTTGTATATCCAATATTTGCGTATGTTGAATGTAATGTGTAGGCTAATGAGTTATATACTTTGCTATATTTAAGAATTAATTTTTAAATAAACTTGTCGACGGTGTGTCACGGTTGGTATTCATTGGCCACGCAGGTTGCAATTAATTGCCTTGTCAAGATATCAATAGTTTCTGGTGTCAGTTGTGGTGATTAAGGAGCTTCACTTAATGAGCGCGTCCTTGCTGCTCTATCCAAATGAGAGAATCAATGTGTACATTTCAAATAGTTTGGGGTATGGTTTATTATAAAGTAAAGTGAATGTTTGAGACTATGCACAGGCAAGGTACGTTTGTCAGTTTCTCTATTCACAACCCTGCTTTCAGAAGACGTTGAAATAATGCGCAACGCGTTACTTTAACACAATGTGAAGTTGGTGATGAATGAAGTTTGTGTAGAATACCCGGAAACAGTTCACAGTCCGTTTTACAATGGGTGCTTGAAACAGCGGTTGTTCAAGAGAAAATGGAAAATGGGTTATACGATCATGGATAAACGGCAATATATGGAATAGGATGAAAATTGATGTTTTTTCCACATGTATAATGTCAATTTTGAGTGCCACCATGCAAGTTTGAGGAAAAACTGACGCAGTAACAGTCCTGAGGGGCCCATCTGCATCGCACGAGAAATGAAATATAAGCTATCATGAGCCACCAGAATTGGTTAGTTTTATGTTTCAATCTCATTCCTTTGCACACAAGACTGCCATAACTGCGACACCCCAGTAGTCCGCTGACGTTGGCCATAGGCGTTCACACTTATTTACTAATTTAATGTTTTGCTATCAGAAAGTATTAACACCCCTTGACTTATTTCACATTTTGTTGTTTTACAAAGTTGGATTAAAATGGATGTAATAGTCTTTTTTTTTGGTCAACGATTCTACACAAAATACTCTAATGTCAAAGTGGAAGAAAAGTTCTAACATTTTTATTTTTTTTTGTTATCGTGAAAAATAAAGCACTATCTTGATTAGATAAGTATTCAACCCCCTGAGTCAATACATGTTAGAATCACCTTTGGCAGTGATTACAGCTGCATGTCTTTCTGGGTCAGTCTCTAAGAGCTTTCTACACCTGAATTGTTCTACATTTGCCCATTATTCTTTTACAAATTATTCAAGCTGTGTCAAGTTTTCAGGTCTTGCCATAGATTCTCAAGCAAATTTAAGTCAAAACTGTAACTTTGCTACTCAGGAACATTCACTATATTATTGGTAAGCAACTCTAGTGTAGATTTTGCCTTGTGTTTTTGGTTGTCTTACTGAAAGGTGAATTCATCTCCCAGTGTCTGGTGGAAAGCAGACTGAACTAGGTTTTCCTTTAGGATTTTTCTGTGCTTAGCTCAATTCCATTTATTTTTTATCCTGAAAAACTCCCTAGTCCTTAACGAATACAAACATAGCCATAACATGATGCAGCCACCACTATGCTTGAAAATATGGAAAGTGGTACTAAGTAATGTGTTGTATTGGATTTGCCCCAAACATAACACTTTGTATTCAGGACAAAAAGTTAATTGCGTTGTCACATTTTTTGCAGTATTACTTTAGTGCCTTGTTGCAAACAGGATGCATGTTTTGTAATATTCTGATTTGGTACAGGCTTCCTTCTTTTCACTCTGTCAATTAGGTTAGTATTGTGAAGTAATTACAATGTTGTTGATCCATCCATCCTCAGGTTTCTCCTATCACAGCCATTAAACTCTCTAACTGTTTTAAAACCCTCCCGTTGTCCTAGGGTCAAAATGACCCGCCGCTGTGTTGAACCAACTTTATTTAATTGTT
This sequence comes from Coregonus lavaretus, assembly GCF_964263955.1. NCBI lineage: Eukaryota > Metazoa > Chordata > Actinopteri > Salmoniformes > Salmonidae > Coregonus > Coregonus lavaretus. The sequence goes on along the minus strand of NC_140026.1, from coordinate 16,675,531 downwards.
ATAGTTTTGGGATCATTTGTGAGAAGGAGGCAGTGAGACTTTAAAGAACGTATCACTGCCTCCTTCTCACAAATGATCCAAAAAATATAAAAATTAAATAAAGTTGGTTCAACACAGTGGCGGGTCATTTTGACCCTAGGACAACGGGAGGGTTAAAGTAATGATTGGCCTAATGGTGAAATCCCTGAGCGACCTGTATCTTTGTAGTGACTTGGTGTATTGATACACCATCCAAAGTGTAATTAATAACTTCACCATGCTCAAAGGGAAATTCAATGTCTGCTTTTTTTAATTTATTTTTTACCCATCTACCAGTAGGTGCCCTTCTCTGCGAGGCTTTGGAAAACCTCCCTGGTCTTTGTGGTTGAATCTGTGGTTGAAATTCACTGCTCGACTGAGGGACCTTACAGATTATTGTGTGTGTGTGGGGTACAGAGCTGAGGAAGTTATTAAAAATAATGTTAAACACTATTATTGCCAGTCCATGCAATTCATGTGACTTGTTAAACACATTTTTACTCCTGAACCTATTTAGACTAAGGGGTTGAATACTTATTGACTCAAGACATTTTAGCTTTTCATTTTAAATTAATTTGTAAGATATGTTAATGTTTTAAATCAGAACTTTTCAACTTCTTTTCTGTCTCATTTCAATATATTTTGCTATGTTGTCCTCAATGCCATTTTAGATATGAAAGGGAATGGACTAACATGAGTGACTGGCTATTCAGTGTGTGTGTGACATAAAACGTTCAAATTAGGGTCAAAGTCTGTAACATTAATATATTTGTCAAAGCTTTGAATCCTTCCCATCAGTTCCTCAGATCAATTGTGCATTATTTCCCAGACATTCTACCAAGGGCTAGTAGGCCTACTAGCTAACACTTGTTTGTCTCTGACTCTCCATCTCATCATCTGTGAAGTGCTGTCAAGGTGGTGACACGTGATTACAGCAATATCTTCAATGCGGTGGGTGTACGGTAAACATGCCCATAACAAAACTGAGCCATCTACCTCAGACGGTGAAGACCTTGTCATCCTCCCCCTAGAGGAAAAATCGGAGGACAGTTGATGCTTTGCTTTCTGTCTAATTGGATGTCAACCTGTAGTTTACTTTCAATGTATCTTGTCTTTGCTCATCCAATGCCACGTCGTTCTTCATAATATTTGCTCCACAGCTGTGGACAAAGTGTCCCAACGGTGTATGTTTGACGGCTATCACTTTTGACTATAATGCTAGATGCTGACCTCGCCTTTCCTCTTGTTGTGGTGCTGCCCCATTGAAGTGCATTCTGGATGGCTGGCCTAATTCGTTTAAGCCAACCGCTTATGCAGTAAAGTGAATATGTCTGGAAAATTGATAATCCTGGTAGCAAGAGTTGCTCTGTCTGTAAACTACCTTTTATTGCCAGAATAACAAGAAGAGGGTAGATGGAGAGGGGGGTGGCATATAGCGCCCGAGAGCTGGTGCAGGAGTCTACCTGTGTGTGCCATCTGGCTTGTGAAAACAGTGGTCCTCTGTAGCTCAATTGGTAGAGCATGGCACTTGTAACGCCAGGGTAGTGGGTTCGATCCCCGGGACCACCCATACGTAAGAATGTATGCACACATGACTGTAAGTCGCTTTGGATAAAAGCGTCTGCTAAATGGCATATTATTATATTATTATTATTATTACCCTAGTGTCGTTACTGCTTTAGGTGTTCTAAGGCCTAGTAGGTGTTTTTTCCCGAAATCACACTTTATCTGTTCGTTATGGGCTGGAATTCAATCAAACTGGGCTTAGATCGTCTTCACCTTGTTGCATTAGTTGTCAATCTGTAAAATGAATGTGTATTGTATTCTTGTCACTATGATTTTTCTCAAGGCTGCTTTCCCTCTTTATTGTTTCGTTGTCTTGACAAAGATGGTTTTCCTGAGACGTTTCTCTGACAAAGGCATAACAACTGGTAATATTTCTTAACCTGGATGACATGCAGTGAGATCCAAAAGTATTGGGACATTGACAAATGTTTTGTTGTTATGGTTCTGTATTCCTGCACTTTGGATTTGAAATTATACAAATACATTATATACCATTCATTTCTATTGGGCTCAAAATAATCTGAAACACAACCAAAACAAACAGCAAATGCATCCAACTAATTTTTAAAGTCACAAGCTTGATGTAGTCATTGCGTGCTATGAATATGGGACCAAATACTTAACTTTTTACTACTTTAATACACATATACTGTAAGTGAATTTGTCCCAACACTTTTGGTCTCCTAAAATAGGGAAGATTTCATCAAAAGTGCATTACAGTGGCTTGGAAATACAATACCATTTCGAAAGGAGGCAAATAGTTAGTAGGAAAACCTTTTGTCATCATTTTGATGTGGCCAGATTGACTTCAGATGCAGTATGTTATCTAGCTAGCTAAGATTGAGGGGAGACCACGAGATTGTAGCTAGCTCACGTTAGCATTACTAGCTTTTTTTGGACCAACTTTGCTTAAAATAACTTTGCCATCTGTCTAAAGTAGGAATTTGACATCATGATAATGATGGCAAAGTTGTTTCCTACTAAATATCTGCCTACTTTAGCAATGTCATCATATTTCCAGGACACTGTAGTGTAATTTAGACTAAACAGTCGTTAGCCTCCGTCCAGAATGATTGGGCTTATCGCGACTTTTGGGCACCACTATGGCACCGCAGGCAGAGGGCGGATTGAGAACGTTCATAACAATGGCATGACGCGACTGAGTGACGGAGGTGCAAACTATGAATAGGTTGGAATAGCTCTTGCCAGCTCATCTTGAGGCAGTGAAAGATGGAGGTCTTTATTCGGTATTGTCTCTCTGTATAGGGCCTCTGTCTGTGTATATTACTCTCATGATTTAAGCCCTCCCTTCTATACGCTGCACCACATTCCAGCTAATGGCGTAAATGTTTTATGATACGGGTTAATTTGGTACCCTCAGTAAAAACATTGGTTTCAATTAAACCAATCCTAACTACTTCCATATAGGCCACCATTTCATTTCATTCTCAGAGGCTGTGCTGTTTTAGTTCAGTTTTATTCTAATTTTTTGTTTCCCTAAAGTCGATTCAATATGGATTTGATTGAGCTTTTTGGACATTACGCAGCAGGTGGTATCAAATTTGCCATTAAAGTATGACTCGATACATGATCTCTTCAATTCTCTTCAGTAGGTTCACTGTATAGGATATGACTTGATAGCTCCTCTCCTGTAAGGCTTTTACTTGAGTTAAAAGTACTGGCCTTGTATCGATTTGAATACCGTAAAACTTCAATTAAACGCTCTCTCAAATAGCCACCTGTCCCTTTTAATAGCCTGGCAATGGCACATATTTCAGCAAATAAACGCCTGTTTCAAATAAACAATGGTTCTAAAGGAAGTTGTTTATGAGGTTAACATGAATTGCCATTAATTGTTTACGAGGTTTAATGACAAAATGATGGCGATCATCCGTTTTGGCTGTGAACAGCTGAGAACTGCTAGCTAACTGGCAAGCACAAAAACAGTCAAGAACTTCGGGAGAATAGACCCTTAGAAATCGGCTGATCGCCCTCTAGTGGCGAAATAAAGAACTGCCGAAATTGCACAGTAAAAGAGGAGAATAATTATTCTGTCACTGAAGTTTTTTTTATAAAGGCATACTAAGACAAAAGAAACGTGACAGTGTGTAAATGATAACACATTAGTGCAGGAGGTGAATAAATATATTAAAATGCTAGAAGTGAATGCTGGAATTAAACAATTAACTATGCAAATGAGCAAAAGCTGTGTGCATTAAGGAAATGGACACCTGGCTCAAATAGAAGCCTCTCTAAGCGCCTGTTTTGTAAAGTGATTTAAGCAAATAAACGCCTCGGCTATTAATTGAAGTTTTACGGTAGGTTACCCAAGGCTACTGGCTATGGAGGGGATTTAGATGCCTGTAAATTACTGTACACACACACACACACACACACACACACACACACACACACAGCAGACAGCACAGCAGAAGTTCAAACAGGAAGTACTTGACTCACTCTGTTGAGAAATGGTCATCAGAATCAGAGATTATGCTACAGGACTGCTTTGCTAGTGCTGATTGGAATATGTTCTGAGACTCAGAGGATAACATGGCCGAGCTAACCACCTCTGTCACCGGCTTCATAAAGAAATGCATCGGTGACGTTGTTCCCACAGTGACGGTTCGCTGCTTCCCCAATCAAAAGCCCTGAATTAACAGAGGTTGGCGCTAAACTAAAAGACAGGGCTACCGCAGACAAAACTGAAGCTATGGCTGAGGACAGGAACAAGTACAAGAAGTTCTGCTACGACCTCCGTAGTGATCTAACGAGCAAAAGGACAATATAGGAATAAGGTGGAATCATACTACACCGGCACCGCCGCATGTGGCAGGGGCTACAGTCCAGAAGACCCAGCCACTAACAATGCCTCTCTTCCAGATGAACTCAATGCATTTAATGCATGCTTCGACAATAACAGTTTGTGTGGGCCCCCACCAACCCAAAGGACTGGGTGATCTCGCTCTCCGAGGCTGTTCCAGGGTCTGTTCTCAGAGCATGCATAGATCAGCTGGCTGGAATATTCACTGTAATTTTTCAACCTCTCCTTTTTCCCAGTCTGTAATCCCCACATGTCTTAAGATGACTACCATAATTCCTGTTTCCAAGAACTCTTCATGACACAATTACTACCGCCCTGTAGCGCTCACATCTGTTATCATGAAGTGCTTTGAAAGGCTGGTTATGGCACACATCATCTCCATCATTCCAGACACCCTAGACCCACTCCAAATTGCAAACAGCCCCAACAGATCCATAGATGACACAATCTCAATTGTACGCTACTCTGCCCTCACCCACCTAGATAAGAGGAATACCTATGTGAGTAGGATTTTCATGGACTACAGCTCAGCATTCAACATTATTGTGCCCTCCAAGCTCGTCACCAAGCTTATGACCCTGGGACTGAACACCTCCCTCTGCAACTGGATCCCGGACTTCCTGACGGGCCGAACCCAGGTGATGAGGGTAGGCAAACATGACCTCTGCCACGCTGACCCTGTACTCCTTGTTCACCCAAGATTGCGTGCCACACACGACTCCAACACCATCATCAAGTTTGCTGACGACACGACGGTGGTAGGCCTGATCACCGGCGACGATGAGACAACCTACAGGGAGGAGGTCAGTGACCTGGCAGCGTGGTGACGGGACAACAACCTCTCCCTCCAACGTCAGTAAGACCAAGGAGCTGATCGTGGACTACAAGAAATGGGGGGTCGAGAGCTTCAAGTTCCTCGGTGTCCAAATCACTACAGACTTAAAATGGTCCACTCGCACAGTCATGAAGAAAGCGCGACAGAGCCTCTTCCCCCTCAGGAGGTTGAAAAGGTTTGGCATGGGCCCGCAAATACTCAAAGTTCTACAGCTGCACCATTGAGAGCATCTTGACTGGCTGAATCACTGCTTGGTATGCAAACAACACCGCCCTCGATCGCATGGCGCTATAGAGGGCGGTGCGGACAGCCCAGTACAGTGAGGGAAAAATGTATTTGATCCCCTGCTGATTTTGTACGTTTTCCCACTGACAAAGACATGATCAGTCTATCATTTTAATGGTAGGTTTATTTGAACAGTGAGAGACAGAATAACAACAACAAAATCCAGAAAAACGCATGTCAAAAATGTTATAAATTGATTTGCATTTTAATGAGGGAAATAAGTATTTGACCCCTCTGCAAAACATGACTTAGTACTTGGTGGCAAAACCCTTGTTGGCAATCACAGAGGTCAGACGTTTCTTGTAGTTGGCCAGCAGGTTTGCACACATCTCAGGAGGGATTTTGTCCCACTCCTCTTTGCAGATCTTCTCCAAGTCATTAAGGTTTCGAGGCTGACGTTTGACAACTTGAACCTTCAGCTCCCTCCACAGATTTTCTATGGGATTAAGGTCTGGAGACTGGCTAGGCCACTCCAGGACCTTAATGTGCTTCTTCTTGAGCCACTCCTTTGTTGCCTTGGCCGTGTGTTTTGGGTCATTGTCATGCTGGAATACCCATCCAAGACCCATTTTCAATGCCTAGCTGAGGGAAGGAGGTTCTCACCCAAGACTTGATGGTACATGGCGGCGTCCATCGTCCCTTTGATGCGGTGAAGTTGTCCTGTCCCCTTGGCAGAAAAACACACCCAAAGCATAATGTTTCCACCTCCATGTTTGACGGTGGGCAGCATTCCTGTTGTCATAGGCAGCATTCCTCCTCCTCCAAACACGGCGAGTTGAGTTGATGCCAAAGAGCTCGATTTTGGTCTCATCTGACCACAACACTTTCACCCAGTTCTCCTCTGAATCATTCAGATGTTCATTGGCAAACTTCAGACGGGCCTGTGTATGTGCTTTCTTGAGCAGGGGGACCTTGCGGGCGCTGCAGGATTTCAGTCCTTCACGGCGTAGTGTGTTACCAATTGTTTTCTTGGTGACTATGGTCCCAGCTGCCTTGAGATCATTGACAAGATCCTCCCGTGTAGTTCTGGGCTGATTCCTCACCGTTCTCATGATCATTGCAACTCCATGAGGTGAGATCTTGCATGGAGCCCCAGGCTGAGGGAGATTGACAGTTATTTTGTGTTTCTTTCATTTACGAATAATCGCACCAACTGTTGTCACCTTCTCACCAAGCTGCTTGGCGATGGTCTTGTAGCCCATTCCAGCCTTGTGTAGGTCTACAATCTTGTCCCTGACATCCTTGGAGAGCTCTTTGGTCTTGGCCATGGTGGAGAGTTTGGAATCTGATTGATTGATTGCTTCTGTGGACAGGTGTCTTTTATACAGGTAACAAGCTGAGATTAGGAGCACTCCCTTTAAGAGTGTGCTCCTAATCTCAGCTCATTACCTGTATAAAAGACACCTGGGAGCCAGAAATCTTTCTGATTGAGAGGGGGTCAAATACTTATTTCCCTCATTAAAATGCAAATCAATTTCTAAAAAATTTTACATGCGTTTTTCTGGATTTTTTTGTTGTTATTCTGTCTCTCACTGTTCAAATAAACCTACCATAAAAATTATAGACTGATCATTTCTTTGTCAGTGGGCAAACGTACAAAATCAGCAGGGGATCAAATACTTTTTTCCCTCACTGTACATTACTGGGGCCGAGCTCCCTGCCATCCAGGACCTCTATCAGGCGGTGTGAAAGGAAGGCCCGGATAATCGTTAAAGACTCCAGCCATCTAAGCCATAGACTATTCTCTCTGCAAGCGATACCGGTGCATCAAGTCTGACACCAACAGGCTCCTGAACAGCTTCTATCCCCAAGCCAAAAGACTGCTAAAGAGCTAACAGAATGGCTACATCGGAGTTGACCGTTATATTTTATTTTTATTTTTGCACAGTCTCTATGCACACTCACAGGACTCTACACACTCACGCACACTGACACTCCAACACACATAACATGCGCACACACATTTATACAGACTCTACACACATGCACACACTCACATACAATCTTTATTTACGCTGCTGATGACAAGTCACCTTACCCTATAGATATCTATGTTTATCACTCCAGTGTCCCTGCATATTGAAAATATGGAATTGGAACTGACCCTGTATATAGCTTCTTACTTTCTTGTGTTCTTATTTTTTTGTTATTTTAATGCCACATTTATATTGATTACTGCATTTTTGGGTTTCAGTTGTGCAACTTCCCTTTTACAGTAAGGGAAGCTATTAAGTAGGTTGAATATAGCTCATGTAACAGTATATGCAGCTTATTGCTCAGGTACATGTACAAATTGGATTCGGGGGGTGAAATGAATATTCATTTCGGTGCCTGCATGTACAATCATCTGTTCTGGAATCAAAAACCATTTGTTCATTGTGGCTTCTGTACCGACTGCCTTCTGTGTCCATGTACATTGTGTTTAATGAGGGAAATTAGTTTCTTTATTGAATCCAGAAATTACAGGAAGAGAGCCAAAGCCAGCAGCACCTGGTAATTGTTTTTTTGCCCCCTCCCTTTCAACGCTTCTCTGACAAACCAAAATGTTTGGAATTTTCAGCCAATTTGGTCATTGCCAAAGTTGGTGTTGGAATAGAGTTTTGGGTTGCTGGATGGCTTGAAGGGGGCTAAATGTATGATTGACGACTTGGGCATGTCAAAACTGGCCTTGGATCCCTACAGATTGTATGCGGCTGCTGTTTGCATTGTTGGAGTATAAAGTATTTTATTTTATTTTATTTCACCTTTATTTAACCAGGTAAGCCAGTTGAGAACAAGTTCTCATTTACAACTGCGACCTGGCCAAGATAAAGCAAAGCAGTGCGATTAAAAACAACACAGAGTTACATATGGGGTAAAAAACATAAAGTCAATAATACAACAGAAAATATATATACAGTGTGTGCAAATGTAGCAAGTTATGGAGGTAAGGCAATAAATAGGCTATAGTGCAAAATAATTACAATAGTATTAACACTGGAATGCTAGATGTGCAAGAGATTATGTGCAAATAGAGATACTGGGGTGCGAAAGAGCAAAATAAATAACAATATAGGGATGAGGTAGTTGGGTGGGCTAATTTCAGATGGGCTGTGTACAGGTGCAGTGATCGGTAAGGTGCTCTGACAACTGATGCTTAAAGTTAGTGAGGGAGATAAGAGTCTCCAGCTTCAGAGATTTTAAAATATAAAGGCTTTAGAAATGCTAGTGTAGCATCAATCATATATTTTATGGATACAGATAGCCAGGTTTGGCTAAATCCTTGCATACCACCAAGTAGAATATGACAGAATTACAGATGCCAAGGAGACAACAGTTAGACTACCTGCCCTGACACTCACTGACCCACCCACCCCACCCACCAAGGTTACAGTGAAGGGAAAAAAGTATTTGATCCCCTGCTGATTTTGTACGTTTGCCCACTGACAAATAAATGATCCGTTTATCATTTTAATGGTAGGTTTATTTGAACAGTGAGAGACAGAATAACAACAACAAAATCCAGAAAAACGCATGTCAAAAATGTTATAAATTGATTTGCATTTTAATGAGGGAAATAAGTATTTGACCCCCTCTCAATCAGAAATATTTCTGGCTCCCAGGTGTTTTTTTATATAGGTAACAAACTGAGATTAGGAGCACACTCTTAAAGGGAGTGCTCCTAATCTCAGCTTGTTACCTGTATAAAAGACACCTGTCCACAGAAGCAATCAATCAATCAGATTCCAAACTCTCCACCATGGTCAAGACCAAAGAGTTCTCCAAGGATGTTAGGGACAAGATTGTAGACCTACACAAGGCTGGAATGGGCTACAAGACCATCGCCAAGCAGCTTGGTGAGAAGGTGACAACAGTTGGTGTGATTATTCGCAAATGGAAGAAACACAAAAGAACTGTCAATCTCCCTCGGCCTGGGGCTCCATGCAAGATCTCACCTCGTGGAGTTGCAATGATCATGAGAACGGTGAGGAATCAGCCCAGAACTACACGGGAGGATCTTGTCAATGATCTCAAGGCAGCTGGGACCATAGTCACCAAGACAACAATTGGTAACACACTACGCTGTGAAGGACTGAACTCCTGCAGCGCCCGCAAGGTCCCCCTGCTCAAGAAAGCACATATACAGGGCCGGCTGAAGTTTGCCAATGAACATCTGAATGATTAAGAGGAGAACTGGGTGAAAGTGTTGTGGTCAGATGAGACCAAAATCGAGCTCTTTGGCATCAACTCAACTTGCTGTGTTTGGAGGAGGAGGAATGCTGCCTATGACCCCAAGAACACCATCCCCACCGTCAAACATGGAGGTGGAAACATGTACAGTCAAATCTTGGGTGAGAACCTCCTTCCCTCAGCCAGGGCATTGAAAATGGGTCGTGGATGGGTTTTTCAGCATGACAATGACCCAAAACACACAGCCAAGGCAACAAAGGAGTGGCTCAAGAAGAAGCACATTAAGGTCCTGGAGTGGCCTAGCCTGTCTCCAGACCTTAATCCCATAGAAAATCTGTGGCGGGAGCTGAAGGTTCGAGTTGCCAAACGTCAGCCTCGAAACCTTAATGACTTGGAGAAGATCTGCACAGAGGAGTGGGACAAAATCCCTCCTGAGATGTGTGCAAACCTGGTAGCCAACTATAAGAAACGTCTGCCCTCTGATTGCCAACAAGGGTTTTGCCACCAAGTACTAAGTCATGTTTTGCAGAGGGGCAAGTACTTATTTCCCTCATTAAAATGCAAATCAATTTATAACATTTTTGACATGCGATTTTCTGGATTTTTCTGTTGTTATTCTGTCTCTCACTGTTCAAATAAACCTACCGTTAAAATTGTAGACTGATCATTTCTTTGTCAGTGGGCAAACGTACAAAATCAGCAGGGGATCAAATACTTTTTTCCCTCACTGTATTATAGTAAACAAAAACTGAAAATAAAATAAAAACTATAATTGGAAAAATAATTTTGTAAACTGAAATAAAATAATTAAGAAAAACATTTGAAACTATACTGAAACTTATCTTTGACAGCAAAACTAACTAAAATAAAAACCATCAAATTGTTTAGTGTGTGTGTATGTGTGTGTGTGTATGTGTGTGTATATATATATATATATATATATATATATATATATATATATATATATATATATATATATATATATATATATATATATATATATATATATATATATATATATATATATATATATATATATAAATATAAATAAATAAACAAACAGTGGGGAGAACAAGTATTTGATACACTGCCGATTTTGCAGGTTTTCCTACTTACAAAGCCTGTAGAGGTCTGTAATTTTTATCATAGGTACACTTCAACTGTGAGAGACGGAATCTAAAAAAAAATCCAGAAAATCACATTGTATGATTTTTAAGTAATTAATTTGCATTTTATTGCATGACATAAGTATTTGATCACCTACCAACCAGTAAGAATTCCGGCTCTCACAGACCTGTTAGTTTTTCTTTAAGAAGCCCTCCTGTTCTCCACTCATTACCTGTATTAACTGCACCTGTTTGAACTCGTTACCTGTATAAAAGACACCTGTCCACACACTCAATCAAACAGACTCCAACCTCTCCACAATGGCTAAGACCAGAGAGCTGTGTAAGGACATCAGGGATAAAATTGTAGACCTGCACAAGGCTGGGATGGGCTACAGGACAATAGGCAAGCAGCTTGGTGAGAAGGCGGCAACTGTTGGCGCAATTATAAAAAAATGGAATAAGTTCAAGATGACGGTCAATCAACCTCGGTCTGGGGCTCCATGCAAGATCTCACCTCGTGGGGCATCAATGATCATGAGGAAGGTGAGGGATCAGCCCAGAACTACACGGCAGGACCTGGTCAATGACCTGAAGAGAGCTGGGACCACAGTCTCAAAGAAAACCATTAGTAACACACTACGCCGTCATGGATTAAAATCCTGCAGCGCACGCAAGGTCCCCCTGCTCAAGCCAGCGCATGTCCAGGCCCATCTGAACTGTCTCCTGAGTGGCGCAGTGGTCTAAGGCGCCGCATCGCAGTGCTAGCTGTGCCACTAGAGATCCTGGTTCGAATCCAGGCTCTGTCGTAGCCGGCCGCGACCGGGAGACCCCATGGGGCGGCGCACAATTGGCCCAGCGTCGTCCAGGGTAGGGGAGGGAATGGCCGGCAGGGATGTAGCTCAGTTGATAGAGCATGGCGTTTTCAACGCCAGGGTTGTGGGTTCGATTCCCACGGGGGGCCAGTATAAAAAAAAATATATATATATATATATATGTATTCACTAACTGTAAGTCGCTCTGGATAAGAGCGTCTGCTAAATGACTAAAATGTAAATGTAATGTAACTTTGCCAATGACCATCTGGATGATCCAGAGGAGGAATGGGAGAAGGTCATGTGGTCTGATGAGACAAAAATAGAGCTTTTTGGTCTAAACTCCACTCGCCGTGTTTGGAGGAAGAAGAAGGATGAGTACAACCCCAAGAACACCATCCCAACCGTGAAGCATGGAGGTGGAAACATCATTCTTTTGGGATGTTTTTCTGCAAAGGGGACAGGACGACTGCACCGTATTGAGGGGAGGATGGATGGGGCCATGTACAGTCAAATTGAAGATGGGTCGTGGCTGGGTCTTCCAGCATGACAACAACCCGAAACACACAGCCAGGGCAACTAAGGAGTGGCTCCGTAAGAAGCATCTCAAGGTCCTGGAGTGGCCTAGCCAGTCTCCAGACCTGAACCCAATAGAACATCTTTGGAGGAAGCTGAAAGTCCGTATTGCCCAGTGACAGCCCCGAAACCTGAAGGATCTGGAGAAGGTCTGTATGGAGGAGTGGGCCAAAATCCCTGCTGCAGTGTGTGAAAACCTGGTCAAGACCTACAGGAAAGGTATGATCTCTAATTGCAAACAAAGGTTTCTGTACCAAATATTAAGTTCTGCTTTTCTGATGTATCAAATACTTATGTCATGCAATAAAATGCAAATGAATTACTTAAAAATTATACAATGTGATTTTCTGGATTTTTGTTTTAGATTCCGTCTCTCACAGTTGAAGTGTACCTATGATAAAAATTACAGACCTCTACATGCTTTGTAAGTAGGAAAACCTGCAAAATCGGCAGTGTATCAAATACTTGTTCTCCCCACTGTAGTTGACAGGCTACAGAAAAGGCTACAATAATGCAAAAGAGATCGGGATAAAATTAACTAAACATCTGGGGAAGCGAGAGAGCGGGGCCTCCCTCACTTACCTTTCACTGAAACACTCAAATATAACTCTCCCAACTTCCACTTTAGAAATGATAATTGTTGTAAACTACAGCGGTTCAATGTTTTCTAGGAATAGACTCTAACTTAGTTTATTCAGCTAGCTAACTTGGTACAGTATTCTTCCATGAAAACCGCCCAGGTCACCGTATCCTATGACGCCATAGCTAACTAGCATGCTAGCATCCAATAACACACGGTTTAGCACCAATACTTGGTTACAACAAACTACCAATAGTGTGTTAACACACTAAACAGATCATCCGTGTCCGTGTCTAGTTCCTTTCATAACGTAGAATTCATTAAACGTTGGCTAGCTAGCACAAAGTCAATAATGCTAGCTACACAAGTGGACTACACATCTCAAATGTTCAGAAGGTGAAGCTTTACGTTGCAAAATTCTCATTGACTAAAATGATATTGTATTTAGTTGCTACAGTACTGCTAGCTGGTAGTGTTGGCTAGCTAGCAATGGCTGCGGTGTTGACTTTGTTTGAAAAACGGTGTCGCTGCGAACGAATGTAGCTGGCTAGCTAACCTCGATAGTTTCTCTATACTACACCTTTATCTTTGATACAAAGACAACTATGTAGCTAGCTAACATTACACTAATCAAATCGTTCCATTGTAATGTAATGTTTGTCATATTACCTGCGGAGCGAAGTACAGCATGACTACTCCAACTCCAACTTGAAAACATAAATACATTTGCACAATGAGCACTTGTTGTCTCTCATACTGTACATTGTTACAGTTGTTGGATAGCTAGCTAGAGAATTTTAGCCTTAATAGCATAGACATGAGTCAAAACCCCTCAAAACAAAACATTTTTATCAAGAACAAGATAAAACTAGCTGAAACGAGCCACTTACGATTCACCATATGGCAGCATCTTCTCATTGTTGCTAGCTATCTGGCCATCCAGAATCACAATAACAGACTTCTACCCCATTGAATCGCGTGCATCGGTTTCGTGACGTTGTCAGCTAACCTGTCTATGGGTGTGAACAACGGCGGCAACAAAAGATAAAGCCCTGTATGGGATTGTTTTGAGTTCATTGCTGGAAAGGACAAAGGCAAATGTAGTGTCAGAAGATGGCAGCGTGTGTGGAACAGAGATAAAAGGGAAAATCCAACTAACCTCAAAGTTCATCTGAACAGCGCCCACAGAGAATCATATAAGCAATTTCAGGATGAATACAAAGTGAGACATCCACCAGCTATTAGTAGCTGCACGTCAGGACAACCAACTTTAGCAGTTTGCATGAAAAGAGTAGGCACATGGCAACCTAATTCAATGAGTATTAAAAAAAAGAGAGAAGCACTGGTTAATTTATTCATCCAGTATGGCAAGTCCACAAGACCTGTGCGATGAGCCAGCCTTCAGAAAATTCAACCAAACACTTGATCCCAAATTTTAAACTCCTGGCGCTGCTAGAATAAACAGGTTGATTTCTTGCGAATGGATATAGCAACCTATAAAGTTAAGGAGATTCTGAAAGGGGTATAAATAAATGACTCTGTGTGTAGACAGATGGAGCAAGAAAGGACTGACTGCTTCGTTTTTATGGGCATATCAGTCCGCTTCTATCACCCTTCCTCCAACAAGGCACAGCATGTTTGCTCAACCTACATTGGATTTAGCATCCACACACCGGAGAGGTAATTGACTGCACATTTGATGCATGGGACATACCGGAGGAGAAGATCCTACTTGTTGTAACTGACAACGGGGCGAAAACAGTCAAGGCTATCAAGCTATTACAGAACAGGCAAGAGAATACCCGTAATCAACAACAACCAGAGCTGGCCATAGCTTTGAACGGTGCAACAGAAATGTCTGAATCTGAGTCGGACACCGACAATTATCAGTTTAAATCCAAGTCACATTAAGATTGATTTATAATCTAACCAAACCTATGACCTAGCCCATCACCTTGTTTTACTGCTCCCCTGTGGCACAAAGTGACATAACAAAAACAAACTATAGGCCTACAACACATAAATGTCTCCTAGCATCCCACGCATAAGGACCCTAACACTAAAAACTGAAACATTATTTTATAAAACTCAAACTAAATATAAACTAAATAGTCTGAACTAACTGCAACTAAAAAATAAAAGAATAATAATCGAAATAAAAACGAATAGAAAAGCACAAAACTATAATAGCTTTGTCACTCACACACACACACACACACAGGCCAGAAATGGCCCTGCTGCCAGTGTGAGGGCCTTGGCTTTCTGGCTCTCCAGGAGAGGAGTGATCATGCTGTTAAGATGAGACAGGCTGGTCTGCCAGGGCCCGTCTGCGGTAGGAATGTGTCAAAAGAAGAAAAGAAAGTCAGAAAATTAAAATAAAAGAATCACGGCCGTGGAAAGTAAAGGTCCTTGTGGCACGTCTCACTCAACACTTTCGGTCTCCAGGTCTACAAAGAGCTTGGGCATAAAGGTTGTGGCGAAAAGCTTTTCAACAACAGAGAAAATTAGGCTGTGTTGATGGGGGGGATGCTACGTGATACAAAACATGAGAGCCATTAAGGCCCAAGGTTTGCTTTCAGAAAGTGACACAAGGTATATTTGAGTCTTGTAGCCGCGGCTCTGTCGAAGGCTGGCGATTGCAAGGTCACAGTAGTGAGATGACGGGTTGTTGTGGTACAAGTTAAGTGCTTCTGCATCAATGGTTGGCTCTGCACAAAATATTGAACTGAAAAGGTTTTGAGCTTTTCTTTAAAACCACACACGTAGACAGAATCACACACACTCACTCATTTGATGCCCTGTGAGGCATGTAGTGTTTTTTTTTAAATCTTCTATGTAGCGCTTATTGTCAGACAGGGAGGAGAATGGTGTGGTGTGTGGGGCAATGACAGGAATGTGTGTGAGCCGGTTGGGAGGGTGTGAGTGTGAGCGAAGACCATCCCGCCGTCCCACTCATTCACTAACCCAGCCATTGTTTCCTCTAATAGCCCCATTCTTCCTCCTCATAATGACTGGGATTATCAAATTCATTCCAGCTACTTTCTCTTTGCAGAGTTTGCCCCTAAATGCGGTCGGGAAGAGGGGAGCGAGGCTAGGGGGCTGATGATCGAAAGCTTTTCAGCGGGATGGAATTGTGGGGGATTTCGTGCCTATCCAATGAGTCTGCAGTGTTTTGAAAAGAGCAGCTTGTGAGAAGCTGAAGTCATGGAATAGTCATAGCCGCTTCCCATAGGCTTGTCAACCAGACAATGTGTTGGAAACGTATGGGTTCGAGAGAGCGAGAGAAACCGTCCCCTTCCACTCTGGAAAAGTAGGGAATGTGAACATCATGGACCATAAAATCACTCGAAATCAACTTGACCCCCATTGATTAGATGACTCCTACAATGAAACCTGCTATGCTCTTGTGGTCCATCCGGTAAAGACAGGAAACAATACACATAAAAAGAGCCCGTCGGCCATCTTACCCGAGTTCCAGTGCCACGTCACATTAATTCAAGTAATTTATGCATTCAATTTGAATAAAAGCCTGTGAGGGTGGCGAGGGTAGAGCTCGACCGTGTGGCGTGCACTTGGCACGAGCCAGCATGACCAATGCCGTTTTTTCCCTCCCATTCAAATGTCTTTGCTCGTCGACTTTCCCTGAGCCTGCAGTTTTTCGATAATCTGCTACCTCCCTTCCATCTTAAATTTGCCTCTTCGTTAACTTGTCCCTGGGGTGGGGTGGGGGGGGGTTTACAATTTGCAACTCGCAAACCGCACATCAAATACCTCAGACTCTCTAAATACATCTTTGGATTTGCTTTGTAGATTTGAGTGCTGCAGCGTTCACAAATGGACTTGGGTCCTTAATCACTTCATATGTATAAGACATTTAATTCAGAACTGTCATCCTCTATTTAATTGTTGCTCAAGGGCCTACTGTAACAGTGACAATAGCAGATATGGATTGATTGACGTCTATAGGGATAGAAGCCTTGTCCTTTTGATCAAATGTGATGAGTGTTGTCGTAGATTGATTGAGCGTTTGCTTTTACCTAGTGTCTTAGAATAGACCTCCTATTGATGAAATAGGGATACCTTTGGTGGGATTTCTATTGCACTCCAGGGTTGGGGTCAATTCCATTTAAATTCAAATGGTCCTTTGTAGCTCCGTTGGTAGAGGATGGAGCTTGTAATGCGAGGGTAGTGGGTTTGATTCCCAGGACCACCCATATATAAAATGTATGCACTCATGACTGTCGCTTTGGATGAAAGCGTCTGCTAAATGGCATATACATTATTATGAAATGTATAAAAGTACCAGTCAAAAGTTTGGACACATCTTCTCATTCCAGGGTTTTTCTTTATTTTTACTATTCTCTACATTGTAGAATAATAGTGAATAACACATATGGAATCAGCTAGTAACCAAAAAAGTGTTAAACACATTTCAATTAACAGGTGTGCCTTCTTAAAAGTAATTTGTGGAATTTCTTTCCTTAATGCGTTTGAGCCAATAAGTTGTGTTGTGACAAGGTAGGGGGGGTTTACAGAAGATAGCCCTATTTGGTAAAAGACCAAGTCCATATTATGTCAAGAACAGCTCAAATAAGCAAAGAGAAACGACAGTCCGTCATTACTTTAAGACATGAAGGTCAGTCAATCCGGAAAATTTCAAGAACTTTGAACGTTTCTTCAAGTGCAGTCGCAAAAACCATCAAGCGCAATGACGAAACTGGCTCTCATGAGGACCGCCACAGGAATGGAAGACCCAGAGCTACCTCTGCTGCAGAGGATAAGTTCATTAGAGTTACCAGCCTCAGAAATTGCAGCCCAAATAAATGCTTCACAGAGTTCAAGTCACAGACACATCTCAACATCAACTGTTCAAAGGAGACTGTGTGAATCAGGCATTCATGGTCGAATTGCTGCAAAGAAACCACTACTAAAGGACACCAATAAGAAGAAGAAGCTTGCTTGGGCCAAGAAACACGAGCAATGGACATTAGACCGGTGGAAATCTGTCCTATGGTCTGTTGAGTCCAAATTTGAGATGTATGGTTCTTGAGACTGCATGTGTATTTCCCACCGTGAGGTATGGAGGAGGATGTGTGGGGGTGCTTTGCTGGTGACACTGTCAGTGATTTATTTAGAATTCAAGGTACACTTAACCAGCATGGTAACCACAGAATTCTGCAGTTTGGGCTTAGTGGGACAATCATTTGTTTTTCAACAGGACAATGACCCAACACACCTCCAGGCTGTGTAAGGGCTATTTGACCAAGAAGGAGAGTGATGGAGTGCTGCATCAGATGACCTGGCCTCCACAATCCCCCGACCTGTTGATTTGTTTAACACATTTTTGGTTACTACATGATTTCTATATGTGTTATTTCATAGTTTTGATGTCTTCACTATTATTCTACAATGTAGAAAATAGTAAAAGTAAAGAAAAACCCTTGAATGAGTAGATGTGTCCAAACTTTTGACTTGTACTGTATATATATAATTCCAGTCAACTCAAACTGAACCAAACTCCAATTCAAAATGTTCCTCATTGAAAAGCATTGAAGAGCATTGGAATTGGAATTTGAGTGTACTTCCTGAATTAACTGGAATTTAAATGGAATTGACCCCAACCCTGTTGCACTCTGTTGAAGTCAACTCACCTGAAGTTATGGTGTCATTCAGAGTAATCACATGCTTATTACCAAAACATAAAAACAACTATACAAGGACACATATATGGGCAACGTTTTTCTCACCAGTTAAAACTTACTTGTATGGTATTGTTAAACAATGTGTGGAATTGTTATGTAAGGAGTTGTGATCAAATTATATTCAGTTATGAAAGTTACTTGCCAGTTGCATTGGTTTATTAAAATCAGTCCACTCTGAATCACCTATTCCTCCCACACCAGGAATGAATCAAAACATAAGTCTTTGTATGTGAAACGTGACCGGTGGTGTGAGTGTGAAAAATATTGTGAATTCATTTATATGCTGCCGTATACTATTCTACTGTATCTTAGTCCATGACGCTCTGACATCGCTCGTCCATATATGTATATGTTCTTAATTCATTCCTTGCTTAGATTTGTGTGTATTCGGTATATGTTGTGAAATTGTTAGATATTACTTGTTAGATATCACTGCACTGTTGGAGCTAGGAACACAAGCATTTCGCTACACCCGCAATAACATCTGCTAAACATGTGTATGTGACCAATAACATTTGATTTGATTTAGTGCTGGCTGCATGTTTATTACCTGAAATGTCGATTTAGCATTTGAAGGCGTCTTAGCTTTTCTTATGACCCTCCTGGTGTTCCTAAAAGGCACCCAGAAGCTATCAAACTGACATAGTCCAACAAAGCCCCAGTACGTCAACCTCTTTACTACTCTGTAAAGTGTGATGCATTTGTATACATGCATTTTACAATGTGACAAGTTTTCTTAGGTGAAGATTGATGTTGAAGCTTTGCGTCGTTTTGATTATATATATATATATATATATATATATATTTTTTTTACTAGACAGAGGACGTGGTTCGGACTCAAACAAAAACAGTGCTTTTCCTGCTAAATGGAGGAACTTGGGAGTTAAGTTATGGCCTGTTTGGAAGGCAAGTTTGTGCCTGAATCCGTACTGAGCGAGTGCACCTGCAGCTGCATACAAATTAATGGAGATGACGGTTAGTATTTATGCCTCCCAAACCATGGAGACCTCCTGATCTGACCAATAATTGCCGATCAAAGAGGGGGAAGATGAGTTTTAGTTGCATGCACCATATCATAAATGTCAATGTACTTTTTTATTCAATGACATATCATAAATATCAATGTACAAGTTTATTCCTATACCTAGTGGTCGACAATGCCAATTGTGTCACATTCCTAAGGTATACAGATGCCACCCATCAAGTTATCACTAAGGTGTTTAGAGGATAAATGTAATAAATGCGTCCAAAATGGCACCCTTTTTCCTTCATAGTGCACAACTTTTGACCAGGGCCCATAGGGTTCTGGACTCAGTCGGAGTCTGAGCTTACTGTTGAGAGTTATAATAGTAGAAAACACAAGGTGCAATTTCGAAATTTGGTTGTGCATCACAGTATTTTCTCTTATGTCAGTCACTCAATTAGCCCATGTCAGCTAAAATGTTTTAGATATGTAAGATAGTCTAGCCAGTTATCCAAACTTGTAATCAACAACATTTTACTTAGGGCCCCCAAAAGGCTAGGGCCGGCTCTGACTGCATGTGTGGGTATGGATGTGGGTACGCAGGCCTGCGAGCCACTGCGGCCCCTCATGAGTTCAGATTTTTTGGTGGCTCCACTCCCATCAAAGTTGCCCATCCCTGATGTAGTGCATGTGTATAGCGGAGAGAGATCATTTAATTAAGTTGTCAGTTGGATTGGCATCAGTTCCCTAGTTAGTGATGAATAATTGATCATTCCTCTACCATCAATCAATTTATAAAAACCTTTTTTAATGGTTAAGAGCAGTCTAACACTGATAACTTCCACTTGGAAGGTTTTCTCTTTTCTCTCCTCTGGGAAATTGATTTCTTTAGTACTACATATAAATCATAGGCATTAAGTGCTATTTTCATGTGGAAATGTTACAAAATGCAAATTTGTGACATGCTCTATCAAAGTCAGTCGCACTAGCTAATTAGCATAGAAACATTAACATTTCGCCTCTCCCGAGTCCGTACGGCAGCGATGGGACAAGACTGTAACTACCAATTGGATATCACGAAATTGGGGAGAAAATGGCGGAAAAGTAAAAAAATATATATTAATAATAATTTTAAAAATGCCTTCTGGAACACGTGAACTTTCATGTGCCTTAATAACAAACTTGTATTCCATTTGTAAATACGATTAAAACATTTAAATTACGAGCCTAGTTGGTTTAGCCACAGAAAAAGACAGGAACCTTCCCACTAGCCATGATTGGCTGAGATAATGGATGGGCTGGACATGCCGGGAAATGAGTTTGGGTTGGTCTGCCATGTAGCATGCTTCTATCTATAATGTGAGCTGCTCAGTATGTGTTGATGGTCCTTTCTACCGCAGCATTTTTGAAAGATATAATGTTAGCCATCGAGAACTATAAAAGTTTTGCTACATTTCTCAACAACATTGATGCCCTGAATTTAGCAGGCGCTATCGACAGATCAGTTGGAAAAAGTTGTGATGGGCTACTTTCTGCACATGCCACGGTCAGTGTGAACTGGAGTGACTTGACACAACGCTGGCCAAACAAGATGTAGCTACAAACAAAACAGAGTTAAATGGTTCCAGTCTGCCGTGAAACGTTCATCCATGTATACGGGTAAGAGTTTAGCTACATTTTCAGATATTATAGGTTTCTAATTTAGTCAAAGTCCTTTTCATTGCAAGTTAAAGCATACTCTTAGCTAGCTAACAAAAATTTGTTTTCTATCTCACTAGCTAACGTTACGTGTATGATCTGTGTAGCAATATTATTCAAATCAGAAATCCATTTGCATTGCTATTTATAGCCTAGCTAACATTGAACCTAGTTGGTTAGCTTAAGCTACCTGCAGATTCATACTAGAGCTATGACGATACATTTGTATTGGTAGTATTATGAGTTGAGATTATGCCGGTTCATTGTTTAGCTAACTAGCTAGCTACATGTCTAAACAAAAGACTCCACTTCACCTGATGATTACATGACCCATCAAGTTATTCAGGTGTGTCTGGGGGTGATTACGGCCATCTATTGAATTTCATCAATATGTGTATATGTCTAGACAATAGTGACCCATCCACTTCGCTATATTTGGCTGGGGGGTGGTTATAGCATTTCTTTCATATTACCCATCAATTTAGACAAGTGTCTGCGGAAGCATCATTATCTGGGCACTTTCTGTTTTTGATATTGCTACTATGCAAATATGCAAGTAACCATTTCACTGTTCCATTTACACAGTCTGTATCCTGTGCATGTGACAAATAAACGTAGCTTTTATTTGATACAGTATGTGTTTACCAGAGACGGTAATGTGAAACACAACATGACCTTCACCAAAGTCAGATTAGGATATTGGCCAAGAACTAGATTTTTCTTATTGTAGGCTACTACTTTTACTACTTTTAGTCTTGAAATCTTTGGTTGTTTACTACACTACTCACTCTGTTTAGCATATGGCTTCATGTGAATTCTTAAATAGATGGGTGGGGCTAAGGTTTAAGAGGGTGTGAACGATGCTGAATGGGTGTAGACAAATAAGAGCTCTCCAGTAGGTGTACCAAAACATTCAAGGGCCATTTTCTCAAACGTGGGGTTAAAAGTTTATCAACTTTCAAAGCAGAATTGCTTTCCCTTTTTTCCTCAACTGCAGTGTATGATATACCATTTTCTAGCTGTCTCTACTTTTATCCAAAGTAAAAAATACAATTTCAAATTTTGCTACATAGGACTGAATCCAGGTGGTGGGTCACATTTGTAATACAATCAAGGGGGCTCAATCCATTCACTTGATCAGACTCTGATTTTGATTGTGTCTTTTAAAATGTATTGCAGCATTTCAGCATCTCACTGCGCCTGTGATTGAGCCCAAATTGATTTCTCTAATCAATAGCTATAGGATTGAATTTAAACTGAGGGGGACAGACTGCCTTATCCAGGAGGCTCCTTGCAGAAGTCACTCGCTCACATTGATGCATGTGACTGCCCCATTGAAGTGGCTATTTGAGACCCAAGCACTGTGTACCTGCAATCGTGCCTCGTATCAGGGTCGTAGTCAATAGGGCTAACCGTAGCAAAACATCTTGCAACGGAAAACAAAAAATAGCTTTTCTTGTTGGACAGGTTCAGGTTGTCCCTCCCTGTTTCAGTCCATTTTCTTCCATTTGGTGCCTTATGAAAATGACCCAGGTTGGTGTATATAAGGACAGACCTGAACCTGTCTTGCTTGCCAGACCTTTGTCACCTTCGTGGCGGAAACGCCCGGATTGATGCAGGGGCCTGCCAGAGCAAAACCATTTAAACAATGACACGTTTTTGTCTCACCTTGAACTTAATTGACTGCCTGAAAGCCGACATCATCTGAAAAGTGCTGAAGGAGGGTACTACTTATTCCTCTGCCATTTGAAAAGGGTAGCTGTTGACATCGACATCGCAGACCCCCCTGCCGTGCTCTTTTCATATGGATTGTGACACGCACGTACAGTACCTTCAGAAAGCATTCATACCTCTTTACTTATTCCACAGTGTTGTGTTACAGCCTGAATTCAAAATGGGTTAAATATATGTTTCTCTCACCCATCTACACACAATACCCAATCATGAGAAAGTGAAAACATGTTTTTTTAGAAATTGTCGCTAATTTATTGAAAGTGAAATACAGAAATATCTAATTTACATAAGTATTCACACTACGCTATGACACTCCAAATTGAGCTCAGGTGCATCCAATTTCCTTTGATCATCCTTGAGATGTCACTACAACTTGAAACGAGTCCACCTGTGGCCAATTCAATTGTTTGGACATGATTTAGAAAGAAACACACCTGTCTATATAAGGTCCCACAGTTGACAGTGCATGTCAGAGCAGAAACTATGCCAGGAAGTCCAAGGAACTGTCCGTAGATCTCAGAGATTGTGATGAGGCATATATCTGGAGAAAGGTATAAAACAATTTATAGTGTTGAATGTTTCCAAGAGCACAGTGGTCTCCATCGTTGGGAAATTGAAAAAATATGGACCTACACAGACTCTGCCTAGAGCTGGACATCCGACCAAACTAAGCAACCGGGCAAGAAGGACCTTGGTCAGGGAGGTGACCAAGAACCCAATGACCACTCCGACAGAACTACAGAATTTCTTGGCTGAGATGGGAGAACCTGCCAGAAGGACAACAGTCTCTACAGCACTTCACCAATCTGAGCTTTATGAGAGAGTGGCCAAACAGAAGCCACTTCTGATGATAAAAAGGCAAATGACCGCACATTTGGAGTTTGCAAAAGGACATGTGAAAGACTCTGAGAGCATAAGGCAAAAGATTCTGTGGTCTGATGAGACAATAATTTTACTCTTTGGCATGAATGCAAAGCGCTATTTCTGGAGAAAACCAGGCAAAACTCATCACCCATCTAACACCATCCCTACTGTGAAGCATGGTGGTGGCAGCATGCTATGGGGATGCTTTTCAGCGGTAGGGACGGGGAGACTGGTAAGGATAGAGGGAACAATGAATGGAGCCACATACAGGAAAATCCTTGATGAGAACCTGCTCCAGAGTGAAAACGACCTTAGACTGGGGGCGAAGATTTACGTTCCGACAGGACAATGACCCCAAGCATACAGCCAAAGCGACGCTGGAATGGCTTCAGAACAAGAATGTGAAAGTCCTTGAATGGCCCAGCCAAAGCCCAGACTTGAATCTCATTTGAAAATCTGTGGAAATACTTCAAGATTGCTGTTCACCGCCGCTCCCCATCTAATTTAAGAGCTTGAGTTAATCTGCAAAGAAGAATGGGGGAAATTATGGGGTATTGTGTGTACAGGGGGTGAGATTTTGTACAAAAATGTTTTATCCATTTTGAATTCAGGCTGTAAAACAACACAATCTTTTTTGGAATAAGTCAAGGTGTATGAATACTTTCTGAAGGCACTGTATATGTCAAACTGTGGAGGAACTTGAAAGGCGGGTAGAGAGGGATCATGCAAAAAGTTTATATCACCTGTCTGGTGTCCGTATTAGATTGTGCATCACAACTCTTCAGGAGGTTAAAGTCTATATTAAACATTCACAGACACGAGGAAGCAATGCCATCCACCCCAGCCTCTCCATTGACCATTTCCTGCATTCTACCATAGTCTATCATACTTCTCCCCTTCAACACAAACCACATCCACGTCGTTAGAGGTAGTGGGTTGTGACGAGGTGGCCGGTGATGGGCACAGAGTGACCCAGGTGTCCAGCTGAGTCTCTGTCAGCCGTGACAGGTAGAGAGGCGGCTCAGTTAGGCTGTCACCGCTCCCCCTGACCTCTCCTGCAGTGCCAAGCTGCAGCTGGTGGCAGCGGTGGGATTTCGCGTGAGCCGCAGACTGTAATCAGTCATTATGTCAGCAGCGGCCCCGGGAGCCCCGCTCCGGCTCATTCAGCCAAATAATAAGCAGCAGATAACGGTGCTGGCGCGCAGGCAGGGGCCCCGCAGGGCGAGGATCTGGAAAATGGGGCCTTTTCTACTCGTGGGTGTACACAGAGATATCGCCTTCAGTCAAGGGCTGGAGTAGACTTTCATAGACCCCCACAGCCGCACTCTCCTCTGCCAACCTCACGGTCAGAGGGGGACACACTCTGCTGGCTGTGGCTAACATGGAACGTGTGTATTCATTGGTGTGTGTCTCTCACTCTCTCCTCTCTCTCGATCTCTCTGTCTGTCTCTGTCTCCAGGATTTCTGATGAATTTAATATCCCTTTATAGATCTACAGTGCCTTTGGAAAGTATTCAGACCCCTTGACTTTTTGTTACGTTACAGACTTATTCTAAAATATATATTTTTTTACAATCCTCAGCAATCTACACACAATACCCCATAATGACAAAGTGAAAACAGGTTTTTAGAAATGTTTACAAATGTACAGTACCAGTCAAAAGTTTGGACACACCTACTCATTCAAGGGTTTTTCTTTATTTTTACTATTTTCTACATTTAGAATAATAGTGAAGACATCAAAACTATGAAATAACACATATGGAATCATGTAGTAACCAAAAAAGTGTAAAAACAAATCAAAATATATTTTTCAAATAGCCACCCTTTGCCTTGATGACAGCTTTGTACACTCTTGGCATTCTCTCAACCAGCTTCACCTGGAATGCTTTCCAATAGTCTTGAAGGAGTTCCCACATATGCTGAGCACTTGTTTGCTGCTTTTCCAGTACCCTCTGAACAGCTGATGTTGAGATGTGTCTGTGACTTGAACTCTGTGAAGCATTTATTTGGGCTGCAATTTCTGAGGCTGATAACTCTAATGAACGTATCCTCTGCAGCAGAGGTAACACTGGGTCTTCCATTCCTGTGGCGGTCCTCATGAGAGCCAGTTTCATCATAGCGCTTGATGGTTTTTGCAACTGCACTTGAATAAACTTTCAAAGTTCTTGAAATGTTCCTTATGACTGACCTTCATGTTTTAAAGTAATGATGGACTGTTGTTTCTCTTGAGCTGTTCTTGCCATAATATGGACTTGGTATACCCCCTACCTTGTCACAACACAACTGATTGGCTCAAACGCATTAAGAAGGAAAGAAATTCCACAAATTAACTTTTAACA
The DNA here is from genome assembly GCF_964263955.1 of Coregonus lavaretus. NCBI lineage: Eukaryota > Metazoa > Chordata > Actinopteri > Salmoniformes > Salmonidae > Coregonus > Coregonus lavaretus. Next base: position 16,649,452 of record NC_140026.1, on the reverse strand, counting down.
AGGCACACCTGTTATTTGAAATGCATTCCAGGTGACTACCTCATGAAGCTGGTTGAGAGAATGGCAAGAGTGTGCAAAGCTGTCTTCAAGGCAAAGGGTGGCTATTTGACATGGCTACATGTCTTCACTATTATTCTACAATGTAAAAAATAGTAAAAATACAGAAAAACCCTGGAATGAGTAGGTGTGTCCAAACCTGACTGGTAGTGTATAAAAAATAAAAAATAAACTTATTTACATATGTATTCAGACCCTTTGCTATGAGACTTGAAATTGAGCTCAGGTGCATCCTGTTTCCGTTGATCATCCTTGATGTTTCTACAACTTGATTGGAGTCCACCTGTGGTAAATTCAATTGATTGGACATGATTTGGAAAGGCACACACCTGTCTAAATAAGGTCCCACAATTGACAGTGCATGTCAGAGCAAAAACCAAGCCATGAGATCAAAGGAATTGTCCGTAGAGCTCCGAGACAGTATTGTGTCGAGGCACAGGTCTGGGGAAGGGTACCAAAACATTTCTGCATTATTGAAGGTCCCCAAGAACACATTGGCCTCCATCATTCTTAAATGGAAGAAGTTTGGAACCACCAAGACTCTTCCAAGAGCTGGCCGCCCGGCCAAACTGAGCAATCGGGGGAGAAGAGCCTTGTTCAGGGAGGGGACTAAGAAACCCATGGTCACTCTGACAGAGATCTAGAGTTCCTCTGTGGAGATGGGAGAACCTTCCAGAAGGACAACCATCTCTGCAGCACCCCAACAATCAGGCCTTTATGGTAGAGTGGACAGACAGAAGCCACTCCTCAGTAAAAGGCACATGACAGCCCGCTTGGACTTTGCCAAAAGACACCTAAAAACTCTCAGACCATGAGAAACAAGATTCTCTGGTCTGATGAAACCAAGATTGAAGTCTTTGGCCTGAATGCCAAGCGTCCGGTCTGGATGAAACCTGGCACCATCCCTATGGTGAGGCATGGTGGTGGCAGCATCATGCTGTGGGGATGTTTTTCAGCGGCAGGGACTGGGAGACTAGTCAGGATCGAGGGAAAGATGAACGGAGCAAAGTACAGAGATCCTTCATGAAAACCTGCTCCAGAGCGCTCAGGACCTCAGACTGGGGCGACGGTTCACCTTCCAACAGGACAACGACCCTAAGCACACAGCCAAGACAACACAGGAGTGGCTTTGGGACGAGTCTCTGAATGTCCTTGTTTGGCCCTGTCAGAGCCCGGACTTGAACCCGATCGAACATCTCTGGAGAGACCTGAAAAATAGCTGTGCAGCAACGCTCCCCATCCATCCTGACAGAGCTGGAGAGGATCTGCAGAGAAGAATGGGAGAAAGGTTCTGAATACTTATGTGAATGTGATATTTCAGTGTTTTATTATTAATAGATTACCAAACATTTCTAAAATTCTCTTTTTGCTTTGTCTTTATTGGGTATTGTGTGTAGAATCAATTTTAGAATAAGGCTGTACCAAAATGTGGAAAAAGTCAAGGTGTCTGAATACTTTCCGAAGGCATGATATTGAGGTTCAGAGACCAAGTGTTATGGGTCAGGAGGATGAAACCATAATATACATACCCAAGCTTGACACTGGTGTAGAAGCCTACATTTACTACTATTCCAGAACATTGGATGAACCTGATGATCGTTTCACCTTAAAATATGAACTTTCAAAGTTGTAACAGCGTTTGCCAAATATGCAACTTTAAATCTGCCTATCAAGTGGCAGCTTTCCGCTATCATTCTTAAACCAAATAATGCTTGCGTCCCAAATGGCACACTATCCCCTGTATGGTGCACTAATTTTGACCAAGGCCTATAGAGCTCTGGTCCACAGTAGTGCACTATGTAGGGAATAGGGGGCCATTTGGGATGCCACCGATAATGCTGACTGAAACGTGTATTGAATGATATCTCCCCACCACCCTCAGAATCCACCCCTCCACTAGATGTTTGTCATTCCATAACAAGGTTCACAGTCTCCCATTGTCCCTCTAGCATTCCTCTGCTCAGTAGTATTGACTGGTTCTGCTGGGTGACTGGTGGCATATTGCATCCATTTATCATCGGTACGGAGCGCTCGGAACGTCAGATCCTCTTCACCAGACAGTTGACATCTACTTTTGTTCAACAAGGCTCACTCCGTCTGCAGTGATTGCCTTGTCCATAACCCATGCCTACCCACATTTTATACATGGCCACATCCGTAATACACAGCATGAGCTCAGTGTTCCCTTTTGGAGTATTCTTTCCAACTGTAACAATGGTTGGAAGGAAATTTGCACTACAAACATTTGTTAGGATTTTTATTTAGCATTTATTGCTTTATTTAGGTAAAATGTGTTGGAGATTGGTTCAGTGAACCATGCTTGCGTGATGAGGAACCTTGGCTGAGACCTGAAGACTTGAGCTGATGCCTAGGCTTTACCTCAACTGGCTAACACCCATCTGCTCACACTATGTTGTAATTGGTTAACTTGGGCAGCCCAATTACTCACAGGCAATGGTCTCATAAATTACCCCACATAAAAAAATACATTCTTTCAGGATGAACTGTTAACTTCCCAGTGCTGTACATGCCAAATGGATGGCTACATATCAGCTCATATCTAGACTGATAAAATAATTTATGAGCATGCTTATCATACTGTGGCATTGTGAGACTACAGTATGTAGCTAGACTATGAGGTCAGGTTTGATCCCTCACAGTGAAACTAGCACACATAATGATTAATAGACACTGGCAGTCATGATGTTGGTAATCATGAACTGAATGCTGCAGTCTAAGGATGTGTCTCACAAATGGCACCCTGTTCCCTATGTAGTGCACTACTTTTGACCAGAGGATATAGAGGGAATAGGGAGCCATTTGGGATGCACCCTAAATCGCTCTTAATCTGCCAGGCTCCTGTGACGTCTTTATTCCTGCACCTGTGGCTTTAACTTTCATGTGTTATCAGCCAGGATATTTCTGTGCCTTTCCTGTGGCTACAACTTCCCCTAATGAACAATTACCATCAATAATTGATTGAGATGAAAACGATCAATTCCTTTGTGCCGGGCAAAACTTCTGATTCGAGGAGGCACATTTGGGATTTTTTCCTCTTTCAGCCCCTTTCAGTAAGACATTTTAATCACCTCACTTGGGTGAATCTTCGTATAAAAAAAAAAAAATGGCTTTCTGATGCGGTGCGGCCGGAGAAACCAAAGGTCCACTTAGCGGCTCCGCTGTCACACAGGAGTCGATGTGAAACGTTACCGTCTCTAATCTTGTTTATGTTTTTGGTGGTTGTAAGCCCTCTCTCTGTAAGCCAGCTTTGTGTCAAACACAGCTGGGTAGCCTCGTATAATTGCAGCTGGGCAGAAATAATTGGGGCAGCAGCTTGAATGCAGTCACTACACCCAGGTCATTTACAGATTTCGATCTGTTGGCTTGGCCAGGGCTGCAATGTGGGTTACACAGGTTTCAGAACAAATGTCTCACAAAATAAATTGTAATATTCAGGCCACTTTAATTAAAATAAAAGGAATGTGACTGTGTACATGTGCCAGTTGATGCGCTGGGATGAAGATAAACTGATGTGACGTTGGCTTACAGTAAATTAGCTAATAATATAAGGCTGTGGCGCTCAAACTGAAATGTGATATTTGAAATGCTGAAGCGGTGGAAATTTTGCGATGGGGAGCAAATTGTTGTATTAGTTACTAAAGCACTCTGCCAATTTATCAACCTGACATTTCATTTATAATGGTAACAGCGAGATGGATGCATTGCATTTAACAGATTACTAAAGTATCCAATCTTTCCATGACTCCCTAGTACTATCTGAAACTAGGCTTGAATTGACACACTGTATTTAAAATAACTATTTGTCCTCTCTCACCTGATGCTCTGTCATCCCCACTCAAAATACAATCCCTTGACACATAGGCCTAGTATTCTGTGCAATACATGCCACAATACAACAGGCAGCCTCTTTGTTCTTACCTAATCGGTCAAAACCTCTACCAGAAGAGCTAACCACCTTTGGCCACCCAGTGCTTGGCATTAGATTGGCTGCTCGTGGCCCTGTAGAATTCATCATTGGCTACAAACGGCGTACAGCCCTATGTCCAATGAATCCTCCATCCTGAAGTGGTCAATAACCTGGCCTTCCATATAATCAGTGGGAGTGTGGGATACGTGAGGCCACTGCAGCTCCCCAGAGAATACTTTTCACCCGCGTTCGATTGATGACTTTGAACGGGGCCTGTCTTGGCTAAGGGGGGAAATTTGGATTGGAAAGTCTGTCGAGAGCAGTTTTTAATTCTACCAGCAGTAAAGGATGAAATTGAGCAGGAATTAAGTGCTTTTGGTGCATCGATCTTGCTCTGGCCAATTGTAACCTTCTCTATCGCCTGGCGGAATGCAAATCGAGCATCCCCATCCCTCTTTCTTTTCTAATAAAAGGGAAAAGCACACAGCTTGAGAGGTGTTCTTTAATCTCTATCAACCATGTCCAATTAGAGCATGTCTCTGAAAGGAGCACAGACAGTCAGCCTGGACTGTGGCCATACAACCACTTTTACACAGTCTTATTTTATGATGTTTGGATCTGTTTTGACAGATGACAAAGGTTGCCAACCCCAGTTCCCATACTGTTGTCTCTAGCATGAAAAGGGTGGCCAACCCTGGAGGGGCTGCAGTGCCCTGCTGGTTTTTCCTTCAAGGCTCTCTGCCCACCTGGGTGTTAGAGACTGACTGGGTCCTTGATTGCTTTTTTAAGGCCCCCTAAATAGGATTGTGGCTCCAAGTCGATGGTACAGCAGTTGGCTCTCCCCAAATAAAAGAGCTGGATTTTCTTTTAACACAGATAACAGCGCTCAGCTTTTGTTTTGCTTCCTTATGAAGAGTACTTTCCCGCTGGTTCCTTGAGCTTCACCCTGGCCAGGAAATCTGCAGTAACACACCAGCAGATGCAGCGAGTCCTCATGCATAAGAAACCCCATTCCGACAGCCATCTGTCTCCCTGTGTCTGTTACCAGGCGCCCGCAGTTTGTTTTGTTAGCGCCAAGCGCCGTATACAATTTTAATGGCATGCAAGACACACCATCCAATCTCATGGCCCTCACACCTTATTCTGAAAAATCGCATTCCTCAATCTATATTTGACCACAGTAACAGAAACCAGAACAATCTCTACTGAGGGTTCCATAACTTTGAGTAGGTCTGCCACTGCTTAACTGCTATACTGTTGCCCCACAAGACTGCTGGGTTGAATTATGTTGCCGGGCTAAATTAAAAGTTGAACCTCCTTTGACCTTAAGCAAGAAACCCTAACAACAACAGAAGTAGCAGCAGCATGCCAGCCTATAACTGTACGACTAGCAAATAGCAAAGAGGTCAGACGGATCACTCTCACCTCTCCGTGGCCTGACAATAAAATGAGGGGCTATTCTGGAAGTGAGGAGGATTTGAAAAGGAAAGTGCACATTGACGTGAGAAAAATATATAGACTTACCAATTAGTTTTGTCTGAAGTTGTTTTGCTTGCGACATGCCCAATTAGAAAGCGGCCAACAGTGAGATAGCGAGAGCTCGCAATCTGCTTTAGAGTCCCAGCAGCATTAGTATGCAGCCCCCTCTTCCTCAGTCAAGCATAGAGAACCACTACCCACAACACACTGCCTGCCATTATGATTACTTATGCCATTTTTGTGCGCTAGCACAGTAGTCACTTTTTTTTTTCAGCCTGAAATGACTGTATTCTCTATTTTTGACAATTTCCTGCCCAAGTTTATCTGGATAGTTATTGATAACTGGAATCATGACTGTACTTGAGCGATTCCATTCATCACAATTTCACCCTTGGCAACACTCAGAGAAGGCGATTTATCGGAGGATTGAGCTTTTTCGAAGACGCCCAACACTCTTCGGTTTTGTTTTGTTTTGATCTGAAAGACAAATGTTTACCACCACCACCGCTATTTACTCTCTCCTGCCAGCTTTGACTGTATTCCTCCCAGGCTAAACATTAGCAAGGGGAAGCTAGAGAGTTTATATTAGCCTAGCATGTTTTATTTTAGCCGTTGCGGCGCGAGACTATTCCCTCACTGCAGATGACCCAATGAGGACACGGCCCTCGTCTCTCCCTGCCCCTGAGAAGACGTGAACACATTAGCCGAGGCACAATGTCACTTTACAGCAGTCGACTGTCAGTTCTTATTGCGTTAGCCACCGGCAGAGAATTTAATGAGGATGCCTATCACTCTATCCTGTGTTTTATTTATTTTTTGCCTACATGTTTAATGTAAAGTAGGCAACACAAATGTGATTTACTGCGTTGATAACCTGTGGATTCAGTGGTTGACCCTTTTTCTGTACATACTTGTTGATGCGTCTTTAATATAGCAGTATGGATGGCTACTCGAGGTATAGGCCTTGTCAGTAACGTCATATGCTTAACTCCTTTCATAATCTGGGTTGTTTCTGGCATCTCACCCTATGACTTTTCCATGCACCATTTAGAATGTCTTTGGTTGGTCATTTTTAAAATTCACTGTTTACTATTTTGACACCAATTTGACTGTCCACTTGTATTGTTAGAATAGGCTCTATAATATCTAACACCTTTATAACTATCGTTAGTATTAATAAATTAATATTCCAGCATTTAAACAAATATATAATTACTTAAAGGGGCAATCTGCGATCCAAACATTTTAGAATGCCCACTTTCATACATTTAGTGAGAAGAACCAATAAGTAAGTCAGTCAACTCACATGGCCATGTTTCTTCAACTGTAATCCAGCGATATCTGTATTCATCCCAGATAAAATTCTGGACTACAGGAAACTGAGTGCTGAGCACGCCACAATCCACATCGACAGGGCTGTAGTGGAGCGGCCACATCACTAAGGAATTATCTTGTTCCACACACACCAACACAGTCGTGGAAATGGCACGACAACACCTCTGTCCCCTCAGGAGGCTGAAAAGATTAGGCATGGCCCCTCAGATCCTTATAAAGTTGTACAGCTGCAACATTGAGAGCATCTTGACTGGCTGCATCACCGCTTGGTATGGCAACTGCTTGGCATCCGACTGCAAGGCGCTACAGAGGGTAGTGGGTACGGCCCAGTACATTACTAGGGCCGAGCTCCCTGCCATTCAGGACCTAAAAATGGTCAGACTCCAGCCACCCAAATCATAGACTGTTCTCTCTGCTACCACATAGCAAGCGGTAGCGATGCACCAAGTCTGGGACCAACAGGACCCTAAACAGCTTCTACCCCCAAGCCATAAGACTGCTAAATAGTTAGTCCGGGTAGCTATTGGTTAACTATTTAACTATCTGCATTGACCCTTTTTGCACTAACTCTTTTGACTCGTCACATACGCTGCTGCTACTGTTTATTATCTATTCTCTTGCCTAGTGACTTTATCCCTATTTACAGTATATGTACATATCTACCTCAATTACCTCGTACCCCTGCACATGGACTCGGTACTGATACCCTGTTCTGTATACTGATACTGATGTATATAGTCAAGTTATCGTTACTCATTGTGCATTTATTCCTCTTGTTATTTTTCTATTATTAATTTTTTGCTCTCTGCATTGTTGTGAAGGGCTACTAAGTAAGCATTTCAGTGTTAGTCTAAGCATGTGGCAAATAAAATGTGATTTGATTGCATTTAGTTATTTTTTTTTAAATGTTTCATCAGAAGCTCGTTGTATAGTGCTTCTCCCCATCTAAAGCCAGCCATAGATTTATGCCTAGGCTGAAGGATGGCTGTCCAATTTTACGCATGGATGGCCACTCTGCCAGCGTTGTCTATGTTTTAAAAGCCTCTGTCAGATGTACGTTTTCGGATGTATATCAGCGCTGCCCGTGTGTAATTCTTGTGTAATTCCTCCAGACAGTGACTATTTCTGTCAAAGCCCACCATCAGCTTGTGCATTGCTAAGATTTTTTACATCATTTCCGTGAGTGTTTGTTGTCTATGGTGTGTGACGTGTATGTGTGCATGTGTGCGTGTGACGTCTGTGCAGGCACAGTGCTCAAATACACTCTACTGGAAAACCTTTCCTGTTTTCCAACATCATTATTAATGATGGACCTAGTCAAATTTTAAGTACCTCAAGGTCAAAGTTCATGTCTCGTGTTTTTGTCAATGGGAATGAATACCAAATTGGGAAATGGGGGAGTTGTCGGGTCAATTACGTCTGACACCTTTCTGTGTTTTTTTTGTAGGAAGGTTTTTACGCTCTAGCTGCCTTCCCAGAGATGATACATAGTGAGGTGATAATTAAAAATGTGAAACTATGAAAATAAGTCTGTAAAAAAGCCAGGAGGTTGTCCATTGAAGTTGACTTGTTGTATTATACTGTGTTGTATTAGGATATACTAAATATGCCGCTAACTAATGAAAGACAAAATAGCACTCCGGTCGTAGAGGAGAGACTTCCAATCATTACTTTCCTAGAACTCCAATATGTAGCCGAGTGTCATTTAGACTCCCAAGCCCTCAAGGCAATCAGCATTATGGCAATGGGAAATATACACATGTCCACAATGTGACATGAAAGAGGGACATTTTCCGTGTTGTGTTATGATGGTAGGTCAAAATAAGGTCAGGCTACCCATTTAAGATGTTGATACAGGTACAGTCAGGTCTGTCTCTGTGTCCCAAATGACACCCTATTCCCAATATAGTGCACTACTTTTGACTAGAGCCCTGGGCCCGGGTAAGAAGGAGTACACTATATAGGGAATAGGGTGCCATTTGGGACACAGCCTGTGTGTGCAGTAGTACAGAAAGCGTTGACGTTGTTCATCACCTCATGGAGAAATGGGCACCCTTTTTAACTCCTTATTACAGGGGTCCTGGGATATCTCTGCTGACTCCCTCAAAGCCTGAATGGGAACATTGTGATAGGTCCTGCTCCGGGTGCCTGTTTGGGTCCAGCACACCTGTCAAACCATGTCGGCAGCGCCTCCGGCTCTGACAGACTCCAGAACCCCCATTCACAGGCACACACACAAACTTATGCACGTGCCCACACACACATACGTGCATGCCGGGCACGTGCACACACACATACAAAGTCTTGGGTTTTTATTGGAAACACACCTCGGCCCCCTCACCTATTTCAAGGTTGCATTCAATTCTGGGGTTGCTCTCTTCTGAGGGGGTCAAGTTCCATATTGGAAAGGGGAAGGAGGAGGAGGTGGGGGGTTGAAGGTGAGGGATGGTGAAGGTTGGTCACACACTTACACATGGAAATGGGACTCTAGACGTACCTTGCCAGTAACTCAATCCCCATTTTCAATCCGTTGCAGATTTTTTGGTATCCCATTCCCAATGCCCAAACACTCTTTTTGTGTTGTGTTTTGCAATGCTTTTGCGGACATACCAGAGTTTCATACCAGAAAATGATTCCTCCACGCCCCCACAAAACAACTGAATGTCAAGTGAAATGTTCAGAGACCTGTCCATACATATTTCTTCAAGTAAATTCTTTAGATTATTTTCAGTGGAATGGGCATTTGCATTCGACAGTATCATGCTCTTACAGTCAGCATTGATCTTGATCACGTCTCATTGCCCGACAATACCACCCTGCACTGTAAACATGATGCTAAGTGCCGTTATCGTGAGAGGAAAAAAAGCTATATGGCTGATTTGTTCATGCACACAATGCAGTAGCCCTCTGAAGGACCTACGGTGTCAAGTCCCACTAACGTCACCCGTACAATTTTCTCCTCTATTGACTTTTATGTTCCGCCGCAAGGTTGGTCATCTCGGCAAGAGTATGTATTCCAAATAAAGAATAGCTCATTACCATAATGATATTCGATCTGAAAGATAAACGCCCCTCTCTTCCCCACACCTTGCCTCTGAAGCTTCGGGAGAGGGCAAAATTGCGGGGGTTGCCTTGACACTAGTTCGCCTTGACGCGCACAAAGGTGGCTATCTTTTGAAAGGTATCTTCGATTGTTTTGCACACTTACTGTAAATTGTGGGGTTGACGCTAGTTCACCTTGGCCACCTTTGTGTGCGTGTCATTTTTAATGGTGTCTACAACGAGGTGTTTTACACTGTGGGATTGATGCTATAGTTTGTCTTGATACGCACAAAGGCGGCCATTTTTTAAAGGTATCTTCTACAAGAAAGTGTTCCACACATATACATTGTGGGGTTGATGCTTGTGAACCTTTACACATACATAAAAAATAAAAAAATTATCTTCAGCAAAAGGCGTTTCACACACTCCAGATTTCCCACCCATAGCAGGGATATGAGGACGCCTCCTCCTTGCCTCAATGCTTTATCGATCAGCCATGGGGCCCACAAGGGACCGGAGTCTACTGTGAGTCTGCACCCTTGCATGTCTGCACACACTATGCACACGTGCATACTCAATTTTAACCCAAGCTCTCTCTTGCCCTCTGTCATGCACGCACACACATACGCCACACACAAACACACACGCGTCACATAGCTCAAGGTTCCTTAGTTCGCTAATAAGGCCAATTAGAGCACAGGCATGTGGAAGCCTCCAGCAGAGTAGCTAAAAGGTTGGAGGTGTTAGATGTACACCCTTTTCCACCTCCCCTCATTGTCATTGAGACAGCGAGACAGAAGGGAGAGTTGGGGAGAGAATGACAGGATAAAGATAGGACTCAGAGAGAGGGAGAAAATTTAAGTGAGGGAGGGAGAGCGATTTGAGCGGTTGACGCTAGAAAGAAAGAAAGATGGGAAGATGCAGAGGCAGGATAGAGAGAAGGGAGGGATGGAGAGAAAGAGGTGAGAGTGAGAAAGATAAGATTATGCAGTTGAAGGGAGAGAAAGATGGAGTGAGTGAGGAGGAGAGAAAGCAAGAACAAGGCAAGAAAGCACATTTAAATACATAACCTGCCTGCACTTCCTCTGGCCTGGGTCACCAACAATCCCAGTCAATTGTTATCAGCTTGCCTGCATTTAATTTGACCCTTGGGTCCAGATGCTCATTGTGTGTGTGTGTGTGTCCTCCTTTTTTTTATTTTTTATTTCACCTTTATTTAACCAGGTAAACCAGTTGAGAACAAGTTCTCATTTACAACTGCGACCTGGCCAAGATAAAGCAAAGCAGTGCGATAAAAACAACAACACAGAGTTACATATGGGGTAAAACAAAACAAAGTAAAAAATACAACAGAAATACATATATATACAGTGTGTGCAAATACATATATATACAGTGTGTCCTTCACTCCTAATGATAGCCTCTGCTAACACCCCTAGACTGATTCAGCACAAAATCTTTGACCTGCTGAGGATGACTGGAATAACATTTTGCACTGGAATATACACTGTGTACAAAACACTAGGATCACCTTCCTAATATTGAGTTGCGCCCCCTTTTGCCCTCAGAACAGCCTCAATTCGTTGAGGATGGAATACAAGGTGTTGAAAGCATTCCACTGGGATGCTGGCCCATCGTGACTCCTATGCTTCCCACAGTTGTCAAGTTGGCTGGATGTCCTTTGGGTGGTGGACCATTCTTGATACACACAGGAAACTGTTGAGCGTGAAAACCCAGCAGCGTTGCAGTTCTTGACACACTCAAACCAGTGTGCCTGACACCTACTACCATACCCGGTTCAAAGGAACTTAAATATTTTGCCTTGCCCATTCACCCTCTGAATGAATGGCACACATACACAATCCATGTCTCAATTGTCTCTAGGCTTAAAAATCCTGCTTTAACCTGTCTCCTCCCCTTCATCTACACAGAGTGATCAATAAGTGATCACAGCTTTCACCTGGATTCACCTGGTCAGTCTATGTCATGGAAAGTGTTCCTAATATTTTGTACACTCAGTGTATTTGTATATACAGTACCAGTCAAAAGTTTGGACACACCTACTCATTCCAGGGTTTTTCTTTATTTTTACTATTTTCTACATTGTAGAATAATAGTGAAGACATCAAAACTATGAAATAATACATATGGAGTCATGTAGTAACCAAAAAAGTGTTTAACAAATCACAATATATTTGAAATTCTTCAAAGTAGCCACCTTTTGCCTTGATGACAGCTTTGCACATTCTAATGCTAGATTTTCAATCAGCAACTATCATGAAATAACACTGATAAAATGTGTTCACACTTTTACAGTGTTAGTTTCATCAGCTGTTGTACAATATGATATAAAACACAGGAAGAACTTAATTTGGACTGCACTTGGCGTTTAAAGAATCCCGTAAGAGTCTGCTTACTTCCAAGGGTTTCTAGCTTCCTTTTAAGAGGCATTTTCTAAGCTATCTGCAATTCAGGTATGATTGAAGAATGAAGCAGGTGTTAATCATGGACTTTGCTACACAGAAAGCAGCAGTTGACTACTCCATTGTCAACACTTTGATTAAATCAGTAGACCTATCTCAATATCTTTTGAAAATACTACATAAGTATCATTTAGCTTTTAAAACAATTCAATCAGTTTTCTTTTATCATATTTTGGATCAGAGTGAGGTTGTCTCTCCACTAACCTACCTATTGTTCCTGCAGTGAGGAGGATTCACCATCTTTATCAAATATTTTCATAATTTATCTGCAGATAATCGCCAAAAAGACTACCCGTATGCAAATTAGGGAACCAAATCAACAGCAGATGCAATTTGATAGGCTACTGATGAGTCACTCACTTTAATGTCATTGTGTGGCAAGTCCTGATGAACTTCATATCGAAAATTCAAATGAGAATAGTTTATTTGTCTGGATGCGATACCATGGACATATAGCTATGTTGTATGATTTATGAATGGCAAGGATATACAGTGTCTTCAGAAAGTATTCACACCCCTTGAATTTTTCCACAATTTGTTACAAATTGGGATTAAAATATATGTATTTTTATTTATTTTTATGATCTACACAAAATAGAAAAAAAAAAAAGATATATATATTAATGAAAAGTCAAACACTTCATCTTGATACGTATTCAAGCCTGACTCAATATATGTTAAAATCACCTTTGGAAGCGATTACACCTGAGTCTGTAAAAGCTTTGCACAACTGGATTGTACAATATTTGCCCATTATTCTTTTTTGAACTCTTCAAGCTCTGTTAAATTGGCTGTTGATCATTGCTAGACAGCCATTTTCAAATCTTGCCATAGATTTTCAAGCCAATTTTAAGTCAAAACTGTAGCTAGGCCACTTAGGAACATTCAATGTCGTCTTGGTAAGCAACTCCAGTGTACACTACATTACCAAAAGTATATGGACACCTGCTCATCGAACATCTCAGTCCAAAATCATGGGCATTAATATGGAGTTGGTCCTCCCTTTGCTGCTATAACAGCCTCCACTCTTCTGGGAAGGCTTTCCACTAGATGTTGGAATATTGCTGTGGGGACTTACTTACATTCAGTCACGAGCATTAGTGAGGTCTGGCACTGATGTTGGGCAATTAGACCTGGCTCACAGTCGGCGTTCCAATTCATCCTAAAGGTGTTCGATGGGGGTTGAGGTCAGGGCTCTGTGCAGGCCAGTCAAGTTCTTCCACACCGATCTCGACAAACCATTAACATTTTTTTTGGTTTAAATTAAATTAAAAAAGTTAAATACTTAAATAAGGTAAGTGTTCAGACGCTTGGCTATGAGACTTTAAATTGAGCTCAGGTGCATCCTGTTTCCATTGGTCATCCTTAAGATGTTTCTACAACATGATTGGAGTCCACCTGTGGTAAATTAAATTGATTGGACATGATTTGGAAAGGCACACACCTGTCTATGTAAGGTCCCACAGTTGACAGTGCATGTCAGAGCAAAAACCCAAGCCATGAGGTCAAAGGAATTGTCCATTGAGCTCCAAGACAGGATTGTGTCGAGGTACAGATCTGGGGAAGTGTGCCAAAACATTTCTGCAGCATTGAAGGTCCCCAAGAACAGAGTGGCTTCCATCATTCTTAAATGGAAGACGTTTGGAACGACCTTTACTCTCTTCCACCCAGCCAAACCAAGAATGAACTCTTTGGCCTGAATGCCAAGCGGTACGTCTGTAGGAAACCAAGCACCGCTCATCACCTGGCCAATACCGTCCCTGCGGTGAATCATGGTGGTGACAGCATCATGCTGTGGGGATGTTTTTCAGCGGCAGGGATTGGGAGACTAGTCAGGATCGAGGGTAAGATGAACGGGTGATCCAGAGCGCTCAGGACCTCAAACTGGGGGCGAAGGTTCACCTTCCAACAGGACGACCCTAAGCACACAGCCAAGACAACGCAGGCGTGGCTTCGGGTCAAGTCTCTGAATGTCCTTGAGTGGCCCAGCCAGAGTCTGGACTTGAACCCGATCGAACATCTCTGGAGAGACCTGAAAATAGCTGTGCAGCGACGCTCCCTATCCAACCTGACAGCGCTTGAGAGGATCTGCAGAGAAGAATGGGAGAAACTCACCAAATACAGGTGTGCCAAGCTTGTAGCATCATACCGAAGAAGACTCAAGGCTGTAATCGCTGCCAAAGGTGTTTCAACAAGTACTGAGTAAAGGGTCTGAATACTTCTCTCCTGATTGTTCAGTTTGGCCGGGCAGCCAGCTCTAGGAAGAGTCTTGGTGGTTCCAAACTTCTTCCATTTAAACATTTGGAGGCCACTTTGTTATTGGGGATCTTCAATGCTGCATAAATTTTTTGGTACCCTTCCCCAGATCTGTGCCTCGACACAATCTTGTCTTGGAGCTCTACGGACAATTCTTTCGACCTCATGGCTTGGTTTTTGAGCTGACATGCACTGTCAAATGTGGGACCTTACATAGACAGGTGTGTGCCTTTCCAAATCATGTCCAATCAATTGAATTTACCATAGGTGGACTCCAATCAAGTTGTAGAAATATCTCAAGGATGATCAGTGGAAACAGGATGCACCTGAGCTCAATTTCGAGTCTTATAGCAAAGGGTCTGAATACTTACAGAAATAAGGTATTTCTGTTTTTTATATTTTTATAAATTGGCAAAAATGTCTAAACCTGTTTTCGCTTTGTCATTATGGGGTATTGTGTGTAGATTGAGGGGGGAAAAATAATTTAATTCATTTTAGAATAAGGCTGTAACGTAACAAATTGTGGAGAAGGGGCAGGTGTCTCAATACTTTCGGAATGCACTTTAATGGTAGCCTACCTTTTGGCCTTTATATTGGGGATTTGCAGTTGTTTCATGGTTCTAGGTGGACATTAGCATTTTGAAATAAGAGCTGTTTGGGAGCCAAATGAGTCTGCTCACCGAAAAGACTCGGAATGCCCATCACTACAGCAGACTGTCATACCAGCAGTGTTTCCCTGTCATCGCTCACTTTGTGACTGACAAGCGCATGTCCTATCAATAGATTGCTAGAAGATACATATCGTTCATTCTAGCGGGATCGGCAGACTTTTCTGACTAGTGAATTGAAAAGTAGCCTAGTTGAATTAAGTGGGGAAAGTACCCGGCTGAAAATGACTCTGTAATCGGCTGTATAGCCGACAGCAGGCGCTAGTGCAAAACACTGTTTGTATGATTGACGATTCCAATCAGATGTGTGGACTTCAGTTGCCTCAATCTGCAGACATTTGTGTCTTGGCTGTGTTTGTGATGGATGACATTTAATCAAGATACTTTTTAAGGGAATCCATTTCACAGCCCCTGTAAATGCAAAAAGCAAGCCATCATTCCAGGGAGAGGATGACAACAAGTTTTGGCCCGTTCTTCTGTTGCGCACACACAAAGAAGTTCTTGTTGTCTATTTCTGTTTCAATTACACACATTTCTGAAGAATTCATTCGAGAGGAATTGTCGTAAATCGTAATTCGGCTGTAATTAAAGTCAACCTCTAAACTTCTGAAGCCTTTTCAAAAGGTGAAAGGAAAGGGGGTGCAGAGAGCGAAATTGATAGTGAGAGCGCAAAAAAGAGAGGGGAAGATTAAGAGCATGACAAAGCTATAGATGCACTTCTAGAGACAATAAGAGAAATGGAGAGAGCGATACACACGGCGAGAGAGAGACTGCTAAAATGGAGCAAGAGATTCGGTGAAAATGAAAAGCAGTCATCAAAATGCTAATGTCGTATATGGATATTTACTGCAGTGTTAATACAGTTTAAATCAGGCTCGTTGTCCGGCGCCCATCAGCAGGGCCTTGTTGGGTCCTAATAAATCAGTCATTAAAGCTGATGTGACCTGAATCAAAGATTATGGATAAACTGACACAATACACGTCTCTCCGCCCTAAAAAGGGGAGTCGTTGTCCACAACGCAGCATGGCGGACTGTCTAGCTCCTGGCTATCCTTTCGTTGGATTGGTGGATACATCTCGTTATTGTAATCCTTTTTTGAATATTCAGTGAGGGTTGTTGACGTCACCTGCCTGTATTCAATGGAGAGAGATGCTACTAGCCTCATGCCATGAATATGCATCGCCATCTCAACAAGTTCGATATAAAGTGACACGTCAGTACACTCGTAACAACTTAAGCATTACGCAACTTATATTCGATCAAATAAACCTCACGTAGCAAATAAGCCATCGATTTTTTTGTTGTTGACCAAATTCACCACTCTCATTGACCTCCATACAAAAATTCCATGCTTGGTGGGCGAAACAATGAAAAAATGCCACCTGCTGGAGGGAGACAGATTTTCTGCCGAATTGGGCCTCTCTTTTCCTCTTCCTCTCTGCCTGAATAGCTCTTCATACATTTATAACCAGTACAGAGCGCAGCCAGACCACACTTGAAATAACTTCTAATGGCCATCTGAAGAGACACCAACAGCTCATATGCAGCTAAAATATACATGCAAATGATCATGTGCATATTTTTTTTTTTACATTTTAGTCATTTTAGCAGACGCTCTTATCCAGAGCGACTTACAGTTAGTGAGTGCATACATTTTCATAATCATAAGGATTGTGATGATCATAATGATGGCATTTTTCAAAATGATCCTAACTGTCCTTATCGTCATGGATTCAATTGATTAATTATGTTGTGAATATCTTTTTTTCTTCTTCTTTTTTTATAACTAATCAAAAAGTCAGCCCTTTTTGGATTTTAACAGGTGTCTTTCTCTGTTCTAGGATGGGATATATGGTTCTAGTCTCTGAGATGTGATGTACTGGATTTGTAAGGAGCTTTGACGAGAGAAGAACCACTCACAGGTACGTGACAAGTCAATCCACTTCCTCATCAGACTAAACAGTTGCTAATATCATGACAAGACTATTCCCTGCACTATTTCTACAAACTCATTCCCAAACACAGAAAATCATGAACACATTTTATTCAGGAGATTCCGACAACATTTTTCAGCTTGCTATCAAGTTCCCCTCTTCGAGTGATTCAACCGACCTTGCATAAATGTGACCGACCGGCTCGATTCGGTTTTATGTAGCGAAGTTTGTAATGGTGTTTATTACACCATTTCAAACTCAGAGACTCGGAGCTAGAAAATGTTATATCATACACTGCAGTTGAGGAACAATGGGAAAGTAATTCTGCTTTGAAAGTTGATAAACTTGTAACCTCACTTTTGACAAAATGGCCCTTGAATGTTTTGGTACACCTACTGGAGAGCTCATCTTTGTCTACACCCATTCAGCAGCGTTCACACACTGTTAAGCCCTAGCCCCACCCATCTCTTTAAGGATTCACATGTGAGGCCATGTACTAAACAACCAAAGATTTCAAGACTAAAGGCTGGTTTATACTACGGGTGTGTTCGTAAATTCACTCTGGGCATTCGTAAACTCAGAGCGTTGTCAGATTATCCATTCGTAAATTCAGAGCGTTTCGCTCTCGGAGCATTCAGAGCGCACACTGGACACTCTGGCCGAGGAGTAGGGTTGATCCGATCGTTCTGACCTAACAACAGCAGTCAAGCACCCAAGCTAACTGGCTGATGTTGGCTAGCTTGCTAGCTACTTCCAGACACAAATGAGAGAACAGCTCACTCTGACCATTTTTCCCGCCCTAGCAGAGCTGGTTATCCAGAGCATTGGTGACCGTAACTGTGCTGCTGGCAACAATTTAAGTACACTTTTTTGCCAACGTTTACTGACACGGCCATATTAAACGGGTGTTGAGCGTTAGTAAATCCGTCAGTTATTCTGCACTCTGGCACACTCAGATGAGAGTGCTCTGAAATCGGAGTAGATAGCCAGAGCGAATTTACCAGCTACGTCTATCGACAGTTGTCACAGTGACATCATGAACATTCTATTGAAATGGTTACTTGCATAGTGGAGTCTTTTGTTTAGACATGTAGCTAGCTAAACAATTAACCATAATCCCAACTCATAGTGTTACTACCCTGCATGAATCTGCAGGTAGCTAACCAACCAGGTTCAATGTTAGCTAGCTAGCTAACATTAGGCTATAACTAGCAATGCAAATAACTCTGAGATACAAATAATATTACTAGATAGATGATACATGTAAAGTTAGCTAGCGAGCCAGCCAGTTAACGTTAGCTAGCTAACAGTATGCTTTAACTTGAAATAAACAACTTTCTGACAAAATTTGAAACGTGTAATATCTGAAAATGTAGCTAGCTAGAAAATCTTACCCGTATACATGGATGGACGCTTCTCCCTCTGTCATGGATGCCATGGTTGCCCTTAGTTTGATGATGTAATCCGGAGACGGGCGTTTTATACAACAGCCTTCTGTGTGTTGTCTTTTCGACTCCCCCTGCATATTTGCAATCAAACGCCAGAATTTTCTCCATCTCCTTAGCTATCATACTCTAATTCCACTGGAGAGCAACACTTCTTTTTCTACTATGTGATATCGTTCAAAAAAAGACGTTAGAAAGGATTACCTACACATACTGACCAGCTCATGTAATAGACAGAAGCGTGCTACATGGCAGACCAATACGAACTCATCTCTCGGCATGTCCAGCCCACTCATTATCTCAGCCAATCATGGCTAGTGGGAAGGTTCCTGTCTTTTTTGGTGGCTAAACCAGCTAGGCTCGTAATTTAACAATTGTATTAGTATTTACAGATGGCATACACGTTTGTTATTAAGGCACATGAAAGTTCACATGTTCCAGAAGGCATTTCTGCCAAAAAAAATGCATTTTGATTTAAAAAAAAGTTTACGTTCAAATGGCTCTCCTGTGAAGTACTGACGCGCGACATACGCCTAGTTTCCTGAAACGAGTCACAAATTCCAAGAAATGTCCTTTGAAAGCATGAATATGCAACAGGGCAAGATTAAATAGACATGCAGTCTCCTACACAGCATTCTAATGATGAGCATTCATGGGGTCCTATTTCACTTGTTTCCTCTTGTGAGAGTTGATGAGTTGATGGTTATGGAAATGCTATATGATAGGTGGTCATTAACATATGCAAATCTCCAGGATAGCACCGGTAAACCACTAATTTCCCCCCTCGGCGATGGGAGGTTTTTCTGGTCGGTAACCATACCCATCCACCAAGCATGTTTGGATTGCGCTCCCCGATGCAAATGATGTTTTCGGTGTAATCATGCAAAAGTGCAGCTGGCTTCCATTTTGCTGTGCCTCGAGTCTCTACCCGCCCCATGCTAACCCTCCCCCCAACCTCTCAACCCTATCCATCTGATCCATCTCTCCATCTCATATTCTCACTCCCCATCTTGCTTTCGAATTTGTCATTTGTTTTCTTGTGCACCTTTCATCTCTCCCTCTCCAAATCGGATGCTGTCACCCCCCCCCCCCCCCCCCCCCCCCCCCTCCCGCTGGATTTAATTCAATTAAGGAGATGTTTCACCCTCCACAGTTTACCGGTTGGTTTTGTGAATGACGAGCCTACCCACACTAATACACACACACCCCCATCACCCTTCCCCTCCCCTTACTGCAGGCAGTGTTATTTTTTCTCAGTAAACGCCACTCCGGATGTTTCTTCTCTTCGCCACTCAGAGATTGAGGAGAAGATATTGGCTCATTGAAAAAAACCGAATTCTAGGATGCCTGACATATCGTCCGCGGCTGATGAAGTGACTTAATCTTAAACCGCAGGATACGTCAGTCGGCGGGCTGAATATGGTGCATGTTATTAGTGACGGAGGTTAATCAATTCAGCATAAGGTGCCATGTCACCTTTTCCAATAACGCCACACGGAATCACACTGGGAGGTTTTGCTTTACCTCTTACTTGGCGTCGAGGGGATTTGAATGGCATTTCCTCCTCAGCTGGATAACTTAGAAAACAGCGTGGACGTTCTGGCTATGATTAATCTAAGCGTAATCCCCTGTTTATTGTAAAATAAATATGCATTAATGTCCCAGCCAGTCCTTCCCTCTGCACAGTATGAACTGAAGCAAGGGGGCGGGAAGCTGCCGAGTCAAATGTAATTGGCATATTAGTCGCAAAGAAGCTGTTGTGCATTTGAATAACATGGGACAACAGTGAGGGGTAGTTGTGCATGTATGTTGTGTGGGATTGTAGCTGAAAGCTAGCACGTTTTAATGCATCTTATCCATGTACAGAGCGAATTTCAATTGTATTTTCTTGATTACATTTACATCATTTAGCAGACACTCTTATCCAGAGAGAATTGCAATTAGGGTTTTTCACCTAGTCAGCTAGGGGGTTCGAACCAGCGACCTTTCAGTTACTGGCCCAATGCTCTTAACCGCTAGGCTACCTGCCTCCCTTATGTTCCTCCCCTCCGATCTTATGTTCCTCCCCTCCGATCTTATGTTCCTCCCATCCGATCTTTTCCTCCAATGACTTTTGAGAAGGAGGCTAGGAGAGAGGGCATGAAGAATCAAGGATATACAATTGAGATACAGCCCCATTTTTATAGATCTCTGGGACGTCAACCCCCACAGCCTGCTGCTCGGATCTCATGTAATATTAGAAGCTTGCAACTCTATTAGTGTTGAAAGGTGTCAAAGGAATTTATATCCGTAGTCTACTTTCATTACAAAACATCTTAATAACTCCCGACGTGGAATTAAGACCTTAATTTGATGCACCTTCTTTTGCCTAATGTGCGGTCACTTTGATTTAAGTCCAATCTGGCGGAAGGAGACTATGCCGGTGGAACGTGGGGGGAGCCTCTGAATGGGATCCTTGGGACGTCCTGAATCTGACGTCAGCCCATTGAAGTTGAAATTGAACACAGTTAAGGTAAGGGTTATGGTCAGGGATAGGCTTAGGGTAGGGGTTAGGGTAGGTGTTAAGGTTAGGGATTAGGGTAGGGACAGATAGCACTAAGGATCCCGGATAGCACTAACCCTTTACAACCAATACATCTTTCCCAGCGCGCTTTGCATACCCACCTATGTTGCCCTAGTGACAGCAGTGTAAGGTATATTTGACCACAATGGGTTCTGATCACATGCACTCCTAGGTTTTGGTTTAGTTATCTTAAAGCAGTGCCCTTTGTTTTATTAGTTTGAGTCGACAGCCATGCTGTCTAGGTCACTCTAAAACAATGCAAAGTAATTTGAATGGAGGACGAGTAGACGGGAGAGGAATAATTTTGAGCGAAGTCAGCAACGTCCTCAAATTTGAATTCAACCCGAGGACAGTTGACTTTACAGGTCTTGCTAGTGCTTTGGCAACAAAACAAACCTAACTCCACAAAGGAGGAACACGTTGGTGTTCGACGTAAATGACAGAAAAAGTCATTTGATGAACTTTTGATATCTCTAGTGGTGAATTTGTTGACACTCGGCCGCGTAGACCACTGTTATCTGTGGCGGCGCGAAACTGTGAAATATACAGTGCATTCGGAAAGTTTTCAAACCCCTTGACTTTTTCCACATTTTGTTACGTTACAGCCTTATTCTAAAATGAATTAAATTACTTGTTTTCCTCATACATCTAGACACAATACCCCATAATGACAAAGCAAAAACAGTTTTTTTGACATTTTTGCAAATTTCTTTTTTTTAAGTACTGAAATATCACATTTACATAAGTATTCAGACCCAGTGGTGGAAAAAGTATTAAATTGTCATACTTGAGTAAAAGTAAAGATACCTTAATAGAAAATGACTCAAGTAAAAGTTAGTCACCCAGTAAAATACTACTTGAGTAAAAGTCTATTAAGTATTTCATTTTAAATATACTTAAGTATCAAAAGTAAATGGAATTGCTAAAATGTACTTAAGTATCAAAAGTAAAATTATAAACCATTTCAAATTCCAAACCTGGGGAAGGGTACCAGAACATTTCTGCAGCATTGAAGGTCCCCAAGAACACATTGGCCTCCATCATTATTAAATGGAAGAAGTTTGGAACCCCCAGACTCTTCCTAGAGCTGGCCGACTGGCCAAACTGAGCAATCGGGGGAGAAGGACATTGGGAGGTGAGGTGGGTGGTGACAGGGAGGTGACCAAGAACCCGATGGTCACTCTGACAGAGCTCCAGAGTTCCTAAGTGGAGATAGGATAACTTGGTCACTCTGACAGAGCTCCAGAGTTCCTAAGTGGAGATAGGATAACTTTCCAGAAGGACAACCCTCTCTGCAGCACTCCACCAATCAGGCCTTTATGGTACAGTGGCCAGACGGAAGCCACTCCTCAGTAAAAGTCACATGACAGCCCGCTTGGAGTTTGCCAAAAGGCACCTAAAGACTCTTAGACCATGAGAAAAAAGATTCTCTGTTCTGATGAAACCAAGATTAAACTCTTTGGCCTGAATGCCAACCATCACGTCTGGAGGAAACCTGGCACCATCCCTACGGTGAAGCATGGTGGTGGCAGCATTATGCTGTGGGGATGTTTTTCAGCGGCAGATACTGGGAGACTAGTCAGGATCAAGGGAAAGATGAACGGAGCAAAGTACAGAGAGATCCTTAATGAAAACCTGCTCCAGAGTGCTCAGGACCTCAGACTAGGGCGAACGTTCACCTTCCAACAGGACAACAACCCTAAGCACACAGCCAAGACAACACAGGAGTGGCTTCGGGACAAGTCTCTGAATGTCCTTGAGTGGCCCAGCCAGAGCCCAGAGTTGAACCTGATCGAACATCTCTGGAGAGACCTGAAAATAGCTGTGCAGTGACGCTCCCCATCCAACCTGATAGAGCTTTTAGAGGATCTGCCGAGTAGAATGGGAGGAAACTCCCCAAAAACAGGTGTGCCATGCCTGTAGCGTCATACACAAGAAGACTTGAGGCTATTATCGCTGCCAAAGGTGCTTCAACAAAGTACTGAGTAAAGGGTATGAATACGTATGTAAATGTGATATTTCCGTTTTTTGTTAAGTACATCTGCAAAAATGTATAACCTGTTTTTGCTTTGTCATTATGGGGTATTGTGTGTAGATTTGATCAATTTTAGAATAAGGCTGTAACGTAACAATGTGGAAAAAGTCAAGTGGTCTGAATACTTTCCGAATGCTCTGTATGTAGTAGGTTGCTATTTTGGACGCATACAATGTGTTAATGTAGAGAATGTGTACATTTCTTGTCCTTGCTTGAATTCATTGTTTGGTATGAATTGAAGCACCTCCCAAACATCACATGCTCTCTGCTTATGTGATGCTCTACTTGCCCCACACTGCTTTCTCTCTCTCTCCCTCACCTCCTTATCTCTCTCTCTCTTTCCCTCACCCCCTTATCTCTCTCTCTCCCTCACACCCTTATCTCGCTCTCTCTCTCTCTCCTTCACCCCCTATCTCTCCCTCTGTCTTTCACCCTCTTCCATTATTTTCTCTCTCCCTTCCCTCCTCCTCTCTGCCTCTGTATTTATTTTTCTTCTTCCTCTCCCTCTCCACCGCTCCGCTCCCTCTCCACCGCCCCGCTCCCTCTCCACCGCCCCGCTCCCTCTCCACCGCCCCGCTCCCTCTCCACCGCCCCGCTCCCTCTCCACCGCCCCGCTCCCTCTCCACCGCCCCGCTCCCTCTCCACCGCCTCGCTCCCTCTCCACCGCCTCGCTCCCTCTCCACCGCCTCGCTCCCTCTCCACCGCCCCGCTCCCTCTCCACCGCCCTGCTCCCTCTCCACCGCCCCGCTCCCTCTCCACCGCCTCGCTCCCTCTCCACCGCCCCGCTCCCTCTCCACCGCCCCGCTCCCTCTCCACCGCCTCGCTCCCTCTCCACCGCCTCGCTCCCCCCAGTCATGCTTGCTGCTTGCTCAGCTCTTAGCCTGGCTGTGTGTGTCTACCTATGTCCCCCCTGGCCTTAGCTGCTTTGCTCTAAATATACATACTGTGCTGTTTGCTGCTGCTGAGACAAGGGAATCACAGCTTATTCCCCTCACTAGTTTACATAACTAACTCATTCAGTATGGATGGATTCAGTGGCACATTGTCATGTTATAATGATGGAGCATAATGTGGTGGGACCTTGGCTAGTTCTGGTTGTGAATTGGTTCTGAATATGTTATTTGTGTTATGAATATTTATCACTGTTGGTATACACATTTTCCAGTGCTGAAGCTGCTGTTGAGGTTGTATGTTTGTAATACATTGTGTATCACAACCCCTGCTTTCAGATATACTTTCATATTGTGTAATCATTGGCTGATATCCTTATGAGAACCATAAAAGATATTGCAACCATCACCAGGTCAGATCATCTCACACTAAAGATCAGTCTGCAGTCTCCTGAGTGGCGCAGCGGTCTAAGGCACTGCATTGCAGTGCTAGAGGCATCACTACAGACCCGTGTTCGATCCCAGGCTGTCGTAGCCGGCCGGGATCGGGAGACCCATGAGGCGGCGCACAATTGGCCCTGCGTCGTCCGGGTTAGGGGAGGGTTTGGCCAGCCGGGATGTCCTTGTCGCACTGCGCTCTAGCGACTCCTTGTGGCGGGTTGGACGCATGCACGCTGACTTCGGCCGCCAGTTGTACGGCGTTTCCTCCGACACATTCGTGCGGCTGGCTTCCGGGTTAAGCGAGCAGAGTGTCAAGAAGCAGTGCGGCTTGGCAAGGTCGTGTTTCGGAGGACACATTGGTCTCCAATCTTCACCTCTCCCGAGTCCGGTATGGGAGTTGAAGCGATGAGACAAGACGGTGAGTAAAAGGGAAAAAAAATACAAAATAAAAAAATCTGTCTGCAACTGCTTGCAATTAGTCTACTTTCACTGTATGGACCATATTGATTGATACAAGGGCCATGATAACAATATAACCTGTTTTAAAGATTATTCATGGGACTTTCATGGTTGAATCATAAAGGATTAGGCCCATCTCTGAGATAGAGTTATCAGCCTGGAGATGTCTGCTGGGGTGTTCAAGAAGGGTTGACTACCCCCCCCCCACCCCCACCCCCCCCACCCCCCCGTTACACACTGCCTGCTCAATCCCAGAGGGCTGTGCGGTGTGCGGAAAGTTCCACTTGGCTTGATTGGGCGGCTCAGAAGCAGCACCCCCCGCCACATTCAAGTCAGATTAAGTCAATCCGGTCTGCGGAAGTTCCATGTCATGTGCCCCGCTGCTCCACTGACATACACCCTGACAAGTTTCAGATCTTAATAACAGTAGACTTACAGTATGGACTTAATGGGGAGCTCACATGGTCTTAAAGGGATAGTTCACCCAAAAATACCATTTTATATTTTACTACAGACAGTATGGCCTTAAAGAGGAGCTCACATGGACGTGAAAGCAGTACAATATGGGCTTGCGATAGACTAGTGTCCTGTCCAGGGGGTGTTCTTGTACATCACGCTACAGAAACAGGAGATCCTTCCCTTTAGGCCATTCTGGCTGGAACAAGGCTACATACTATTATGGGGAACTCGTATTGTGACATCCCCCTCTTGCAGAGCCTCAATAATGTATTATAATGTCAACTAACAGCTAGAATGTGTTGATGCAGATTTAAAGGGAACTGCCAGTCATACCAGTGGATATCATATAATATGACTGAGGAATCTCAACCAGCCCCACCCTATGGTTAATAATGTTTCCATTGGCTCAAGGGGCTTTAGTGTGGTCGTAGCCGGTCTCGTTCTGGCAGTTATGCAAAGGGGAGTACAGGAGAGTGAAAGAGCCAATGCACACACCCTCCTTTGTTGTCATGCAGGTTGTCGTTGATACCATGTCATGTTATTTTTTTCCTTTCTTTTTTTCTTCTCGTTCCTTACCTCTGGCTCACACCTGTGAAGTTAGGTGTACATTTGTGCCCGTCTGAAAAATAAACGACACTCAGCGACTGGGCCTCGGGAGTCGCTGCCTGACAAACCAGCGCGCACCCAGAGGTAATCAGAAGTTGTCAAATGGAAAGGGCTTGGGCTGCGTTTTGAGGGGCAACTCTCTTCAGTCTCCTTGCTGTTCTAATTTGACCATGGGGTACAGTGGAGATAAGCCCAGTATCAACATGAGGACCTAAAAGCAAAACACATGCAAGTGAAGAAAAATGGACCCCAACAAGAAAGCAAAGCGGCGCCATCTTGTCGGTCACAGCCTAACCAAACCTAATTGCTCTCAGAAGGATTCCGGATGACTTTGAGTAACACAAATAACGTCCCTTTTCTATGCTCCCAAGACGACGACGACTTGTGAAGATAATGAATACATTTCTTCCCACTATATGTTTAAAGCTCTGTCTCACTCCTACGAGGCAAAGGGAAAGTGGAAACTGTGCCACCTTAAAAGATTAGGCCAGAGAAATTCTGGATGTGTGTCTTACTTTTCTGGAGACAAACAAAAGAGCCTGGCATACCGGAGGCCCTCTGGGGGCCCATCGTACGAGTCCATCCTTGAACGGATGGTTCTAAACCGCAGACGGACACGGAGCCCCGCCGCAATCTCTTTCAGCCATTCCTGGGATTTATTGACAGCCGCAGCTCTCGCAATAAAACCCAGAATTTATGGCGTACTTTTTAATTAGAAATAATGTCATGTAGAATTGAAGTGATGTACGGCTTAATCAATATATAGACTGTGGCTGGACCGGATGACAGATGACACTATTGACAGCTCACAGAGTAGCCTAACTTAACACTTTGTCTTTCTGAGAAATATGTTGTTTGCAGAGGAAGGAAACTGTACTATCGCTCTCTTTTCCTTCTTTCTTATCCTCTTTCTCTGTTCTCTCTTTTTTTCTCTCTCTCCCTCAGTCTCGACAATCTGCCATCTTCGAACAGATAGTATTTTGGCTCCCTCGTCACTCTGTTTTTACCCAAATAATTATTTTACCTGAGCGAGCCCCTCTGTGCTGTGTATCGCTGTTGGATAGGTTTGAATAGCGGGAAAGCTGGAGGTGGGTTTTAATGAATATGAACTTAACAGATCAAGAGAGGAATGAAACTCAAGTGGGTATTGTATAAATCTCTCTCTCTCTCTGCAAGCTAAGGTAGAGAGGGACACTAGGAAACTGTAGGCCCATTCAATTAAAACCGTTTATATGATTTGTATTCAATTTGTCTTTTGTTGTGAGAAAGCGTGGTTTAATTATAAGTCAAACAATACATGTCAAACAATACACATAGTTTGATTGATTAAAGAAAATACACAGCTGCTTTTAGAAAGTGCTATAGGTGGAATGTCACATGATGACCCGCCCTAACCCAGAGTTATTTTGACCGGAGGGCAATGATATTTAATATTTGTCCAAGCTAAGTTCATGGCTAGGTCTACCAACATTTTTATTACATTACTATTTTTAGCTCTAAAACATTAATGTATTCTTGTCACATCCAGGATACAGGAATCCCATGAACAGGATTCATATTCTCATGGAGTCTCCAATAAAAAAATGACAGAGTATATTGCCATGTTGTTTTAGGGGGCAATCTAAGCACAATGATGTCCGGGAGTGTTGGCAATGACACCTCAATCCCGCTTTAGGTGTGTTGTGCTGCGGTGGTTACAAGGTCAGGTATGAAGGTTGTGTTAGTTTATGGAATGGGAGTTACTGTTGCCATGCGGATTTACCATTTACGGAATGAGTTTTCCTTTTTAAAATACGGCTTGTCTTTTCTCTATAAATATTTGTCGCTATCCCCTGCCCCTAATCCTTCTGAAGCAATCGTGTCCCAAATCCATACGCCTAGAGAACTCATAGAAATTGAATGAAAACCGAGAATAGCACAAATAAATGTCATATAGCCTTTTGGTGTGTGTGCTGCAAAAATTGGAAAGTTGTAAGATAAGAGGTGATAGCCAGTAAATCCCTGCCTACAACACCTGGCGAGTCGATGACATGACTCTATCAGATGGAGTGAGGCGGTGAGGGAATCTGAGAGAAGCTCTGAGAGGTCATTGAGCTTCCCACTGTCTCTGCTTTGCTGATTTTAATCAGCAAATGAATAACAAAATAAGCTGTATCAAAACATTTATGGAAATCTCAGAAAGCATGCATACAAAGTCCCCAAGAGTGTTGCACAAAATATAGACCACCTATCCAATTTGTAAGTCTCTGGATAAGAGCGTCTGCTAAATGACGTAAATGTAAATGTAAATCACACATGACTCACTAATGAATATGAAAATGTGGTACACACACACACTAGGACTGGGCTGTAGTGGAGCAGGTTGAGAGCTTAAAGTTCCTTGGTGTCCACATCACCAACAAACTAACATGGTCCAAGCACACCAAGACAGTCGTGAAGAGGGCACGACAAAGCCTATTTCCCCTAAGGAGACTGAAAAGATTTGGCATGGGTCCTCAGATCCTCAAAAGGTTCTACAGCTGCACCATCGAGAGCATCCTGACTGGTTACATCACTGCCTGGTATGGCAACTGCTCGGCCTTCGACCGCAAGGCACTACAGAGGGTAGTGCATACGGCCCAGTACATCACTGGGGCCAAGCTTCCTGCCGTCCACGGCAAGCGGTACCGGAGCGCCAAGTCTAGGTCCAAGAGGCTTCTAAACAGCTTCTACCCCCAAGCCATAAGACTCCTGAATGTCTAATCAAATGGCTACCCAGACTATTTGCATTATATATAAATTTTAATTTGCACAATTAAAGGTCAATTAAAGGTCAATACACTGCATTTCAAACAGTCAGGAATAATCGAATGATTTCAGGGCTTGTAAAAGTATACCTAGGCTAAATATAATCCTTCCACAACCATAAGACTCACTAACAATTTTATTATTTTATCAAAATAGTTAAACCTGCTTTTTTGCAATAATCACTGTTGGCTTCAAGTCTGTCTATGGAAAATGTGTTTTTGTTACAAATATAGCCAGCACAATACACATCCACTAATAATAGCCAACTTCTTGTAGCAGGCATTATAGAAAATTAACACAGGTCTCATAAACAATCTCTCTAGCACAAGCCCACATGCTATTAAGTAGCCAGCTAATCTTTTATATTTAAAGTCTAGCCAACTTGGATATATTTACTTGCTAACAAGGGAGAACAGTTGAACTGTTATGAATACACCCTTCTGTCCGTCTCCAACTGTTTGAACAATTTGAACAACATAGCCTGTTCACTTTGTTAAGATGTTGAAATCAAGTGGTCTACCTGGATAAGAACATGCTTATCTCAGAATGAGAACGAGTTGCCAATTCCTTATATGAATGAGTCTTTTTATGCTCATTGCACATTTATAAAAACAGCTAGCACATTACAGTCTGTGGCTAAAATGCTGCTAGCGATAAGTGGTAATGCCAATGCGTGGAAAAAGTACCCAATTGTCATACTTGAGTAAAAGTAAAGATATCTTAATAGAAAATGACTCAAGTAAAAGTAAGTCACCCAGTAAAATACTACTTGAGTAAATGTCTAAAAGTACTTGGTTTTAAATATACTTAAGTGTCAAAAGTAAATGTAATTGCTAAAATTCTCAAAAGTATCAAAAATCCTTATATTACGCAAACCAGACCACACCATTTTCTTGTTTTGAAAATGTACGTATAGCCAGGGGCACACTCCAACACTCAGACATCATTTACAAATGAAGCATTTGTGTTTAGTGAGTCCGCCAGATCAGAGGCAGTAGGGATGACCAGGGATGTTCTCTTGATAAGTGTGTGAATTGGACAATTTTCTGTCCTGCTTTGCATTCAAAATGTAACGAGTACTTTTGGGTGTCAGGGAAATGTATGGAGTAAAACGTTTTAGGAATGTAGTGAAGTAAAGGTAAAAGTTGTCAAATTACAGACCTCAAAAAATGACTAAAGTAGTACTTTAAAGTATTTCTACTTAAGTACTTTACACCAATGAGTACCGCAATGGCGCACGTGACAAACTGAGCATACATTTTCTACAATCATGTCCATTGATACTCCCGTTTTAGTAGGATCTGCACTGTTCTAAATTTGAAAATGTTCTCATTTATTACAGTAAAATAATGTCTCAATGTTTTTCGGCATCCATATGACTGATTCTGTTCGCACTAAAACATACATTCAAATTAATTGAATTAATTTGATACATTGCCCAGCCTTAACACACGCACAGACCCCCCACTCTGTTCTCTGACGCACACTCTATATTCTCATTCATTAGTGTTGCATTCACTTCTCAGGGCAGGTAGAGACTCCAATAATGACTTAATGCTTTGTGTTTACAGACTTGTGAGTTAGATGGTCAAGAATGCTACGCTGCCAGCCCCTAGTCAATGGTTAACTGTTCTCGGGCGATTCAAAGCATCCGGAATCTGTCACAACTGACTACCCTCCCCTACATCTTGACCCGCTTCCTTCCTTCCTAGGCTCATTTTTTTCCCCCTCTGAGCTTGTCCGCTCTTATCTGAGTCTTTTGTGTAACCCAAGCGTATAGAGGAGAAATTGGGGCGTGGGTTACTCATGTCTGTTCTTCCTTTCATCATGATCCTCTAATTCCCCAAAATACCCAGAATCCTATTTCCTAGGCCACAGGTGGCCTCGTGTTGCAACGTTGCGGCCACACAGCGGCTCTCCGCCAAGCACGCACAGACGTTTACTCACCCGCCCTCGCTTTTGTGTACCTGAATGGAGGTAATACCCAATACGGCTAGCGTACACACAGCTAATCCGTCAACCGTTGTAAAACACACAGTTGTCAGGTATGCCGCTTTGGACTGTGAAGTCCAGGTATTACTCACATGTTGTTTTTCCCCTCACCGTTCCAGACAGATAGACAGATGTGTAGCTAGCGTGAATGGGAAATACCCCAGATTTCCAAAACAAATTCTCAAATTTAGCACATTGCAAACCACACTAACTGTGCCTAAATGCAAAGCTTCCAGTATGGGTGTTGGCAGTGCAGTGCTGACGCTAACGGCTGCCCAGTATTACATTATTTTTGTGATGGGATTTCTTGAGTAGAAAGAAGCTTTAGCAGGAAAAAAATGTTTTGAGAAGACGCGGTTGCATGCCAGAGTAGGCTACCAGTACTGCCCTGAGACCATGACTGGGCCTGTTCACAAGAATAGGGTCGCAACCGGCGGTGAACTTTGTGCCCCACAGTTAATTACAAATTAGAACGCCATGCGACCCTGAGGATTTGCTCCATGGGTGGAATAATGAACACCTGGAAATGGAAAGAAAAAGAAGGTGGAGAGAGAGAGAGATGCACATTAAAGCTACAATATGCATTTGACATCTTTATGCATTGTGTTGCCAACCCTTTAAACTCATGTTAAATGTTAATATTTCAACTCTGTTGAACTCTATTTATATACTGTATTTTTATACCGGTATGCTAACTTGGATTGTGAGGCCCTAATTGCGTTTATTTAATTCAATAACTGACTTCAATTGCATTTTACTCGTAGAAGTATTCCCTCAGGGTGTAATGTGAGATATCTGCTTATAAGCATACTGTACAGTTCGTACTTTACAGCTACTCTTGCAGGTCACAGTGCAGCTGACAGTCAGGTAGTTCTCTGGGATGCTGTCTTGGTGAGAACGCTCTAGAACACAGACATCATATGATGATGCAGTGTGGCAGGCCCTGGTGAATCATCCCCCGCTGTCACAGGTGGGGGAAATACATCTGTGCTACTGGCAGTCTGAAGGTGGCTCATGGCCTAGTGCTCAGCAAGGGGTTTGGATCTGGTGGAAATTCAATTTTTATGTGACGGTTGGGATAAAGACATGGATCAATTGATCGAGAAAGAAGAGGAAAACATTGACTTATAGGTGAAGCTGTGAAAATACAAAATACTGTGAATGTTGGACCAGACATATGAGACAGCAGAATGGCAAGTACATTTATTTCCAATGTCTGTGTGTGCTTTTGCGTACCTCTACGTCTTGTTTATTTAGTTTGCTCTTGTGTACGTCTGCTTCTGTGGGGTGCGATGGCTGGGTGCACTCTGTGGTTGTGTGTGTGGAGGTCTGTGTCGTCTGTGTGTGTGTGGGAAGATTCTGTGAGGCCCCTTTGCTCAAAGGCTGATTCCCTGGGCAACGGGAGGCGTTTCTATCAGCAACTACAGTTAACGGTATCCTTATTTAACCGTTCTCCATTAATGGCCCTCGCCCGGTGTCGGATACGCCGGATCGTTTTTTCCTCCTCCTTTTGTTGCGGGACGTGGGATGGTAGTCGAACACGAAGGGATATTGTGTTCCTCTGTGACGTTCCCTTCATTGTGTGGATCGGCAAAATTCCTTTCACGGTAATTGGGGTGTGAAAGCAACACTCGCTTGCCTATTGTCTCGGTATCTGATTCTGAAATGCATTCAGACCACACTCAGGCCATACTAGTAAAGAGAGAGAGTGGGAAGAGGAAGGGAGGAAAATGAGTGATGGAGGGAGTATGAGGTAACAAAGGGGAATTCAGTGTGATATTGTGAGAATGGCAGATAATGATTATCAGAAGGCTGAGTACCATGTGGACAAAGGAGGGAAATTGACTGATTTTATACATGGACAGACCTAAATTGTCTTAGAGAGAAAGGGTGGTTCCAGAGAAAGCAACAGTGTACAGGTGTAGCAGAGAATTGGATTCTGAGAGGGAACAACTGAGAGAGCGAGAGAGAGAGAGATGTGCGAGTGAGTGTTTGACAGCCAGACTAGATCCAGCTCAATATACAGGAGATGGATTGAGAGAATCAGAGGGCCTAATTGTGCCACACCATCTGCCCATTATAAGGAACAGGCCAATGAATGTGACTCCTTCCAACAGGCTCGGTGACGAGCAGATGTGTGTGTGTCCTGAATGGTTGTATAATTATGTACGTCTTTATATAAGTATGTTTGCGTACATGCATGAGTAATGTAACACTACAGGACGTGCTTTGAAAATTCCCAGTGAGCAAACATTCCAAACTGACGCTGAAATGATCAGTCTGTCATCCAGCCCCATCTAGGTATGTTTGACACTTTTTAATAGGAAATGTCCAAACAAAAGTAGGACGAGGAAAAGGTCGAATTTCTGAGAAAAAGCAACGACGACCAAGCCTCCCTTGTCTTCCACCCTCCTTGCTAGAACTGTGCTGAACCAGAAAGGGCTATGTGTAAGAGATAATCGCGTTGGTTACATTCATCACATTACATGGATCTCTTTACTTACAGATCTAAAGGTGATAGGATCAACCTGAAATCCTACCCGTTTGTCTTACTGGAGGGATGGCACCTGATTTAGGTAATAAGGAAATTGCATTTGCATGGCAAATGACCGACAACTATCCTGACTGTGGCTATGCCAGGGTTTCCATTTAGTGTCGGCACCCTTTCTGTTTAATTGTTATTATTGTCAAGTGTATTAAAGAGTGTCTTCTCAATGTAAATTAATCTGTAGTAACATTAGGCACCTCCATAAAGATTCAATGTAATATTGAGTATAACATTTCCATCACAGTTTCCCGAACTGCTCTTGTGGTGCCTCCACCTCCAAAATGTTGTTATGATGTGAATGTGCTTTAATGAGTAAATGCTCATTGAGTTAGGAATGTATTTATTAATAAAAGGGGTGGGGGGGGTGGTGGTGTGGGGGGGGTGTATATATTCTCTATAGAATTTTATTGAGTTGTCCTCAGTAGGAACACATTTAATGGCTTTAGTCATAGTTATCAGCTACCGTATCTTCTCCTAGGGCATTTACATAAAATCCCTGTAAATGTCCAACGGCTTTCCAAGCCACTAAATATCACAATAGGGTAATGGATTTTAAATTGACTTGCCCGACCAGCAGTGTTGGTTGGTGCCAATCTTATCTGTACATTTGAATATGAAATATATAAAAGTTTATTTTTTATTTTTACATTGAGTAAATATTGATATCGACTCTCAGAATATACTGTAAAACAAGACGGACTATGAGCTGATTAACACTCATACAGTATGATATAAATTCTTAACTGTCCAATTTGCACAAGAGAAATAATCTCTTACTCGGTCGTGTTTGGCCACAGTAGGAAAGGGACGTTGGCATTCACCTCATATCCTGCATACTCATATCCCTAAGTCCCTCTCATAATTATTATTCAGTGGATGCATTGCTTGGCACAAGGACAAAACGTTGCATAATTTATGCAAGAACGTCATACATTTGAGAAAAGAAAAACGGCCCCAGACACATTCTTGTGCTTTTAACTAAATAGACAAGCTCTGGTCGGACATAAAACGTAGACGGAGGAAAGAAATAACTTTATTTATATCTTTATATAAACTTTGAACCAGTGTTCAGTTTATATATTAGGTTCCATATGTGGCCAACGCTAATAAATTGTATTTATGTGCATACTTCTGCGTAGCCTGGTATGCAGTGCTACAGAAAGACAGGGATGAAGGTTTTTACAGCGATAAGCATATTTTTCACCCTTTTGAAGTGGACAAATATATTCCCAGGTATGCTGTTGTTGAAGATGAGGTAGGCGTGTTAAGGTACAGCAGTCTTCCACAGAGAAACACGTCAGGGCTTTTGCTCTGGGACTTGGAAGGCATTTCCAGTGCAGTGCTCAAATGAACATGTCCTCAGAGAAAGAAAAGAGGGGGGCTGCTCTTATTGTCCTGTTTCCCAGGACGTTGCCGGGCTAATTATACCAACCTTAATGAAGAAAAAGAGATGGAAATATCTTATCTTTATTAGCTAACCACGTCCAACGAGAGCTGTGTGGTCTTTTTCACTTTGCATTCCAAGTAATAAACCTGTTTTTCCACTGCATTGTCCATCAGTGTGGATATCACACACCAGCCGTGTGCAACTGCCAGATCATGGGTGCCAGAACTAGGAAAGATGGACTTTGTCTGACCAGACTGTGGAGTGTACTGAAACCCTTGAATATTGTCAGCTCTCTCCCATTTCTAAACAGAGTTGATTTAATGGACAGGGGGAACCTTTCACAAATACACTCCCACTCCAGAGGTAAACGACAAGTCCCACTAATTGAATTGTCTCCTCTCTCTGTCACTCTGTCTTTGGTATTACATTTGTTAGAGAGGAGCGTAAAACAAATGATACCTTTTCTATTATGAAACGAGATGTGGAATTCCGTTCCACTGCCAACCCCCATTTTTAATCTCCCAAAATAAGTTTTCTTTGGTTACATTAGGTGAAAATGGGACTTTCTTTAAAACATTCTTTCAAGAATAATGTGTAAGAGATGCTATTTAATCAGTTTGCTCAACGATAAGATTAGTTGTCTTGCTTTTCATAAACATTTCAGTTCGGGATGCAATTTCCTGACTTTCTTTCAGAACATTTATGAGCTGAGCCACATTAAACTACTTAAACGGAAATACCTTTTTAGTTTTGTTTAGGTTTAATTTATTTGCACCAAATAAAACAAGTGATAAACAATAATACAAACAATAAGAAAATAACATGGTGTGCAAGTGTGGTTGAAAGCCCAGGGGCTTGTACAAAAACCACACCACAAAAACAAAATACAAAATATAAGTACAAAAGTAAATAATGTTTGTTAAAACTGATAACAAAACCCACTAATCAAAAATGTAGAAATGAACCGATCAGCAATCACACAAAAAATAAACAGTCTGTTTTGTTTAAATGTGTGTGTGGATGTGAGTGTGTGAGAATTGGCCTATATGGAGGAGATTACTGAGTAGTTTGGTTCATCAGGCTGACCCCTAGTCTTCGCTTGAAGTTATTGAGGGATGATGAGGTTTTGGCAATGTGAAGATAAGAATTTCAGAGTATGGTACCTCTGTATCTGATAGAAAATCGACTATGTGAGGTGCCGCAGTGGGGAGGGTGAAGGTTATCGCAGTGTCTTGTGTTATATAGATGGATTTCAGAATTAACCTGGAAGAATCCCTTTGATGGGTTTAGGTGAACTGACTGGGAGGTATGAGTATTTGTAGATGAAAATGCATAATTGGCGTACATTGATGTCGTAAATGGACAAGATAGAGTTTCTTAAACAAAGGTGCAGTTGGAGCCAGGTAATTAGAGGAGGTGGCTAGTCTTGTAAATGTATTTTGTATGATGAGTAATTTGTGGCATTTGAGGCATATGTACTGGCCCAGACAATATTACAGTAAATAAGATATGGGAAAATTAAGCTATAGTAACGAGTTAGGAAGCAAGCCTGATGAACCAAACCACTAATCTTTCTGATGATATCAACAGATTTCATGACTTTGCTGCAGACCAATTGAATATGATTTTTCCAGGTTAACTTTTCATCAATTAGAACTCAGGGGAATCTAGTGGATGTGACTTGTTCCATTTCAGTCCCACCAATTGAGATTCTGTCTCTTTTATTATTTTCTTTTTACAATATTTCTTATTCTTACTAGTGAATGCAATAAAGTTGAATTTTTTAACATTTTAAAGATCATTTGTTTAAATGGAACCATTCAGAAAATTTGACCAGGCCTGAGTTGGCTTCATTAATTAGTGAATCAAAATTATTGTGAGATAAAATCTAATTGCTATCATCAGCAAAGAGCATGGGAAGTACGGTAGAAGACACAGCAGCAAGGTCATTCGATATAGATTAGGAATAACAAAGGTCCAATTATCGAACCCTGTGGGACGCCACAGGATATCTTGGCCCTGGTAGATGCACAGTCGTTTGCATAAACAGATTGTTTTCTATCATAAACATACAGTAACTATATAACCAATTATATGTATAGTCATGAAAACCATAATAATGCAATTTAGAAAGTAATATTTCATGATCAACCGTGTCAAACGCTTTGGATAAATCTAAAAAGATGCCAAGAGCGTATTCATTGTTAAGGGCTGTAAATATTTTATCCACAAGTTGCAAAAGAGCCATATCTGTGGAGTAGTTTTTAAGGAAACCATATTGGTGCTCATATAGAATACAGTGTTGAAACCATATTGGTGCTCATATAGAATACAGTGTTGATTTAAATATTTCAGCGTTCTCTTATACACACATTTGTCTAGGATTTTAGAAAGACATGGTAGTACAGATATTGGCCGATTTTAATTTGTAAATAACTTTGGCAATTTTAAAATCTTTAGGAACGATACCCGTTTGCATAGATTTGGTGAAGATATACACTACCAGTCAAAAGTTTGGACACACCTACTCATTCAAGTGTTTTTCTTTGTTTTTACTATTTTTTACATTGTAGAATAATAGTGAAGACATCAAAACTATGAACAAACAGATATGGAAACATGTAGTAACCAAAAAAGTGTTAAACAAACCAAAATATATTTAAATGTGAGATTCTTCAAATAGCCACCCTTTGCCTTGATGACAGCTTTGCACACTCTTGGCATTCTCTCAAGCAGCATCATGAGGTAGTCACCTGGAATGCATTTCAATTAACAAGTGTGCCTTCTTAAAAGTTGATCTGTGGAATTTCTTTCCTCCTTAATGTGTTTGAGCCAATCAATTGTGTTGTGACAAGGTAGCCCTATTTAGTAAAATACCAAGTCCATATTATGGCAAGAACAGCTCAAATAAGCAAAGAGAAACGACAGTGCATCATTACTTTAAGACATGAAGGTCAGTTAATACGGAACATTTCAAGAACTTTGAAAGTTTCTTCAAGTGCAGTCGCAAAAACCATCGAGCTATGATGAAACTGGCTCTCATGAGGACTGCCACAGGAATGGCAGACCCAGAGTTACCTCTGCTACAGAGGATAAGTTCATTAGAGTTACCAGCCTCAGAAATTAGAGCCCAAATATGACACATCTCAACATCAACTGTTCAGAGGTGACTGTGTGAATCAGGCCTTCATGGTCATATTGCTGCAAAGAAACCACTACTAAAGGACACCAATAATAAGAAGAGACTTGCTTGGGCCAATAAACATGAGCAATGGACATTAGACCGGTGGACATTTTTATTTATTTTTTTAGACCGGTGGAGTGTCTTTGTGAGACGCAGTGTGGGTGAACAGATGATCTCCGCATGTGTAGTTCCCACCGTAAAGCATGGAG
Organism: Coregonus lavaretus; assembly: GCF_964263955.1. Classification (NCBI taxonomy): domain Eukaryota; kingdom Metazoa; phylum Chordata; class Actinopteri; order Salmoniformes; family Salmonidae; genus Coregonus; species Coregonus lavaretus. The sequence goes on along the minus strand of NC_140026.1, from coordinate 16,611,264 downwards.
GAGGAGGTGTTATTGTGTGGGGGTGCTTTGCTGGTGACACTGTCTGTGATTTATTTATAATTCAAGGCACACTTAACCAGCATGGCTACCACAGCATTCTGCAGCGATACGCCATCCCATCTGGTTTGGACTTAGTGGGACTATCATTTGTTTTTCAACAGGACAATGACCCAACACACCTCCAGGCTGTGTAAGGGCTATTTTACCAAGAAGTAGAGTGATGGAGTGCTGCATCAGATGACCTGGCCGTCTGCAATCCCCTGACCTCAACCCAATTGAGATGGTTTGGGATGAGTGGGACAGCAGAGTCAAGGAAAAGCAGCCAACAAGTGCTCAGCATACGTGGGAACTCCTTCAAGACTGTTGGAAAGCATTCCAGGTGAAGCTGGTTGAGAAAATGCCAAGAGTGTGCAAAGCTGTCATCAAGGCCAAAGGGTGGCTATTTGAAGAATCTCCAAAAAAAATATAAAAAATAAATATATATATATATTGATTTGTTTAACCCTTTTTTGGTTACTACATTATTCCATATGTGTTATTTCATAGTTTTGATGTCTTCACTATTATTCTACAATGTAGAAAATAGTAAAAATAAAGAAAAACCCTTGAATGAGTAGGTGTCCAAACTTTTGACTGATACTGTACGTTAGAGGCTCTGTAATCGAGGAAGACACTGATTTCACCAAAGATGCACCAATCTCATCATGACCTGCTGCTGATATCTTTAAGTTACCAATCACCTTCATTACATCAGGAGGATCAATCTGAAGCAGAGAAGGGAAATGTCCCTTAATATAATCCAAGGGATGTCCATCAGTTTTCTCAATTTTCTTTGACAGAGAGGAACCCACATTCACAAAAAAAGTTATTAAATTCACATGAAATAACATCAGGATCACTATAAGTCTTATTTCCAACAATAAATTAAGAGTGGATAGTTGTAGATGCCTTTTTCGTATTCAACAATTGGATTGATGATTTTCTAAGTTGACTTATATTATTGAATGATTCTTAGAATTTGTTAGTCAAATATAATTTTGCGGATATCCGAAGTGAGTAAATTTGTTTTTATACTTTTTTGTAATTTGCAGAATTCAGGGGAGAGGGATTTGAGAAACGTTTTATACAACTAGTTTTTTTTAGCTGAGGATTTTTTGAGACCACTTGTAAACCAAGGTTTCTAGAACCCTTCAGCTGCTCTCCTACATGGTTTAACTAAGGGAAAGCAGTGATGAAATACGAAGATGAAAGATGTGAGAGGAGTCTGGTAAGCAGACTCCACATCGGCCTGATTTAGAAACATTTTCCCATGAAATATCATCAATCAACATCTTGTTTTTACATTTTCCCGGTAACACTGTGTTAGTGTTACACTTTAGAATGAAAATATTTTCACTTTAAAAGTGTTAAAATACTTCTAGCTAAGTAGTACCTAGTTGCATTACAAAGCTGATACTAGCACTAACATACTCATAACTGCTTACTTGATTTGTTTATGCACATGTCTGAATTCCATAGTAGTTTCCCCTTTGCGCTCCCATCTGCAATCATTCCCATTCATACGGAGCTCATCATATCAGATCTGTTCTCTCTCCATGCAGCTCAAGCATTTCCATTTAGACACCGCTGTTCGCCACAGCGAAACAGATCAATACACTACCCAGAGAGACTTATTTGCATGATAACCTTTTTTCAGTCTGAAAAATATGTAGGCCTGTGGCGCATCGGAAAGAGAGAGGGTCATTTTACCCATAGGGTTTAGGACATTGCTTGACTACTGTTCTGTTGACCCTAACTTGAGATTGAAATACATTTGAGGAAGAGCTCTGATTGGATAGAAATGGTGCTGCATTGTAGGGGCAGGGCCTATGGCTGTTTTTGCTATGCAGACCAAACCTTGTGAAGGCAACGTTGTAGAAACGCTGCAGAAACAGGGCAATGCACTTCTTCACTGTTTCCGAATAGCCACAGATTCAGAACATCATTTCAGTCCCACATAGACATAGTTCCATATGATGTATTACTTGTGCTTGTCTTTGACAACCACTGTTGCCATGAGTTTTTGGTTGGAAAAATGTATATGCTATTGCAGGGGGAAAAAATCTCCTCACTTAGATATTAACGGGAAATAATGTTTGGTCTTGGGTGTGTTTTGTTATCCCATGAACTCCATGCCATCCACTGTGCTGTCAGCTTTGAGCTAAAGTATTTATTACAATCCATAGAGCAGATGCCAAGACCGTGATTGAAGATGCTGAATATCAACCATATTTCTGGGGCGATTTTGACTTCAAGATAAAGCGAAATTATGTAGCCCCTGCAGTCACACACCCATACTCTCACACACACAATTTCAGGAATATTGTGAATAATTAAAGTGACAGTTCACATGTTCAGACCTCATAAGTAGATATTAAGCCACATGAATAGGAAATAATTTCTTAATTGTATGCCTATCTTTCATATTAATTTGCAATTGAGGCATATAGCCGAAATATATACTTAGGGTAACATGATCGAACATGGACTCATTAAAATGAGACTATTTTGAGGTCTGAAAACATCTGACAAACTTTGATTTGACAGTAGCTGGGGGTAAGGCCTATTATTTTCTTCAAAAGATGAGTAAATAGTTAACCTTAAAACGAGGGGTGGTGGAAACATATTTCCTTGTCTCACAGTGCCAAATCAAATGTTATTTGTCACATGCTTCGAAAACGAGGTGTAGATTAACAGTGAAATGCTTACTTATGGGTCCTTCCAACAATGCAGAGAGAAAGAAAATAGAGAAATAATAGAAAAGTAAAACATGTAATAATAAATACACAATGTGTAACGATAACTTGGCTATACACAGGGTACCAGGTAATTGAGGTAGATATGTACATATAACTAGGAATAAAGTGACAGAAAATAAACAGTAGCAGCAGCGTATGTGATGAGTCAAAACCTTAACTTGATATTAACCCATACTTGCCCCTTTGTTAATTAGCTTAACACTAGCAGCTTGCAACTGTTGTAAACTGATTCCATTGTTGTTGTTTTTTTAAAGGAATGGTAGAGTGCAATAATTGTAGAGGGTGAGAGCATTGCTGGAAATGGACATGAAGACCATATGTGGTTCCATGTAGCTCCAACCTTATTCCCAATGTATTATTGCTGCAAACTCGGTCTACTTAGTGCTAAGTGCTTCATTTTTCATACTTGTATGGCATCCATGTTATGTATAATCAATTTGTGGATGGGCCTGCCTCTTATGCTGTGATTTTTGTCCCCCACAGCTTTAGTGTATTTGTGTGGTGATACTCTTGGTTATACAACCCTATTATTTCCTTGCGATAAGCAAGTTATTGACAAGTCACTAAAATCCACAATAAATGGAAACAAATATTTGTTTTGCCTCAGTCCTCTATCTAGCCCACCTCCATCCAAATATCCAATTTGTGCAAACATCCCGATGTCCCAAAAATTGCATTAAACTCTGGCATATTTATCTAAGGAAGGCTGTTGTTGAGAAATCGGTCGTTTCTTTAGTTGTTTGAGACATCTCGCTAAGGCAATTATGGACAATGGTGAGCAATGCATGAAGAAAAATAATTACTTTAAAATGTGTCTTCTGCCTGGTACAACGAGAGGTTCAAGCAATTGATCCATCCTCAATATGGGAGGGAATAGGCAAGATAGGTTCGTTTTGGGAATGAAGACTGGAGAAGACGAACGTTGGCTTTTGGGCCCCCTCTCTCAGAACTGATATCCCCATTAAAACATCCCAGTGGAAGATAAAGGAGATTAATAGAAAGAGTGAATGTTACCGTCATCAATCACCAATAGCAACACAGTAACTTCGGCGCGTCCAAGCATGAAATCCTTGATTCCCGAATTCCAATGAGATGATGGCACCATTACGGATTCAGTTCAGTTCTCCGAGAAGCAACATCGGATATCGTTCGGAATGGGAATTCACCATTCGACTGAATCCAACAAGGGAAAACAATCCTAATCTCCCAGGCCCATCACGGTGCGGGTGAATATGTATTCGGAAATTGTAATTTCCTGATTGTCTCATTCTGATCACGGTCTTGCTTAGCATTGTGGGCCCATTTTTCCACAGCTGCTATTTATTATTTTAATGATGCTGAGTCTGAATGTTTGCACTGAATTACACAAATTTGCCTTGGACTAATGACAATGCCCCAGAGGAACAGGGACACACTGTGTGATTCTCCAGACTATGTGCTGCATATATTCAGAAGTAGTAAACCCAGTCGGGCATAACATCGAAAGGCACTCAATCTATGTAGCTGTGCCTAGGCAGTTTTTAGGCCACTTGGGCAATGTTGTTTGGTAAATGATCTGCAGAGTAATATGATAGCCTATATCTGTGGAATGACAGATCTCATATTTGGAAGTATGCACGGAATTCGTTGCAGCCTCTAGCGTAACATAGCTGAATAAAGGTAAATGGTTCATCATTTTTTTTGGGGGGGGGGGGGGGGGGGGGTCATCATTTGAGTCATCTGATGATGATCATTACATTTACCGGTAATAATTTAATGCTGATGCAGCGTTAAATGTGTTAACACTAAGTGAAGGATTACTTGGGTATCAATCGGGAAAGAGTTTTATACTCATTCATCAAACTTCTCACATAAAATGTTATAAAACTGTCTTAATATACTGTCAAATCCCTACTGAGGTTGCCACTGGGCCATAGCTGCCGAGTGTTGCCAAAAGGGATGCTGACTTCTGTCCGAATTCTTGACATGACTGTTGGGGGGCATGCAATAATATTTTCTCATAACCGGGACATATTGGGTAATAAATGTTAAATCCTCCAGTAATGTCTTGCACAGATGATGTTATTAGACTTGCCAGCCTGAGGTATATGTGTGTGTTGGGCGTCTGTCAGAAAGCCCCTCCTTACCCCCGTCCTCCCCTCCCAACTCCCCCTACGCCGAAACCAGGAAAAGACATGCCAGACTCCGAGTTGTCCCAGAGCCTCTCAAAGTCGGCTGCCAAGAAGTCAACAGAGGAACTCTGGCACCACAATAGACTGCTACCCTCCGGAATTCACCATACCATACCCACACCCCGCCTCCGAAATGAATTTCTCCTTCTTGGCCCCCCTTCAACATGGAAGGAGAGGGGTGGAGGATTGGAGAGGAGGAGGGAGGGGTAGAGTTTCAGAGTTTGCTTTAAAGATTATCCCACTCCTGATGGCCCCGTCGTGAAGGTGAAGTAATATAGCTTGTCAGATTGAGCCCAAAAATAAATGAGAAGTGGAGGAAAAAGAGAGGGGAAGAACCTCCTCATCGGAGCTTTGAGGTCCCTGGCATTGACAGGAACACAGCAAGCCAATGGGACTCCCCAGGAAGAGGACCATATTGTTGCTCCAGGGGTGGGGGAGCTCAGAGGGGATGGGGCAGCTCCGGGTGGGTGGGGGGGATCAAAGAAGAAGAGGGGGCTACTCTCTGGGATTAGTGGCAAGATATTTTGACACCGATGCTTTTTCACTGGAGTGCTGAGAGTTTCCATCCAAGATGTAGTGGGACTGAAAAGACACTGTTGGGGAAGGTGACTGAGCCTTATGGCATTGCATTTGCTGCTACTATTGTATTCAGGGAGTTTTGATTAGCCTTTGCTGTATATAGAACAGTCCAGTATATTGCAAACCACTGCTTATAGAAAGAAGTGAGAAAGTTGCCACACTGACTGACTCCTTTCCTTTCTGTGTTAGCGTTAGCATTGTAGTTATCGCAGTTTTCTTCAACCAAGAGTTGTTTGAGGTAATGATATCATATTGCATTACATGGGGGAAAGGAAGTAGCCTAGCCTGGCAGCTGGCCTCTAACACACTCCAGGCCCTGGTCTCTTTGACAAAATTAAATACAGGTTGCTCTCTGATGGGTCTGCGCCTTAGCACAATATTGATCCGGAGGGCCAATGCTATCAACCCTCGAGCCTTCTGTGATCCTGTCGGCGTCAAGCAGCAGGCAATCTCTTTAAAAAGGGCTCCTCTTTAAGCATCCAAGAAAACGTTCCTTTCATGTGGGAGTCCAGTGTGGTCTAAAAAGGGTGGGGTGAGGGGGCAGTGTTCATTTGCTGTGTCAATAAGTGGACGAGTAACATAGCTACACAGTGGGCCAATTAGAGATTGGGGCTCGGGTTCACAAGGCCAAATGACTTAGAGGAATATGATTGAGGTGTGTGTGTGTGTTATTGAGTGTACGTGTGTACTCAAAAGTGTGCGAGTGTGTCAGACTATTTCCAATGTGTCAGCTCTCAACAACCCCCCCCCCCCCACCCCTAGTATATCTATCTCTACGACTTTTGTCTAGGTTCATCATACTCCACTGTCTATGAACCCCTTCCCACTTGCTTGGTTAATTTCACTGCCTATGCAGCTATGGTTAATAGTCCTCACTGGATATATCCTCTCCCCTATTTGAATCTGCATTGTGCCTTTTAAATCATTTCGCTATAGGCCTACTAGATCAGTGTGGAATGCCTGGTGTAGTAAGCTGCCACTTCGCAGTGCTAATCACCAGGCAGTTAAACCCAGTGGTTTACGGTCTCTTTGCACAGTCAGACTTTCTCTACTGCCTCGGACCGTCTGCGGTTGCGGTCGGGTCGCCCCCAGGGCTGCTGCTGGTCACCTATTTTAATAGGTTGAAATCTCCAAAACCAAACGCATTCTTCTTTTCACCCATATCACACCCTAAGTCCACAGAGAGTGTGTGTGTGTAATAATAGTGATAATAATGATAATTCGGTGCATGCTTATATTTGTGAGAGTACCCACTACAATGTGACAGGCGGGCCCCTCATTCTACAAGACATATCTCTGGCACTCCTTCCTAGTCACTACACAGTGTGGTCATGGCCAGGGTCTGCCATTATCAACGGAGACCCTGGAGCAATTAAGGTTAAGTGCCTTGACCAAGGGTACATTGACAGATTTCTTTACCTTGTTGGCTCGGGGATTCTAACTATTGACCTTTCGGTTCCTGGCCCATTTCTCTAACCACTAGGCTACCTGCCACCGCAAAGAGTAGTTCCCTGACCGGGAATTGAACCTGGGCCGCTTCGGGTGCGAGCGCTGAATCCTAACCACTAGACGTGTGTGTGGTCATCTGTGTCTATATCAGTTCATACCACTCCCCAAAGTACACACTGTCTCCAAGCAGAATGGGGCCCTATCTCCATGCTGATGGCCTAATGGTTGGAGGCTGATGTAATTCTCAATGTCAGGGGTCTCCAATTCAATTCCTCCAAACTCCTTGCATTTGCAGATTTGTGCTTTTAGACTGTGCTGTTAATGACTTAATTAGACTCTAGTTAATATTGGAGTGAATTAAAGGGGCAATCTGCAGTTGCTACCTTCATTTTTGGACGTTGAAATTAATTATATGTACCCATTAATTCTTTAAGAATATAATTTATGAATGCCTCAAGAGCTTAGTTCAACTGTCGTACCAAATCATAAACCAAATGATAAGCTTGTTTTACCCCAATGTTTGTAAGCAAAGTAAATGTAAACAAACACTATAAAGGCTGGAAACATGGTTAAGACTATACTTCTGATATCATGGATGGGCAGTCCTTGCATCTATAGCGTTGTCTAGGAATTTGAGTGGTTACATTTCTCCAGCCCCCTCAGCTTTTTACCAAAACCGGGGCGGGGAAAACACTTTGTTATTGTTTCAACAGCGGATGCTGCTTTAAACAAGAACATCCTAAATAGTTTTTTTTGTGCAGTGTCTTTTAGGAATCGAGCGACTGCACTTGATATGCAGAGGTACATATAAGTGAATGTACAGAGGTTGCTAGCTGGGTTTGAGCTCAATTCAGGAAGTTAATTGCAATTCAGTTCATGAATGTAAACACCCTCGTGAAAAACTAGTGGCTAATTCGGACTGAATTATAACTGAATTGACAGCCAAGGTGGGCGGATATTCAAATGAGTCTAACACATGATTCTCACCCCCCTGGTATAACATGTTCAGCATATGCTTTTATTTTCACAGAGTGCCTTGGAATACCACAGCCCGAGTCTCTGACAAGACCCTGACTGAGTATTGCTCTCTCGATGTCCAGAGACAAAACACCCCCCCTGCGAGCATGTTCCGTCAGCCCAATCAAGCTTCCATCAAACTCCATTTGTGTCTGAAGATGTGGGGAGCTTGATAGCCCGGCTCTCAGCCTCACTCAAACTACTCCACAGACACCACTCTCCTACACCTCTGGCAGCGAAGAACAACATTTTCCGATTATAGATGATTATCTCTGTGAATCTTTCTGATGAGTTGGATTCGGGATGCTAGGAGGGAGGGAGGGAGGGATAGTTGATCGTTCGGGGTGTGATTTGAACGGTAATGTGTCTGGAATTGTATTTTAGATCAAGGACTGCTGACCACAGTGTCTAAGAAAGTGTTAGAAAGTGTAGCTCAGTTGGTAGAGCATGGCGCTTGCAACGCCAGGATTGTGGGCTCGATTCCCACTGGGGGCCAGTATGAGCAGAACAAATGTATGCACTCACTCTGGATAAGAGCGTCTGTTAAATGACTACAAATGTAAAAAAAAACAAGAACAACACTCAGTGTGTGTCATTCAGACATGTCAAACAATACTGCCTAGGGCTGTTAGACAACACAAAGGCAGAGCACTAGGCCATATTCACCACTTTGACCTTTGAACTTTGACCTGTGTGTCAGCAATGTTTGTCAGTAGGCCACTTATCTCCAGACCTCCAGATGCTAGGTGACTAAGGTTGTCTGGCCATACAGGTTGCAAAATAAATGGGAAGAGATTTTTGATATACCGATTCCATGGCACATTTTTTATGAACTGCTACAAAATACAACACTTGATTCAACACTTCGAGTTTTTCAATTAAAATTATTATACAAAATTCTTCCCACCAACAGAATGCTATATATATATGGGGAATACACCTATTTCTGCTCTGTAGATTTTGCTGCGAAGAGACAGAATCATTAGATAATTTATTCTGGTATTGCCCCTATGTAGCTTGTTTCTGGTCACAGGTTCAGGAATGGTTAAAAAATCACAACATTCACTTAAAATTAACCTTACAAATAGCAGTGTTGGGCGATTTGGAAAGCCATAGTCAGTCAATAAATAATATAATAATACACGTAGGAAAGGTTTTCATCTTTAGCTCAATCTGTGGATACTATACGATTATAAAGGTTCAAAATGCATGTAAAACATCACAGCACAATTGAAAAATATATTGCACATGGAAACCGAATGAGGGTGGTCTATGGTGATGGGTAGGATGGGCTGAGTGGCTGAGGGGTGGGATTAAAGAGCTTATGTTTGGGAATGTATTATTATTATGTGACTGCTTTATATAAAAGTAACATGTACAGTGGGGAAAAAAGGATTTAGTCAGCCACCAATTGTGCAAGTTCTCCCACTTAAAAAGATGAGAGAGGCCTGTAATTTTAATCATAGGTACACGTTAACTATGACAGACAAAATGAGAAAAAAAAATCCAGAAAATCACATTGTAGGATATTTAATTAATTTATTTGCAAATTATGGTGGAAAATAAGTATTTGGTCAATAACAAAAGTTTCTCCATACTTTGTTATATACCCTTTGTTGGCAATGACACAGGTCAAACGTTTTCTGTAAGTCTTCACAAGGTTTTCACACACTGTTGCTGGTATTTTGGCCCATTCCTCCATGCAGATCTCCTCTAGAGCAGTGATGTTTTGGGGCTGTCGCTGGGCAACACGGACTTTCAACTCCCTCCAAAGATTTTCTATGGGGTTGAGATCTGGAGACTGGCTAGGCCACTCCAGGACCTTGAAATGCTTCTTACGAAGCCACTCCTTCGTTGCCCGGGCGGTGTGTTTGGGATCATTGTCATGCTGAAAGACCCAGCCATGTTTCATCTTCAATGCCCTTGCTGATGGAAGGAGGTTTTCACTCAAAATCTCACGATACATGGCCCCATTCATTATTTCCTTTACACGGATCAGTCGTCATGGTCCCTTTGCAGAAAAACAGCCCCAAAGCATGATGTTTCCACCCCCATGCTTCACAGTAGGTATGGTGTTCTTTGGATGCAACTCAGCATTCTTTGTCCTCCAAACACGACGAGTTGAGTTATTACCAAAAATATCTATTTTGGTTTCATCTGACCATATGACATTATCCCAATCCTCTTCTGGATCATCCAAATGCACTCTAGCAAACTTCAGACGGGCCTGGACATGTACTGGCTTAAGCAGGGGGACACATCTGGCACTGCAGGATTTGAGTCCCTGGCGGCGTAGTGTGCTACTGATGGTAGGTTACTTTGGCCCCAGCTCTCTGCAGGTAATTCACTAGGTCCCCCTGTGTGGTTCTGGGATTTTTGCTCACCGTTCTTGTGATCATTTTGACCCCATGGGGTGAGATCTTGCGTGGAGCCCCAGATCAAGGGAGATTATCAGTGGTCTTGTATGTCTTCCATTTCCTAATAATTGCTCCCACAGTTGATTTCTTCAAACCAAGCTGCTTACCTATTGCAGATTCAGTCTTCCCAGCCTGGTGCAGGTCTACAATTTTGTTTCTGGTGTCCTTTGACAGCTCTTTGGTCTTGGCCATAGTGGAGTTTGGAGTGTGACTGTTTGAGGTTGTGGACAGGAGTCTTTTATACTGATAACAAGTTCAAACAGGTGCCATTAATACAGGTAACGAGTGGAGGACAGAGGAGCCTCTTCAAGAAGAAGTTACAGGTCTGTGAGAGCCAGAAATCTTGCTTGCTTGTAGGTGACCAAATACTTATTTTCCACCATAATTTGCATATAAATTCATGAAAAATCCTACATTGTGATTTTCTGGAAAAAAAATTCTCAGTTTGTCTGTCATAGTTGACGTGTACCTATGATGAAAATTACAGGCCTCTCTCATCTTTTTAAGTGGGAGAACTTGCACAATTGGTGGCTGACTAAATACTTTTTTTTCCCCACTGTATTTAAAATGTATATGTAAAATGTATATGTAGCAGAAAAGCTGTAAAAAAAAGTATATATGAATTTGTCCTCCGAAGAGGGGGGATGGTGGATGGGTTAATATAAAAAATAAAAGGTTTTCTGGCCTAACCCAACCCAATGGAGTGGCCAATCATGTGCCATAGAGGCATCCAATTGGGTTTGGCCGCTCCAAGCATTCTTTGTTTCACCATTTCCTGCTCTGAAGGTGGAATTTATAGTGACCAGGAATGAATGACGCAGAAGGGAGGAAGTCAGTTGGAACTTGAGGTCATTGGGTCCTAAGGTGGATCTATGAAAGCCAGTACTCCAGTCATACACTTATTCATGCATGATTTATATACACACCCACTCATACGTACAATTTTTATTTTTTATTTTTTATTTCACCTTTATTTAACCAGGTAAGCCAGTTGAGAACAAGTTCTTATTTACAACTGCGACCTGGCCAAGATAAAGCAAAGCAGTGCGATAAAAACAACACAGAGTTACATATGGGGTAAAACAAAACAAAGTCAAAAATACAACAGAAATACATATATATACAGTGTGTGCAAATGTAGCAAGTTATGGAGGTAAGGCAATAAATAGGCTATAGTGCAAAATAATTACAATAGTATTAACACTGGAATGCTAGATGTACAAGAGATTATGTGCAAATAGAGATACTGGGGTGCAAAATAGCAAAATAAATAACAATATAGGGATGAGGTAGTTGGGTGGGCTAATTTCAGATGGGCTGTGTATAGGTGCAGTGATCGGTAAGGTGCTCTGACAACTGATGCTTAAAGTTAGTGAGGGACGCTGTATAGGAATGAGTGCATGCTCACACATACTCAAACACATACCATCACCAACCCACTCTCTTTATTTATCTCATTCACTCACTCACTCATATTTAGCTGCAGGGAAGGCCAGGTGTAAACCATTTGAATTCCCTGTGGTTGTAGCCACAGCTGTTACTCATAACACAGAGGATAGACACGCCTCCAATTGCCAGACCATTTACAACATATTCCCCTCTGATGATTTGTTGCTTAAGTGTAACTTATTCATTAGAATTGTATGCATTGCACTCACAAAAAACAACAATTTGGCGTATTTGTTTCAATGGTGGACTCAATAACATTTGTACGATATTCCCTCATATTTCCTGCACATGCACTAGGCTAACATCGGATAATCATATTGAGATATATGCACCATTGGGATCATGGTTAAAATCTCTGTTTCCTATTCACCCACCATCTAAAATTGCTGTTTTTATTTGTATTGTTCTCCTGTCTTTAAGGGCTCTGAGTGAAGTGTCTGCTGAAAGGCAGCCCTTTGTTATTTTAATGGTTCTGTGACTTAAGGAGTCAATTTGACTTGGTTGCAGGCGCTGCAGTCTGGTTTGAATGGAGAATTATGCAAATTGAGGCGGAGGGAATATTTCCGAGACAAAATGGTGATTGAAACCTCAGCCAGTCAAATTGAGAAAACGCAGAGGAACGGAGAGCTCACTCTGACGACGTTTAGCTTTGAGGTCAATAAGCAACCTGCCAAAACACCATAATTCATTACATAAGTGATTAGTAACGTGGTTTGTCTTTGTTTTAAGTTCAATAGAGTGGGACCCTAATGTTGTATGTCTTGTTGAGCAATTTAGTGGTTACCTGGGGTTTCTCGACCGCATTCTCTGACCGCTTGTCTCAGGTTCAGGCAGAGACCAAATGGATCCCAATACAGGTCCATCCAATCAGCTGGGGTAAATCAGACAGCATTGCAGGTTGACTCTTACCCTATAGAATCCATATAACGGCTATGGCTGCATAGGCTTAAGGACAGGTCATGTTTTTGTGGCGTCACATTCCATGCATGGTTCTGCCAATATCCATCCTTTCCCTTAGAAAATTGACTCCCGCCGTTTTAGAAGTGTTGGTTTTATAAAACGAAAACCCAACAGCAAGTAGGCTAGATAGATTGTGTTCCAATATTTCAGTATGAAGTTTTGGCAAAGTACAACATCTCAGGGTCTTGGCTCATGGTCCTGGTCGCCCATGGAGGGTAATTCATTGCAAACAGGTGGTGTGGTCATGGCAACTATTATTATTATTATTATTATTATTATTATTATTATTATTATTATTAACAATAGCCTACTGATAATATAGTGCTTTTTAATTAAATCAATGCTCTTTCTCACTGTGTGTGCGTGCGCGATATCAAAGTGGAAGAATGCGCGTGTGCTTGCATTTGTGTTTGTGAGCATGTGTGTGGTTATGCTAACATTATCTTTGCCGATGAATGCCTTGGCCATCACTCACATGGACAGGTCTCTCGTATGTGCCCCCACACAGTAACTGCATGGGCTAAAGTTAGCGCTATTATCTGCCATTCAGTCGATCAGTGGCTAGCTGTGGCATAGGATACTAGCTAACCAATTCCCCGTCCATCCCCAGTAGCTGTGTTTTAGTCTGTAGCTCACTCTTGTCTCTTGGGTGTTCAAAGCAAATAGAAGAAACCTTGCAGTCTATTGTATACTCATAAGTAACCATGTAGGACAGTGCTTTTTGCTACATCTATTCAGGACAATATTTTTAGCCTGCAACAGGTCTAAGTCGATTTTCATATGCATTATCAGGCTACCAAGTGAGGCTGTATTGGCCCTCATACCATAGACCCCTCCAACTCAACTCTGGACCTCGCAGCCAGTTCCACTGCATTTTCTTCATTGTTCCCCTCTAATCAGGGACTGACATAGACAAGACTATGGACGGGGGTTTGAAATCATTTCACAGTATCATTCATTTTTGTTGGATATTCAAAATACATTTGGTTTTTGAAACGCAAGTTTCTAACCTGAGCACTGCTGCGTGAAGTAGAGGCTGGCGCTCTTGCTGCAGCTGCGGTCAGAGGTTATGTGGGGCGGTGTGTGTAGCGAGCAGACGGACGGACATAGAGAGAGACTCCAAGGCAACGCCTAGGGCCACGACTAGGTAACTTGTAGCAGCCTCAATGTTATTTATCACATACAGTGCCTTGCAAAAGTATTCAGACCCCATGGATTTCTTAACATTTTGTTATAAAGTTGGATTAAAATTGATTTGTCATTTTTTTGTCAACAATCTAAACAAAATACTCTGGCAAAGTGGAAGGAAAATATTTGTTTTATTTTTATAAATGAAACATCTATAACTAAAATATTCCGCCCCTTTGTTTAGGCAAGCCTAAATTAGTTCAGGAGTAAAATTTGGATTAACAAATCACATAAATTACATGGACTCACTCTGTGTGAAATAATAAGGGTTGACATTAATTTTGAATGACTTAACCCTTCCTCTGTCCCCCATACGTACAACATCTGTAAGGTCCCTCAGTCAAGTATTACATTTCAAACACAGATTCAACTACAAAGACCAGGGATCTTTTTGAAAGCCTCATAAAGAAGGTTGGTAGATGATTAACAATAACAAATGAGACCGTGAATATCTACTTTAAGCATGGTTAAGTGAATAATTATGCTGTGGATGATGTATTAAACCACCCAGACACATCAAAGATACAGTCGTCCTTCTGAACTGAGCTGCAGGACAGGAATGAAACTGCTCAGGGATGTTACCATGAGGCCAATGGTGATTTTAAAACAACTACAGAGTTCAAAGGCTGTGATGGGAGAAAACTGTGTAGTGACACAATAATGACCTAAATAACAGAGTGAAAAGAAGAATACAAATACACAGAATAAAGATATTTCAAAACATGTATCTTGTATGCAACAAGGCACTAAAGTAATACTGAAAAAAACATGCAAAGGAATAAAAAATTTTGGCCTAAATGCAAAGACTTACAGTACCAGTCAAAAGTTTGGACACACCTGCTCATTCAAGGGTTTTTCTTTATTTTTACTATTTTCTACATTGTAGAATAATAGTGAAGACATCAAACTATGAAATAACACATATGGAATCATGTAGTGACCAAAAAAGTGTTAAACAAATCAAAATATATTTTATATTTTATATTCTTCAAAGTAGCCACCCTTTGCCTTGATGACAGCTTTTCACACTCTTGGCATTCTCTCAACCAGCTTCATGAGGTAGTCACCTGGAATGCATTTCAATTAACAGGTGTGCCTTGTTAAAAGTTAATTTGTGAAATGTATTTCCTCCTTAATGTGTTTGAGCCAATCAGTTGTGTTGTGACAAGGTAGGGGTGGTATACAGAAGATATCCCTATTTGGTAAAAGACTAAGTCCATATTATGGCAAGAACAGCTAAAATAAGCAAAGAGAAACGACAGTCCATCATTACTTTAAGACATGAATGTCAGTAAATCCGGAAAATGTCAAGAACTTTTACATTTTCTTCAAGTGCAGTCGCAAAAAACATCAAGCGCTAAGATGAAACTGGCTCTCATGAGGACCGCCACATGAAAGGAAGACCCAGAGTTACCTCTGCTGCAGCGGATAAGTTCATTAGAGTTACCAGCCTCAGAAATTGCGGCCCAAATAAGTGCTTCACAGAGTTCAAGTAACAGACACATCTCAACATCAACTGTTCAGAGGAGACTGCGTGAATCAGGCCTTCATGGTTGAATTGCTGCAAAGAAACCACTACTAAAGGACACCAATTAGAAGAAGAGACTTGCTTGGGCCAAGAAGCATGAGACCGGTCTGTCCTTTGGTTTGATTAATCCAAATTTGAGATTTTTGTTCCAACCGCTGTGTCTTTGTGAGACACGGTGTGGGTGAATGGATGATCTCTGCATGTGTATTGTCCACCGTAAAGCATGGAGGAGGAGGTGTTATGGTGTGGGGGTGCTTTGCTGGTGACACTGTCTGTGATATATTTAGAATTCAAGGCACTCTTAACCAGCATGGCTACCAAAGCATTCTGCAGTGATACGCCATCCCATCTGGTTTGGGCTTAGTGGGACTTTCATTTGTTTTTCAACAGGACATAGACTCAACACACCTCCAGGCTGTGTAAGGGCTATTTTACGAAGAAGGAGAGTGATGGAGTGCTGCATCAGATGACCTGGCCTCCACAATCCCCCGACCTCAACCCAATTGAGATGGTTTGGGATGAGTCGGACCACAGAGTGAAGGAAAAGCAGCCAACAAGTGCTCAGCATATGTGGCAACTCCTTCAAGACTGTTGGAAAAGCATTCCAGGTGAAGCTGGTTGAGAGAATGCCAAGAGTTTGCAAAGCTGTCATCAAGGCAAAGGGTGGCTATTTTAAGAATCTCAAATATAAGATACATTTTGATTTGTTTAACCCTTTTTTGGTTACTACACGATTCCATATGTGTTATTTCATAGTTTTTATGTATTCACTATTATTCTACAATGTAGAAAATAGTAAAAATACAGAAAAACCCTGGAATGAGTAGGTGTGTCCAAACTTTTGACTGGTACTGTATTTTGAAAACTTATTTTGATAATATATGAAATCATGATGCCATTTCTCTGAAACGATGTCTTGTTGTGTATTTTGTTCATCATGATCCTATTTGTAAGTCTCTCTGGATAAGAGCGTCTGCTAAATGACGTAAATGTAATGTAAATGTAAATGATCCCTTGCTGGTACTGTGTTGTGTATTTTGTTGATGATCCCTTGCTGGTACTGTGTTGTGTATTTTGTTGATGATCCCTTGCTGGTACTGTGTTGTGTATTTTGTTGATGATCCCTTGCTGGTACTGTGTTGTGTATTTTGTTGATGATCCCTTGCTGGTACTGTGTTGTGTATTTCGTAATAATGCCAGTTCTCTGTTTGCCATGTCGAACCCATGAGGTGGGGGTCAGGGTACAGGCTCAGTTTCACTTGTTTTATGAAGCTACAGTTTAGGCTTAAGACACAACCAACCATTGGCTCAGACTAATCATTTGGGACACATTGTGTTGAAATTATACAAAGGTACCTGAAAGCACTGAATGTCGTATTGCCATATAACCTAATACTACTACTACTAGCAGTACTACTGCTACTACTGATACTACTGCTACTAGTACTACTACTAATACAAATTATAATGTATCATTTTAAGCACTGTTCAAAATACCCAATCATTTTACATAATACATCAGCAAGATTAGAAAACAAAATAACTATAACACTTTACAGTATGGAACAGGCTTTTAAAATCTGCTGAGTTGGTATTTAACCCTGAAAGGCTATTCTTCTTAATTAAATAGTGTATGTGTGAGTGATTCAAGCAGGCGTGACATGGTAACATAATAGTTAGCATGCTCTTATCAGATAACATTGAGGATCGGGTTGCACTTTGTTGCTACTCCTATTGTATGGACGCTTAGGCTCATTCCACCCTAATGAAAATGTATTTAATTTCCTTACGTGGGAGAAACTGTTGAGCTACGTGAACTAATTCTAGGTGGTGACATACATTTGCTTTGATCATACCCATATAGGCCTAGCTACCCAAGTTTTGAAACAGCTGTTGTATATGATAACCCAAATCATGTTGAATAGTAAACCTTGGAAGCTTAGAAAAGAAGCACTCCCGTGGAGAAAACGAGTTATTTTGATGAAATATAGCTGTCGAAGTGTGTTTTGAGTGTTTTGAAGCGTTAGCATTCAAAGCAATACATTACTTGTTTGATTATGCATGTTGTGCATTTTTGTCTGAACAAATAATGTGTGTTCAATCATGGAGCTTGTGGCAATCACACTTTACGAGCCAATGATATGCAAACGAGGGGTTCGTTGCGTATCCAAATATGTGAAACTGTTTGGCGTACCTGATTACTGATGGATCCTGGAACGTATTCAAAGTGAGAAGCAGTGCAGCGAGAGATTGAATGGTGATGCTAGTTTCATAGTGCCAACTGATTGCAGTGTCATCAGATGGAAAAAGCAGGGTCACAGACAAGCGTACTGCCTGCCTGGCGTACTGAAGTTATATAACCTGGTAAATCTAACCACCCAACTTGTTCACTAAGCATAATCATGGTATTTGGGATGATATCACAAAGTTATGCCATTGGATTATATAATATATTTCATGTCAGGAATCCTGTAGGACAGGCTTCACAGCTACTGGGTGTGCATTATTTTGTTCCAGCCCTACTGTAACACACCAAATAATCCGCCTGGTATTCCGTCTGGTGTGTGTTGGTGTTGGGCTGGAACAAGCCTGCACATCAGGTAGCTCTGCAGGAGCCCGTGGTTGGAGGCCCCTGCTGTTGGGTCTATGAAGCTGAATATACGCAAGGCATCTCTAGGCACACTTTGATCTAACCACACACACAAACAGCTGCCAGGTGCATTGTGGGGGAAAATGTTGTTTTGTGTTAGACTGCTATTTAGATTTCCCGCTGAGCCCCTTGAAAAAGACAATGCTGTTTTGACACTGAAGAGAACAGGTGTTTGGAAGCCTAATTGTCGAACAGTCAACTCCACTGTTCTTAATATCTCAATACTTGTCAGCCATGAAGAGGATATCACTGTCAGGTAAGCTGGAGGTGTTTGACACTAAAGGCCCTGAAATTCAAATGCAACTGATAAGCTGGTCAACTAGCAAGTTTACTAGCAGCTAGCTAGATTTCAGGGCCGTAACCAGGCTTTGAGTTTAAGTGAGGTCCATAAGGGGGGTAAATGAGTTGAAGCTCATTTCTATACAATTAAAAAAACATTAAAATGCAATTTGGAGAACAGCAAACACATTCAAAAATGACTCCAGCCATTATCACCTTGGCTGCTGTAGGTTCATTCACCTCATTCGATCTGCAAACACATAGCCTATTAGCTATACAATTGTAATGTTATACCCCTGAAAGGGTAAATGTGAGAAATGATTCACACTGACATGTAGCATCAGCGACTGTTCAGTCCGTTTTAATGATGAAGTGCATAAAATCGTCAACTCTACATAGATTTCTCTTTTCTCAAATAGTGTTCACATTTTGTATTCCTAGGCATTATTAATCAAGCTCCGCACAAATAGCATCAATGGAGCACACAGATGTTATTTACATTCACATGAATTATTAGAATATTAGTTATGATTCTGTATTAATCAGTGTTTTCCATTAGCGTCGGCTAATCAGCCAGTTGAACACACATTTTCAGCCGGCTACTTTTTCCACTTCATATTAAGTACTTATAATTTTCATTTTTAAAGTTTCAATTTGCTATCCCTCTCCTGCTAGATTGAACAATATGCATCTTCTAGCGATCTATCGATAGGTACCTGCCAGTCCCGCCTCCCGGTACAATTTTTGTGCGTTGTGGACGGATTGATGCTTGTGAATTTGCACGTCCCATGTAATGTAAGTGGTAACGATGAGTCGAAATCCAGTTGGGAATAAACTAAATGTATCAACAATTATTTATTTGCCCAAGTTTATCATAAGACATGAACAGAATGCAACAGTGATTCTTATTTCCTGCCACTTTCTGAAGAGGCAACGAGAATGCCTGTCTGTGTCTGTGATGCGCACGTCTACCACTTTGTGTAGCCATTAGCGAAGATACTAATGAAAATAGTATTCTGGTACATGGAAAGGCTTTCCCAAAAACCTTCTCAATTAAATGTTAAATACAAAGTAACCTATGCTTTCTTGGCAGAATGATATCATGATTATTTTCATCAATCCAGTGTTGTTATTTTTTTCACTCTACCATCACATGTGCACTATAAAAACAACGCTAAACAACAGCCTCTTGCTAGGTGCTCACATGAATAGGATAACTACACCCCAAAATATTTTTTGGGTTGTGGACTAAGAACAGGGATGGGTAACTGGTGGCCTCAGATCAATGTTAAAGGTTTAAAGTTATCTTACTTAGAAAGTAGACCTGGTCATACATTTATAGGCCTAGACTATATACAAAACAACTAACAATACACTGAATTCATAAATGTTCAGTCATTTAAATCTTTAAGTCATGTCTTTCTACACAATACCCCAACAAATGTTTCCAATCTGGGAGGTAAACTCGATAAAGTATTCAATCATTTTGCTGTGTATTTTGGATGGAATCAAGGCATTAGAATGTACCAGAGGCCACCAAAATAGAGCTCCTTCAGTAAAAACAATCGAACTCATGGGGGCTAGACCCCCCAGACCCCCATGGCCCGGGGCAGCTGTCTGGCTACTTTTTCTATTTGACTGGCTACTCTATGTGCTTGTGGAAAACACTGATTAATATCAGTGATGTAGTGGTAAAGAAAAGGTGGGTAATGTATAAAATATAATCTCCAGTGGGCGATTGAGATAAGACAAACAACCACCGAAATAAACGGAAACGTATGACATTTTTAGAACTGCATTGTTTGCATTTTGATTGCATTTTGATTGCATTTTAATGTCGGCCTATAAGGAATATTGAAACATACTGTATCGTCTTTTTTGATAAGATTAGTACATATTTTCTCAGGAGACACCACATGGGAGACACCAAGTTTGGGGTTGTCACTAGTCACCACAGCCACAAAGTCAAAATTGTCTATATCATAAAAAGTCATGAAAACGAAAATTGCTTTTTGGTCTTAAGGTTAGGGTTAGGCACAAAATTAGTAGTGTGATTAGGGTTAGGTTCAAAATCAGATTTTAAGGAGAGAAATTGTAGAAATAGGCGGGTTTAGCCATAATTATGTGTTAAGAAGTGATGACCCAAGTTTGGGAACCACTGTACTAACCTCTCTCTGCTTACTTCCTTTCTTTATCTCTCTCTCGCTCTGTCTCTCTCATTCTCTCTCTCTGCATCCTCCTGCATGCATTTCAGCCTCACCGCTGGGGTAGTTCGTTTCACGTTTAAGGGACTGAAATTGAAATGGAATTGATGAGCAAGTAGTCTGTTAGCTAATGTACTTACTAGTTATTATTTAGCAAGGAAACATTTGCATGACATGGTACCATCTAGGTAGTTTATTTTAACCAATACATAAAAATGACCTTTTCAACACTGTTTCTAAAATCAAAGGCAAAAGGTATTCGATGATGAAACTGGATCAGGGTTTGTGAAGAGAGAACACTAGATATTGCTTTTGCTTGGATCAATATGATCCATTACAACTGAAGGATAAGCTATCCCTGTAACTCCATGTTCCCTAGATTTCAACTGAACTGAATCAGGGACCTTTTTACATTTTCTCAAAAGAGGCCAGCCAAATGATTTACAGAACCTTTTTGTTTCTCCCATATATTATATATGTCTCCACTGTCTTTGCATCTTGTCTTTTTAATGAGTGCATTGTTAGTCAACATCAGATACCCACCATCACATTCTCTCGCTCAAAAACGCGCACACACACACACACACACTTCCTCCTCCTATCTTCATCCACCTTATTTTCTCCTTTGTTTTAACCAGATAAACAATGGAAAAACAGTTAATTAAAACCGTCAGGATCCATCTAGGCCCTTTGGCACCGGCAGAATGCTAAAATAACGGCAAAACAACACTGATGAAAAAGTTTGCTGTCTGAGACTGTGAGTCCGTAATGAAGTGGTTTAATTGAAGTGGATTTAACCGGCGCCATTGCTAGCATGCAGTGAGTTTGGAAGCCTCATCTAAAGGGAGTTCTCTTAAAACTGAACAAGTACCTTTCAAAAGCCTGCCACTATAAAGTATCACAAGGCTCCTCTGAATACAAGAGGAGTTGGCAACCTAGTGTGGGTTTTCAACCGAGTCTGTCTTATACTTTTTTGATTGAACCCGGTCCAAGCCCTTACTCATCAATATGTATTTTCAGATGTGTTCCTCAGTGGCTTGCTTTTCCTATTTACGCTCACACTTCTTTTTGTAGAGAACATGTTAATGATTGTGATAGCAAGACTTCTAAAAGGTAGCAAGTGCTGCATATAATGTGCTTAATGTAATGCGTTAATTCCAGTTAACACTCATGTTAGTAGCTGCATTCATATTCTTCTCATAGTGAGACCTTAAATGTGAAAATTGAGATACCCCCCCCCCCCCCCACACACACACACTGATGTAGAGTGAAAGCGACACATTTATGTCCATGGTGATTGGCCGTCTAGATTTCTCATTGTCCCTTGTCAGTAGCAGCAGCCCCTGTCATTCTGGTGACTAGCCTTATGTATTTTTCTGACAGTTTGGGTGCAGAGCTCCTAAAATAAATTTAAAAAAGGACACTTTGCCGAAGACGACAACTGAGGAATCAGTGATAGGGTGTCCCCTCGAATCCTTCATCTTTGCTCATGTTGCCAGCGATCTTTCTTTCTTTTCATCTTGTTTTTTGGTCAAGTTTGGGGTGGAATGTCTCCAACTAGCTGGGTTGTGTTCAAAGGATATGAAACGGAAAATGGAATGTTTCTTATTGGACAAATACAGGTTGTCCCTCTCTGTTTCAGTCTGTTTTCTGCCGTTTGGTGCATAACGAACATGTCCCTTGCCTGGTAGCACATTGACATTACATTTTCTTCACCGTGCATCACCCAGTTCAGGGACCTACATTTCAGGCTTCAAATTTCCTGTATCAATCGTATCCTGCTTGAGATCTTATTTTTCTTACCTCCCCCATTAGACAGTCATTATTCTCAATTATTAGCTCAAATGCAAGGTATTACCACATACTGGAATGCCATTCCACATTACCTCATGCACAGGCCTTAAACACTGTCTACAGAACAAAACTAATGAGTTATGTTCTAGACCAGTTGCCCTCATTGTTTGGGTTCAGCACAGGCTCTGCATTATCCTCAATACAGCCCATGTACATACATATACATATTGTTGTCAACAGCTACAAAGTAAGAAGTATAGCTACATAGACAACACTTTGTATGTAGGCTAGCTTTTTACTGTCACAGATTCAAGGTGGAGTTCAATGTGTTTTTCAGGAAGTTATAATGTGCTAATGGTGAAGGGCATACAACTACTGATAAGTACAGTACAATGACCTATAACCCTATACTAATGCCCTCTACAAATTCCCTTTGTATGGAATAGGTCACTCTTGATAGGCTGCACCCCTCTCCGTTTTTTTACCTCCAATATCTTTCCCCCAAAATCGGATTATTCTTAATCTAGTTTCGATTTTAGGAGAGATTATGAGTTTGATTATGAGTTCCTGCTACATTCGATCTGAAAATGTCATGCAACGGAGGAATGCAGATTATCAAGAAAGAGAGAGCGCAACCAGAGGAGATAGCATGGATGGGAATTGAGTTTGAGTACAGGAGGGAGGGAGGTACTGAGTAAAGCCATTCTGGTTTGCCTGGTTGGGTGTTCTACTCTCCAAACTATGATTGCTCTTTCACCTTTTGAAGTCAGTCGAGCCAATTTTGTCCTCGGAAACCGACATGATTTCAGACATTTTAAAACGTTTTTTTTTTTTTTTTTTTTTGGAAAAATTAAGAGATTAAGTGCAGCATAACAGCCTAATCTGCAACAATAATACAATTTTAGAGGGTATGAACATTGTCTGTGCTCTTTGGATTAAATAGACCTAGATTATAATCTGGTATTATTATATTTTGTAATAGCAGATACAGTAGAATAGATGATAATATCATTTAATGTTCACTAAATCTGTTTTAACCTCGATATTTTGATGATGCAGTTGCATTTGGTCCTGATAATCTTCTGAATCCTATCAAACTATACATCATCAAATGGTGAATAGCAGAGGATATGCGTATGATATTCACTAACTTGTCACAATTGACATGCTACCTTTGTTTGACAAGTCCTAATCAACATACAGTATTCATGTTTATGACCACCCTGTTGTATGCTAACTGGCAATAGCTTCACCATGATGTCACCCGCCAGTGTCACAAGTTCACCAGTGACGGCACTCCCATGCACTTACCACAGGTCAAATGGTCACTACGACTCCATGCTGCTCAATACAATTGCGTGGGAGGCCATTTTGTTTTCTGTTGATGGGAAAAGGCAGCTAGACCACAATGGCCGTTTGTGAAGCACTGTACTACACATTCTCCGCCGCCGACAAAATACTCAAACTGTGAATATACTGCTCACACCCACAGGAAAGGAAATAATTGTCACCCTCTTTTCCGGTAGCAATTATCATCAGTTGTCCAACAATACACTCTCAGAGACTGACTGGAATCATTTTTGGTGGTGAGCAGTGTACTATACTCTCTGTGGGAGTAACTGGGGCTGGTTGACACAACATGGACAAACAACAGTCAATCCAAAAGTATCCTCCATGACTCAGACTTTTATAGTGTTGTACAGTTGAGCACTCCCAAACACTGTCATGTTAAGCAACTAGCTGTGTCTTATTGGCTGACGGTTGGAAGAATACATGACTTGTATCCTGAGAGGCTGCTAAAGTCTTTACTGTAACAAACTAGAAGGTAATTTTATTTATCAAAACATTGCCTTATAGGGAATATTCCTTGACACCTTGTCTTTGTACAGCAAAAAAGATTCACAACTTGAATTAAAGTATTAATTTAGTACTTTCTATAACTTAAACACATTGCTCTCTCTCTCTCTCTCTCTCTCTCTCTCTCTCTCTCTCTCTCTCTCTCTCTCTCTCTCTCTCTCTCTCTCTTTCTTCAGGATAGGCTTTGAGGGCCGTAAAACAGGACTGTAACAGGACTGCAGTGCAGCGGAAGGAACCGTAACGGACGGAGCGCTCGCTTCGGGCTCACCAGGGAAGGCCTGACCCCTCCATTGGGCGGATCGACAGCCAGGCGGAGGGGCCATGTGGTCTGCACGCCTGCTCCTCTTCGCCAGCCTGTTCGCGCCAGCAGCACTGGGTAAGCCCGGGATGCCGTTGCCCCATTTCATGTGACTGTTTGTTTCAGTGTCTGTCTCACTATTTATATTTACTTTCTACTCTTACCCCTGCCATGGTGACTGACGGGTTCTTCCCATATTCCCTTGCTCTAAATTTTTACCAAGTCTCATGCTTTTCCAATATCTGTCTCTTTCCCTATTTTCCCTGATCCCTATGTATCCTTCTGTCTCTGGCTTTCTTTCCATCTCCTTTTTCCTCGCTCTCTATGCGTTTCTCTTCCCTGATCCCTATGTATCTTTCTGCCTCTGTCTGACTTTCTCTCTGTCTCTGTTTTTCTCACTCTCCGGACAATAGAAATGGAAATGTCTTTCTAGGAATCATTAACAAAGCTTTGGCATAGAGCGCGTAGGAAAGGTAATAAAATGTGTGGGGAAGAAAGAAATGACTAGTACACTTGTCTCTGCGTTATTGAGATCACTTCACAGAATTTTTTTTTATCCCTCTGAACAAATTGCAACCACCACAGATTTGACCGTTTTCCAGTTGGCCCCTGACAATTGTTTCAGTGGAAAGTAAATTAAGTAATTTAAATTCAGCTTAAACTAGGGTTTGGGAAGGGGGAAGGCATTACACCATGGTCCATAAACATGCTAATTTGCTACGGCGAAACCATTAATGGGAGATTTGAAAGCAAATTGAATTGCTTTGGTGCCTTATCTTTGGGCTGGGCTGCAGCGCTCTTTTAGCGGCACGCTAATCAAAGCTAGCTCTCCAGAATAGTTTGTTTTGCGAAGATTTTCATCGGGAGTAGAGTCACGTGACTTCGACGTGTCCACACACCTGTCTGTGTATTGCTCTATTGATCCGAAGGGAATAGAGGCATTATGAAGCCACTAATTTACTGCCGACCTGACAAAAGAGCCCGGGAGATAAACTGTGTGTTGGACAATAGGTTGCATATTAAACGCTGCGACTGCTGTGATGCCATAAAATAGAGACACAGACACACAATGTTTAACTCCCAGTATTTTTATCAAGGCCAAGGTAGGAATATCGTATTCATTATTTTGTTATCCTCGAATTGGCTTACTGTTTATTCTTTGAAGTGGGGAAAAGATCATGCATTACTAGATGCTGTCAGCAGACTAGTCCCCGATGTTTTGGAATGCTTCTATTTAGGGGCTGGTTTTAAAGCTCGCGCAGGGGGATCTTTTCTCTCCACAGTCTCTCTTCCTCCCCAAGGGGGGTGATGGAGATGGGTACTCCGGGGGGCACTGCCCTACTTTGGGATGGAAATCCAGTTACGGTCCCCTGTTGCTCCCCCCACTCTCAGTATGTTTCGACCTAGCACATAAATATGCTCCAATCGCACCCACATACTGTCTGCTTCCCCACATGGCACCCTAACTAGTACACTACGTTTGACCATGGTTCTGGTCAAAAGTGGTGCTGCACTATATAGGGAATAGGTGCCATTTGGGATGCAGCCTCGGTCTCCTCTGCTCACAGCTGCCTCCGATGTTTGAGTGAGAGCGAGAGTGAGGGAGAGTCGGTGAGTGAGTGAGAGAGTGAGAGAGAGAGAGAGAGAGAGAGAGAGAGAGAGAGTGAGGGAGGGAGGGGAGAGAGAGAGTGAGGGAGAGAGTGGGCGTACTGTCTGTGTAGAACGTCCAGCGCTATCTGAATTATAGTTCACACTAGTAGTTGTTTTAGTTCTCCCTTTTCTTGTATCCCCGAGAATGTGATGTGAATGTCAACAAAAAGAACAAAGACAGCGCTAGCATCTTATGCCAAAGAGAATTGAAGGTCATTAGATTTAAAGTTGGAAGTGAACTTTACTTTGACTATAATTGGTATGTAAGTGCTAAGAGCAAGAGTGAAACGCTACATGTTTTAAGGAAATACTTGGACTCCTTTGGGGTTTCTATAAGATTTGACTTTCAAGACTTTTACTTGATTGTGTGTTTATTACACAATGAATACGATATGGGCTACAGTTCCAGCACATTGGTGTTCATGAGCACAAATAACTTGGTTTATTGCTCTCAACACCTTACTATAACTCTATTTCATTATTTTGAAATTGTACGGATGGTCGAATTTGTGTCTCAGTACACTAGCGCTTCCTTCAGGTTGACAAAACAGTTGTCAATTGGATACCAGCTTAATCCATATCTCTGTTTACTGAATGTAAGGTTATTTTGCCGTGTCAGTCTTTCTGGTTCGTTTCACCTATTGTCAACTCACCGGTGTCTCATTTCCATATAATTATTAGTTTTGTGATAAACTAAATATGCATAATCCAGGTCTCTTTGTACTGTATTCTAATGACATTTTCAAAATGTTGTAATTCCCCCAATATATCTTGCCTGGCATTTTGGTATTTTTTTCTTCTTGGCTTCCATACCTGAAAAAGCTTTACCTGGTTCCTACTCATACTTGAGTGGAAAGGGGCTTTCATGATCTCGTTGCGTCCATTGTGTGCCTCCGCCATTGCCAAAGTGCTGTCAGAGCTCAGAACCCAAGTGAAACGAATGACGGCAACATTAAGCCATGCCCCCCACCCCCGTATATCTTCCAAATGAATTAGGACTCCTCCCATTGTGGCTCCCTCTGCATAATTCGGTAAGCATCGGGTGATGCCATTTAAAATGGCTTGTGGTGGGTGGAATAGCGTTTAATGAGGACGGATATTGACAGCGGGGTCAAGTGGCAGAGGATGTTGGTTTACATTAGGTGGAGTAATGTGTGCCTGTGGCGCCTGGCGGACTGGGCAGATAAATATTACAGAGTGATCCTTCAAATGAGCCCAAGGTGCAAAAAGGCTCTTCTACAGGGTTTCCAGCCCAAACGACCAGGGGTTGGGCGAAAATTGGCAAGTGAGCAGGTAGGCGGGGACAAACGTACACCAAGCAATGCATTGAGAGAGAGAGAGCGCGTCAGTTTATCAATTTGCATAATGAGGTATTGAGCTCTTCAGATAGATCTGTGTATCAACCAATACTAGCAACAGCATAAAGCTATAAAACACTGACATCCCTTTACTTATCTGGCTTATTTGCATGCAATGGAAAGGATAGGATACTGTAGGTGTTACGATCAAACAGGAGAAGCCTGATATACATACTGCCCATAGTTATACAAATCTCCCAAAGCTTTAATGATTGGCCTTGTAAACTCTTCCACCGCCCCATACCATATTCACACACAGGCACGATGTGGGTGGGGAAAAAAGGCAAGGCTGTCCTCTATCCCCTTTCCTGACTATATGTCACCACGGCAACAGCGATTTAAATCCACCTCTGACGGTCATACAGTATGCTTGTCTAATTATGGGGATTATCTGCAGTTAGGCACTTCTCATGCAAATTGGACATGGGGTTAGACTTTGTGCACTTTGCATGGGCTTCTTCATTTGAATCTGGTTTCTGGTTTCATACGAGCATGCTGTTCAAACAAAGAATAGGCTACAGTAGGTTGGACACTACTTCTTGGGTCCAAGTTAGATGTTAGCCAATCGTCATTGATCGGTTTGTTGTGTTTTGGTGTTGTTTAGAGACATGGGACACATGGCTCTTGTTTCGACATGAAGCAGTTTAAGCGCCAATAGGCTAGAACTGCTACAATGGCTAGAACTGAACTGTTACGATGGCTAGAACTACTACGATGGCTAGAACTGAACTGCTACGATGGCTAGAACTGTTACGATGGCTAGAACTACTACGATGGCTAGAACTACTACGATGGCTAGAACTGTTACGATGGCTAGAACTGCTACGATGGCTAGAACTGTTACGATGGCTAGAACTGCTACGATGGCTAGAACTGCTACGATGGCTAGAACTGTTACGATGGCTAGAACTGCTACGATGGCTAGAACTGCTACGATGGCTAGAACTGTTACGATGGCTAGAACTGCTACGATGGCTAGAACTGTTACGATGGCTAGAACTGTTACGATGGCTAGAACTGTTACGATGGCTAGAACTGTTACGATGGCTAGAACTGCTACGATGGCTAGAACTGTTACGATGGCTAGAACTGTTACGATGGCTAGAACTGTTACGATGGCTAGAACTGCTACGATGGCTAGAACTGTTACGATGGCTAGAACTGTTACGATGGCTAGAACTGCTACGATGGCTAGAACTGTTACGATGGCTAGAACTGCTACGATGGCTAGAACTGTTACGATGGCTAGAACTGCTACGATGGCTAGAACTGCTACGATGGCTAGAACTGCTACGATGGCTAGAACTGTTACGATGGCTAGAACTGTTACGATGGCTAGAACTGCTACGATGGCTAGAACTGTTACGATGGCTAGAACTGTTACGATGGCTAGAACTGTTACGATGGCTAGAACTGCTACGATGGCTAGAACTGTTACGATGGCTAGAACTGTTACGATGGCTAGAACTGCTACGATGGCTAGAACTGTTACGATGGCTAGAACTGCTACGATGGCTAGAACTGTTACGATGGCTAGAACTGCTACGATGGCTAGAACTGCTACGATGGCTAGAACTGCTACGATGGCTAGAACTGTTACGATGGCTAGAACTGTTACGATGGCTAGAACTGCTACGATGGCTAGAACTGCTACGATGGCTAGAACTGTTACGATGGCTAGAACTGTTACGATGGCTAGAACTGTTACGATGGCTAGAACTGTTACGATGGCTAGAACTGTTACGATGGCTAGAACTGCTACGATGGCTAGAACTGTTACGATGGCTAGAACTGTTACGATGGCTAGAACTGCTACGATGGCTAGAACTGCTACGATGGCTAGAACTGCTACGATGGCTAGAACTGTTACGATGGCTAGAACTGTTACGATGGCTAGAACTGTTACGATGGCTAGAACTGCTACGATGGCTAGAACTGCTACGATGGCTAGAACTGTTACGATGGCTAGAACTGTTACGATGGCTAGAACTGTTACGATGGCTAGAACTGCTACGATGGCTAGAACTGCTACGATGGCTAGAACTGTTACGATGGCTAGAACTGCTACGATGGCCTGCTGAACAGGCTCCCCTATGTCCACTGAGAACGAAGGAACATCAACTCGAGGACACTATAATTTGGCCTTGGCCTACTTGTTTTATGTGTGTGCCGTTTTCCGTCAATCAAAGTGTCGACCTAACAACATAATATAACCATATCAAGCTAAATAGCCACAAAAGGCACACAGTACATTAATAGTCCACATTTAGCATATCATTAATAAAATCCTTGCGATTTGTTCTACAGTATATGTGAGCATTGATTTGAGTCCGGTATTGTTAGCTGATTGTATTATCCCACCTGGGGCGAATTGGTCCACTGAAGAGAACAATGATAATGTCTTCCTAATGGAGCTCAGAGGACAATGCCGACCAATCAGTCAATCCAAACTGCTTTCCCCACCTCTCTCATTTTCACATGGCACTTTATCCACTTCACCACAGAGAATGTAAGCGCTTTTTTTTTTCAAAAACCAAGAATACAAGGGATGTAATTACATTTGCCTGAAACTAAAGTTCAATGCGGGGGAAAAAAATTACTGTGGTCCAATTACGAAGTGAGACGCTTATACGATCTCTGTCTCTCTCCCCACCTCTCTCTCTTTCTCCCCGTCTCTCCCTCTCTCTCACCCCCCCTCTCCGTCTCGATCTCCTATTTCCTCTCTCTCTACTCTAAGCTTAGTAGAAAGCAATGGGTGAATCAATATATGAAGTATTGTAAAGTCGGCATTGGGACCAACGGCTGGGATCAAATGTTACAGTGAGACAGATTAGCCCCTGTAGACCTCGATGATAAGAGAATGAGAGAGTGAGGGAGTGAGCGAGGGAGGGATACTGGTGATGGCCTTCAATGTGGCACAGTAGCCTTGGAGGGAATTCAAGACAGCCCATTGACAAAAGAAGAGCTGTATTGTAGAGAGAAGCTGCGGCCTCCTTTGGGAAGCTGGCCGGCCCGTTCCATTTCCTTATTAATTGTGCTCAAGGAAGAAAAGAGAGAAGGGAGCGCGGCGGAGATATACACAGCTTTCTCTCAAAGGAGACCCTTCTCCCTCCTCCACATTTTGTTTGAAACAATGTCAGGGTCAAGCCAATTCAGGCTATCTTTGTACTTCTTTGTGACACTCTGGCTCCACGGACCTTTATTCTTGAGCCAGGGTTGTTCATGTTCATTTGTTTTGGGTGTATTTCTATGTGGGGGTGTCTAGGTTGTTGTATTTCTATGTTGGGTGATTGTGCGTGTTTGTATTCATTGACTCCCAATCGGAGGTAACGAGTGTCAGCTGTTCGGCTCGTTATCTCTGATTGGGAGCCATATTTAAGATGTAGGTTTCTGGTGTTAGTGGTGGGTTATTGTTCCAATTGTTCTATGTTCAGTCTGTGTACTGAGGACGTCACGGTTCGTGTTTTGTTTTGTCGTGTGTTTCTTTATCAAATTAAAGTCATGTTCACTCGCTACGCTGCGCATTGGTTTCATCCTTACAACCGCCGTGACAGAATAACCCACCACAAGAGGACCAAGCGGCGTAACAAGCAGGGTGTCCAGGAGCCGACGCCCTTTCCAACTTTAGCGGATATCCACTTCAACTGGGTCAAGCCGCGTGAGGAGGAGAGAGGTTGGACTTGGGAGCAGAGGATGGAGAGTCTGGAGAGTCTGGCGAGGAAGATAGATGCCTGGGCCACGGGGAGGAGAGACCCCCAGAAAATTTTTTGGGGGGGGCTCACGACGTCGGGGCAGAAGGTGTACGGCCCGGAGGAGTGCAAGAGGTTGGCAGATATGGCCGCCAGTACAAGGGGGCTACTGGGTAAAGCAGGGAAGGAAAGTGTTGAGGCACGGCATGAGGTACTGGGGTGTGTAACCAGTTCGGTCCGGCCCGTTCCTAGTCCCGAGGTGCAGCCAGTAGTGTGTGTTCCCCGTACGGTACGGCCTGTTCCGGCCCCTCGCACTAAGTGTACGGTGCGCGTCGCCAGCCCGGTTCAGCCTGTCCCTGCACCACGTAGGAGGCCTACGGTGAGCTTCGCCAGCCCAGCTCGGCCTGTTCCTACTCCACGCACCAGGGATACGGTGCGCTTCGCCAGCCCAGCCCGGCCTGTTCCTACTCCACGCACCAGGGATACGGTGCGCTTCGCCAGCCCGGCCCGGCCTGTTCCGGCCACTCGCACCAGGGATACGGTGCGCGTCGCCAGCCCCGCCCGGCCTGTTCCTGCTCTCCGCACTAGGCGTGAGGTGAGTCCCCAGGGTCCAGCATGCCCTGTTCCGGCTCCTCGCACTAGGCGTTATGGGAGTCCCCAGGGTCCAGCATGCCCTGTTCCGACTCCCCGCACTAGCCCTGAGATGCGTGTCCTCAGCCCGGTACCTCCAGTTCCGGCACCACGCATCGGGCCTACGGTGCGTCCCCAGGGCCAAGCATGCCCTGTTGCTTCTCCCCGCACTAGCCCTGAGATGCGTGTCCTCAGCCCGGTACCTCCAGTTCCGGCACCACGCATCAGGCCTACGGTGCGTCCCCAGGGCCAAGCATGCCCTGTTGCTTCTCCCCGCACTAGCCCTGAGATGCGTGTCCTCAGCCCGGTACCTCCAGTTCCGGCACCACGCACCAGTTCTACGATGCGCTTCAGACAGCCAGAGTCTGCCGTCTGCCCAACGGGGCCTGAACTGTCCGTCTGCCCAACGCCGTCTGAACTGCCCGTCTGCCCAACGGCGCCTGAACTGCCCGTCTGCCAAGCGCCGCAGGGGCTGCCCGTCTGCCATGAGCCTGCAAAGCCGCCCGTCTGCCATGAGCCTACAGAGCCGTCCGCCAGACCGGAGCCGCTAGAGCTCTCCGCCAGACAGGAGCAGCCAGAGCCTTCCGCCAGACAGGATCAGCCAGAGCCTTCCGCCAGACAGGATCAGCCAGAGCCTTCCGCCAGACAGGATCAGCCAGAGCCTTCCGCCAGACAGGATCAGCCAGAGCCTTCCGCCAGACAGGATCAGCCAGAGCCTTCCGCCAGACAGGATCAGCCAGATCCTTCTGCCAGACAGGATCCGCCAGAGCCAGCCAGCCAGGATCCGCCATTCAGTCTGGTGCTGCCCCTCAGTCAGGTACTGTCCCTTAGTCCGGTGCTGCCCCTTAGTCCGGTGCCGCCCCTTAATCCAGTGGGGTTTAGTTGGGGGGTGGTCATGAGGAAGGGTAGACTAAAGCGGAGAGTGACTAAGGTGGAGTGGGGACCACGACCTGGGCCAGAGCCGCCACCAGGGACAGACGCCCACCCAGACCCTCCCCTAGACTGTATGCTGGTGCGCCCGGAGGTCGCACCTTTAGGGGGGGGTAATGTGACACTCTGGCTCCACGGACCTTTATTCTTGAGCCAGGGTTGTTCATGTTCATTTGTTTTGGGTGTATTTCTATGTGGGGGTGTCTAGGTTGTTGTATTTCTATGTTGGGTGATTGTGCGTGTTTGTATTCATTGACTCCCAATCGGAGGTAACGAGTGTCAGCTGTTCGGCTCGTTATCTCTGATTG
The DNA here is from genome assembly GCF_964263955.1 of Coregonus lavaretus. Classification (NCBI taxonomy): domain Eukaryota; kingdom Metazoa; phylum Chordata; class Actinopteri; order Salmoniformes; family Salmonidae; genus Coregonus; species Coregonus lavaretus. The sequence goes on along the minus strand of NC_140026.1, from coordinate 16,578,061 downwards.
GGAGCCATATTTAAGATGTAGGTTTCTGGTGTTAGTGGTGGGTTATTGTTCCAATTGTTCTATGTTCAGTCTGTGTACTGAGGACGTCACGGTTCGTGTTTTGTTTTGTCGTGTGTTTCTTTATCAAATTAAAGTCATGTTCACTCGCTACGCTGCGCATTGGTTTCATCCTTACAACCGCCGTGACATTCTTGAATGGAAGAGTGGTATCTTGAAGGGGATCTAAGAAAGACACACACTTCCTCGACATCACACACACGTACTCCCACCCTACCCGTCACATACACATACTCCCCCATAACCCCCCTCCCCTCAGTCTTTGAGGTCACAGCTTGCCCTCAATCCCATATGGAGTTGTCAGGCCCCTGGAGAGATTGTCAATTTAGCCATTGATGGATCACCCTTTGAAGTCACCTCCCACTTTCCTCCCCTAAGTCCACCCAGGGCACACCTTAATGCTGTTAGCTGCATGTCTGTGGGAGTAGGGAGACATGATAGGAATTCATGCTTTTCCTCCTCCATTGACCCTCATCTCCCACCTTTTACTGCACACACTAGGTTACAGTACAGTACACGTCAAGGAAGATAAGACAACAATAAATGAAGTGCTTGGACGTCCGGTATCTTTCCTAAGGCATCATTTTTATGTATTTACTTTGGAGATGTTCCTGAAGAAGTTATTCCATTTTAGGTGTCAGTTGTAGTCGTTTTTTACTTTTTGTGTGTGCTTTATTTGATGTAAAACAACCTCCCTCTTACTGCATCCCCAGAACAAATCTTGGCCCGTCTTTATCCTTGTCAATAATAAACGGATTCATTCTGATCTAAAAGGCTAAACTGATCCTAGATCAGTACTACTACTCTGAGAAGCTTGACAAATATAGCCCCTGCATTATATTGTCTCTTGAATGTCAGGATAGTCCAAACTGAGAGAAGTCCATAGTTAAGAGCTGGCCTTTAGGGGTTCTGTAACTATTTTCTCCCTGGAAAACCACTGAGATTTCCCTGGAGATAGATGGGACATGGAGGGACCCCACAAAAGACTGACTGTGTCAAGTGAGAAACATTGCAGGTGCACATTCCCCAGTGGTGCCCCCCTCTCTCCCCCCCCCCCCCCCCCCCCCCCCCCACACACACACACACACACAGAGACACACACACACAGAGACACACACCCTGATCACTGGCCCTTGTTCAGTGGCATAGGGGACTTGAAGGGGATCCTTTTTCACTGCGATAATGCGGTCCTTTCTGCTTCGTGACATGGGCTGGAGAGAGCAGTGAAAATGGTAGAGAAGGATGTCACTCTGCAGTGCAGCATCAAGCATTGTGGCATGAGATGTCTCTATAGGCCCTCTGAGAGGGACATGTTGTAGACTGTGTGTACTCTGCTCATTGTTGAGGAAGGGCTCATATTAAGTGTGGAGACATTTTAAGTGGGTTAGTGCAGCTTTTCCTATTGACGCTCATTACGTTTACATTTACATTTTAGTCATTTAGCAGACGCTCTTATCCAGAGCGACTTACAAATTACAATGTTTTTTACAATGTTATATGCAAATTTATGTTCAAGTGCTCATCAATTGTATTGTACCCAGAGCCGTAGGTATACCATTTTGTGTGAGCATGAAATATTTTCACCTCATGTTCATACTTCTCAAGTGAACTGCATGCCTACTGTGTACGTCTGACGGTCGTCCAAAATTCCAAACTTTCGACACATTTTCACGTTGCGGTTCATTTCACACACGTTGAGGGCGACATCCCTTTCCATGCATATTCAAAGTCCCACCTTTTGTCTTCACATATTAGCCTTGTGTGTGTGATAGCTTCCATTTTTAACACGTGAAGCTAAAAGGAATCAAAGAGGGTTCACTGGGTGCTGTTGCTATTGCAGATGTAGCGTAGCCACCCAAGCTAATGAAGCAATGCCACACCATTTGCGTGCACCGCGGCATGCATGCTCAATAAGAAGACCTGCGCTCTGTGGGCGGTCAAAGAGCTCGGTATCGACGAGTTGTCGCCTCCACCACCTCCTCCTCTCCTCCATTTTCTCTCCTCTCTCTCCTCTTTTTCAACTCTCCTCTTTCTTTCCTCACCTCTTTTTATCTTTCCATCTTGCTCTCCTTTAGCATGTCGCTGTATGACTGGCAGGTTCATGTTAATAATAATCTCGGGGAGGGCTCTGCCGCGCGATTCAATTAGCTGCTCACGCTACTGTGACGTCTCGGAGCACCGGCAGAACATGAGCTTTTTGTCACCCAGCACATGTGTATAGATGCTACGCTACACATGCTGTAGCTACACTATCCTACGCTAGCTAGCACCATTGTAGACTAGAGTAACCTAAAGAGACTATAGCTTAACACTGCCCTCATCGTCCTAGATATAGACGGACAAAGGAAGACCTTCTGTAAATCTGGGCTAAATGGTGCCACCATGCATGTATGTTTGGGGTACTATCCTAGAAAGCCTTCATTTGGGGAAGGAGGCATGACCTCAACCCCCCTCCATGGTCATTCATTGACCCAGAGGGATAGATGGAAGGGAAGGAGGGAGGGAGACCATGAATGGTGCCGCTCTGCATATAGCCTACTGTATGAAAGCTATGCTAGCATCTTCCATTACTACAACACCCGGGCTTAAAAAGGAAATGCACCCCCCTCCCCAACTTTTACAAATGTTTTGCACACCCTCCCCCCTCATAGAATGAACACAAAAATAATGATTACCACCACAAATAACAATAACTGGAGCAACCCTGTGTTTATAAACATGGATATCGACTTGACCACTTCAGCAAGCTTTTGTGGCAGTCGATGCCACGCAGAGCTATGGGACAGAAGGTTGAGGGTTAGCCGACCACCACGGACGAGCTCACTCTCCCTGCCTGTCTCATTACACTAAGACCAGAGCCGGCTTTAGACAATGATCAGCTAGGGGGATATCAGATTTTCAACATTTTTATGCTATATTTATCATTATATAAAAAATATGCAACAATTTTCCACCAACAGGTTTCTGTGCCAAAACACTACACACAACCAATAAGGAAGGCGTAACTGCAGACCGATTACCGACTTCGAGCGCTTCATCATGGTTTGCGTTTTCAACACCACAATCAAATAGAGTATGTCTATCTCAACAAACAGAAAATACATCCATCCCTACTCCGTGTCGAAAGGCTTGGCTTGACAATCTCCGAATGTTATTAAAGGTTTAGTTTTTTTGTAACATATCTCTTTCCATTCATCGAATGTGCGCAGGTAGCCTACAGGGGACTTTTTAAGTAGCCTAATCAGATTAAAACGTGACTGGTTGTGTTTATGCCGCACATAAGGTAATACATATTAAAAGTGAGATGACAAATATTTAGGTAGTATTTAAGCATTAGGTTCTAGGTCGAGGAATAACCATTCTGATCGGAAAGGAGGCAGAACGCGCGTTAAGCTCTCCTGAATAACTGGGCCTGCTGGGAGCATATGTGTCCACATTATTATGGGACGACTTGGGAGAATGATGATCGGCAACAGACAGCACATCAGTTTCAGAAGTAAAAATAAAGCCAGACTGTCCTGTACTGCGCCTTTCTAGACCTTATAATATGTTAAGAGTAGACCCACAACTGATCCAAATGGAATGAAACATTCAAATAACAGGGCTTTTGCACCATTATTCAAATTACATTTTCACTGCAGTTTACAGCCTAGTACAATAATTGTACTCACTTGAAAACAACAATGCAAATAATCTTTGCATTGTGATGATGTAAGCTAGTCAAAAAAAATCACAATTTTAAAAATTTAATAAAAGTTGTACCTGTTGTAATAATACTAAACAACCTTTGTACAACACCTAGTGACCTCATTAAGAGATTTTAGCCTTTTGGTATTGTAGCGAACTGTGGAGCAGGGAATACAACTCGGGTTGCTGGAGTGAAAGAAAACACCCTACGCTTCGTGCCAATAGGGTTAACCCACTTGCTGGGAATTGTAACGTGGCTCATATAGCAAGGTTTGCTACACTGCCCCCTCTTTACTTTAAGGCACGTTCCTGTGCTTCAACTACTCAGGCCCCTAGCATGTCCGAGCCAAAGGTTCCGATGGCTGCACGGCCGCCATCCCATTTCTGACACCAGTGCCGCAAGCGGCAGGACAAGGAAGTGAAACCGGGTCACTGGCGTGAAAGGCAAACACGTTATGCATTGTGGCAATAGGGTTAACCCACTTGGTAGGAATTGTATCATGGCTAATGTAGCAAGGATTGTGGCAGTATAATGGTTTTGTAATGACAGTCACAGGGACCAGGGCTTGAGTCCCAGTCAGGGTATCCCCCTAATCCACTATATTTGTGTCAGCACCATTGAAAGCATGCCACAGCCGAGTTTTAGTCACAGTACATTTGTGTTAAGCTAGCAGTGTTTCTGTCAGGTTTCTGTACTGCACATGTGATGGGAGAGTATGCAAAACAAATGTGCACCCAATTGATACAAATTATCATAAAATCATTCTGCCAGATAGGCCTACTTTGCAGTCAACATTTAAATGGGAAGGTTTTTGGGGAAAAACGTTGAAAATGATTGTTTCAGCACGCATCGTGGATTTTATAGAGCCAATAGGCTATATTTATTACCTTTAGAAGTGTTTACTTCAGGCTGACTACTAGCATCTATTGAGTTGCAATGTCCCATTAATTGAATATCCAAATCAACTCAAAGTATACACAAAATGAGTTTTGCAACACAATTCAAAAGGAAGTCTACAGCTAAATGTTTTCCTTTTACTGTTTGCGATTCACAAATGATTATTTTGATTCCCATAATTCGATTCACCGCACTTTAACTGAACCCCAACTACTACAATGGCGAAGCACATCATTCAATTCATCAAAAATAATCGATTAAAAATAATAGTTTCAAATGAATCACTATTTTATAAATGTTTTGACTATTTTGAGAAATGTGAAGAGGGGCATCCGATATATAGTAAATCAAATGTGTATGGCCTAAACAACATCGATAAGGGAACTTTTTGAGCTGCGTCTCATGCCTTGACTGTTCTTTCATGCACAAGGACGCACCTGGCCTCTCCGCTGCCTATCAGCTATTTCATGTTCTTGTGGATTTATATAAAAAATTGGTGCAGATTATAAATATTTTATGTGTGGTATGATTGCTAGTTAACCTATTGCAGATCTGGACAAACGATCCACCTTCCACTTATCACTGTGGATAGAGGGCAGGATAGTTGACTGTATAGTAAGTGGGTAGAAAAGCGTAGTGCATAAGGGAAGTACCAAAACACCTGATAGGGGAGGCGCATGTAAGCAGATGAGGAAATGCGGCTATATGAAATAAATTATATAGTAAAACCTGCAGAATGGGGAGTGTAAAACAAGGACAAAATGCACTTCCCTCCCCTGTGCCCAATAAAATAAATCACACAACCCCCCCCCAAAGAAAGGTTAGACAACGCTCCCCTATTTTGGACCAGCCCCCCCCACCCCAGTAAATTTCGAACTGTCTCTTAATGTTTCGCCTCTGTAGGACCCATTTCATTACACAATACATTATTGTGTATCATTGTGTAAAGTCATGGTCAAAAGTTTTGAGAATGACACAAATATTAATTTTCACAAAGTCTGCTGCCTCAGTTTTTATGATGGCAATTTGCATATAGTCCAGAATGTTATGAAGAGTGATCAGATGAATTGCAATTATTTGCAAAGTCCCTCTTTGCCATGAAAATGAACTTAATCCCAAAAAAACATTTCCACTGCATTTCAGCCCTGCCTCAAAAGGACCAGCTGACATCATGTCAGTGATTCTCTTGTTAACAGTGTTGACGAGGACAAGGCTGGAGATCACTCTATCATGCTGATTGAGTTAGAATAACAGACTGGAAGCTTTAAAAGGAGGGTTCGGGATCTGGGCACCACCAGTGCAGAGCTTGCTCAGGAATGGCAGCAGGCAGGTGTGAGTGCATCTTCACGCACAGTGAGGCGAAGAGTTTTGGAGGATGGCCTGGTGTCAAGAAGGGCAGCGAGGAAGCCACTTCTCTCCAGGAAAAACATCAGGGACAGACTGATATTCTGCAAAAGGTACAGGGATTGGACTGCTGAGGACTGGATAAAGTCATTTCCTCTGATGAATCCCCTTTCCGATTGTTTGGGGCATCCGGAAAAAAGCTTGTCCGGAGAAGACAAGGTGAGCGCTACCATCAGTCCTGTGTAATGCCAACAGTAAAGCATCCTGTGACCATTCATGTGTGGGGTTGCTTCTCAGCCAAGGGAGTGGGCTCACCCACAATTTTGCCTAAGAACACAGCCATGAATAAAGAATGGTACCTACACATCCTCCGAGAGCAACTTCTCCCAACCATCCAAGAACAGTTTGGTGATGAACAATGCCTTTTCCAGCATGATGGAGCACCTTGCCATAAGGCAAAAGTGATAACTAAGTGGCTCGTGGAACAAAACATCGACATTTTCGGTCCATAGCCAGGAAACTCCCCAGACCTTAATCCCATTGAGAACTTGTGGTCAATCCTGTGGACAAAGAAAACCCCACAAATTCAAGCATTGATTATGCAAGAATGGGCTGCCATCAGTCAGGATGTGGCCCAGAAGTTAATTGACAGCATGCCAGGGTGGATTGCAGAGGTTTTGAAAAAGAAGGGTCAACACTGCAAATATTGACACTTTGCATAAACTTAATGTAATTGTCAATAAAAGCCTTTGACACTTATGGAATGCTTGTAATTATACTTCAGCATACCATAGTAACATCTGAGAAAAATATCTAAAAACACTGAAAGCAGCAAACTTTGTGAAGACCAATACTTGTGTCATTCTCAAAACTTTTGACTACGACTGCACTCTCAATCTCTTAACAGTTTAGCAGTTTGCTAAACCAGTCTGATCCAGGCATCTGATACAGTTGCCTATTTAGATGTGATAGAAATGTTGCTATGTGCCTTAGTTAATAAATTAGGATATATGCATATGCATGAAATCCCATTTTAATTTATGCATTTGAATAATTTGTCTTTTTCATTATGCAAGTAAACATAACTGCTTGGAGCCATAATTGGTATTAATTCATGTTTTTTACCCCTCGGATATTAAACTGCAGCAAAAATGGCGTTAGACAGGAAGAATATGGAATTTGGAATACACAAATGACCTAAGCTTATCATGGAGGCTACTGTACGTTATTTGCAGGAAGCTCCAATAAAGTATGTTTATATCTCACGGGAAGAAGAATGATGAATCTGAAGTCAAATGAGTTTCTATGAGGGTACATCAGTTGTGAACTTAGCTTTGTTGCCTAGGCGACTTTTCACGCTATAAGCAGCAGAGCGAGACAAAATTAAAGATTCCTCTTTTCCTTACTTAGCATACCCTCAAACTCGAAAAACAAAGATTTTGCCACATTTCTCATACACATACAGCGTCTTCAAGTTCATAACAAACGCAACTAGGTTCTCATCCCGAGCCAATATGGGCTTTGTCAAATACATTATCCATTATTATTCGTTTTTCTGCTCAAAACTACTCCTTTCTCCCAGTCCCTGGCTTCTCCATGGCTGCTGCTGTTTAATATACAATATACAATCTGTGTGACGGAGAGTGAAAGAGGCGGCATCCTAAATGGCACCCTATTTCCTATATAGTGCACTACTTTTGACCAGAGCCCTATGGGCACTACATATGAATAGGGCACCATTTGGGATGTAGTCAGAGTGTGAGCGAGCGTAGGTTAGTTTATTCTCAGTGTCGACTGATTAAGGTCAGAACAGATTAAGTGCTTTCCACTGTCAGTTTATGAGGTCGTGGTTTCCATTGACAAACATGACCCGATTGGATTCTCACACACCGGTGTTGTCTCAAATACACTGCATTGGCAATCCACATCATATTGTGGCTAAAGAGACTATTATCCAGGGTGATTGTAAGCAGGAGGGTGACATCATTGGCGTGCATTATGCTTTGTTTACGCTGTCTATGCTCACAAAAGCACAGTTAATGCAATTAACTTGAGGCTTGGATGCCTTTCAGACTGGAACATTGCAGGGTTTTCCTATTCACTACAACATACAGTGGATTGTTGTGAATGCTTTGTCATAGGAAAAACTCAGGAAGATATACTCCCAAAACTTTTCAGGGTTAGGATAGGCCTAAGGCCTAGATTGTATAAAACAGGTCTAAGGTCAGGCTGAATGGTATTTAGAGGGATTTCCCTTAGTCATCCAGCCATGAAATTTTCACAGTAGATGGAGACAGACAACATACCTTTCTTGTCTGAAAAACTAAAGTCTTAAATGTCAGAACAAATATTTAAGACACTGTGTGGTGAGTCTTGCTTTAAGACACTGTGGTGAGTCTTGCTTTAAGACACTGTGGTGAGTCTTGCTTTAAGACACTGTGGTGAGTCTTGCTTTAAGACACTGTGGTGAGTCTTACTGTAAGACACTTTGGTGAGTCTTACTGTAAGACACTTTGAGTTTTACTGTAAGACACTGTGGTGAGTCTTACTGTAAGACACTGTGGTGAGTCTTACTGTCTCATTTCACATGGCTAAATGCAGTTCCATCCTGTGTGCAGTCAGGTGTTGCTGTTAGAAAATAATAATAATAATTTGGTGGGTGCTTATATTTGTCCTATTTCACATTTGTGTGAATTGGAAATGTATTTTTGCATATTCCAACTCCCCCTGAGCGCCTCATCGGAGAGTGGGGTCACGACCAAGGTCTGCCATTATCAACGGCGACCCTGGAGCAATTAGGGTTAAGTGCCTCGCTCAAGAGCACATCGGCATATTTCTTTTCCACCTTGTCGGCTCAGAGATTCGAACTAGTGACCTTTAGTTTACTGGCCCAACGTTCTAAGCGCTCTAACCTGCCGATGTCTGCACTGCGGCAGTGGTCCATGTGAGAAAAGGCTGTTTCTTCTCCCCCCTCATGCAGGGAAAGCATCTTTTTGTTTCTTTTTTTGACCTCAATTAAACTTTGTGTCGCGGCCAGGGCAAGTTGAGTCATGCCAACTCTGTGGAGGCCTGTGTGTTTGTGTTTCTGTGTGTGTGTCTGTATCAATTAGTGTGTGTGTGTGTGTGTGTGTCTGGGTGGTTTAAGGGGAACGAGGCGGTGTTAGTTTTGGCCCATTATGTCCCCAGAGCGACACAGAAGCCTGAGGGGGTGGTTGCAGCCAGGGGAAGAGGGGGGAGAAGACAGGAGAGGAAATAGACAAACAATGTCAATGTGACGGGTAGCAGAACAAAGCCCAATTTACTCACTCTCTCTCTTTCTTTCTGTTTTTCTTTCTTTCGTTCTTGCGAGCCGCCACCACAGCAGCAGCCGCCAACTCCCTAGGCTGTCCTCCGGCTCTGGAAGAGAACCAGGACTATCTGACAAAGTCTGCGGTTCGCAGATGTGAAGCTGGACATATTATTCAACTGAGTTTACATGTAGAGAATAGAAATTGAATATTTTGGGATATTAAAATGTTCGCTAAGTGTTCGTTTCAGTGTATTAGTGATGGGGTCAATTTCAGTTCGACAAAAGAATTGTCAAATGGACTTCAACTCGTGAATTTTCAACAATTATGTAATTGAACCACACTCTGAATTATTCCAGAAATTCCTTGAGTTGAAGAGAAATTGACCTCCACATAGTTAACTTTAATTTGCTTATTGAAGTGGAATATCAAGCTCTGAACACCCAGAAGAGGTGAACATCCTCCATTTTTCATCTTCTTATTTTTAGGTCTGCTACATCTCAGCACTTAATGAATTGAGTAGTGTTTAATTAAATTAAGTCCTTGTTGGATGGAAAATCCAATGGCATTCATTTAAAGGGGCAATTCAACGCTTTCTAACCTCATATTCATAATCTCCAGCACCATACCAGTGCAGTGGTGACCGCTGATTGGCAAAGAAAAGTGAGGTGCCGCCGCTAACGCCCTAATGGGCGGTCTACCAGTCTGCATATGTGAAATGGGATGATTCATTTGAAGTAAAAAAAACAGTGAATGACCCTTTAATCCCACCAGCATCCACTTCACCAGCCCACCTTAAAAATCAGTGTAGGGACTTTTCAAAATGGAATGGACAAAAAAACTTGATTTTGTCACAGTAAATGTAGAAATATAGCTCCATTAGACAGTATCTGTCCCCATTAACAGCAAGCGTCAAAGATTACAGACAAGACCTAGCGAGCTAGCGAGGTTAAGTTGTTACTCAGGCAGTCGATGTAGCCTCGGCAATTGACATAGCTGATTTTGTTCCCCTGTATCTCACCTTGGGGCTAATTCAGTTATTCACTGACGCAAAAATAGCTAATTTCCTCCCTCGGCATGGCTGACTGCTAGATTGACAGGTGAGACACGTGTGTTAGTTTGTCGCTAGCTCTGTCAAGCGTAACTCGCCTCCCCTATACTGGTGAGCTTGGTGTGTTGCCAGGCGTTGGAAGATGTGTGTGTCGATGAAGAGGAGTGGGAACAAAACAAATTGCCTGTTTCCACTGGCAAGCAGAATGGGTCTTCAGACCCTGCTTTTTCCCCATTAGACTGACATGCTAGTTGCTAATTACACTAAAACCACAGCCAAAAGCCAACAATTGGTGTGATTTGAAGGGCCTGTCAATCTAGGATCCACTGAAGAACACCTGGAGCTGGATAGCTATCCATGTTTCATTTGATGTGCAGTCTTCGATGACAGGCATTTCATGTGTTTTATTTCAGACACATCAAGGGTTCTATGGAATCAGAACCCATAATTGGGAGTTTTCTGAAAATAAAAAATCGAAAACAATAACTTTTTTCTGCATTGCAAAGTCTGTTTCATTAAATGTCTACATGTTGGAGTCAAATTATTTAATTGACTACATTCATTCAAAAGCACATCTTACACGATGTTGTCTTGCCTTATAATAGTCTCCTTATCGTTTTTGATTGAGTGGGGCCCTTAGATTTGGATTGCCTGGGGATATAACTGTATTGACTCATTATGCTAGTTTCTCACTTAAAAATGAACAATTCTTTGTTCTTTATGGAAAAATGGTTACCTTTCAGAGCAACTTTTAAAGTAGGTCTACCCTCCATTTCCTCAAACCGTCTCGGGTTGACACAGGTGACATGATCTCATTCACCATAAAGCACAAGTGGGCGTGGCTGCATCCCTCTGCTCAAATCGAATAACGACATTATGATTCATGCGCTAATTAATCACCTGTTTTGTGGGCCGAGCAGATTCAGCTACGTGGGGAAGAGAGACAGACGTTTGTGTTGAATCAGCCCTTCCTCCATCTCTCTATCCCTCATTAATTCAATTCAATCAGAGCTCATTTTTGAATTGTCGGCCCTCTGTTTTGGTTTGTGTAGTTTGCAGCCGGAAACGAGCTGCCTCCCAGGACGAAATACTGTATCCCTTCATAATATTAGCTCAACATTTCATACTGAGGTTTTTATTTGGCGTATTTCCCAATACAGGCTTAATTTGAGATGGCATATTTATCTAAAATCATTATCGACTGTGTTCGAGCTGGTGCTGTCGGAAACTGGTTGACAGTGGAAAAGTTTAATAATTGCACAAGTCAGTATAGGGACCCTTTGAATCGTACCAGACTTGTGTTTATCTCCATTATGACAGCAATTTATACAAACAAGCTCTCTAATCTTAATGTCTGCAGTCGTTGGCCCCCCTTCAATCGGACAATTTTTCAGTTTCTTGGGAGATTAACTGAAATGCGTACCCCGAGGGCCTGTTTTGGTATTAATTATGACTTTTAAATGTCATTGCTAGTTAACTCTGTCTGACCTGAAGTGCCCGGTGTCTCGGAAGGAGGGAGGGTCTGGGCTGTTTTTCAATGACCCCAGGGGCTCAATGCCGCTCTACATGCAAGCCCTCTTGACGACATGCAATTTACCCCCATTACTTAAGGAAATCGGCATTCAAGACCCGCAATCAAACTCATCTTTTTGGTTTTGAGTGATTAGAAAGCTTGGGAAAGAGCGACATTTTCCCCTCAACCATTATTTCCAATGACCTTTAGAATTCCCTTTTTGGTGAGTAATTGCATTGTTTTAAATATTAATTTGTGAACGATGTCGTGTCTGTACAAATGACTCGCACTTCTCTGTAGATTCACTGTGTGAATTAACACTTTTAGACTAGTTGAAAAAAAGTTGAAGTAAAGATATCTTTCTTGACTTCAGCCTAAAAGGTGATTTGACTTTAAGGTTTTATCAAGCGAGTTCTCCCACAATTCTGTGTATTCAGCAGAGCGCTCGTCAAGAGACTTATCCTGGGAAATTCTCAGGAGCAGGAATAAAACTACAGCAGAATATTCCTCAAGGATTACAGAAAATGGAACAGAATAGAACTGAGAGTTTATATATCAAGGACTTTCAATGAGACTCAATTTTGCTTTTTAGCAGTAGGTGGATGTCTGGCCTTAGATAGCGATACAGGCACACAGGCAGGATGCTGGTGTTGATAGACAGGGAATGTGAGCCCTATCCATCGCTACCTCCAAGGTACAAATGTAATTACAATAGAATTGTTGACTACTCCGGTAACTCAAGCCTATTTTGGGCTTTTGCTTACACTAGTCGATTAGAGAATCTGGCACCTGAATTGCTTTTGATTAATTTGTTTCCTTCTTGTTTTAATATTTAGGAGGAAGATATCGCTTGTCTTCAGGTTGTAGTGAGAGTCCCATTTTAAGATCCTCAAGGGATGTTGATGTCATGCTAAAAGCCCAATCAGTTGTCAATGGGGGGGAGCTCTGATTAAGCTCTGATTGGGAGCCTATCACAATAATTTAAAACAAAGATGCCTATTTGACAATTGACGCATGTCATTCATTACAATTTTTGGTGCTTTGTAAGAGATGTCTCTTTCCATTTCTCAAATGGTGGGTGTAGTGCACTATATGGATGTGGGAATTATTTGAGTCGATGAACACGTGTAGGTAGCCAGGTTTACAGGAGCCTTTTGACGTGATTGTTTGACAATCAGATGAAAACATCAAAATGAATAGGTATTCTATATGTAATTCTATTATTATAATTTTTTTTAAATGTAGGAGGTCCCATACTGGGAAGAAATTAAATCTACAGTTGAAGTCGGAAGTTTACATACACTTAGGTTGGAGTCGTTAAAACTCGGTTTTCAACGACTCCACAAATCTCTTGTTAACAAACTATTGTTTTGGCAAGTCGGTTAGGACATCTACTTTGTGCATGACACAAGTCATTTTTCCAACAATTGTTTACAGACAGATTATTTCACTTAAAATTCACTGTATCACAATTCCAGTGGGTCAGAAGTTTACATACACTAAGTTGACTGTGCCTTGAAACAGCTTGGAAAATTCCAGGAAATGATGTCATGGCTTTAGAAGCTTCTGATTGACATCATTTGAGTCAACTGGAGGTGTACCTGTGGATATACAGTATTTCAAGGCCTACCTTCAAACTCAGTGCCTCTTTGCTTGACATCATGGGAAAATCAAAAGAAATCAGCCAAGACCTTAGGAAAAAAATTGTAGACCTCCACAAGTCTGGTTTATCCTTGGTAGCAATTTCCAAATGCCTGAAGGTACCACGTTCATCTGTACAAACAATAGTGCGCAAGTATATACACCTTGGGACCATGCAGCCGTCATACTGCTCAGGAAGGAGACCTGTTCTGTCTCCTAGAGATGAACATACTTTGGTGCGAAAAGTGCAAATCAATCCCAGAACAACAGCAAAGGACCTTGTGAAGATGCTGGAGGAAACAGGTACAAAAGTATCTATATCCACAGTAAAATGAGTCCGATATCGACATAACCTGAAAGGCCACTCAGCAAGGAAGAAGCCACTGCTCCAAAGCCGCCATTAAAAAGCCAGACTACGGTTTGCAACTGCACATTGGGACAAAGATTGTACGTTTTGGAGAAATGTCCTCTGGTCTGATGAAACAAAAATAGAACTGTTTGGCCATAATGACCATCGTTATGTTTGGAGGAAAAGTGGGGTAGCTTGCAAGCCAAAGAACACCTCCCAACCGAGAAGCACGGGGGTGGCAGTATCATGCTGTGGGGGTGTTTTGCTGCAGGAGGGACTGGTGCACTTCACAAAATAGATGTAAGGAAAGCTTGGTCGCAAATGGGTCTTCCAAATGGACAATGACCCCAAGCATACTTCCAAAGTTGTGGCAAAATGGCTTAAGGACAACAATGTCAAGGTATTGGAGTGGCCATCACAAAGCCCTGACCTCAATCCTATAGAAATTTTGTGGGCAGAACTGAAAAGCGTGTGCGAGCAAGGAGGCCTACAAACCTGACTCAGTTACACCAGCTCTGTCAGGAGGAATGGGCCAAAATTCACCCAACTTATTGTGGGAAGCTTGTGGAAGGCTACCCGAAACGTTTGACCCAAGTTAAACAATTTAAAGGCAATGCTACCAAATACTAATTGAGTGAATGAAAACTTTTGACCCACTGGGAATGTGATGAAATAAATAAAAGCTGAAATAAATCATTCCTTCTACTATTATTCTGACATTTCACATTCTTAAAATAAAGTGGTGATCCTAACTGACCTAAAACAGGGAATTTTTTGTAGGATTAAATGTCTGGAATTGTGAAAAACTGAGTTTAAATGCATTTGGTTAAGGTGTATGTAAACTTCCGACTTCAACTGTACTTTCACCCCTGTTCAACAGAGTGCAAAAATACATATCCCAACTTCTTATTCAGACCTATTTAAACCGAATAATTCAATCAAAAATAATCAGAGAAGACTTTCTAGTGTGTGCTGGTGCCTTTGTATCCTTTCATGTTGACTTAGCATAGCATAGTTTGCATAGCATAGATAGCATAGGTTATAGTTAGCTATGCTAGTTTCTACTCCCATCTTTGAGTATAACATGAGAACCCTAATACAGTAAAAAAAATTCAATGTTGGTCTAACATACCTTTGATGTAATATGTCTGTTGCCAATTTAATCTGGCTTTTGAAGCTGCATACAGTGCATTTGGAAGTATTCAGACCCCTTGACTTGTTTCAAATTTTATGTTACAACCTTATTCTAAAATTGAATAAATCGTTTTTTTTCCCTCATCAATATACACATAATACCCCATAATGACAAAGAAAAAACAGGTTTTTAGAATTTTTTACAAATGTATTAAAGATTTAAAACTGAAATATCACACTTACATAAGTATTCAGACCCTTTACTCAGTACTTTGCTGAAGCACCTTTGGCAGCGATTATAGCCTCGAGTCTTCTTGGGTATGACGCCACAAGCTTGGCACACCTGTATTTGGGGAGTTTCACCCATTCTTCTCTGCAGATCCTCTCAAGCTCTTTGAGGTTGGATTGGGAGTGTCGCAGCACAGCTATTTTCAGGTCTCTCCAGAGATGTTCGATCGGGTTCAAGTCCGAGCTCTGGCTGGGCCACTCAAGGACATTGAGACTTGTCCCAATGCCACTCCTGCGTTGTCTTGGCTGTGTGCTTAGGGTCATTGTCCTGTTGGAAGGTGAACTTTCGCCCCAGTCTGAGGTCCTGAGCGCTCTGGAGCAGGTTTTCATCAAGGATCCCTCTGTACTTTGCTCCATTCATCTTTCCCTCGATCCTGACTAGTCTCCCAGTCCCTGCCGCTGAAAAACATCCCCACAGCATGATGCTGCCACCACCATGCGATGTGACGCTTGGCATTCAGGCCAAAGAGTTTCATCTTGGTTTCATCAGACCAGAGAATCTTGTTTCTCATGAATAACTGTGATTTCAAACAACCTAGGACGGAACACTGTGTTGCTTAAAATGGCACAAAGATTAATTAGCTCCTCTTGCCTTATAGACTATTTGCCACACTTTGCCCACTGCCCAGTGAATTGAAATAGATCAATAATACTCGGAGAGCAAACTCATGTTTAGGCGGTCTATTCAGCAAAGCACAGTAACATAGAACTCTAATCTGCTTATAAATTGATGTGGCCTCGCGTTTGAGAATGATCTACACAATAGCAAGAGAGTAATATGAAACAGAATGTGGAATAAATAAGATAAAAATGAAATAATTGATTGATTTCAGGGATCAGTTTGGTATTTTGCAATTCGCAGTGCAACGTTTCTATGGTAACCATCATGCGATGGGCTGTGCATGTGCCTTTGGATAAAAACACTGTAAAAACACTGTGCCATCTGGATTTTGGGCCACATTTGCTGTATTTATTGTTTTACTATATGGATGGCATTATCCTCTCCATATAAATGGGAGTTATTGCATTGTGGCACTTGCTTCAAGCATTCTATACTAAACAAAAATGTAAATGCAACATGCAATAATTTCAAAGAATTTACTGAGTTACAGTTCATATGAGGAAATCAGTCAATTGAAATAAATTCTTTAGGCCCTAATCTATGGATTTCACATGATTGGGAATACAGATATGCATCTATTGGTCACCGATACCTTAAAAGAAATGGGCTTCACAATGGGCCTCAGGATCTCGTCACAGTATTTCTGTGCATTCAAATTGCCATCGATAAAATGTAATTGCTTATGTCTGCCCATACCATAACCCCACGCCACCATGGGCACTCTGTTCACAATGTTGGCATCAGCAAACTGCTCGCCCACACAATGCCATATGCGTGGTCTGCGGTTGTGAGGCCGGTTTGACGTACTGCTAAATTCTCTAAAACGACGTTGGTTATGGAAGAGAAATGAACATTCCCTTCTCTGGCAACAGCTCTGGTGGACATTCCTGCATGCCAATTGCATGCTCCCTCAACTTGAGACATCTGTGCCATTTGTGTTGTGTGACAAAACTGCACATTTTAGAGTGGCCTTTTATTGTCCCCAGCACAAGGTGCACCTGTGTAATGATCATGCTGTTTAATCAGCTTCTTGATATGCCACACCTGTCAGGTGGATGGATTATCTTGGCAAAGGAGAAATGCTCACTAACAGTGATGTAAACAAATTTGTGCACAACATTTTAGAGAAATAAGCTTTTTGTGCGTATGGAACATTTCTGTGATCTTTTATTTTAGCTCATGAAACATGAGACCAACACTTTACATGTTGCGTTTATATTTTTGTTCAGTGTAGATTGAATTAGGCGCATGATATTGAAATTGAACAAGCTTATTAAAAGTAATTGGTTTTTCAACGATTTTTCTTACAGTAGATTAATGCAACAACTTTCATGTATCTGGTTCAATATTGTTGTATACTACCTCTTCATAGATTTTCAACACATTCCATTGTATTTTTATCACTGCCAAATCAAATGTTTGTCCTTTCTCTTCCATGGTGCCCGCTTGTCAATCAGCCATCAATTATTTTGTTGTTCTTCTCTCCCTCGATTAAAAGTAGAAATGTAAGAAGATCACTTGTTTCAGAGAGAGAGAGAACCTTCCAGTAAGTGGGAGATAATTGATATCTTTCATTCCTTAAACTGGGGGAAATTATTCTAATGTCTGATTTCTGTTACGACAACTGGCTTCTAGCAACTAAGGCACCACCACTGATACAGACAGCATTCCAAATGGCACCCTATTCCCTACATAGTTCACTACTTTTGACGAGACCGCTATAGGCCCTTGACAATAGTAGTGCACTATGTTGGAAATAGAGTGCCGTTTTGGGGGGGGGGATGTTTGAAAGTGGTGCCATGAAAACCTTTAGGTTTAATGGCTCGGATTGTAGTGGAATTTACTGGAAGTTCTGTGGGGGAGAGAACTTCACAAGGGCATTCAGTCACACAGGCAAAACACACTCAGGTAAATGGCTCTCACACTTCCTGTCTGTCTATCCCCCTTCCAGCCCATGATAAATGCTTGCAGTGCAGTACACATTGTCCAGTGTTGGCGCTGCAACACAGACACTTCTGTAAAGGTTTGTTTATGAAAATCCATAACTGTCACAGTCCCCTGTGACCTCTCAGTCCAACGTTTACATTTCCCAATCATTTTTTAAATTCCCACTGTAAACACCAAACCCCTGGAGTTTCCTCTGTTCCTCTGGCAAGAGGCAAAGCAGAAACGTCTGGACAGACCGCAGGCTCTGGTCTCCTGGTCTCCTGCCATTTGGCTGCGTGTGGTAAACAATGACAATAGAGCGCTAGCAGTTAGCCCCTCTTTGACCCAATCGTCACCTTTCCCTGTTAAGTGGGCGTGGCCACCTCTCTCAGCTCTAATTGAATAACGACATCATGATTAATGTGTTAATTGATCTCCTGCTCTTAGTCTCTCTTACTCTCTCTCTCTCTCTCTGCCTTTAATTTCTCGTTATGAGTCTTACTGGTTGGATTGTCATCATGAACACAACTAACATGCTCCCCACCTAGTCCTTCTCTTTGACCTCTTGATCTTTGAGCTTTCACCATATCTCTCCCTCTCTCACACAACCTACAGCCATGTTATTGTGCCTCCCACCCCCAACAACGGCCCTGTCAGCCCCACTCCCTGCCTCCCAATGTCTGACCTTGGACCTTTGCTCTATCCTCACCTTCTCTCCATATTTCGCTCTGTTTCTCTTGCTCTAATGGTTAAGACATTAGGTTGGCAAGTGGGAGACCCAGGTTTGATTCCCACGTAGTAAATATACCTACTGTTACGCAGGGTTTGCTGACGTTATTTTCTCTCTCTATGTACCCACAGCCTTCAGTCGAGCTCCCATCCCCATGGCGGTCGTGAGGAGGGAGCTGTCATGTGAGAGCTACCCCATCGAGCTGCGCTGCCCGGGCACTGACGTCATCATGATTGAGAGTGCCAACTACGGACGCACCGACGACAAGATCTGTGACGCCGACCCGGCGCAGATGGAGAATACACGCTGCTACCTGCCCGATGCCTACAAGATCATGTCCCAGAGGTAAGAATCTAGACCTCTATATACAGTGAGCTCCAAAAGTATTGGGACAGTGACATCTTTTTTGTTGTTTTGGCTATATACTCCAGCACTTTGGATTTGAAATGATAGAATGAGGTTACATTTGAGGGTATTTCCATCCATATCGGGTAAACCGTTCAGAAATTACAGCTCTTTTGTACATGGTCTCCCCATTTTAAAAGTATTGGGACAAATTCAATTGTGCATTAAAGTAGTAAAAAGTTAAATATTTGGTCACCTATTCATAGCACGCAATGACTACATCAAGCTTGTGACTAAAATTTGTTAGATGCATTTGCTGTTTGTTTTGGATGTGTTTCAGATTATTTTGTGCCCAATAGAATAATGTATTGTCATTTTGGAGTCACTTTTATTGTAAAAAATTATAGAATATGTTTCTAAACACTTCTACGTTAATGTGGATGCTATCATAATTACGGATAATCCTGAATGAATTGTGAATAATGATGAGTGAGAAAGTTACAGACGCACAAATATCATACCCCCAAGACATGCTAACCTCTCCCTTTACAATAACAAGGGAGGTTGTCTCATTGACACCCGCCCCAAGTACTGCCGTTGCAATTTTGGATACCATTTATTGAGCCTTTTATCTGGGGTTGGTAGAGCAGAGTGGGGGGGATTTCATGAATTAACTTTGTCCATTCAGGGGAACATGTCCTCATTAAAATTAATAGACAATTCTCCAATGTTGATAATTTGTGTTTCATTTTATTTTCTGAATTGGGTTTAGTTGGAGATGGAATTGACCCTTCGCTAAGCCCCGCCCCAGAATGTTTGGCAACCAATTGCAGCGATCCAATGGATAGCAATTGCCGTCTAGTCCAACACCTCGGACAAGCTCACATTTAAATCGCATGAAAGCCAGTGAGGGCTATGGCAAAAACAGAGTGTTTTCTTCATAAAATAAATGTTTAAAAAGCTAAGTAATTGAACAGTGCAACAGGAGTACTTGCTAATGTGATTACTGAAATGCAGAGCCTGTTGATGGAGTATTTTTCGAATCCAAATATGGGAGCAAATGTTTGAAGAAATCCAAAACGAAACACTTTTTTGGATTGCTGTCCAGCGGTGAAACGATCCTTGTTTTGAGTGGAATAGGTCAAGAATTATGTAATGTTCTCCGATTTAATGCTATAAATCCCTGTCTTGGCTGTAAATTCATACCACAAATACATTTTACCTGTGATTGAAATCAAAGTTTATTTGAAATGATTTGAATACATTCTCTTATTTGTCGACATAAATATTATCTCGGTGAGCTCCCCTGCCAGGCCTAAGCGCTTTGTGCGGAGTTATGGCTACATTATGGGGATACCAGGAAATGGAGGCCGATTTGTCAGTGCAGACAAAGAGTATACAGCACTTTGACAGTGATTTAAGAGATTGTACACACAATTCGATGATTTACATTAAGCGAATGTACACAGATCACACAGGCTTTGAGCATACATGCAACCAATGTGCTCTATTTAAGAAAAGTAAGCACATTCATCATAATTTTTTGGATTGTGGTATGAGGATCATAATACACAGATCTTATAGCCCTGTGTTGAGTAACTAAGTACTAGGAATGAGAGATGGTAGACCAAGGTTGTCTGTAAAACCATTTTCCATAGATACACAGCCTGATTTCGTTCAAGCCCCTTTTAAAAGCTGCAGAAATGTACCGGGATTTGTAGCGCTTGTCATGCTCACGTCGTCGTGAATAGGTTACGGCACTCCACTGAGATAAGGTTTATCTAAATTGCTATTCAGTGTTGACACGTCCTCGATTTCCAAACCCAGTGTTCCATGTGCTGCTTTGAGAATACTAATGACGTTCTGCACATTACCTAACTGCCTCTCCCTCCACTTTGAGTGTATGGCACGACAAAGATGAGATATGCACTGGTGTGAGGAGTAGGGATAAAAAGGTTGGTCTAAACACCACTGTCAGATAATTGATCCACCCCATAGCATCTCCCTTGTTCTCCCTCCTGCACCGCCCACTCAGAACAGTAATCCCTGGCGGAATGAATCGAACTGGAGATGAGGAAGAAACAGAACAACAACAAAAAAGACAACCAGAAAAAAAGAACAGCGGCAGGGAAGTGCACCTCTCTTTAGCATCACAGAGCTAGCGGGGGGCGACTCACAAAAGCTAAACGGCAAGGGAAACCTGATTCAGAGCGAGCTCTTATTGTATTTGGGGCAAATTTGGCAAGGGGATAAAGGTTGTGGGTGGTAAGGGGGGCTCAGGGAGCAAGGGTAGAGTCCTGAGATATTTGTAACACTAGCAACACGGCTAACACATTAGCATGTGAAGAGGCCTGTGCGAGGGGTTAGCATGCAGGAAAGCACGATGGACGTGCGGCGCTCCCGGCTGCAACCAAGCTGCCACAGCTGTTGCTAGGAACCCAGAAACAAGAAACAAGAACTCTGAAAAAAGTAATTTCGAAGGTGAGGGATAATGCAGAGGTTGACATGAGATGAAAAGCAGCCCGAAAAGTGCTCGCTCTGTATTTGTTTATTGGATTCGTCTGATTTCGCTGAAAGGATAATGTGACAAAAATACATGCGGAAGAGGAATGGACCGCTCATCACACCGATGCAGACTTTGACATACTTCTAAGCAATTCACAGTCATTTTTCTTTGCTGCGCTTTTTTCCAGATCACAATTGACTGGTTTTGGTCAGATTATCTAAGTATTACATAACAAAATTCATTTGCATAGTGTTTAGACTAGGTATAGATGTTAATACAAATAGAAAATAGCAGCCAAACGCTCACTAATATTTTTTTTCCAGGGATTGTTTTCATATCTTTCTTTAGATCTATCCATGAAAAGGATATTGGTTTCCTTCATGTTGTTGGCTACTGGCTGCGTACACAATGTCCTCCAAACAGAATGGGCATTGGCACTGGCATGCAGACCAGCGACAGAGGCACACTTCCCTGGTATTTGATATCCTACCCTGCTGTGCCTGTTCCTCCACCTCCTCCCTCCCGCTTAATGGAATGTTCCTCCTTTGGGATTTCTTTCATTTTTTTCCAGCCCATGAGCCACCTGTCTTCCCTGCTGGCACTGGCTAAGTCATTTTGACTGGCATGGTCTGAGTATCATTCACATCCAGTTAATAGGATGAACCAGGTTGCAAGCTCAGACTCTAAGCCACAGGCTAGCATCCATCACCAGAAAAATACCCATCCATGTCACCAAGCCCGCTATCCGTCAATACACATTTAGCCAGCTCAACGTCCTTTCCTCCCTCCTCCCTTCGGAAGAATGGAATGAAACGCCCCCCACACACCCATGGCAAGAAGGGTTGCTTACTAAAAATCCCATCGGCATACAGTCTCTTCTAGCAAGGTGTTTGGTTCAATTACAGTCTTTTAAGCGAGGTGTAATAGCTTATGCCTGAGTGATAGTATGCCGCCGCGCCGGTGAGTGCTGTAATGCATCTCAAAATGAAAGTTGTCTCCCAACCATGCCCCCGACAGGATGAATGGCTCTGAGTCATTACTGATGCTCCCGCATGCGGTGGCCATTACGTGTCTGGAAAATCACAGCCACTCAAAGATGTGTCACCTGTGTGTGGGGCTGGGTTGCGACTGGAAGGTGGCTAATGATATTGTAATTCAACCAATGCAACCGGGACTAATTCGATGTAATTGGTGGCAATTACCACATTTTAGTCCACCTACTCTTCCCAATGAAAGTTCGCTGTCAACTAGGCCTGTATATCGAGTGTTTTTAGTTTTTTTATCTACATGGGGTTTATTGTTTTGGGGCCTCTTGGAATCTCTCCTCAATAAGCTCTGCAGTGAAGCTAGATTATTCATCAGAAGTGCTTCCACCCGCTCTCTACAACAGCATGGTGCTATCATATCAATCGGGCTCTATCTCGAAAATGTGCAGGCGATGCGCCATACTTCAAAAACAAACGCCGACGATATCGTACAACCGCCTCTGCCGTTTTCTCATCAGCGACCCAGCGCCTCTCCTCTTTTGTGTTCTCCCTTTCTTTCCCTGAGGCGTTGTGGCCTTCACGGCCAGTAATTACCGGCGATATCAAAGTCGTATATCACCCAGCATCTCTGCAGACCTCGCCGGGTACCTTAAGGGAACGCCTGATAGGCTGATAGCATTGTGTCACGCCCATGTATGATCCTCCTTGGAGGAGAGGAGGGTCATAAAGGAGACTCCTCACCTCTTCCCCCCATTTCTATCCCTTTTTCTCTGAACTTTTCATCTCCCCCATCGCTCTCCCTCTCACTCATAGTCTGAAAGGCTTTTTGGTCTTGATTGGATATCTACTGCTGATTCTGTCTCTACACAGGAAAGGTTCTCGCCTCATCAGCCAAGTGCTGTTTCGTGTCTGCCCCCTGATTGAGACAAACACTCTGAAAATGTGAAAGAAATACGTGTAGAAACCTGTAATAATAAGGAACATGTGTTTTTGTGCTAGATGCTTTTTTATGTTTTGATTTTACACTAGTTCCCAGTAATTCAGATGGATATTTACTAGCAGGTTGAGTGTCAAGGGTATTGTAAACGTACATTACACTGGCTGGATAGGCAGACTCTCTGTCAACACTGCCAAATATCCAACCAAGTGGATATTCTGTTGTTTTCGGCATTACCGTAATTAGTTTTGGCATTTCTGTTTCTCATGTCACATTTGCTGATGCACATTGTTGTGCATTTCTTCCTTGATCTTTGCATTTTGCATTGTTTCAGCAGATGCTTATGGAGCACATGGCATGTGACTGTATACAATTTACTATTAATACAAGTTAGAGGGGTATTTAGAGTCTTTATTTCTTTACATGAAATGCTGAAATGCTAGTAATATTTTGAGAGAATGTTCACAGCACTAAAGCACAAACCAAATGGGATGTCCTTACACAGAGGGGTAGATCGGCCCTAGTTGGCCCCGACAACGAGCTAGAGATCAGCCGGGCACAAACGACTCTGCAGACCTCTCTCTACCTTATACCCCATTGCTTATTAATCCGCCCGCATACTCCCGCTTCTGTTGCTTGCTCATATCTCTTTCATCTCTCTCATAGAAGTTTGCTAAACATTTATTTTGCTTGTCCTTTTTTTTTTTTTTTTTTTATGCCAATTCAAGTTTGGCCATACGATGACTTGGTGATATGGAATAGACGATCGAGCATAGTGTAACAGGAGTTCGCCGAGCTGAAGCGGGATACTGTCTCATCTAAGATCAATTGGCTGTCTCTGACGGAAAGTCACCTCCTTAAAAAGGCTTTGGGCGTTTTGCCAGCACCCTAACTCATACAGTGCTTTCAGAAAGTATTCATACCTTGTGACGTGTTCCATGTTTTGTTGCGTTACAGCCTGAATTCAAAATGGATTCAATAGATTTTTTTCTCACCCATCTACACACAATACCCCATAATGTCTAAGTGAAAACATGTTTTTGAAATATTGGCAATTGTATTGAAAATGAAATACAGAAATATCTCATTTACATAAGTATTCACACCCCTGAGTCAATACATGTTAGAATCACCTTTGGCAGTGATTACAGTTGTGATTATTTTTGGGTAAGTCTCTAAGAGCTTTGTACACCTGGATTGTACAATATTTGCACATTATTTTGTAAAGAATTATTCAAGCTCTGTCAAGTTGGTTGTTGATCATTGCTAGACAGACATTTTCAAGTCTTGCCATAGATTTTCAAGCATATCTAAATCAAAACTGTAACTAGGCCACCCAGGAGCATTGAATATCGTCTTGGAAATCAACTTCAGTGTATATTTGTCCTTGTTTTATGTTTTTATCCTGCTGAAAGGTGTATTTGTCTCCCAGTGTCTGTTGGAAAGCAGACTGAACCAGGTTTTCCTCTAGGATTTTGCCAGCGCTTAGCTCAATTCCGTTTCTTTTTATTCTAAAAACTCCTTAGTCTTTGCCGATGACAAGCATACACATAACATGATGCAGCCACCACCATGCTTGAAAATATGAAGAGTGGTACTCAGTGATGTGTTGTGTTGGATTTGCCCCAAACATAACTCTTTGTTTTCAGGACTTTAGTGCCTTATTGCAAATACGATGCATGTTTTGGAATATTTTTATTCTGTACAGGCTTCCTTCTTTTCACTCTGTCATGTTATGTTAGTATTGTGGAGTAACTGCAATGTTGTTGATCAAGCCTCAGTTTTCTCCTATCACAGCCATTCAACTCTGTAAAATCACCATTGGCCTCATGGTAAAATCCCTGAGCGGGTACCTCCTTCTCCGGAAACGGAGTTAAGAAGCCTGTATCTTTGTAGTGACTGGGTGTATTGATACACCATCCAAAGTGTAATTAATAACTTCACCATGCTCAAAGAGATATTCAAGGTCTGTTTTTTTTTTTACCCATCTACCAATAGGAGCCATTCTTAGCGAGGCATTGGAAAACCTCCCTAGTCTTTGTGGTTGAATCTGTTTGAATCTGACTCAAGACATTTCAGCTTTTCACTTTTTATAAATTGTTGTAGAAATGTATAAAAACATAATTCCACTTTGACATTATGGGGTATTGTGTGTAGGCCAGTGACACAACATCTCAATTTAATCCATTTTAAATTCAGGCTGTTACCCAATAATGTGGGAAAGAGTCAAGGGGTGTGAATACTTTCTGAAGGCACTGTAAGATTTTTAAAGAGGGGTATCCCAGTTCATGCATGACAATGCACTGTTTGGTTTGTAGTACATAATTGACATTTTAAATATATGACCCATAGACACAACAACAATATATAATTTTGGTTGAATTCTCACTCTCAGGCAATAAATAACTTGATTTAGGGTTTATAATTATTACACCTATATGTTCATAAAGAGGGGTAATATAAGATATGTATTTAGGCTTGGTGTTGAATTTCCCATATAAATCAAAACTTGAGAGTAAATTATTCGGCTAAGCATGAGGTAGGATAGAGATTATGAATACTGATGAGAGGAAGAACTACCCACCACCGAAATGAAAAGGGAGCTTACCATGCCAAGCAGATGAGCAAGGAGTGTGATCATTGGCCATGCGTGACCAGCAAAGCCCTCCCTCGGGTGTCTCCCTCCGTTGTTTAAAGTCGAGGCCTGTATTAGCATTTTAACTCCTCCAACAAAGCAATGTCATATGAATGTATGCATGAATTGAATCTCTGAATCACAACTATCATAAGTGTGGTTCTCACACACACCCAAGATATTGGATGCAGGTTTATTTTTTGAAATAAATCTCCAGCCTCAAATATGCTGAGTTTGTGTTTTGTCCATATATTTTCTATTGATGACATTGTGTGCAGTATGAGGTCTGTATAAGACCAACAGCATTATTCATATTATTTATAAGGCAGAGCAGTTTGTTTCTGCAATTTTCTGACCTATCTGTCTTAACTTATACATGTGGTGCAGGATGTGCAGTGTCGACTAGCTATTAACCAAGCTATTTCTCTCTAACTATGGTCGTGTTGAGCACCTGTCAATAATAGAATCCGTCAACTGCAGCATGAGACAATGGTGTGTTGTGAATACCGATACAGATGTGCCACAATTAAATAAAACCAAGGGAGGTTTGCCGACAAAACAACCAGAAATATCTAAAAGGTTAGTAATAGAGAAAAGAGCTCTGACAGAGAAAGTAATATCCCCCCCTTGGAATACACAGAACATGCAAGCAATACAATTCAATCCAAAGTCTGATGATTACTTTAGGAATATGAGCCCAATTCCAATCTGTTCATGTTTGCCTTCCATGTTCGTCTAACCCTCTATTCCATACTGTGCTTTTCACAGAAAATAAGAATAATTTGTTCCTTTTTTTGGATCTCCTGATACAATTGTTCAGCCCTGCCTGCCTCCTTTCTCTCCACCCAGCTTGATAAGAACCTTCTGCATTTCCATTTGGCCAATTAGATATAGTAAATTCAACCTGGCAGTCTAACCTTCCAGCCTACGGGCAAGCCTGGATTTTAGATCAGATCAGACCAGACTCAACAGTGATTAATACAAAAAAAAGGCCTAAACTGGCAGTGGAAAAGTTTTTTGGGCAGTTTCCCCATGCGGAGCGGATTGGTAACTCTCAAGGTATAGAGGGAGAAAATGAAATGGGATTGAATCCAGTAGCCAGGCGGTTTGAGAGCCCTTTGGGTGTTCTTATGCCCCTCAAGTTGAAGTAAAAAAGTGGATGAATTTGATAGGTTGTAACTTTGACCTGTTCTCCTCAGGAAACCTCGACATATCTCAGGACTAATGTGATACAATGCCATATGAATAGCATCGCGCGGTGCGGTCACTGGCTAAACGTGTCGTAATGAAAGTAAATGGTCGGGAGGAGGAGGTCTCAGCGTATTTGTCGGCTGTGGAGTGGGTTTCGCTTGGATGCGTTAGAACAGTAAAAAAATTGGTAATTCTGACAGGGGCAGATGGTTAAACGGAACACTTGAAGCACGCCGACCTCGTTCCCAGCTGATGTTTTCCTCCTTTGCTCAGTTGTCTTTCACTTCCGTCCTCCCTCTTGCTCCATTCCTCTTTTAATTGGCAGGTGGGAGTAGACACCCATTTGATGTCTCCTATAGCTCACCGCTTCCTCCAGTACGCCGACTCAAAGTGAAAGCGTCGAAGGTGGCAATTTCTCGATATGTCATCTTATGTAGGAGTGGGCGGCCGACTTTGCTTAACCTTTGTGTAACTTTGCGTCGATCCATCCTCGCCTCGAAGATAAAACATCTTCTTCATGCTTTTCTGATTTGTGTCTCATCTCTACATCATTACCAGTCCTACTAGGAATCTTCTACTTCCTTCCGTGCACCCTGCCCCTCAAAATAACTTTCCCCTGATGTAAATTCCTACACCATTCATGCGCTAAGGGCTATTTAATTTAAATTGATGTGCGAACGGTAGAATGGTAGAATTCACCTGAAAGACTGCGCCCCTATGAATCACGCTCCAGGTGTCAGCCCAGGATCCACGTACCATTACACCACAACCGGGTGATTCACACCAGCCTAAATTAGCTGGGTAATGAAAGCCTCTCCTTGTCTGTACCATATTGTCCCACTCCTAATACATCATCTATAGAGAACTAGGTAGACTTGGGGGAGGTAGGTCAGAGGGGCCGAGCTCCTTCATTTCCTTGGGAATGACCTCGCCCGTAACGGAGCACACTTAGCCATGCTTTTGTGTACTTTAGGCCTGAATATAAGACTGCCGTAGTCTGGGAAAGAAAATAAAGACATCGCCCGAGTGTCATGTTTCTGGAGTGTCCATTAGCTCCAAATAAACAAGATACATCATTTTCATCTGGGAGTCTAGGAGTCATTAGCTTGGTTTCTGATTATTTATTTTGTCTACCCCCCTCTCTCACTGCTAGTCCAAGTGGTGCAGTGATATTGAATCATTCATGAGAACAGGGTCTCATCTTGGAGTTTGTTTGTCGGGATTTGAGTCTGATTTCGCTCCGTTGTGCCACCGCCAGCCCCTCTAGTTGTCTAGTCGAGTCGATGGTGCTCTCTCTGGTTTTCTCCCAGTGTTTTTACAGCTGTGGATTTACTGCATTTGTCACGGAGCGCTGTAAGTGGGTATGTGTGTTTATATGTGTCAGCTGGCTTGGCCAGGTGTCACTGTGTACTCAGATGATGGGGAGAGAGTGTGGGCTCATCTTGTAGAGCCGAGCCCCAACGAGGTGCCCTGGTCCTCAGTCAAACGGTGACTCAAGCTGTTCGTTTGGGACGGCATCAAGTCAGAGCTCAAATCAAATGAAATGAAATCAAATTGTATTTGTCACATGCGCCGAATACAACAGGTGTAGACCTTCCAGTGAAATACTTACTTACAAGCACTTAACCAACAATGCAGTTTTAAGAAAATAAGAGTTATTAAATAAACTAAAGTAAAAAAAGTAACGCAATAAAATAACAATAATGAGGCTTTATACAGGGGGTAGCGGTACCGAGTCAATGTGCTGGGGTACAGGTTAGTCAAGGTAATTGAGGTAATATGTACACTACCGGTCAAATGTTTTAGAACACCTACTCATTCAAGGGTTTTTCTTCATTTTTACTATTTTGTACATTGTAGAATAATAGTGAAGACATCAAAACTATGAAATAACACATATGGAATCATGTAGTAACCAAAAAAGTGTTAAACAAATCAAAATATATTTTATATTTGAGATTCTTCAAATAGCCACCCTTTGCTTTGATGACAGCTTTGCACAATCTTGGCCTTCTCTCAACCAGCTTCATGAGGTAGTCACCTGGAATGCATTTCTTAAAAGTTAATTTGTGGAATTTCTTTCCTTCTTAATGCTTTTGAGCCAATCAGTTGTGTTGTGACAAGGTAGGGGGGGTATACAGAAGATAGCCCTATTTGGTGAAAGACCAAGTCCATAATATGGCAAGAACAACCAAATAAGCAAAAAAAAATGACAGTTCATCATTACTTTAAGACATGAAGGTCAGTCAATACGGAACATTTCAAGAACTTTGAATGTTTCGTCAAGTGCAGTCACAAAAACCATCAAGCGCTATGATGAAACTGGCTCTCACGAGGACCGCCACAGGAATGGAAGACCCAGAGTTAACTCTGCTGCAGAGGATAAGTTCAATAGAGTTACCAGCCTCAAAAATTGCAGCCCAAATAAATGCTTCATAGAGTTCAAGTAACAGACACATCTCAACGTCAACTGTTCAGAGTAGACTGTGTGAATCAGGCCTTCATGTTCGAATTGCTGCAAAGAAACCACTACTAAAGGACACCAATAATAAGAAGAGACTTGCTTGGGCCAAGAAACACGAGCAAGGGACATTAGACCGGTGGAAATTTGTCCTTTTGGTCTGGAGTCCAAATTGCCGATTTTTGGTTCCAACCGCTGTGTCTTGTCTATTTCCCACCGTAAAGCATGGAGGAGGGAGGTGTGATGGTGTGGGGGTGCTTTGCTGGTGACACTGTCTGTGCTTTATTTAGAATTCAAGGCACACTTAACCAGTATGGCTACCACAGCATTCTGCAGCGATACGCCATCCCATCTGGTTTGGGCTTAGTGGGACTATGTTCTTCAACAGGACAATGACCTAACACACCTCCAGGCTGTGTAAGGGCTATTTTACCAAGAAGGAGAGTGATGGAGTGCTGCATCAGATGACCTGGCCTCCACAATGCCCCGACCTCAACCAAATTGAGATGGTTTGGGATGAGTTGGACCGCAGAGTGAAGGAAAATCAGCCAACAAGTGCTCAGCATATGTGGGAACTCCTTCAAGACTGTTGGAAAAGTATTCCAGGTGAAGCTGGTTGAGAGAATGCCAAGAGTGTGCAATGCTGTCATCAAGGCAAAGGGTGGCTATTTGAAGAATCTCAAATATAAGATATATTTTTATGTGTTTAACACTTTTTTGGTTAGTACATGATTCCATATGTGGGTGGGGGGGGGGGGGGGGGGGGTGGGGGGGGGATCAATGCAAATAGTTCGGATAGCCATTTGATTAATTGTTCAGCAGTCTTATGGCTTGGGGGTAGAAACTGTTAAGGAGCCTTATGGACCTAGACTTGGTGTTCCGGTACCGCTTGCCATGCGGTAGCAGAGAGAACAGTCTATGACTTGGGTGGCTGGAGTCATTTACATTTTTGGGCCTTCCTCTGACACCGCCTAGTATAGAGGTCCTGGATGGCAGTTATGGGTGAACAGGGAGTACAGGAGGGGACTGAACACGCACCCCTGATGGGCCCCCGTGTTGAGGATCAGCGTGGCAGATGTGTTGTTGCCTACCCTTACCACCTGGAGGCGGCCCGTCAGGAAGTCCAGGATCCAGTTGCAGAGGGAGGTGTTTAGTCCCAGGGTCCTTAGCTTAGTGATAAGCTTTGTGGGCACTCAACTCCGACGTTATGAGAGACTTTGTCCGTCTCCCAATTTCCAATGTACTCTCCTACTCCATATTATGGATATTATCTATCTCGCTCTTGGTCTTTCTTTGCTTACTCTTTCTGTCACTCTCTTTCAGTTTCTCTGTCTCTCTCTCTCACTCACACACACAAACACACACACAACCACACACGCATGCGCACACGCACACACACTTGCTCCTCCCTCAGTGGGTCTAAGCTGGACGTGAATGGGTGGCCACGGGCCAACTCCTATGTCGCCGGCGGTGCCACCTGCTTCCACGGTCGAGGCGAGAGGAGGCGAGGGAGACGGCCCCTTCTCCCCGTTTTCCTCTCTCATGCGCGCAGCGTCCCCCTGGGGACCTGTTTCTACCAGGCTTCCCTCGCTCATCCCGAGTCACCTCACCCACTCAGTCCATATCTTTTTGGCAGCACCCATCCAGTCGTTATTCATAATTTGCTCATAATTGCCTCAGATTTCAACAGCAGGATTTTCCCACAACACTTTCCGAACAAGTTTGTATAGGGGTCCTCTGATGGCTTTTATAGTCTCTGGGCTTTGTGCCTTAATTTAATAGTCTCTTTTAGGATCTCTAACCATTATTATTACATGGGGTGACATTCTGTTGTTTTGGAAACTGCCACAACTTCTGTGCTGATGGCCGCAATTAGACTTCCC
Source organism: Coregonus lavaretus (assembly GCF_964263955.1). Classification (NCBI taxonomy): domain Eukaryota; kingdom Metazoa; phylum Chordata; class Actinopteri; order Salmoniformes; family Salmonidae; genus Coregonus; species Coregonus lavaretus. Next base: position 16,546,590 of record NC_140026.1, on the reverse strand, counting down.
ATTGGTCTCCGCTTCACAATCTATAGGGTTAATATGAATAATATGAAATTATATGAAAAGGGAATGCATGGGATGTCAACTATCAATCTTTAATCTGGAACATGTATGACACAATCCCTATGAACAATTCACTTAGATCGTGGTCAGACGTGGCGTTGAATATTCTATCAGTTTGTACCCCACAACCCTAAAATATATTCATAATGAAGACATACTGTAGTCAAGTATCATGTAGGATTGAAGTCCTGGGAGCTTTTGGCAACTAGCTTTACATTTAAATTGCATTGAAATTGTGACCTAGCCACAGCAAACCTTGTGTGGGTGTGTTTGTGTGTGTGGCTGTGTGCATGTGACGTGTACCTTTCATGTGTCCCTCCAATCAGCTTATTTGGATAATTATGATGATTCCGTAACACACTCAATGTGTGCATTTATGGTAATGGTGATTTCCTAATATAAAAAATAAATATCTTTGACCTTTTCACTTCCAGTCCATGATATAATGAATGCATAATGGATACTTGAATGATGTCACTTCATTTCATCATATCTGCATGTTTTGCAATAGGTTCACCTGTACAGAAGGAGCTGAATATTATTAGTAAAAAGCCAAGATGCAGACTGACGGATTATGTTCAGTCACAGAGTCAATACAAACCTCGAACTATGATATCATGTCATTGTTATTAGTTTTGCAAGACCGACATATGTGTTATTCAAAAAGCCTCATCTCTCACCAATAGCTGCTTTTCCTCATTATCCTGTCCTCATCTGAGGACAAATTCATTTTCCCTCAAGGTTTACATTGAGCGCCCTCTCATGCTGCCCATACTTGCTTGTGAAAGCTAATTATACCAGGTTATTTTTTAACTGGGAGCATGTCAATATGGCACAGTGGGGAAGCTCTCAGTAGCTCTGTCCTCAGTGCCGCATTGTTATTCATGAGCCTTAATTCTGTCAATGGCCCCCGCAGCAGACACTGGCACCGGCCAATGAGAAATGAGAGCCTTGCTGGGGATTTGCTTGTTGCTGCCTAAGCGCCTCTCGGAATGGTAAAAAAAATCGCATGTTTTTCTCGCAGTTGTGTATTGTTTGGATACTGCCTTTTACCGTCGCAATACGACCAGCTGAAAGAAGGGGGGTAAATAAAGAGAGGGAGGTATAGAGAGATGATGGAGGGAGCAAGGGAGAGAGAAAAGAAGGTAAAGAACGAGGGGGGAAAGAGAAGAGAGAAATGATGAAGAGAAACGTTCTATGAAGAAAAAAGAAAGGGAAAATAGTTATTGTGAAGAAGGATGGAAAGAGAGAGGAGGTTGTGTGTCCTGCCGGTGCACCCTATTCCTGGAGATGCTGTCGCCACTCAATCAGATTTTCGGCCGCGCCACCTTGGGAAGTCGGCGGAATTGACACTGTCCACAGTTTCCTAATATTGTTGTTTACTAGACTGTTGACTTTCAGCAGGGACAACATCTGGTGGGTTATGATTAGTTACGAGGCCAGAATATTAAATAAAATGCGAAGGAGCCACAGTGACATCATATAGCAGTTTTGTGTGCACACCTCCAGTGGCTGTTTTAGTACCTGTTTTTGGTATTTTGATTAAAAACTGTTGTTACCCATTTGATATTGGCTCTTCTATGTGCTATCTTATAAAATTGCATATATTAGTCATTTTAATTTTTGTTAATACGAGCTGTTGGTGGTATGGGCTTTTTTGTTAAGGTTTGTTTTATTGTTATTGTGAAGGGTCTACTGAATGGGCTGCTCTTGTGAAGTCAACAGATTTCTGGACAACTGCCATGATATTATAACAAATAACATTCTAGTCCGTTTCCATGGTGGCGTCCATAGATAGAAATATTATAGTCTGTTTCAATTACTATTCATTAATCAAAGGCTTTCCTTTTGGCAGCATGGGCCCCTTTAGCATTGATGATAACTGGTGGTTCTACAGAGATTGAACCCGAAGTGAGTACTGCTTGGCTCATCCACACGTCCAGCAGTTCGCTCTGGCACCTCTGCTACTCCAATCGGTTTTGGCTTAGATGCTCCAAAGGCTTCTAAACTTGCCGCACACCCCTGCTTGTCGTCCACACTGCATGGCGCCAGAGTTCAGCGAGGGGCAGATGCTCCGCAGCACTCTGACAGTACGACTGTCAGCCGCGCTCTTCGCAACAGGGTGTAGGGGGAAGTTGCCTCTAGACGCTGATCTTGGGTCAGTTTGGCATTTTCCTCACTGTTGGTAAAGTTTAGGATTTCTAGGGGAAAGCTGATTCTAGAGCAGGTGCTCCAGAACCCAATCCGCTCTGACTAGAGCTCTGTTGTGTGTGTTGCCTGAGAGGTGTTACAATAGCAGTGTTAGCTCTGTTCCATTTCCCTGACAGATATCATTTAAAATGATGAAATGGACCAAAAATAATTAGTACTTATTATGACTCGTGCAGCAAATGCATCTACACTGCAATTACACTGTAATTATGTGTCTTGCTCTGTAGTTACTGTAGGCACATCTGACAATGATCTGCATGCACATCCATACTAGCGCTGAGACAAACACACATCCTGCAGTAGTTTTTGGGGGTGAATTAGTCTCCCCCCTCTTGCCTCTGTGCTGTATCTCAGGAGACCTGTTGGAATGGGAAAAGTTAAAAGACAGTCAAATGTCTCAGCTGTGCTTGACAAATTCGACAGGACACTGCCGCCACATGGGGTCTGATTCAAAGGACACTCTGTCACCTCTCCCTGCAGACACACACACACAAACAAAACGATCTGCCTTCCCCACTCACCTCAGCTCAATGCCAGTTTGTCAAGGAAATGTCTAAGAAACCTGGGCCACACCGTATTGGTCCAGTTTTTCTCTAAGGTTTGATATTTTGAAAGTAAGAGAAGACTTTCTTTAAGGAATATAGGCTAGAGGTGTCACTTGATGTCACTTAGTCACATATAGATACATTATACTGTACATTATCTAAAGGCTCTTAATCAGTGATCTATAACTCCTCTCCATCTGGCTGTCCAGGGTTTTGCTTCAACCCATCATGAACATACCGGATTCAAATAATCAAGGTTCAGACTGAAGACCATAGTTGGGAACTAGTGTTTTGTTGCTGGGGATGAACAAAAGCCTGCACACCCAGTATCTCTCCGGGACAGGATGTTGGAGACCCCTGCTCTCTCTCTTATTGTTGGATGAGTAAACACCATGGTAAATATGCAATATAGGATATAACATTTCTCAAAAGGTGAAGAAACTGAATTGTTTGTTTACCAAAGACATCAGGCGAGAAGCTCTTTGCGTCCATCTTCTTCTATTTCAGACGCTCAGCATCCCCTATGTCAGAGGAGTAAGTATGTGTCATCCTAGCGAATTAAGACCTTAATGCTCAGTAAATTACTTTCCCCTCACACCAAAGTTGCGCAGTGCCGAGCCAAGGGACCTTGGGTGTATTGACGTGGATGGAGGAGACAGGAGAGCTCAATCCGACCCAGAGCTTTTAATCCCACCCATAAATCCAGCCAGACAGTTCCTTAAGTCCCGCAATGATTTCTAGCATGCCAATGCATGAAGCAGTCGAAGGGGCCCTCGTCTTGCAATATTGATGGCTGACCTCTCTATTGAATTAGATGCTTCCTTATATCGCCATCTCAGTCTTTAATTATTGAGACGTGAATAGGGAAGGTCATGCGGGGGGCCGTCCATAGATCTGTCAATGCGGAATATTTGATTGTCTCAGGCCGGCCTTCAACACAACATTTTGTAATATCAAGAGTGTTGCACTCGAACATAGATTTGTTTGTTGTCTTTTGGAGGGGCTAGATGTGTGCATGTCTACATGCACAGTCACGGCTCACCTACTCATTTGTGTTTCTCGAGGGTTGCGAGTTGTCACGGAGATATTGTTTGTTGAGAAACACTGCGGCGGCGCGGTAGCTGAGCAGACAGGGAGGGTTGTTAGTCGTTATGGCGCTTTCATCCCTCCTTCTCCCTTTGTTGGAGTGGGTAATTAGCTGTTTAAGACCCCTAGGAGCCAGGCTTTGGGTGACTTTAGCTGAGGAATGCCGTGTGTTGTGGTCTGGGCGGTGTTGAGAAGAAGAGAAAGTGCTGGAAGCACACACTACCTGGAGTTGGACATTAGGGGTTACCATGGCAACGGGCAAAAAAAAATCCCGAGCTTTAAGGCCTGTGTGAGAGTGCTTTCGTGTGCTTTGGTAAGCATTTCAGCCATGCAGATGAGCCTCTGTCAGGATTCCTTCAAAGATTTCCAAGACGTGATAGGCCACTGAACAGCGGCCGTGTTGGAAACTGGGATTATAATATTTTTGTTGTTGCTATGCAGTGCATGTGGCCGCTATAAGCTTTTTAAGCACCCCTTCTGACTCCTCACGGGTGCAGTCATCACTCTTTGTGCGAAACAAACAGGACTTGATGCTTTGAAAAGCTGATCCAGCCAAGCCAATGGCATTTTTCTTCTCCCTCTTTCTTCTCCTCGTGTCTTCCCATCTTCTAAAGCTACCCACACAGCAGTGGTACCGTTAGGTATCTGGCCCAGGGATGAAAGTCTGGTGGGGAGCTCTCGATGAAGGTTAAGGATATCAGCAGGCCTGGTTCCAGAGGCTAACGTCGGTCAGTGGATCAGCGCCCCCTAGAGACCATCAGCGCCCCCTTGACGACACTTGGGCGGGATATTTAGACGTGTGCCCCGAGGAGTTGTCCACATTTGCTTTGGTTTTGAATGACTGTTTCTCAAACGTATTTGGAGAGTGAAGGAAAGAGTAGAAGAAGGAAATGCATTGAGCTCTGTGGCACCAGTAATTTTAATTAGTATAATCTATTGCACTTACCATGTACATTATATCATCTTATTAAGTAAGCCGATGTCTGACTGTGTGACAGCATGATTTACATAGGACTCTTTGTCCCTAGTTTAGTTTAATGATGTCCATGGATGGAGCAATATCCACTCGTGGATGGAAATATGGAAATTAGGGTATTCATTTGAATTTAAAAGGTAAAGATGATTTGAGTAAACAATAGTGTCTCGGTTCAGCGTGAGGATGAATATAGGATGGTAATATCTGGGGAACTGGGATACCACTCATGCATTATGGGATTTGGAGTTTGTCTATAGGGCTGTGTTCAACTCCAGATTATCTGAATGGGTCTGATTGAGAATTGCTGTGAGAAATACTCTTAAAAACAATATTAGCAATAAGATTCTTGCCTTTTTCCTCTCCCTTTTCTGCTTTTCAGAGAAAGACAGTAAAAGTAATACAGCATATTTATGAAGGGTTAGAAAGTCCCCAATAAGTTTCTTAATTTCATACTTCCATTGCAGTTACTCATAAACTAATGGTCATGTTCAAAGAGGGATGCCGCATCTTCAAATCTGAGCAATAAAATAATAATGTCTAGAGTATGCATGGCTACATCAAAGAGTAAAAAAAAAAGAAAGAAAAAGAAAGATGGTTCATGTTTTGGAAGATCTAAAAGAATAATAAGAACTGTGAGAATAAGGACTCCAAACACAGTTAGTAATAGTAATGTTATCGAGAGATGGTAGCTATTATGACAATGTAAGTGCATGCTCTTTCCTAAAAACACTACTTGTTAGTAATAATACATCGCCTTCAGAAAGTATTCACACCCCCTTGACTTTTACCACATGTTGTGTTACAGCCTGAATTTAAAATGGATTAAATTGAGATTTTGTGTCACTGGTTTACACACAATACCCATAATGCATTTTTACAAATGAATTAAAAATGAAAAGCTGAAATGTCTTGAGTCAATAAGTATTCAACCCCTTTGTCATGGCAAGCCTAAATAAGTTCAGGAGTAAAAATGTGCTTAACAAGTCACATAAGTTGCATGGACTCGCAATAATAGTGTTTAACATGATTTTTTATGACTTCCTCAGCTCTGTAGGCCTCCTGTAGCTCAGTTGGTAGAGCATGGCGCTTGCAACACCAGGGTTGTGGGTTCGATTCCCACGGGGGGCCAGTATGAAAAATGTATGCACTCACTGTAAGTCGCTCTGGATAAGAGCGTCTGCTAAATGAGTAAAATTTTAAAAAATGTACCTCACACACACAATAATCTGTAAGGTCTCTCAGTCGAGCAGTGAATTAAACACAGACTCAACCACAAAGACCAGGGAGGTTTTCCAATGCCTCGCAGAGAAGGGAACCTATTGGTAGATGGTTAAAAACAAAAGCAGTCATGAATATCCCTTTGACCATAGTGAAGTTATTAATTACACTCAGTTGCCAGAGAGGAAGGAAACCTCTCAGGGATTTCATCATGAGGCCAATGGTGACTTTAAAACAGTTGCAGAGTTTAATGGCTGTGCTAGGAGAAAACTGAGGATGGATCAACATTGTAGTTACTCCACAATACTAACCTAAATGACAGAGTGAAAAGAAGGAAGCATATACAGAATAAAAATATTCCAAAACATCCATCCTGTTTGCAATAAGGCACTAAAGTAAAATTGCAAATATACACTGATTGTACAAAACATTAATGACACCTGCTCTTTCCATGACATAGACTGTCCAGGTGAATCCAGGTGAAAGTTATGACCTTATTGATGTCACTTGTTAAATCCACTTAAATCAGTGTAGATGAAGGGGAGGAGGTTAAATAAGGATTTTAAGCCTTGAGACAATTGAGACATGGATTGTGAATGGGGTGAATGGGCAAGACACAATATTTAAGTGCCTTTGAACGGGGTAGGTGCCAGGCACACCAGTTTGTGTCAAGAACTGCAACGCTGCTTGGTTTTTCATGCTCAACTGTTTCCCGTGTGTATCGAGAATGGTCCACCACCCAAAGGACATCCAGCCAACTTGGCACAACTGTGGGAAGCATTGGAGCGCTTTCGACACCGTGTAGAGTCCATGCCCCGACGAATTGAGGCTGTTCTGAGGGCAAAAGGGAGGGAGGGGGGAGGGGGGAACAACTCAATATTAGGAAGGTGTCCTTAATGTTTTGTACACTCAGTGTACACTGGAGTTGCTTACCAAGACGACATTGAATGTTCTTGAGTGGCCTGGTTACAGTTTTGACTTAAACTGGCTTGAAAATCTATTCGCAAGACTTGAAAATGGCTGTCTAGCAGTGATCAACTTGACAGAGCTTGAATAATTTTTAAAGAATAATGTGCAAATATTATACAATCCAGGTGTGCAAAGCTCTTAGAGACTTATCCAGAAAGACTCACAGCTGTAATCTCTGCCTACGGTGATTCAGTATTGACTCAGTGTGAATACTTATGTAAATGAGAGACAGTGTATTTCTGTATTTCATTCTCAATAAAAGTGCAAAAATGTCAAAACTGTTTTCACTTCATCATTATGGGGTATTTATCATTGTGACGTGAGGTTCTGTAGTAGCAAGGATGGTAGGGGTGAGTAATCTAATGCACACACTGAACATGGCTTTGACCAAATATTCTCTGTCAAGATCCCCCCCCCACCCCCGCTGCTGTAAGAAAAACATTTTAAAAAATGGCAAAAGGAATATATTGGAGTCTGTCTTTGTGTGCGAACCTACCGCCTCTTTAGGTGAAATGAGACCTCCCACACATTTCAATTTCTTCCTCCCTACATTCCCAGACCTCAACTGTGTTTCTCATCTTAGATTCACATACTCTTAATATCAAATTAACCCTCTTTGTCTAGACTATGATGTTTTATACTCATGTCTCATCTCTTACAAAACATGTCTGTCCTCGTGTTGCTATATTGCCTCATGCTACCATCATACCCTCCTTCCACCTTCCTCCACTACCATGAGTCATACTGTGTGTAGTGACCCTGTTGAGTTTGAGCAGAGTGTATTCCCTGGGGGTCTGGCCCTAACCTTTGGCTCTCTTCTCCTCACCCCATATCTTGTGTTGCACCAACCATGGCATCTGAGGGTCTGGGCCACTCAAGGTTAGCTGGGTTACTCATGTGGTGCACTGTGTAAGCTTACTCTCATCGTTTTACATTTACATTGGAGTCATTTAGCAGATGCTCTTATCCAGAGCGACGTACAGGAGCAATTAGGGTTAAGTGCCTTGCTCAAGGGAACATCGGTAGATTTTTCACCAAGTCTGCTCAGGGATTCGAACCAGCGACCTTTCGGTTACTGGCCCAACTCTCTTAGCCGCTGGCTACCTGCCGCCTGGTCATCTGTAGCCTTAGTCATTTCAGCATGAGTAAAGGGGCAAGGAGCAAGAGTCAAGGCAGCTAGCCAGTAGCATAGGCCCTGTTGTTGTGGTTCAGGTTAGTACTATGTGTGCCAATTTGGCACTGCCAAAAATGTTCATCAACACTATTGCCAGTTTGAGAACTCAAAGCTGGTCAACCTTGGTTAGTGAGGGACAAAGTGAGGGAGATATTATTATGTTAAGCACTTCAGAGACTTTGATTTAGCTATTCTGATATGAAATATTTATACGAATTCAAGAGAATAGTCATGTTTATGCCAAGACACTTATTTTCTGAGCAGAGTCAATAAGTGTAGAAAATCGAAAAATCATGGAGGGGGAATGTTTGGAGCGTTTGGCTATATTTGTCTCATCAATCATCGTGATCTGTAAATGACCGAGAGTCCCTTACACGCCGCAATGTGGTTTCAGTCATCCGCCCTGAGAAAGCGCCAATTCTTTTACACACACACACCAGTATTAGGAAATGCATATGTTTATCACGGACTCTGAGCATTGAGCTTACAGTGTCTTGGATTTCTGCCACAGTGCTAGAGGGATAAAGCTGCTGTACTCGAATCCTATGGTGTGTAACAGTATGATATACAAGTCAAAATACAATAACCCACAAGCAGGGCCCTATGCGAGATTTGGTTGGGGGGCTCCCCACCTCGCAACAAAACATTTGAGTGGCACCCGTCTTGATGGTGGAGGGAATCTTTTTTGTTATAAAGTACGTATTCTGCAATTCTACTCATTTTGCTATGGGGCAAATATAAACACATTTTGTTTTAAAGCTAATTTCAAATCAAATCAAATTAGATTTTCCACATGCGCCGAATACAACAGGTGTAGACCTTACAGTGAAATGCTTACTTACAAGCCATTAACCAACAATGCAGGTTTTAGAAAATAAATAAAAGTGTTAAGTAAAAAATAGGTAAGTAAAAAATTTAAATAGCAAATAATTAAAATAAAATAACAGTAGGGAGACAATATACAGGGGGTACCAGTACAGAGTCAATGTGCGGGGGCACCGGTTACTCGAGATAATTGAGGTAATATGTACATGTGGGTAGTGTTAAAGTGACTATGCATAGATAATAAACAGAGTAGCAGCAGCGTAAAAGTGGGGGTGGGACAATGCAAATAGTCTGGGTAGCCATGATTAGCTGTTCAGGAGTCTTATGGCTTTGGGGTAGAAGCTGTTAAGAAGCCTTTTGGACCTAGACTTGGCGCTCCGGTACCACTTTCAGTGCGGTAGCGGAGATAACAGTCTATGATCAGGGTGGCTGGAGTCTTTGACCATTTTTAGGGCCTTCCTCTGTCACTGCCTGGTATAGAGGTCCTGGATGGCAGGAAGCTTGGCCCCAGTGATGTACTGGGCCGTACGCACTACCCTCTGTAGTGCCTTGTGGTCGGAGGCCGAACAGTTGCCATACCAGGCAGTGATGCAACCAGTCAGGATGCTCCTTAGGGGGGATAGGCTTTGTGGTGTCCTCTTCACGACTGTCTTGGTGTGTTTGGACCATGATAGTTTGTTAGTGATGTGGACACCAAGGAACTTGAAACTCTCAACCTGTTTCATTACAGCCCCGTCGTTGAGAATGGGGGCGTGCTCAGTCCTCTTTTTTCCCCCCTGTATTCCACAATCATCTCCTTTGTCTAAGATCACGTTGAGGGAGAGGTTGTTATCCTGGCACCACACGGCCAGGTCTCTGACCTCCTCCCTATAGGCTGTCTCATCGTTGTCGGTGATCAGGCATTTCTACCCATTCTCCATAGAGTTGAACAATTCTACCCATTCTACTATAGAGTTGATCAATTCTACCCATTCTACCATAGGGTTGAACAATTCTACCCATTCTTCCATAGGGTTGAACAATTCTACCCATTCTACCATAGGGTTGTGTATTACTATTCTTACTCTCAATAGTAAGTTGAGACCCTGACTGAGTTCCTACAAATATATGTTTTTGACGGGGGCCCTAAGCGACCCCTTACGCCCACAAGCTCTGCAGCAGTCTGGGTTCTTGTCCTTAAATGGTGAGGGAGGAGAGAGAGAGTCCATTTTGTGGTTTGGTGTCTACTTCTTTGTGGACACTGTTCCTACAGGATGAATGGGGACTTATTTCAGATATACAAAATTGCAGAATGGGAATTGTGAGCAGCCAAAACCCACTATAAAAAAAGCCACTAAACTGTCTGAGTAGGATTATGTTTGTCGGGGGAAAAAGTCCCAAGCCGCTCATATTTGGAATCAAACCATAATGATCCAGATTCAATCAATCTAGAACTTTTCAATGCCTCCACAATTCCCCCACAACTCATATCCCCATGGGTAATACAACTCCATTCATTCAGGGCCCGGAGAATAGCTTATAAATACATTACAAGTTAGTCGTGGGATTGAGCAGTCACTTTTGTGCGTCTGCTTAGTTCCACGTAACTAATCCTGTGGAACTATAGAAAGGGGATCAGGTTTGTCGCCCAAAGTGCTTCATCAAAAGACATCCACACAGCTCGTCTTCTCTCCTCTCCAACTAGTTTGATGTTTCACTAATGCTAACCTAACATCCACTTCTGTAAACATTTCAGTTGACGTAAGCCACAGTAAGGGGCTTATTGTATCTCCTTTACGTTATGATTGTCTTGATGGCTTGTCGTGATGCTCCATGGAGCTTAGAATACACCGCAGGGCTTGAGCGGTTTAAAATGGGGGTCCCCTTCAGCGCTGTGCATTAAATCCTCCTCCCACACTCCTTCCCTTGTATGTACTGTTTACATTCGTTTCCCATCTATCTGCTTCTCTATGTTAATCTCCATTCAGCCTGGGTTGTGGCGTCGGAGGACAGAAAATGACAAATGGATAAAAAATATAGAACCGCTGTCTGCCAACTGTGGGATGAATAAGTCTCTGGATTTGTGTGATACATGAATTCAGTGATGCCATAATAGATGCTTTATCAAGTTTGCTGTTTGTGTGTGTCTGTGTTGGTGTGTGAACCATACACTTGTGAGTTAGCCAGAACATGGACGCTAGCTCGCTCTATGCGTTCACGCATGCATGTCTGTGTAGATTGGTGTATTGTGCCCTGAGAAATCTGTTTATTAACCTTGCCGGTGCTTTCCATGTACAGTTGAAGTCGGAAGTTTACATACACTTAGGTTGGAGTCATTAAAACTAGCTTGGAAAATTCCAGAAAATGATGTCATGGCTTTAGAAGCTTCTGATAGGCTAATTGTCATCATTTGAGTCAATTGGAGGTGTACCTGTGGATGTATTTCAAGGCCTACCTTCAAACTCAGTGCCTCTTTGCTTGACATCATGGGAAAATCAAAAGAAATCAGCCAAGACCTCAGAAAAAATGTTTTTGACCTCCACAAGTCTGGTTCATCCTTGGGAGCAATTTCCAAATGCCTGAAGGTGTACAAACAATAGACGCAAGTATAAACACCATGGGACCATGCAGTTGTCATACCGCTCAGGAAAGAGACACGTTCTGTCTCCTAGAGATGAACTTACTTTGGTGCGAAAAGTGAAAATCAATCCCAGAACAACAGCAAAGGACCTTGTGAAGATGCTGGAGTAAAACGAGTCCTATATCGACATAACCTGAAAGGCCGCTCAGCACGGAAGAAGCCACTGCTCCATAACCGCCATAAAAAAGCCAGACTATGGTTTGCAACTGCACATGGGGACAAAGATCATACTTTTTGGAGAAATGTCCTCTGGTCTGATGAAACAAAAATAGAACTGTTTGGCCATAATGACCATCGTTATGTTTGGAGGAAAAAGTTGGTAGCTTGCAAGCCAAAGAACACCATCCCAACCGTGAAGCACGGGGGTGGCAGCATCATGCTGTGGGGGTGCTTTGCTGCAGGAGGGACTGGTGCACTTCACAAAATAGATGGCATCACGAGGAAGGAAAATTATGGGGATATATTGAAGCAACATCTCAAGACATCAGTCAGGAAGTTAAAGCTTGGTCGCAAATGGGTCTTCCAAATGGACAATGACCCCAAGCATACTTCCAAAGTTGTGGCAAAATGGCTTAAGGACAACAAAGTCAAGGTATTGGAGTGGCCATCACAAAGCCCTGACCTCAATCCTATAGAACATTTGTGGGCAGAACTGAAAAAGTGTGTGCGAGCAAGGAGGCCTACAAACCTGACTCAGTTACACCAGCTCTGTCAGGACGAATGGGCCAAAATTCACCCAACTTATTGTGGGAAGCTTGTGGAAGGCTACCCGAAACGTTTGACCCAAGTTAAACAATTTAAAGGCAATGCTACCAAATACTAATTGAGTGTATGCAAACTTCTTCCCCACTGGGAATGTGATGAAAGAAATAAAAGCTGAAATAAATCATTCTCTCTACTATTATTCTGACATTTCACATTCTTAAAATAAAGTGGTGATCCCAACTGACCTAAGACAGTGAATTTTTACTAGGATTAAATGGCAGGAATTGTGAAAAACTGAGTTGAAATGTATTTGGCTAAGGAAGTATGTAAACTTCCGACTTCAACTGTATGTGTGGGCACATCTTCATAATATGTGCTTTTGCTATGGTCCCTTTGATCCAAGCCCCTGTCAAGGCTAATGCAGTTTTAATAAGAATGTAAAGATTAGACTTTAGTCCACAGAACGATAGCATGCCTTTGTATGGCAGACTCAATATGTCTTGCACTCCGAAATGGAAGGGGGCCATAAAAGGCACAGCCAATGAACACATAAACACAGTACACATGGCTCTCTACAACAACCTTGACTCTCGTTTTAAAAACGTTCTGCCACTGGACAAGGACATGTCGCTGTAGTGTGGGGATAAGAGAGAGAGAGAGAGATAAGACATGCAGTTTTGAAGGAATTTTATGACAGTCTGGGAGACGGGCTGAATGAAAAAAAGATGGATGCTGTGGCGCGCAGCTGGGACAGACAATGAATGAAGTGTACTGTGGGCAGGAGGACCATCACTAAAGGGTAATGGGTCCCTACAGAGGGCCCAGGATGTTGACCCATTCCTCACTCTCTCGCTCTCCTCTTTCTCTCGCTCTCTCTATCTCGCTCTCTCTCTCCTTCTTTCTCTCTCGCTCTTCTTTCTAACTCCCTCTCTTTCTCTCTCGCTCTTCTTTCTAACTCCCTCTCTTTCTCTCACTGACCACACTCATTTCAGACCAGGTCGGATGAGACTGCTAGCTCCTGTCTCCTCTGTCTCCACTTTCAGTCTCTAAAGAGTACAGCACATCCTGTTTTCTTGTTGCCACTGGTGGCAGACTAATAACAGATACTTTGTCAGCCTGAGTGTAGCACTGTGATGCTCGTCCCCCAGCTAGCACACTCAAACAGACATGCAAGGGGACACGCCAGGGACTCGTTTTCTCAGAATCAGTTAAAGTTAAATGGAAGTGTTTGTTTATTTTTTTACAATGTTATTCCTCAATGTAACTGAACTGTGGAACATCTCAGTCCCTGTTGGACTTCTTTGGAGCCATTGCACCATATTCTGGCTGTTTTGGGAAATGTTTCTATGATATTCTTGTACTAATTGTTTATGTAGCAAATCAGTGCAGCAAATGCTATGGGTCACTATTATCTGAAATCCATAAATATTGTTCTGTCATAAGGAGTTTATTGGACTCGTCTGTGTATCTTTTTGCCCAGAGTTCAATCAGTATATCAGTCTATTGACAGCTGAAGGAGGAGATTGATACAGACTCTTTCCCATGTTTTAATGTCATCTGAGGTGGACTGCACAGCTACAGCCCCAGTATTGGACAGACACCACAGTGCTGTCTGTGTTAGGATGAGGGGGATGGTGTGATGACTGAACCCGTTCATTGTCACTTTGGTGGCAGTGGTGGGATCAAGCAGCGATTATAGCGATTACGATTTGTGCTTACATGGGGCTCTGTGCTTTGTGCCACATCCACCGTCATCAGCTGTGCTGTCTGAGCCCTAATATGGCCGCTGTAACAAATAGTGAGTGAGCAGGCAGCGAAGGGTAGGGAGGGACAGCTTGGCCGGGGGCAGCTGTAGGGGCGGTGTATGGCCAAATTGAAAAATTACGAACAAAGGCTCTCGCCCCCCAACAAGCTCTGAGATGGCGTTGAATACTAACGTCGACAGAGATTGACATTTGACTGAAGCAGGCTGTCAATATCAACATCTTTTTTTTTCTCCTTCATTTAATATGATCACATTTTTTCTTTCTGTCCATGTTCTGAGAGTACGTATGCTAGTGGTGCTAGTTTGTCGAAGTGAAATAGTCTTTATTCAAATGTCATGGCGATGACAAGCGAACAAGAGGGCGAAAATACTGCAGTGAAACATTTATTCATTTATTTCATGTTTTGCTGGAATGCCTACTGCAGATGCTGAATGTTCTTCTAAATGATGTTGTTATCCTTTGTCCTTGCTGCTTTTTCTGCAGTAATCTAGGAACTGCTGCAGTAATCAAGGATCTGCCAAGTTTTCCGCATACACATCACGTAATCCATTGTAACTTGGCTTCTCAAATCAAGTAAAGTGTTGAACACACTTTGCATGTTAAGTATTTGGAAGGTACATACAGTGGGCAAAAAAAGTATTTAGTCAGCCACCAATTGTGCAAGTTCTCCCACTTAAAAAGATGAGAGAGGCCTGTAATTTTCATCATAGGTACACGTCAACTATGACAGACAAATTGAGATTTTTTTTTCTCCAGAAAATCACATTGTAGGATTTTGAATGAATTTATTTGCAAATTATGGTGGAAAATAAGTATTTGGTCACCTACAAACAAGCAAGATTTCTGGCTCTCACAGACCTGTAACTTCTTCTTTAAGAGGCTCCCCTGTCCTCCACTCGTTACCTGTATTAATGGCACCTGTTTGAACTTGTTATCAGTATAAAAGACACCTGTCCACAACCTCAAACAGTCACACTCCAAACTCCACTATGGCCAAGACCAAAGAGCTGTCAAAGGACACCAGAAACAAAATTGTAGACCTGCACCAGGCTGGGAAGACTCAATCTGCAATAGGTAAGCAGCTTGGTTTGAAGAAATCAACTGTGGGAGCAATTATTAGGAAATGGAAGACATACAAGACCACTGATAATCTCCCTCGATCTGGGGCTCCACGCAAGATCTCACACCGTGGGGTCAAAATGATCACAAGAACGGTGAGCAAAAATCCCAGAACCACATGGGGGGACCTAGTGAATGACCCGCAGAGAGCTGGGACCAAAGTAACAAAGCCTACCATCAGTAACACACTACGCCGCCAGGGACTCAAATCCTGCAGTGCCAGACGTGTCCCCCTGCTTAAGCCAGTACATGTCCAGGCCCGTCTGAAGTTTGCTAGAGTGCATTTGGATGATCCAGAAGAGGATTGGGAGAATGTCATATGGTCAGATGAAACCAAAATAGAACTTTTTGGTAAAAACTCAACTCGTCGTGTTTGGAGGACAAAGAATGCTGAGTTGCATCCAAAGAACACCATACCTACTGTGAAGCATGGGGGTGGAAACATCATGCTTTGGGGCTGTTTTTCTGCAAAGGGACCAGGACGACTGATCCGTGTAAAGGAAATAATGAATGGGGCCATGTATCGTGAGATTTTGAGTGAAAACCTCCTTCCATCAGCAAGGGCATTGAAGATGAAACGTGGCTGGGTCTTTCAGCATGACAATGATCCCAAACACACCGCCCGGGCAACGAAGGAGTGGCTTCGTAAGAAGCATTTCAAGGTCCTGGAGTGGCCTAGCCAGTCTCCAGATCTCAACCCCATAGAAAATCTTTGGAGGGAGTTGAAAGTCCGTGTTGCCCAGCGACAGCCCCAAAACATCACTGCTCTAGAGGAGATCTGTGTCACACCCTGGTGCTGAGACTCATTATTGTTTATCCAGGGTGTGTGCAGTCTATGTGTTTATGTTCTAGGTTGGGTGTCTAGGTTGTTGTTTTTCTAGGTTTGTTCAATGACTCCCAATCGGAGGTAACGAGTGTCAGCTGTTCGGCTCGTTATCTCTGATTGGGAGCCATATTTATTCTGTATGTTTTCCTGTGGGGTTTGTGGGTTTTTGTTTCTTGGTTACATGTTCCGTATGTCAGTGATTTGTAACTTGAGAACTTCACGTATCGTCTTTTGTTTTGTTTTCGTGAGTACGTTTATTAATAAATTATGTTCACTCGCAACGCTGCGCTTTGGTCCGCTTCCTCATTGGTAGACGATCGTGACAATCTGCATGGAGGAATGGGCCAAAATACCATCAACAGTGTGTAAAAACCTTGTGAAGACTTACAGAAAACGTTTAACCTGTGTCATTGCCAACAAAGGGTATATAACAAAGTATTGAGAAACTTTTGTTATTGACCAAATACTTATTTTCCACCATAATTTGCAAATAAATTAATTAAAAATCCTACAATGTGATTTTCAGGAAAAAAAAAATCTCATTTTGTCTGTGTACCTATGATGAAAATTACAGGCCTCTCTCGTCTTTTTAAGTGGGAGAACTTGCACAATTGGTGGCTGACTAAATACTTTTTTCCCCACTGTAGATGTGTTCAAATCATACAGTAAGGGTTGTGTGTTCATTTGTCAACATAAAAAAAAAAGATTGCACCCATAAACAAAAAACTGTTAACTCAAATATGTATTTCAACTTGACTCTTACACTTACTAAACACAACGCGAGTGATGTCATTCTTAACCTTCCCTAGAAGGGAAGCACTCCAACGTACATTTCTCCAGGGTGAAGTTTCCCCTAGGTACTGATCTAGGATCAGCTTTCCCTCCCCCAATTCTAACCTTTACCATTAGTGGGGGAAATTAAACACTGGATCAGCGTCTGAGGGACATATGTGATCATATTATTAATTTACATATTTGAATCAACAACGTCATGAGAATCTGTTTGCTCACTCTGCTAGTTCAAAGGGACTGCGTCTGAGCCAAGAGTCTGATGAAACCCTGATTATCCTCCTAATTGGTCATTGTGAAGTCGTAGCACCACGTGGTACGGCATGCGGCCCCTTCCATCGATTCCCTCCCACTCTGCCATTGATTTGCACTGAATGTGTTTAATTTTATTTATTGTATGGCCTAACTGTATGTGCCTTCAGGAAGTCAGTTCTCAGTTGAAATGAGACTGAGGGATGGGTCCCAAATTGCACCCTATTCTGTACATAGTTCACTACTTTTGATCAGAGCTCTATTGGCCCTGGTCAAAAGTAGTGCACTAAATAGGGCCATGTTCAAAAGTAGTGTAGTAAATAGGTAATAGGCTGCCATTTGGGATTGACACGTGATGGAGAGGTTAAATTCTAGGCTGTGCGTTGAATGATATGTGCCACAATGCCTTGTGGGAATTGGAATATGGGTCAAGACAGATGTAAAGACCGGGATTAAGTGTGCAATCTACATCATGGAGTATTATATTGTTTAATCCACCCCCGAGGAAATGTATTTCAAACCATGATTAAAGTTGCTGAATATGACATGGCCTTCAGTGAACTCTGTTTGTCAACATGTTTTAATCAAAAATATGCTGTTCTATGGAAGATGGTATTGGCTTTGTATAATAGCCCTCCTACAAAGAGAGCTCTCTTTGAATATCCCAAAAGGTATATTTAAATATATTTAATCATGATAAACAGGAGAGATTACATGATTGCTGTTTCTTGACAAATGTTTTTAAGATAATGTGCTGTGTGTGTACGTGTGTGTGTGTGTATATATGCATGTTTTGAAGAGTTGTCTGTCCAATTGACCTTGCCTTTCTAACTCCATCTGACACCCAATCGCTTACACCTTCCCACCCCATCACCCTCAACAATTATTCCTTTGACCAAGAGAGGATAGAGAAACCTGCCCGGTGATAAGGAAGGCCACTATAATTGTTTCCCCCTTTCATTGGCCTGACCCTTATTTATTTGAGTGGCGTTTACAGCCTTTGGAATTAACTCTTCGAATGAACAAACGGTCCTCCAGACGTGTGTCTGACAGAGGCTCTTGGCCCCCTCGCCCCGTAATCCGGGGTGAGTGAGTGACGGCGGGGGGTCATGACCCCATAAAGCCGGGATTGGTGCTGGAGCTCTGGACCATATCTCATTAAAGGGGCAATGTTTTAAACGAGACGGGCCTTCACTCTCTCCCCTCACTGGATCGATTGATTTGTCCAGGGCCAATCAATGTTAATTAAGGTGTAAGGGAACCCTTTAATTGTGCTGTATGAATCATTGTGTCAGCTAGCGCCTTGACCTTCTCTGACTTACATTGTGACGAACAGCTCCTCGTGAGAAGAAAATACATTCTCGATATTGCCAGATGAACCTAGTAGATATCAGAGAAGATTTCGTTATAGGAGTTTTAGATGTATGCATAGCTTGTCAAGGGATGACCAAGAGTATAGGTTCACATGCTTAGGTCAATACAGTACATTGTGAATGGCTCTCGTGAGAAGTACTGTAAGTGCATTTTAGATATTGCCAGATTAACCTAGTAGATAGAATAGGAGGTTTGGTAGTAAATATATTTGAGATAATCCAGGTAACGCTAGTAGATGTGCCAAATTACAGAGGAGTAACTTCTTGATGCAATTAAAGCATTTACGTCCGGGAAAACTCCAGGGTTGGATGGCATACCAGTGGAGGTATACCAAACCTTTTTTGATATACTCAGAGGACTGTTATTAGCATGTTTTAACCACTCCTACAAAAATTTTAGATTATCAGATACTCAACAAGAAGGTCTGGAAGTACTGGAAACAGTAGAACACTATAACAAAATCTGGGAAACCAGGCCTGGTTTTCATAGCTGACTTTGAAAAGGCTTTTGATAAAGTACGACTGGAATTTATTTATAAATCTCTTATAAAATGGGTTTAAGTTATGTATAGTAACCCTAGGTGTAAAATAGTAAATAATGTCTACTTAACTAAAAGTATTAAAGTGTCGAGGAGTAAAACAAGTTTGTCCACTATCAGCATATCTATTTATTATGGCCATCGAAATGTTAGCTATTAAAATCAGATCCAACAATAATATCAAGGGGTTAGAAATCAAGGGCTTAAAAACGCTGATGATTCATGCTTTCTTTTAAATCCACAATTTGGATCCCTCCACAGCCTCATAGAGGATCTAGATACTTTTTCTAACCTCTCTGGATTACAACCAAATTGTGATAAGTGTACTATATTACATATTGGATCACAAAAAAATACAACTTTTACATTACCGTGTAGTTTACCAATAAAATGGTCTGACGGTGATGTGGACATAATCTTTATACATATCCCGAAAGAAAGAAATGATTTTACTACAATACATGTTAATAGAAAGTTAGCAAAAATAGATACGATTTTGTGGAAAACTCACCCTGATTAACTCTTTCGTCATATCCCAGTTTACCTATTTACTTATGGTCTTGCCTACACCTAGCGACCTGTTTAAAAAAATTATATGAGCAAAAAATATTCCATTTTATTTGGAATGGCAAGCCAGACAAAATTAAACAGGCCTATTTATATAATGAATATGAATTCAGAGGGCAGAAAGTATTAAATATTAAAGCATTAGACCTCTCACTTTTAGCATCAGTCATACAAAAGTTATATTTCAATCCAAACTGTTTCTCTAACAGATTAATAAGAACGTCTCACCCCATGTTCAAGAATGGCCTTTTTCCCTTTATTCAGATTACAACCTCTCACTTTAAGTTATTCGAAAATGAAATAATCTCAAAATATCGCTATTTTTAAAACAAGCCATAGAAAGTTGGTCGCAATTTCAGTTTAATCCACCAGAAAATAGAGAACAAATAATACAACTAATATTGTGGTTAAACTCAAATAAACTAACTGATTTTTTTTTTTTTATCAAAAAAATGTTTAAGAAAGGTAAAACCTTTGTAAATGATATCATAAATAGGATATGTCACACATGCAGCTAACAAAAATATATGGAAATGTCTGCTCTACCCAAAATTACAACCAACTAATTGCAGCATTACCGCAAAAATGGAAGAGGCAAGTGGAAGGGGGAAAAAGTAAGGAACTTGTCTGTTGGCCTTGCATTAAAGACCAAAAATGGTTAAAGAAAATTGTGAGAAAATAAAAAGTATACCAGTTTCATTTCAGGACCAGAAAATTGACAGCTGTGACATATACAGTGTGGAAAAAAAGTATTTAGTCAGCCACCAATTGTGCAAGTTCTCCCACTTAAAAAGATGAGAGAGGCCTGTAATTTTCATCATAGGTACACGTCAACTATGACAGACAAATTGAGGAAAAAAAATCCAGAAAATCAAATTGTAGGATTTTTAATGAATTTATTTGCAAATTATGGTGGAAAATAAGTATTTGGTCAATAACAAAAGTTTCTCAATACTTTGTTATATACCCTTTGTTGG
This sequence comes from Coregonus lavaretus, assembly GCF_964263955.1. Classification (NCBI taxonomy): domain Eukaryota; kingdom Metazoa; phylum Chordata; class Actinopteri; order Salmoniformes; family Salmonidae; genus Coregonus; species Coregonus lavaretus. The sequence continues at coordinate 16,525,996 of NC_140026.1, read as the reverse complement.
CAATGACACAGGACAAACGTTTTCTGTAAGTCTTCACAAGGTTTTCACACACTGTTGCTGGTATTTTGGCCCATTCCTCCATGCAGATCTCCTCTAGAGCAGTGATGTTTTAGGGCTGTCGCTGGGCAACACGGACTTTCAACTCCCTCCAAAGATTTTCTATGGGGTTGAGATCTGGAGACTGGCTAGGCCACTCCAGGACCTTGAAATGCTTCTTACGAAGCCACTCCTTCGTTGCCCGGGCGGTGTATTTGGGATCATTGTCATGGTCAGATGAAACCAAAATATAACTTTTTGGTAAAAACTCAATGAATGAGGCCATGTATCGTGAGATTTTGAGTGAAAACCTCCTTCCATCAGCAAGGGCATTGAAGATGAATCGTGGCTGGGTCTTTCAGCATGACAATGATCCCAAATACACCGCCCGGGCAACGAAGGAGTGGCTTCGTAAGAAGCATTTCAAGGTCCTGGAGTGGCCTAGCCAGTCTCCAGATCTCAACCCCATAGAAAATCTTTGGAGGGAGTTGAAAGTCCGTGTTGCCCAGCGACAGCCCTAAAACATCACTGCTCTAGAGGAGATCTGCATGGAGGAATGGGCCCAAATACCAGCAACAGTGTGTGAAAACCTTGTGAAGACTTACAGAAAACGTTTGACCTGTGTCATTGCCAACAAAGGGTATATAACAAAGTATTGAGAAACTTTTGTTATTGACCAAATACTTATTTTCCACCATAATTTGCAAATAAATTCATTAAAAATCCTACAATGTGATTTTCTGGATTTTCTTTTCTGATTTTGTCTGTCATAGTTGACGTGTACCTATGATGAAAATTACAGGCCTCTCTCATCTTTTTAAGTGGGAGAACTTGCACAATTGGTGGCTGACTAAATACTTTTTTGCCCCACTGTAGATTGCAAAGAAGTTGGGATGAGATTTTGGATGCACCTATTCCATGGCACATGGTTTATGAACTGATACGCAAAACAACGCAGGGTTCAAAACTTAGAATTTTTCTATTTAAATTATTATACAAAATTCTTGTAACCAATAGATTGTTATACATACACTACCAGTCAAAAGTTTGGACACCTACTTATTCAAGGGTTTTTCTTTATTTTTACTATTTTCTACATTGTAGAATAATAGTGAAGACATCAAAACTATGAAATAACAAATAATCTTTTAGTAACCAAAAAAGTGTTAAACAAATCAAAAAATATTTTAAATTTGATATTCTTCAAATAGCTACCCTTTGCCTTGATGACAGCTTTGCATACTCTTGGCATTCTCTCAACCAGCTTCACCTGGAATGCTTTCCAACAGTCTTGAAGGAGTTCCCACATATGCTGAGCACTTGTTGGCTGATTTTCCTTCACTCTGCGGTCCAACTCATCCCAAACCATCTCAATTGGGTTGAGGTTGGGGGATTGTGGATGCCAGGTCATCTGATGCAGAACTCCCTCACTTTCCTTCTTGGTCATATAGCCCTTACACAGCCTGGATGTGTGTTGGGTCATTGTCCTGTTGAAAAACAAATGATAGTCCCACTAGGCCCAAACCAGATGGGATGGCGTATCGCTGCAGAATGCTGTGGTAACCATGCTGGTTAAGTGTGCCTTGAATTCTAAATAAATCACATACAGTGTCACCAGCAAAGCACCCCCACTCCATGACACCTCCTCCTCCATGCTTCACGGTGGGAACTACACATGCGGAGATCATCCTTTCACTCACACCGCGTCTCACAAAGACACGGCGGTTGGAACCAAAAATCTCAAATTTGGACTTCAGACCAAAGGACACATTTCCAACTGTCTAATGTCCATTGCTCGTGTTTCTTGGCCCAAGCAAGTCTCTTCTTATTATTGGTGTCCTTTAGTAGTGGTTTCTTTGCAGCAATTTGACTATGAATGCCTGATTCGCGCAGTCTCCACTGAACAGTTGATGTTGAGATGTGTCTGTTACTTGAACTCTGTGAAGCATTTATTTGGGCTGCAATCTGTTGTGCAGTTAACTCTAATGAACTTATCCTCTGCAGCAGAGGTAACTCTGGGTCTTCCTTTCCTGTTGCGGTCCTCATGAGAGCCATATATACAAATAAATATATGGGAGATTGGAAATGATGCAGACAATTACATTTATGGAATCTACAATCTATTGCTCCCCCCCAAAAAAATAAAATAAATGCTAATAATAATAATAATTGATATGCCAATTTGGTTGTATGATTTTATGGATATTTTCATAAAGCTGAGGTTCACGTGCATGGGTAATATGACCTCTAACTCCTCTAGCGGTGACATTGACCTTTGCCTCCTGTTGTTCTACTGATGCGCACAGATGGTTAATTCATATCAATCGATACACTCGTTTAATGATGTGATAGTAAATGTCGTGCAGTAAGTGTTGTCATTATGCCTGGCGAGATCACTGGGTGCACGTGGTGGGATCCAGCGTTGATTGATGACTGCCTAAAGTAAAATGGCAGGCTTAAGACACTGTAATTGTGTTAATAATGAAAGCCGAGGTGAAAGCTCTTTCAGCCCATTTTGCACTCGGCTGACTGTGTCCTCTCCCCATCCGTCATGCCCTGAATATCAGCCGCACGCGGTCTAAATTCATATCACGGCAGAGAAAATGCTGTGTACCAAATGGTGCCCTATTCCCTATACAGTGCACTACTTTTGACCAGGTCTCAAAGGGCTATGGTCAAAAGTTGTGCACTATAAAGGGAATAGGGTGTAATTTAGGACATAGACATTGTTTTAGCCCGAGTCCAACCTTCTTCTCGCCAAATGGATGATTTTACCGTTGACGGCGTGGCAATCAATGTCCACTGAACCCGCAATGCATACATTTCTCAATCTGAGCAGCGAAATCAAATGGGAATTAATTCTAGTTCATTAACCACATGCTAAATATTTATCATAGCAACATCAGCGTTTCATTGTGGTACCTCTGAATGTTGACTGTATGGTTCTATTGTCAGTATATCTGAATTCACAAACAAACCTCTGTAAAGTTCTAACACATGGTTAAAACTCTCATTTTGATCACATGGATGGTCAGTCCTTGCATCCACAGCTCTGTCTATACATTTGAGAGTGGTTACATTTCTCTATCTTCATCCCTTAGCTCTTTACCAAAAACAGTGGCAGGCATTGTTGTTGTTTGAACCATAGATTGCCCCTTTAACCTGACCTTTAATCTGACCTTTTTCTTCCTTTTCAGATGTAATAATCGGACCCAGTGTGCTGTAGTGGCTGGACTAGATGTATTTCCTGACCCTTGCCCCGGAACCTATAAGTACCTAGAGGTCCAGTACGAATGTGTACCCTACAGTACGTATCTCTTCATTCTCTTGTGTTCTTCTAAGCAGTTCATGGATATGTCCTAAATTGCACCCTATTTCCTATATAGTGCACTACCTATATGACCCTGGTCAGTAATGCACTATAAAGAGAGGAGGGTGCCATTTGGGATGAAGCCCATGACATAGTGCATGATACATTTTGTATTGTAATGCTCTTCTTCGCCATGCTTAATTCCATGTAACAGCAATGCCACTTCACTCTGTCATATCCTAAAATGTATGATTATGTCCTTAACATGTCTTTATGTTGAAGTTAATGTGGTCCCTTTTAAGTAAGCTGCTATATAGGTACAGTAGCTACTTGGGCACTGGCAAATGTCACTATTTGATTATGGTACCTCTCAATGTATCCAAATGTGAAAAATGAATGTTCAAATTAACTTAAATCAACTGTCAATATGGTGACCTTTATTCAAAACCAAGGTGATATGCCTCATATAATAATTTTTCTATTCTATCCAACTCATAATTTTTAACTTTCATGTTATAAATAACAGTGTCAATGATATTCTAGCACATGCCATATCGGGCTTATGATACATATCAGATGTGGACGGTATTGATTGCTATGGGGATTTGATGTTAGTGAGGCATTGGATTCAAGGTAGATTAGGATTTAATGTAGTATTAGACTTCAATTTATTACCAAAGGGCTATCATCCATAAGTAAATCAATATTGACATTTCGATGTTGATGTCATTCTTATTCCACTAATTCTTGACAGTGTTTTCAGAAAACTGACAAGACTGACTGATTTCTGTCAGTAGAGGTTTTTTGTAATTATAAATCCACAAAAATATGATGAAACATAACCAGATGCTCTGCAATTGGTCAATCAATTTTCTCACACACCTAAAAGAGAATATTGCATCATCAACTGATACTTTTCTGAGTATTCACCCTCGGTTCTAAGCATTCACGGCTCTGTCAGAGCTATTACCAACTGTGTACGTCAAGTTAGCGCTTTAGCATCAAAGGCAGTTTAGCTTTATTCAAAATGCAGTTGTATTAGCTTAGATTCTAGCTAGGCCATTTTTCACACACACTTCCTTTAATAAGAGACGAGAGACCTAGGCCTGACCCTTCAAACCCTTCAAAACAGCACACCTTTCAGCCACAGTGGCATCATAGCATGACCTAAGCACCCCAAAGGTATCCATGACTGAACTGGAAATGGAAATAGTTTGAGGTGTGAATGGAATACCCAGCATGTAGGCGGGAGTAAACAGATGAACAGGAAGAGAGGATGAGGTCACAGGAAATGCACAGACATTATCATGCGACCTCCCACATTGTGTTTGGCTGATCCTCGAAAAGAGAAAATAGTTTAATGTAAAAGTCTGTGGTACCGAAGGTGTCTAAGCAAATGGGATTTATAAACTACTGTAATTTGGAATGAACTGGATGTGTCATTTAAAGTCAATTATATTTGCTTCCATCCAGCTTGTTGCCTTTAAATAATGGATAGTATCATGCTGCTTTGCAGCATCTGAGTTTCAAATTAAACAAATGTCACATATCAGATGTTATCATTTCATTTTGAGGTGCTTTAATCTATATTCGTTATGTTAACACATCTAAGAGGTGATTATGCAATTAAAAGGCAGACTGTCAAACTAAGTTGAATAAAAAACTTAAAAGAACTCTAATTGCCATGGGGTGGTGGTTTTCATCTTATTAAGAATATCCACCATACTTGACATAATAATAATAATATGCCATTTAGCAGACGCTTTTATCCAAAGCGACTTACAGTCATGCGTGCATACATTTTTACGTATGGGTGGTCCCGGGGATCGAACCCACTACCTTGGCGTTACAAGCGCCGTGCTCTACCAGCTGAGCTACAGAGGACCACCGTTAAGCTTGGTTCATTGAGCCAAATAATAACCATGCCCGGTTGTTTCCACTGCTATCATATTGACAACTCATACTAAGCCCATAGTATTCTTTATTTGTCCCTTTCTTTCTTTCTTTCTCTCTCTCTCTCTCTCTCTCTCTCTCTCTCTCTCTCTCTCTCTCTATCTCTCTCCCCCCATCACTCTTTCACCCTCCCTCTCTGCCTATATCTATATCCCTCAATCTCTCTCTCTCTCTCTCTCTCTCTCTCTCTCTCTCTGTCTCTCTCTCTCTCTCTCTTCCTGTGGAGGACGTTTTCATCAGTATTCCGGTGCTGAAAGCAGGCACTGTCAGTATAAGTTACAGCTCCTCTCTCCATCTTCCATCAGCAGAGGAGAATGGCTCCATCAGACCCACACCTGTAATAATAGGGAATGATACGCTGCAGAGAGCTTCACGCTGACGCAATATGATATTGATTTTATTAATTGGTGATTCGATTCGCGCCATGAATCATAATGGAAATGCAATGGCGGATATTCTGGGAGCTAGCCACCAGTGTTTTCCTGTGATGTGAGGCGATGCAGACCAAGCTCTTACTCAACCTGTCATTTTGAATAATCACTGGCTTCCTTTTACTATTTGGTCCAATACAACAAGAATGCGCTGCATTGAGGCAACCATGCTGCTGCTGAGCCCATGTGTGTCATGGCAATAGATCCATCCTTGTGGGTAAATGAGTACATTCTGATATTGCCACGTTTCCAAATATATAAGCCATCCTTGTGTTCGCGTCAGCATGGACTGGTGTTTGCCGAATGTACTTCTAGTGTTTAGACTTGCTCTGCCATGCACTCTGAGGATTACCACGGCTACAGTTTGGAATGAGTGATGCGCCCGTCGTCCCTTTGTGAGGATGACGTAAGCGAGACAGGGATCAGCTGGCCGATATGTCAAGATCTCTCTCCGGTCGGCCCTCTAACCCTGACTCTCTTCCTTCATCCCTTCCTTGAAATCATCACTGATTTAACATGAATGGATTGTTCAATGCAAGCTTGTCACTGCATTGCTTTCACCAATCACATCATGTCAAATCAGTGGATACCTCAAAGGAAGGGATGAATGAAGGATGCATTTTAAGAGTATTCAAACAGGGCCCTGTAATCCTCAAAGTCTCATCTCCAAATGTATTCAGAAAGATGCCTGTCCTGTCCGTCCTCTCCCTCTTATTCAAACTTTCTCTGTAACACTCTCCTTTTAACGGCCAGGTTCTGTCCTCAGAGGTCATCTTTCTTTAGAGGTCAACACTGTTTCACAGTAGCCTCTGCCCCCACTCTTTCACAGCTTTAATGAATCACCCATTACTCATAACAGAAAGCTCCCGTGTCCCCTGCAGGGTCATGAAAGAAAATACATCCCCAGGTGAAATGGCCAATGTCCCTTGTGGAATGTTTTGCCAACCACCACCAATGTTTCGTCCTGGCATTGCCTCTTCCAACATCTACCTCCCTTCCCTCCCTCTTTCCCTATGACTAATTACATCTCTAATTGTGTGCTGTTACCATGGCGAATGTACTGACCTTGATTTCGGCAAATAAATCCCGATACGAGAACAGTGTAATTATAGCACTCGCTTTCAGGAAGTCTTTTGTTCTGCTCCAACATGCAAAATGGATACCTCTGAGCGAGTGAGCGAGCGAGAGAGAGAATATCCATAGCTAAACAGTCTCCAGAGCTTCCCTGTTGTTCCACAGTAATAAAGACAATGCAAAACCCCCACAATGCACAGCGGGATCCCCCCATCCCCAAACATGGCTTGTGTGTGCGAGCTAAGCCAAGATGTGTAATCATAGCTTGATTCAGCTCAAATAAGGTCATCCGTAGCTATACGTCTAGGTGCGTAGCCGCGTACTTCGCCCGGCAGTTAGACGTTTTTAGATTTTTTAAGGCCAGGCACCACAGGTCAGGCTGAAATGACATTTTTGCATCTACTTAGCAATTTTTTGTTTTCATAGTATTTTGGTACAACAATATTAATATATATAGAAAAAACTCCCTACATACATTTCTAATTTGCATATTTTAATACAATATTTCTGAAAAAGGTCTTACATTTGCATCTACATTCAACTGGCAAAAGTTGATTGTGATATGATTAAGGGAAAATAATTACCCTATTAAGGTGTGGCGTCTGGCCTTAATTTGCTTCTAATTCATTCCGCATGGACAAGCAATCAATCGTTAATAAGCGGCAACCGGTTCGGCGGCCTAATCGAATCAAGCGTCGGATTATTTTGGCACAACGCTCAGCACCTGCCGCAGTCGTCGCCCGTCGGTCGGCATTGACCAAAGCTGGAAGGCAGATGAAAACTGTGAAATCAATGCGGCCACGGCGCGTGGGTGTCTTTTACAATTCCGCCCCTGCATAATGTTGTGTCATTACAGGCGCCGCTATGCCACGGTCACACCTTTAGTAAACAGCACCTGTGTGACTGTTTGGCTGACAAGACGCTTTGTCATACTCAGTTGTGCTTCCTGAGGTTGATTTCAAATTGGATTTGTTATAGTTATGAAAATGTATAATATATGAATGAAAAATTAGTGAGGATATAAGTTTTAGCTAGATGCTTAAGAGGAAAATACTTTTTCTGTGTCAGTGTAACCTTTTGTCATTCACACAGTAAGTAATAGCATCAACATGTAGCCTATGTTGTTGCTAGAATTGGATTGGTGTATTTATTTGTATCACATCAAAGATGAACTCACCAATTGTATACATATAACTGGCTCAGTCAGTCAGTCAGCAGCCATTTGCCATTAGTTGTATTTATTGCATTCACACACCAGGTACAAATTCATTTGATGTTCTATCAAAACACGCCACTCACTCTTTCTCTCTTTGTACTTCATTGACCTAATGTGCTAGTCTAGCTAGCATTATCCTATTCACTGACAGTCTCTACTCACCTGAATGACTATCTCTCCTCATGTGTGAAGGGAGATTGCAGTGCTATCACATCGTTTAGTGATAGCTGACCACCCTGCAACTGGGGAAGGCTTATGATGATGGCTTATGATCTCACACAGTGTGTGCAAATGTGAGAGGGAAAATAAATCACTGACCTTTATCTTGAATATCACAGTCATTGGTTTTAACACTGATCTCGAAACTGATTGTATGTCCACGGTTTTAACTGGTAGGCCCCTATATCCACAGTCATATTGTGTTTTGTCATGGATGTATACATTGTAATTGGCAACATTCACTCTTTTTCAACATCAAATTCATCTCCAGCACCATGTAAAAACGCAGGGTTTCTATGTTTTGTAGTAAAAATATAGAATGTGTTTTTCTGATGACATCTGGTGTGCGTCATGTGACTTTAACCAACTGTGAGCAGGCAAAGGCTACATACTACACTGAACAAAAATATAAACGCAACATGCAACAATTTCGAAGATTTTACTGATTTACAGTTCATATAAGGAAATCGGATAATTGAAATACATTTATTAGGCCCTAATCTATGGATTTCACACAACTGGGAATACAGATATGCATCTGTTGGTCACAGATACCTTAAAAAAAAGGTAGGGCTGTGGATCAGAAAACCAGTCCGTATCTGGTGTGTCCACCATGTATTTGCCTCATGCAGCGCGTAGACTTGATCAGGCTGTTGATTGTGGCCTATGGAATGTTGTCCCACTCTTCTTCAATGGCTGTGCGAAGTTGCTGGATATTGGCGGGAACTGGAACACGCTGTCGTACACATCAATCCAGAGCATCCCAAACATGCTCAGTGAGTGACCTGTCTGGTGAGTATGCAGGCCGCCATGGAAGAACTGGAAAATGTTCAGCTTCCAGGAATTGTGTACAGATCCTTGAGACATGGAGCCGTGCATTCCCATACTGAAACATGAGGTGATTAGCGACGGATGAATGGCACAGCAATGGGCCTCAGGATCTTGTCACGGTATTTCTGTGCATTCAAATTGACATCGATAAAATGCTTATGCCTGCCCATACCATAACCCCACTGCCACCAAGGAGCACCCTGTTCACAATGTTGACCTCAGCAAACCGCTCGCCCACACAATGCCATCTGCACGGTACAGTTGAAACCAGGATTAATCCGTGAAGAGCACACTTCTCCAGCGTGCCAGGCGCCATCGAAGGTGAGCATTTACCCACTGAAGTCGGTTACTTCAGTGGGAAAGTGACAGTTTGTACAGAAGTTCTTCGGTTGTGCAAACCCACAGTTTCATCAGCTGTCCGGATGGCTGGTCTCAGGCGAAGAAGCCAAATGTGGAGGTCCTGGGCTGGCATGGTTACATGTGGTCTGCGGTTGTGAGGCCGGTTGTACGTACTGCCAAATTCTCTACAACGACGTTGGAGGTGGTTTATGGTAAAGAAAGAACATTCAATGCTCTGGCAACATGCCAATTGCACACTGTGGCATTGTTATGTGCCAAAACTGCACATTTTAGTGTGTAATGATCATGCTGTTTAATCACCTTCTTGATATGCCACCTGTCAGGTGGATGGATTATCTTGGCAAAGGAGAAATGCTCACTAACAGGGATTTAAAAAATGTTGAGAGAAAAATATTGGGATCTTTATTTTCAGCTCATGAAACATGGGACCAACACTTTACATGTTGCGTTTATATTTTTTATATAATAATATGCCATTTAGCAGACGCTTTTATCCAAAGCGACTTACAGTCATGTGCGCATACATTTTTACGTATGGGTGATCCCGGGGATCGAACCCACTACCCTGGCGTTACAAGCGCCATGCTCTACCAATTGAGCTACAGAGGACCACAATTCAGTGTAAGAGGAATACATACTAATACATTGGTCAATGGACTGACTTCTTACTTCAAGAAGGATATAGAGTGAAGCAAGATTATCATGGAGAAAAAAATTATATATACATTTCTGGAAACAAATAGACATTTAAAGCTTGTATTTTCCTGCATTTTCCCAGTAGAGTAGGTCAGTAATTGCCCAGGAAGGGTGTGATTACCAATGTGGATGAATGGCGGTGTTAATGCTTGTTTGTCCTTAATAGCCATGTGGGCCTAGTGTAATCTATCAGGTCCTCGTTCTGGGTGCTCTCTTTTTGTCCTTCATGTTCACACACATGTGCACATACACACACACACACACACACACACACACACACACACACACACACACACACACAAAAACACTAGCACGTACAGTTGAAGTCGGAAGTTTACATACACTTAGGTTGGAGTCATTAAAACTCGTTTTTCAACTACTCCACACATTTCTTGTGTGAAAACTATAGTTTTGGAAATTTGGTTATGACATCTATTTGGTGCATGACACAAGTAATTTTTCCAACAATTGTTTACAGACAGATTATTTCACTTATAATTCACTGTGGGCAGAACTGAAAAAGCGTGTGCGAGCAAGGAGGCCTACAAACCTGACTCAGTTACACCAGCTCTGTCAGGAGGAATGGGCCAAAATTCACCCAACTTATTGTGGGAAGCTTGTGGAAGGCTACCCGAAACATTTGACCCAAGTTAAACAATTTTAAAGGCAATGCTACCAAATACTAATTGAGTGTATGTAAACTTCTGACCCACTGGGAATGTGATGAAAGAAATAAAAGCTGAAATAAATCATTCTCTCTACTATTATTCTGACATTTCACATTCTTAAAATTAAGTGGTGATCCTAACTGACCTAAGACAGGGAATTTCTACCAGGGTTAAATGTTAAGGAATTGTGAAAAACTGAGTTTAAATGTATTTGGCTAAGGTGTATGTAAACTTCCGACTTCAACTGTATGTACACGCACACACACGCACGCAGATGCAGGCCTGAACACACACACAAACACTTTTGAAAGGGGTGCTAAGTTCAGAGAAAAGAGAAACCAACACACAAGGGCTGCTTGGTGCCATGGCTATCACTCTAATTGGAGATTGGCCTCTTTGGGGTCTCTCTTTGTGATATCGTCCTGCTAATCAAAGTTCCTACAGTGTGACTCATGTAATGAAGCTCCCTCTTTCTTCTGTGGTCTTTCACTAAACCCTCTTTACCACCAGACTAAAAGCTTTCTGCTTATGTCTTCTCTGCATGCTTTCACTCTCTTGCTGCCCTTCTGTAATATCAAGGTCTCTGGAATCGAGGCATCTTTAGGAAGTGCAATTAAGTTACTTCTGCTCCAATTCCAGTCCATGTTCCTGAAAATGTATTTAATAAAAAAAATTATCTTGCTTGTGTTTTCCTCTGTATCGGTCTGTCGGCTGACCGTGCCCAAAGTCCTTGGACCTTTCTCACACACACACGCAAACACACGCACACACACATGCACACATACTGAACATATACATACACACACACACTGGCGGCTCCCTGCATCGTCAAGGTTATGAAAGAGCACAGCTACTGCTCCCATGGAGGGAGAGCGACAGAGGGGAAAAAGGAGAGAGAGGAGAGGAGTGACTGGGGAGGGAGATCGAGAAAAATGGAGGACAGAGGAGGAGAATACCAGAGGGACAGTGGGCATGGAGAAAGAGGGAAGGAAACAGAGAAGACTGAGCAAGAGGTTAAGAGAGAGAGGTGAAGGATGGATGGATGGATGGATGGATAGATGGGGAGAGAGAGAAAAAAGAGGGGCAAAATCGTGCCCGTGACTTCCCACATTTCACTGTGACCTCCCACATGCTATTCAAAGCCTCTAATTTCTGTCATTAATTAAGAAGTGGATGTCTAGTCACCGTGCCCTCCCTCCTAGGTTCAGAGCACAGGAAGAGAAGAGGGGAGGAGAGGAAAGGGGGCGAAATATAACCAAAATGGCCTCCGCTCAGCCATGAATCTCTATTAGCGCCTAATGATACCATTCAGCCACCTCACCGCCATTGGGAAGCATTCATTATTGAAATGCAGACCCATACAGGGGGCAGGGCTAGCGAGGCTTAGCGTCGGTCGCTAAGGCCTTTAGTATTTGCAGATAGCTGTATGCCTTGAATAAGGAAATGGCGTTCTTTAGACATTTAAGTGAGGTGATGTGAATTTTGTGGTCAAATAGGCTGCGTTTAGACAGGCAGCCCAATTCTGATCTTGTTTTCACTAATTGGTCTTTGGACCAATCAGAGCAGCTCGGAAAAAGATCTGATGTGAAAAGATATGTGATTGGTAAAAATATCAATTAGTGGAACAAATATCAGAATTGGGCTGCCTGTACAGTGGGGGAAAAAAGTATTTAGTCAGCCACCAATTGTCCAAGTTCTCCCACTTCAAAAGATGAGAGAGGCCTGTAATTTTCATCATAGGTACACGTCAACTATGACAGACAAAATGAGAAAAAAAATTCCAGAAAATCACATTGTAGGATTTTTAATGAATTTATTTGGTCAATAACAAAAGTTTCTCAATACTTTGTTATATACCCTTTGTTGGCAATGACACAGGTCAAAAGTCTTCACAAGGTTTTCACACACTGTTGCTGGTATTTTGGCCCATTCCTCCATGCAGATCTCCTCTAGAGCAGTGATGTTTTGGGGCTGTCGCTGGGCAACACAGACTTTCAACTCCCTCCAAAGATTTTCTATGGGGTTGAGATCTGGAGACTGGCTAGGCCACTCCAGGACCTTGAAATGCTTCTTACGAAGCCACTCCTTCGTTGCCCGGGCGGTGTGTTTGGGATCATTGTCATGCTGAAAGACCCAGCCACGATTCATCTTCAATGCCCTTGCTGATGGAAGGAGGTTTTCACTCAAAATCTCACGATACATTGCCTCATTCATTCTTTCCTTTACACGGATCAGTCGTCCTGGTCCCTTTGCAGAAAAACAGCCCCAAAGCATGATGTTTCCACCCCCATGCTTCGCAGTGGGTATGGTGTTCTTTGGATGCAACTCAGCATTCTTTGTCCTCCAAACACGAAGAGTTGAGTTTTTACCAAAAAGTTATATTTTGGTTTCATCTGACCATATGACATTCTCCCAATCCTCTTCTGGATCATCCAAATGCACTCTAGCAAACTTCAGACGGGCCTGGACATGTACTGGCTTAAGCAGGGGGACACGTCTCGCACTGCAGGATTTGAGTCCCTGGCGGCGTAGTGTGTTACTGATGGTAGGCTTTGTTACTTTGGTCCCAGCCCTCTGCAGGTCATTCACTAGGTCCCCCCGTGTGGTTCTGTGATTTTTGCTCACCGTTCTTGTGATCATTTTGACCCCACGGGGTGAGATCTTGCGTGGAGCCCCAGATCGAGGGAGATTATCAGTGGTCTTGTATGTCTTCCATTTCCTAATAATTGCTCCCACAGTTGATTTCTTCAAACCAAGCTGCTTACCTATTGCAGATTCAGTCTTCCCAGCCCGGTGCAGGTCTACAATTGTGTTTCTGGTGTCCTTTGACAGCTCTTTGGTCTTGGCCATAGTGGAGTTTGGAGTGTGACTGTTTGAGGTTGTGGACAGGTGTCTTTTATACTGATAACAAGTTCAAACAGGTGCCATTAATACAGGTAACGAGTGGAGGACAGAGGAGCCTCTTAAAGAAGAAGTTACAGGTCTGTGAGAGCCAGAAATCTTGCTTGTTTGTAGGTGACCAAATACTTATTTTCCACCATAATTTCCAAATAAATTCATAAAAAATCCTACAATGTGATTTTCTGGATTTTGTTTTGTCATTTTGTCTGTCATAGTTGACGTGTACCTATGATGAAAATTACAGGCCTCTCTCATCTTTTTAAGTGGGAGAACTTGCACAATTGGTGGCTGACTAAATACTTTTTTTCCCCACTGTATGAACGCAGCCATATGTACATGTATGTAAAATATGTAGATATGGTGTGACACAACACTAGGTACTTGAATTAAGACTGTTTTTATGTTGGGAGATTTGAGAATAAGATTATATGCATACGTGTAGCAAATTATGTTTGAAACGCTGTATCTTCACAAACTGAAGAGTTCAAGATAACAATTCATTTAGGTTGTCAATTTTTATGGAAATCAGCTAAATGACTAGATGTGAACACATAAAAAAGCAACATATTCTGTTTTAAGATATCAGCGTAATTTTCCTCCTATGGATGGATAGGGTGTCCATGCAGCTTATTTGATTTGATAGGGCAGCTTAGCCAATTAGATCCACTGGAGACCATTTGCCCTTTTAACGCATCTGCGTTTTGCATGGTGAAATGCTTGGTGTTGAAATCTATTGGCTGCCGACACATGGCAATTCAGTTACAGGTGTGTCCAAACCTGTTGAATAGTACACATCAAAGTCGGTGAGTGATGATGATAATGATGATGTTACACAGTACAATGAAACGAAAGGTAAATTATCCCTAATTATCATCGTCATCACAGCCATCGACAAAATGTTTATTCTGTATATTTACAGGAATAACAACTAGGACTCTATTTCTTGGATAATTGTATACGACCTCTGCATCAGCAGATAGCAGGAAAGATCTTGCTGTTTGTGCCCTTGCCAAATATTAAAATAGACATTGAATATATCTACTCTAGTGCAGCAGAGACTGTGTTTGGCCTGGAAACCATTTTACATTCACTTCACTGTACCGGAAGGTCATACGGCGTATCACTGAATACATCTGCTCTGCATCAAATATGTTGTCTATCAACTATTAGAAGGGTTCAAAAGTATTGGGCTGTGGACATACTTCCCCTAGTATACCACCAGGGTATATAGACCGTGTCCACAACCATCTCTTGGCTAAAAGTTGTTCAAGTGGCATTTCTCTCTGATACTCTCTTTGAACTGTCCAAATGCAGTTCATACCGTGGCATATCAGTAGTTTGATTTGGAGAGGATATAAAATTCATAACCATTCTGCTTTGAGAAGATGGCTTGGCTGAGCTAGTATACACTTAGTATACTCTGTTTTTCATTTATTTTCTCCACTGTGTGTGTGTGTGTGTGTGTGTGTGTGTGTGTGTGTGTGTGTGTGTGTGAGTGAGTGAGTGAGTATTTTAATGACTCTGTGACAACCATGAACAAAATCGTATTAAGGTCCCAATGGGAAAAGGTGCCTTTAATATGAATCAATTATTTCGTCTCTCTTTCCTTTAATCTGAGTGCCACTGAACTAAGATATCCCGGGTACGTCATCACTAGATAAATAATCGCAAACAGCCAGAGTGATTTTACCTTGGGGACGTACACAGAAGATGACAGGGAACGTGTAACCACGGAAGTGGCGGCGTATTGCGACTAGTATCCCGGGCACGTCCCATGGCTACTTGCTCGTCCATCTCTTCGCAATCCCGCCATCTCTAAAAGCGCTAATGGTTTTTGCTATAGATCATTACCCTCCCTCACAACCGCTAGCGATCACTCAATCAAATACAGTAACACCCTTCAGTACTGTTGTGTGGGAGCCAATGATCTGGTGAGAGATTAGAAGAGTTCAGTGTGAGAGGTTTTGTGTTTACCTAGATTCAGTTCGTAACCTGTGGTGTGAGATAAAGCATGTGTTTGAGATTGACTACATTGCAGTCAGACTGCACAGAATCACCCATCTACAAATGCCCTCGCATCCCAAACAACAAATCATTTTCGATGGAGATTATCCAGTGAGCATGCTTTTTAATCGACGACTAGATAGAATCTATCTGTGTCCGGAAAACAGGCCCTCAATAATCAAGATTAGTCTGCGCCTCGCCTTGATCAAACTGATGCCCTCAAACACGCGGTGTTGTTGGTGTGCTGTATGCATCCATTAACAGCTTCAAGCTGTTATCATTGATATACTGTAGCTGAATTATGGCTGAATTGATCATTCAATTGTGGTCCTCTGTAGCTCAATTGGTAGAGCACGGCGCTTGTAACGCCAGGGTAGTGGGTTCGATCCCCAGGACCACCCATACGTAAAAATGTATGCACGCATGACTGTAAGTCGCTTTGGATAAAAGCGTCTGCTAAATGGCATATTATTATTATTTATTATTATTACTTCCTGAAGATCAATCCCAAACAACAAAAAGGCATCAGAATATCTTTGCTGAGCTGCCATATCAGCCGTGCGTGGTCAGGCACAGTATATGTCTTTTGAAAACCTAATTAAATATTCTCTCAATCTCTCCTCCTTCTCCTCCTTTCTTTCTTCTTCTTCTATGTATCTCTCTGTGCCTCTCTCTTCGTCCTCAATATCTATTTTTATGCCTCGCTTTTCTCTTTCTGTGGTTCGCTCTCTTTCCTTCTCTCTCTCCCCTATGTCCTTTCCCTCTCACACTCCCTCTGTGCCTCCACCTCTTTCTTCCTCCCCCCTTTTCTTTCCCTCTCTCTGTGCCTCCCTCTCTCTTTCTCTCCGTTTTGAGGAGTAACCGCGTAAACCCTGGGGTTAATCCGGTTTTATTCGATCCAGGATTAGTGGAGGGGAGTTGTCGCATGGGGGCAGATGCATGTCCTGCCGTTAACCCCACCAGGGAACCAGACTCTTGTAGACAAGAACCTTATGGAGTATGGTGAAGTTGCCTCTAGACTGATTTTGGGTCAGTTTGGCATTTTCCCCACTAATTGTTAAGGATTAGGGGGAAAGATGATCCTAGAACTGGACCTAGGGGAACCTCACACTGTAGTAGAACCTTATAGGCAGAGACTACAAGGATTTACAGCAAATACATGTCCAGACAATCATGTAGTTTTTAAGTACAACAATTGCTGCAATCATTTTGCTATATACAGTATTGATTTCACATTTAGACTTGTTCGCCAATCTTAGATCAGCAAACAAGCCCTTATAGACCAGCATACACCATCCACAGGCATCTACAACAAGACATGTCCACACAATCATGGATTTCAATTGCTGCAATCAGTTTGCTATAGAGTATTACAGAAGAATAAGGGTCTGTGGCAAGGCTAGTAGCAGTAGGCTGATGCGTGACAATACCAATACTGAATCAAATTCAAACCACTCAGTAATATTACACATGGTCTCGCTCGACAGTCTTTGACACACATGGCTGGCTAACAAGGCTGCATGACACTTGACTTTAAAGTCCTGCCACTCTTCACCAGAAGACCTTAAATAAGTAAAGAGGTTGAGTAGCAACATAAATCTATATGTAATACAAGTGAATGGTACAGAAACGTAACATTGTCGGTCTGACTGCCTTCCCTAGCAGAGATGGGTACAGGTTTACACATGCACTTGTTTCATGTCGTTATGATTGATTTACCAATTGCTCTTGTGATGGTTGTCTATCTTTGCATGTACAAGGGGAATTTGCCATATGAACAAATTATTGAATTTGTCTCTTCTCTCCTGATATCACTATAATGGAGATTGCCATATGCTATTAATCATTATAGCCTTATCAACCCACAGGTGATAAATCACCAATTATCAATTTCAAAATAGAAGATGTGTTGCTGTGGAGTTTCTTTCTTCCAATCTGCACGTGATGCGCTCTTGTTCCCTCTGGTGTGACTACTGAAGGAGCGTTCAGCCAGGCTGAAGGAGTGTATACAGAATGCACCATATGTTCTGCTGTTTTTAATGAACACATCTGGAGTTGACTTCTGAACAAGTTAATTACTGTTCTCTCTCTCTCTCTCTCGCTCTCTCCCTATCTTGGAGTTGTCGTCACTTCAAAGCCGCATTCACACAATTCACACATCTAAAGATATGATTTCATCTCTCTTTTCCCCCACAGGCTGTGTGTGACAAGTGACACGTTTCCTTCCCAAAGCTATACTATTGAATGTTTTGTTCCAATTACTCCACCACTAACCAACCTCATCATCCACAGTGCTATTGTTCCAATGTGTTTGACCTGCTGAAGTAAACTTGACTCTGTTGCCAGTTATCGCATCATTAATCTGTTCTGTATCTCTCTCTTCTTTTCTCTCCTTCTCATGCCTAAAATAGAAGTGGAACAAAAAGGTAACTAATTGCCCACTCCTTTATTTCACCTAGACTTCATTGGGGTTCATGCTTTGCTTGGTGATGGGGGTTGCCATAGCAGCTTTTCTCTGATGTCATCAGCTCTTTATTGACCTTCTAATGTCTGCTAATTCAATGTGTGCACTAGTAGTGATGAACATGTCGCTAACACTTCATAAGACATTAGTAGGAGGTCATACATGCTTATGAAAAGTCTTACTATGTATTAAAACCGTATCATAATGCGTTATAAACGCAGGCTTTAACATGTTTTGCATGGAAACCAAACACATTGTCACGATCATCAATCATTTTATCAAAATGTGGTTTTGGGACTGTGTTCTTTATTATAAAAAGGTGGGGTCCCACATCATCAAGTGAGATCATTGGTAATGTAAATAGTGATCCCATTTTTGACAATGTACAAAGTGCTAGTGTCAATCTAGACCCAAACACTGCCAACAAAACACTTTAGAGTACATAACCTATGATGAAAGTCTATGACGTTCATGCAAGGCAAAGGTTCTTTCAACAGTACAGATACAACACACACATTTTAGTGTTTTGATTTCTTGCGAAATAGCAAATGTCATATGTCAAGTGTTTTAACAATAGCACTGCTTTTAGATAGTCTAAATAATGTTCATTTTTGTCATGATTCACCTGAAAATAAAAACAAAGTTTAACATAGGAGGTTTGTATAGTCATAAGGATAACTAAACTCAGCAAAAAAAGAAACGTCCTCTCACTGTCAACTGCGTTTATTTTCAACAAACTTAACATGTGTAAATATTTGTATGAACATAACAAGATTCAACAACTGAGACATAAACTGAACAAGTTCCACAGACATGTGACTAACAGAAATTGAATAATTTGTCCCTGAACAAAGGGGGGGTCAAAATCAAAAGAACAGTCAGTATCTGGTGTGGCCACCAGCTGCATTAAGTACTGCAGTGCATCTCCTCCTCATGGACTGCACCAGATTTGCCAGTTCTTGCTGTGAGATGTTACCCCACTCTTCCACCAAGGCACCTGCAAGTTCCCGGACATTTCTGTGGGGAATGGCCCTAGCCCTCACCCTCCGATCCAACAGGTCCCAGACGTGCTCAATGGGATTGAGATCCGGGCTCTTCGCTGGCCATGGCAAAACACTGACATTCCTGTCTTGCAGGAAATCACGCACAGAACAAGCAGTATGGCTGGTGGCATTGTCATGCTGGAGGGTCATGTCAGGATGAGCCTGCAGGAAGGGTACCACATGAGGGAGGAGGAGGTCTTCCCTGTAACGCACAGCATTGAGATTGCCTGCAATGACAACAAGCTCAGTCCGATGATGCTGTGACACACCGCCCCAGACCATGACGGACCCTCCACCTCCAAATCGATCCCGCTCCAGAGTACAGGCCTTGGTGTAACGCTCATTCCATCGACGATAAACGCAAATCAGACCATCACCCCTGGTGAAACAAAACCGCGACTCGTCAGTGAAGAGCACTTTTTGCCAGTCCTGTCTGGTCCAGCGACGGTGGGTTTGTGCCCATAGGCGACGTTGTTGCCGGTGATGTCTGGTGAGGACCTGCCTTACAACAGGCCTACAAGCCCTCAGTCCAGCCTCTCTCAGCCTATTGCGGACAGTCTGAGCACTGATGGAGGGACTGTGCGTTCCTGGTGTAACTCGGGCAGTTGTTGTTGCCATCCTGTACCTGTTCCGCAGGTGTGATGTTCGGATGTACCAATCCTGTGCAGGCGTTGTTACACGTGGTCTGCCACTGCAAGGACGTTCAGCTGTCCATCCTGTCTCCCTGTAGCGCTGTCTTAGGCGTCTCACAGTACGGACATTGCAATTTATTGCCCTGGCCACATCTGTAGTCCTCATGCCTCCTTGCAGCATGCCTAAGGCATGTTTACGCAGATGAGCAGGGACCCTGGGCATCTTTCTTTTGGTGTTTTTCAGAGTCAATAGAAAAGCCTCTTTAGTGTCCTAAGTTTTCAAAACTGTGACCATAATTGCCTACCCGTCTGTAAGCTGTTAGTGTCTTAACGACCGTTCCACAGGTGCATGTTCATTAATTGTTTATGGTTCATTGAACAAGAATGGGAAACAGTGTTAAACCCTTTACAATGAAGATCTGTGAAGTTATTTTGATTATTACGAATTATCTTTGGAAGACAGGTTCCTGAAAAAGGGACAATTCTTTTTTTTGCTGAGTTTATCTTTCATCTTTCTGCTGTAATACACCATATCTTTCTTCCACTATATGTATCTATCCAGAACATTTTCTTTCCGAGGTAATTGAAAGTTATTCTGTTCATGTTTGCCAGCAGCATAATTTTAAAGGTGAGAGGTGTGGACGCCAATCAATAGACTCGCTCAATAAACTGTCAGCATTTCAGATAATATATACACTACCGGTCCAAAGTTTTAGAACACCTTCTCATTCAAGGGTTTTTCTTTATTTTTACTATTTTCTACATTGTAGAATAATGGTGAAGACATCAAAACTATGAAATAACACATATGGAATCATGTAGTAACCAAAAAAGTGTTAAACAAATCAAAATATATTATATATTTGAGATTCTTCACCCTTTGCCTTGGTGACAGTTTTGCACACTCTTGGCATTCTCTCAACCAGCTTCACCTGGAATGCTTTTCCAACTGTCTTGAAGGAGTTCCCACATATGCTGAGCACTTGTTGGCTGCATTTCCTTCACTCTGCGGTCCAACTCATCCCAAACCATCTCAATTTGGTTGAGGTCGGGGGATTGTGGAGGCCAGGTCATCTGATGCAGCACTCCATCACTCTCCTTCTTGGTAAAATAGCCCTTACACAGTCTGGATGTGTGTTGGGTTATTGTCCTGTTGAAAACAAATGATAGTCCCACTAAGCCCAAACCAGATGGGATGGCGTATCGCTGCAGAATGCTGTGGTAGCCATGCTGGTAAAGTGTGCCTTGAATTCTAAATAAATCACAGATAGTGTCACCAGCAAAGCACCCCACACCATAACACCACCTCCTCCATGCTTTACGGTGGGAAATACACATGCGTAGATCATCCGTTCACCCACACCGCGTCTCACAGTTCACCCACACCGCGTCTCACAAAGACACAGCAGTTGGAACCAAAAATCTCAAATTTGGACTCCAGACCAAAGTACACATTTCCACCAGTCTAATGTCCATTGCTTGTGTTTCTTGGCCCAAGCAAGTCTCTTCTTATTATTGGTGTCCTTTAGTAGTGGTTTCTTTTCAGTAATTCAACCATGAATTCCTGATTCACACAGTCCCCTCTGAACAGTTGATGTTGAGATGTGTCTGTTACTTGAACTCTGTGAAGCATTTTTTTGGGCTGCAATTTCTGAGGCTGGTAACTCTAATGAACTTATCCTCTTTAGCAGAGGTAACTCTGGGTCTTCTATTCCTGTGGCGGTCCTCATGAGAGCCAGTTTCATCATAGTGCTTGATGGTTTTTGCGACTGCACGTGAAGAAACGTTCAAAGTTTTTGAATTTTCCGTATTGACTGACCTTCATGTCTTAAAGTAATGATGGACTGTCATTTCTCTTTGCTTATTTGAGCTGTTATTGCCATAATATGGACTTGGTCTTTTACCAAATAGGGCTATCTTCTGTATACCCCCCCCCCCCCCCCCCCTACCTTGTCACAACACAACTGATTGGCTCACACTTTTAAATAGGCACACCTGTTAATTGAAATGCATTCCAGGTGACTACCTCATGAAGCTGGTTGAGAGAATGCCAATACTGTGCAAAGCTGTCATCAAGGCAAAGGGTGACTATTTGAAGAGTCTCAAATATAAAATATATTTTGATTTGTTGAACTATTTTTTGGTTAATACATGATTCCATATGTGTTATTTCATAGTTTTGATGTCTTCACTATTATTCTACAATGTAGAAAATAGTACAAATAAAGAAAAACCCTTGAATCAGTAGGTGTTCTAAAACTTTTGACCGGTAGTGTAGGCCTAACATGATGATGTAATAACCTTCAGGGACTCCCAGTCAATATGGCATAATGCACTAAGACACCCACATGTTCATATATTATTGGCATGCTACCGTGCATGATAAGATAGCCTACTACTGCACCTGAGCCCCAGTGTTGTGGTAGTAGTTGTGTTGTTTTGGTCTTTGCCCCTGAGACAAAGTTATGTTTAAGCTAAGGATGCACTCATATAAGTAACCTTAACCCATAGATCAAATATCAACTCTCCAAAGTCCAGGTTGCATCCCAAATGAACCCTCTACCCTATATAGTGTATTACATTTGTCCTATGGTCCTTGGTCGAAAATAGTGCACTAAATAGGGAACAAAGTGCCATTCAGGACACAGACCCAATTTCTTTCCTTTCAGTAGACCACTACTTACTGGGCATGCTAGATTCCGAAAGCCTTGCTAAGCCGTAGAGAACCTTTTAGCATTTTTGTAGCGTGCTAGTTTAGATTTGTGCCATGGGAGGCATCACAGTATGTTATTCACATGCATGTAGACATGTTTAATCTTAAGAGATTACAGAGGAGTAAGGCTTGTTTTTGTTCTTCTTCTCTGAGCACACTGCTTTTACCTCTGCCTGAGTCCCCCAGGAAGAACCTGTCATCGGGGGTGTCAGGCTGCTCACCTGTCATAAATAAAGAAGCTTTTGCCCACTTTCTATTCTTTGTTATTGCTTATATGCTGCACCCTGAATCCCAACGAATTTGGGTGGAAATGTTAGGTTATTAGGTTGCTTTAGTCTAGCTCTTGAAACTAGCACTGCTTTTAGTCAGTGTCACATGCTATGGTCAAATCACTATTTTTTTTTTAAGTGTAGACCTACAGTATTTCAAACCTTCCTACCCTCAACCTACTTTATTATTGAGTTATCTGTACGTTTAACAGTTTCTGTGCTAATGCTACTTTTTAAATGGTATAAGAGTCTGTTTTAGGGAGTGTAAGTAAATATACAACATTACAAAAATATAGTTTTTCAAGAGGCACTGTCAATGCACTGTCAAGTTAAATAACGTTAAATAAACATTATATGAAAAATAAAAAAATGCTCCCCCTTAGATAATTATGTATTTTGTTGTTGTCTCTCGGTCCAAATAAATGACAGGCTCCATATATTACATTCGTATGAGTAGGATTTAAATTCAAATGTCATCTTTTTATCAAGAAGGCCAACTTGAAATTGACTCAGTCGGCGGCCCAAGTGTAATCCATATTGAAAGAGAATCACCTTTGGCAAGGGATGCACGCTATCGACTCATGCTGTATCGCTTCATAAGATTTCAGTACAAACCAGTTAGGGTATAATTAGTTTAGAATGCAGAGGCATTGTAAATCAGGGTGCCACAGACTGAAGATATCTCAATAATGGACAAATACTCTCATGTAGTAATATAGATAGTCATTATTGTGTTCAGGGTCCCCAAATGCCAATACTTATGCTTGAGCTATTTATCAAAATATTTTAATATGTTTGTATTAGACATTCCCTATTAGATGTTATGTCTTAATCAATGATACAGCAGCACTGAGGAGATGGGATGGATGACATAAGTGTATGGAATGTAGTGGTTTTTGTATTACATTGACCATGGTAACTGATGACTTGCCTATTGTAAATATGTGGATAGCTAGCCAGGTGTGGGTGTGAGTGCGTGTGCATGCGTGTTCTGAAACTATATTACTTTCAAACGTTGTTCATTGTATATTTAAGCAACATTGCCAAATATTTTTCCTGTTCTGTTTTATAGCCTACATAAATGAGCTATTTAAGAACTAATGCATTGTTAACTTTGTTGATATGTTGATCAGGTGAAAGGAATGATTTCCTTTTACACTATACTTCTTTGTCCTTTCTCCTTCTAGTTGCAGTATTCCAATACTGATGTCTTATTCATGCCAAAGTAACTCTCAGCATTGTCTTTCCTCCATTTTGGCTCCTCAGTATTCCTGTGCCCCGGCTTGCTGCGAGGGGTGTACCAGAGCGAACACCTCTTTGAGTCGGACCACCAATCCGGTGCCTGGTGTAAAGACCCCCTCCAGGCCTCCGACAAGATTTACTACATGCCCTGGACGCCATACCGCACGGACACGCTGACCGAGTACTCCTCCAAAGAGGACTTCATCGCCGGGCGACCCACGACCACGTACAAGCTACCGCACCGTGTCGACGGCACAGGCTTCGTAGTGTACGATGGCGCTCTGTTCTTCAACAAGGAGCGCACGCGCAACATCGTCAAGTTCGACCTGCGCACGCGCATCAAGAGCGGTGAGGCTATTATTGGCAGCGCAAACTACCACGACACCTCGCCATACCGCTGGGGCGGCAAGTCAGACATCGACCTCGCCGTGGATGAGAACGGCCTGTGGGTCATCTACGCCACGGAGCAGAACAACGGGCGCATCGTCATCAGTCAACTCAACCCATATACTCTCCGTGTAGAAGGAACCTGGGATACCGCCTATGACAAGCGCTCAGCGTCCAACGCCTTCATGATATGCGGGATTCTGTACGTGGTGAAGTCAGTCTACGAAGACGACGACAACGAGGCGACTGGGAACAAGATCGACTATTTCTACAACACAGAGCTGAGTAAAGATGGCTTCCTGGACATCCCCTTCCCCAACTCATACCAGTACATCGCCGCCGTGGATTACAACCCGCGGGACAACCTTCTGTACGTTTGGAACAATTACCACGTGGTCAAGTACTCGCTGGACTTCGGCGCCTTGGACAGTAGACTGGGTAGGACAGATTTTCTTCTCTTTTCCCTTATTAGTAGTTATTTCAACTAACTACAGTATCTACTAACCCTAAACTTAACCCTAACCTTAACCATTACCTTAACCCTTATTCTAAACCTAAACGTAACCTTAGCAAACAGTAACTTATCAACAGATAGTTTGTTGATAGTATGGCCATCTGTAGCGCATTTACAGATGGACTATCTGGACTATCAAAATAAAGTGTTACCTGTTATTGGTATACATGGTAGACATTATGAGCGTTGGCAGTAGTTTTGATAGCAGGAGAAGTGAAGAGGAGGTTGTTGACAGGGCTACATTTACATTACATTTTCGTCATTTAGCAGACACTCTTATCCAGAGCGACTTACAAATTGGTGCATTCACCTTATGATAGCCAGTGGGACAACCACTTTACAATTATTATTATTATTTTTTGGGGGTGGGGTAAGGGGGGGTAGAAGGATTACTTTATCCTATCCCAGGTATTCCTTAAAGAGGTGGGGTTTCAAGCATCTCCGGAAGGTGGTGAGTGACTCCGCTGTCCTGGCATTGTGAGGGAGCTTGTTCCACCATTGGGGTGCCAGAGCAGCGAATAGCTTTGACTGGGCTGAGCGGGAACTGTGCTTCCGCAGAGGTAGGGGGGCCAGCAGGCCAGAGGTGGATGAACGCAATGACCTTGTTTGGGTGTAGGGACTGATCAGAGCCTGAAGGTACGGAGGTGCCGTTCCCCTCACAGCTACGTAGGCAAGCACCATGGTCTTGTAGCAGATGCGAGCTTCAACTGGAAGCCAGTGGAGTGTGCGGAGGAGTGGGGTGACGTGAGAGAACTTGGGAAGGTTGAACACCAGACGGGCTGCGGCGTTCTGGATGAGTTGTAGGGGTTTAATGGCACAGGCAGGGAGCCCAGCCAACAGCGAGTTGCAGTAATCCAGACGGGAGATGACAAGTGCCTGGATTAGGACCTGTACCGCTTCCTGTGTAAGGCATGGTCGTACTCTGCGAATGTTGTAGAGCATGAACCTACAGGATCGGGTCACCGCCTTGATGTTAGCGGAGAACGACAAGGTGTTGTCCAGGGTCACGCCAAGGCTCTTTGCACTCTGGGAGGAGTATACAATGGAGTTTTCAACCGTGATGGCGAGATCATGGAACGGGCAGTCCTTCCCCGGGAGGAAGAGCAGCTCCGTCTTGCCGAGGTTCAGCTTGAGGTGGTGATCCGTCATCCACACTGATATGTCTGCCAGACATGCAGAGATGCGATTCGCCACCTGGTTATCAGAAGGGGGAAAGGAGAAGATTGATTGTGTGTCGTCTGCATTGCAATGATAGGAGAGGCCATGTGAGGATATGACAGAGCCAAGTGACTTGGTGTATAGCGAGAATAGGAGAGGGCCTAGAACTGAGCCCTGAGGGACACCAGTGGTGAGAGCACGTGGTGCGGAGACAGATTCTCGCCACGCCACCTAGTAGGAGCGACCTGTCAGGTAGGACGCAATCCAAGAGTGAGCCGCGCCGGAGATGCCCAACTCGGAGAGGGTGGAGAGGAAGATCTGATGGTTCGCAGTATCAAAGGCAGCAGATAGGTCTAGAAGGACGAGAGCAGAGGAGAGAGAGTTGGCTTTAGCAGTGCGGAGAGCCTCCGTGACACAGAGAAGAGCAGTCTCAGTTGAATGACCAGTCCTGAAACCTGACTGGTTTGGATCAAGAAGGTCATTCTGAGAGAGATAGCAAGAGAGTTGGCTAAAGACGGCACGCTCAAGAGTTTTGGAGAGAAAAGAAAGAAGGGATACTGGTCTGTAGTTGTTGACATCGGAGGGATCGAGTGTAGGTTTTTTGAGAAGGGGTGCAACTCTCGCTCTCTTGAAGACGGAAGGGACATAGCCAGCGGTCAAGGATGAGTTGATGAGCGAGGTGAGGTAAGGGAGAAGGTCTCCGGAAATGGTCTGGAGAAGAGAGGAGGGGATAGGGTCAAGCGGGCAGGTTGATGGGCGGCCGGCCGTCACAAGTCGCAAGATTTCATCTGGAGAGAGAGGGGAGAAAGAAGTCAAAGCATAGGGTAGGGCAGTGTGAGCAGGACCAGCAGTATCATTTGACTTAACAAACGAGGATCGGATGTCGTCAACCTTCTTTTCAAAATGGTTGACGAAGTCATCCACAGAGAGGGAGGGGGGGAGGAGGATTCAGCAGGGAGGAGAAGGTGGCAAAGAGCTTCCTAGGGTTAGAGGCAGATGCTTGGAATTTAGAGTGGTAGAAAGTGGCTTTAGCAGCAGAAACAGAGGAAGAAAATGTAGAGAGGAGGGAGTGAAAAGATGCCAGGTCCGCAGGGAGTCTAGTTTTCCTCCATTTCCGCTCGGCTGCCCGGAACCCTGTTCTGTGAGCTCGCAATGCGTCGTCAAGCCATGGAGCAGGAGGGGAGGACCGAGCTGGCCGGGAGGATAGGGGACATAGAGAGTCAAAGGATGCAGAAAGGGAGGAGAGGAGGGTTGAGGAGGCAGAATCAGGAGATTGGAGGGAGAAGGATTGAGCAGAGGGAAGAGATGATAGGATGGAAGAGGAGAGAGTAGCGGGAGAGAGAGAGCAAAGGTTGCGATGGCGCATTACCATCTGAGTAGGGGCAGAGTGAGTAGTGTTGGAGGAGAGCGAGAGAGAAAAGGATACAAAGTAGTGGTAGATAGACGTATGGTTTATTGTCATGAAAATGTTCTCAAAGAGCACACCAATCCTTTGCTTTTAGCCAGTAAAACACTGTTAAAAAAGTATTCATTTGATCACATTTCAGTGTTGCAATATGTGTAACATTTAACATAATTTTCATATTATTGCCTATGAGCCCATCAATTATAGTGTCAACCAATTTAGGAACAAGTTTCAAGTTTTTATTAGTCGTATGTACAGAATACACATGGTATACACCATTCAACGAAATGCGAACCTGCAAGTAACTTGAAACTTTTTCCTAGATTGTTTGACAGTATGATTGGTGGGTTTTTTTAAATTGGAAAGTATAGAGCAGAGTAAATTCAAACGAAGTATATGTATCGTTATACGTTGGAATTTAGCACCATCGAGAGTGTGTGGGTTGGTGATAATTAGCTATGGAATATGATGCCTCAATGTGTCATCTTCCTTATGCCATTGAATTAAACCCCTCAAATAAGAGAAAAACCAAGAAAACAACTACACACCAGCTGTGGGAAAATGTAATAACTGCAGTCACATTGTTGTTTTACAAGACGTTTCAACTATTGTCGGGTCGGAGAAAAAAAACTTTGCATTTGAAAGGGGGGAAAAAAACAAATTGTTTGCCGTCACGTGATTGGGTTGTTCTTTCTTCTCACAGGGATCGTATTTCAGGGCAGTTGTTATCCCTAGTTTCTGAGCTATATTAGATATTACATTATTTTCTATATCATTTTATGACAAAAGATGTGAACAGAACTACAAGAGTTATTTGTCTTTTCAGTCTGCTCTCAGTCGGTGTCTCTCTCTTTTATACAGTACCAGTCACCTTTGTAAAGACAGAGATGACTGCTCTGATTAAACTTGCCATAACTCTTTTTAAGAAAGTTACATTTATTCCATGCGATATTGCTTCTTTAAAAGTAGTAGTCAAGCCTACCCAAAATTGTTTTGACACGGCGAGATAATTCTTTGCGCTGGCTCATCAACAGCCTAGTTTAAAATGTCACGAGTGAACATTTCAGCTTCTCTCTCTCGCGCGCGCTCTCTCTCACACTCTCTCTCATGCTCTCTCTCTCTCTCGCTCTCTCTCGTGCTCTCTCTCGTGCTCTCTCGCTCTCTGTCTCGCTCTCTGTCTCGCTCTCTGTCTCGCTCTCTGTCTCGCTCTCTGTCTCGCTCTCTGTCTCGCTCTCTGTCTCGCTCTCTGTCTCTCGCTCTCTGTCTCTCGCTCTCTGTCTCTCGCTCTCTCTCTGTCTCTCTCTCTGTCTCTCTGTCTCTCTGTCTCTCTCTCTCTCTCTCTCTTTCTCTCTGTCTCTCTCTCTCTCTGTCTCTCTCATTCTCTCGCTCTCTCTCTCTCGCACTCTCTCGCGCTCTCTCTCTTGCGCTCTCTCTCTTGCGCTCTCTCTCTCGCGCTCTCTCTCTCGCGCTCTCCCTCGCACTCTACCTCGCGCTCTCTTGTTCTCTCTCGCTCTCTCGTTCTCTCGCTCTCTCGTTCTCTCGCTCTCTCTCGCTCTCTCCCGCTCTCTCTCTCTCTCTCTCTCTCTCTCTCTCCCCCTCTCTCAGTAATGAACCTTTCCTTCTCCAGGGAGTATCAGTTCAGTATCCCTTGGTGCGGAATGGGCTGACCTCCAAACAGGCGAGCAAGGAGGCGAGAGAGATTGAGAGACAGACACAGTTGATGGATCCAGTAAACTGATAGATAGAGTAGAGAGTGTCTGAGACAAACAGCACCAGATAAACGGACTGATCTGGAGTGAATGATTGAGTCGATTGCCGCACTATAGATCGGTCGATAGATGGATTGACGTGTACTATTTGGTTTCGGATTTGACTTTTAATGTATTTTCAGATGGGGAGATTGCATATCTCATTTCATTAAGGATTAGGCAAGAAACATGTTCATCAAAGTGATTGTAATGGATGAATGTTATGAGTTGATATTATGGGTTAGCTATCATTCTAGTTTCGGTACTGTATCTGGAATGGATTCAGTTGATTTGCTTTATACAACGGGTGGGTCTAATCCTGAATGCTGATTGGTTAAAAGTGCATTCCAGCCGGTGTCGATTCCACAAGTTACCACCGGCTAAATCTATGACGTTAAAATGCCTATTTACTCTGTTCCATCTGACTGCGCAATCCACTGTCTCATCAGCCGAGCCAGGCAAGCTATAAACTTGATCTCCACTATAAAAAGCATCTAGACATTATCTCACATTTCTTTTAGACTAACATTTAGTTTTCAACAGCAGAGATTTGTATTAACCTTGCTGTCTGTCTCTCCGACATTTTCAACATTGTTTCAATATTCAAATATGATCTCCAGCTGTCCCATAGTAATGAACGTGTAGGGGTCAGGAGTCGGAACGAGACAGACAGGCAGCGTTCCTAAGCCAGTCAAAATCATGAATCAGCTGGCATCATTTTTATGGATATATACAAAGAAATGTCAATTGAAAAAAGGTAAAACGAAATGAAGTACAGCTAGTTTGCAGTCTTTCCAGCTTCAGTTTGAAATGGCTAGCTCCTCTGAACAACAGTGTCCTGACGAGTGAGCACATTTTCTATGCCAGGTAAAATCGCACCTCATTAGCTCATTGTTATGGATGTATCCAAATAAATGACACTAGAAAACAGCTTGAACAATGCAAATGATACTTTGCTGTTATTCTGTCACTTTGTGACGTTACTGTAAGTTAGCCGTAGTTGGCTAGCTAGCAAGCAAGGGATAAC
Organism: Coregonus lavaretus; assembly: GCF_964263955.1. Classification (NCBI taxonomy): domain Eukaryota; kingdom Metazoa; phylum Chordata; class Actinopteri; order Salmoniformes; family Salmonidae; genus Coregonus; species Coregonus lavaretus. The sequence goes on along the minus strand of NC_140026.1, from coordinate 16,495,695 downwards.
AACGTTGCCAGCCAGTATGGCAATGGAACATTGAGAACGAACGACTGAGTCGTGTCCATAGATACTGAACAAAAAGCCTGAACTACTGGGTCGCGTCTCTAGCAACCGAACCAATAGAACGACCAGCCGGCTTGACTATACAGTGGGGAAAAAAAGTATTTAGTCAGCCACCAATTGTGCAAGTTCTCCCACTTAAAAAGATGAGAGAGGCCTGTAATTTTCATCATAGGTACAAGTCAACTAGGACAGACAAAATGAGGAAAAAAAATCCAGAAAATCACATTGTAGGATTTTTTATGAATTTATTTGCAAATTATGGTGGAAAATAAGTATTTGGTCAATAACAAAAGTTTCTCAATACTTTGTTATATACCCTTTGTTGGCAATGACACAGGTCAAACGTTTTCTGTAAGTCTTCACAAGGTTGTCACACACTGTTGCTGGTATTTTGGCCCATTCCTCCATGCAGATCTCCTCTAGAGCAGTGATGTTTTGGGGCTGTCGCTGGGCAACACAGACTTTCAACTCCCTCCAAAGATTTTCTATGGGGTTGAGATCTGGAGACTGGCTAGGCCACTCCAGGACCTTGAAATGCTTCGTACGAAGCCACTCCTTCGTTGCCCGGGCGGTGTGTTTGGGATCATTGTCATGCTGAAAGACCCAGCCACGATTCATCTTCAATGCCCTTGCTGATGGAAGGAGGTTTTCACTCAAAATGTCACGATACATTGCCTCATTCATTCTTTCCTTTACACGGATCAGTCGTCCTGGTCCCTTTGCAGAAAAACAGCCCCAAAGCATGATGTTTCCACCCCCATGCTTCGCAGTGGGTATGGTGTTCTTTGGATGCAACTCAGCATTCTTTGTCCTCCAAACACGAAGAGTTGAGTTTTTACCAAAAAGTTATATTTTGGTTTCATCTGACCATATGACATTCTCCCAATCCTCTTCTGGATCATCCAAATGCACTCTAGCAAACTTCAGACGGGCCTGGACATGTACTGGCTTAAGCAGGGGGACACGTCTGGCACTGCAGGATTTGAGTCCCTGGCGGCGTAGTGTGTTACTGATGGTAGGCTTTGTTACTTTGGTCCCAGCTCTCTGCAGGTCATTCACTAGGTCCCCCCGTGTGGTTCTGGGATTTTTGCTCACCGTTCTTGTGATCATTTTGACCCCACGGGGTGAGATCTTGCGTGGAGCACCAGATCGAGGGAGATTATCAGTGGTCTTGTATGTCTTCCATTTCCTAATAATTGCTCCCACAGTTGATTTCTTCAAACCAAGCTGCTTACCTATTGCAGATTCAGTCTTCCCAGCCTGGTGCAGGTCTACAATTTTGTTTCTGGTGTCCTTTGACAGCTCTTTGGTCTTCGCCATAGTTGAGTTTGGAGTGTGACTGTTTGAGGTTGTGAACAGGTGTCTTTTATACTGATAACAAGTTCAAACAGGTGCCATTAATACAGGTAACAAGTGGAGGACAGAGGAGCCTCTTAAAGAAGAAGTTACAGGTCTGTGAGAGCCAGAAATCTTGCTTGTTTGTAGGTGACCAAATACTTATTTTCCACCATAATTTGCAAATAAATTCATAAAAAATCCTACAATGTGATTTTCTGGATTTCTTTTTCTCAATTTGTCTGTCATAGTTGACGTGTACGTATGATGAAAATTACAGGCCTCTCTCATCTTTTTAAGTGGGAGAACTTGCACAATTGGTGGCTGACTAAATACTTTTTTTCCCCACTGTATATTGTGGAAAGATGAAATAGTATGAATAAATTCATCAAAATAAATTTATGAAAATATGTCAATCATTGTTTGAATATGTTGATAACCCGTTGTATAAAAGTGATAATACACTCGAAGCCGGTGTTTGGATGATATACAACAGCACCGTGCCAATATATCCTCCAAACACTGGCTTCTCTGGCATTATCACTTAAATAAAACCTATAGATTGTCAACCAATGATTGACATATTTTCATAAATTTATTTTGATGAATTTATTCATACTATTTCATCTTTAAGGAATACCTGGGATAGGATAAAGGAATCCTTCTACCCCCCCCCCCAATTGTAAAGTGGTTATCCCACTGGCTATAGGGTGAACGCACCAATTTGTGAGTCGCTCTGGCTAAGAGCGTCTGCTAAATGACGTTAATGTGCCCTTGAGCAAGGCACTTAACCCTAATTGCTCCTGTAAGTCGCTCTGGATAAGAGCGTCTGCTAAATGACTAAAATGTAAAATGTAAATATAGGACTGTGGCATTCCATGAAATGTCTTGGCTACAGCTGTTGCTCAACACCATTGATGTAGCTTATACTGTATCTCAACTAGTCAAATATGTCAACCTCACCTGTACCTTACTGCAGCGAACCAAGACACAATGATCAAAGGCATAATGTATGTATGAAGGTGAAATACACAGGTTATGCTCTCTCCTTGACCAGACCACTGATGAAGGGGTTAATGTGATGTTTAGTAAGATTCCCGCACAGAGGCTCGATACCACCTGTGCCACCACCTCCCCCATCCCCATAGGCATGCGATGCATGAGCTGCTATGGCAATGGAGCATGGGAAATGGGCAACGTAGCAGGGGAGTCATGTCCATGCCCAAAGCTGGGTCTTGGCTCAGCACGCCATGCCACGCAAATATGGGCACAGGTGTTTTGCATGGGATTCTGGGAATGCATTTTTGAAATGGTGTGGTTTTTCCTTTTGTGGTGGGATTGAATCATGGAGGTGGTTTGATGCATAGTCTTGTCATGCTGAACGGTGATGCATTGGTTTGCATGGTTTCTGATTGGTCGATGTATGAAAGCTACATAAGATGATGAAAAGAGCTGTGGATACTGTATATACAGTATGTTTTATGACTGATGTTTATTTCATCTAATGTTGTGGAAATGGTATAAATATATTGCAGAAATGTTGCAGCCAGACATATTTCATCATGTTCCTTGTTTCATACTTGAGAATGAAACTGTACAAATTGAAAATAATAATTGCTAAGGGGACATCATTTGTATGTCTGTAGGCAAGGCAATGGGATGATTGTCAACAATTTTTTACAAGAGCATAATTGCTCTTATAGAACTGATACTTAAATCTCTCCAGAGAACAAATCGAGGATAGAGGACACATCTTCATTCAATGCTTGTTTCTATGACAACACTTATTGATAATTGTATTTACTGAATTTGATTGAAAAAACGAAATACAAGAGTTTTCTACAAATGTTCCAAGCAGACAACATTAAAAGCCCACATCTCCTTGCCCTCTCCTGGCATATTCTTTCAATCAAATTCAATAGAGTGCGTGCAAGCGCAAATACAATTAATTGAAACGGTCTTCTTTACAATGTAGCAGGGGAAAAAATTAATGAGGAAATTAAAAAGTGGAAGAAAGAGGAAGGCCTGTTATTCTGACAGTTTATTTGGAAGCCCACATCACCAAGGCCAAATACAAATAGTTGGAGAAAAAGCAGATCCAGAATGGTCAATATACTGTAACATGGGAACACTTGAATGTTCATGTGAATTTCCATGGATATATAGACCGTTACTTTCATAGGTGTAGGTTTGAAATAGCAGACATGGAACTAGACGTTAACATACAGATTTGAAATATCTAAAGCTCATGAAAGAGGAATAGAATAGATTGAGTCTGGACGTTCAGGCTGACCTTACTAATACTAATTTCTGCCACAGTGAGCGGAGGAGGAAGAAAGTCCCCAAGGCTACTTAGTGCAGGCAGTCACTTGAGAGAATTTGCCCCGCCTCAGACACCTGCTACTGGTGCCTGCTGCCTGCTTGGTGTATGTGGGTGGCAGGGGGAGGTGTCTGTGCGTGTGTGCATGTGAGGAGAGAGCTCATAGCTGTCTTACAAGAGGCATGTATAGGTCTAAAAAGGGCCTTTCATCATGGTTTTCTCAGAAATGGTTTGTAATATGAATGTAAAAAGCATTTCAAACATCCTTCCTCCCAATGACGTTTCCATGTGAAAATTGCCAGAACAATCTGAGAGAGCAAAAGTATTTTCAGCTGGCGTGGAATCGTCCATATTTATCAAGGTGTTTTTATAAAGGAGGACATGTTTAGTTAGGGCATTTCAGAAAGAAAACACCACATGTATGTTTAACCATTTATTGGAAAGATAACAATGCATGTCTTGGTGTTGGTGGCTCTGTTCCTTCAGGGTAGCTCACCGGCAGAGCGAAGCATCATATGAAGATGATAATATAACCACAGGCAGTGAGCACATATCAAATCCCCTGAAGGAAGGAAGACAGAACCCAGGTGGGGGCTGGGGTGGTGGTGAGATATCAGAAAAGGAAGGAACAGCTAGTTACAGCAACACGGCAGCAAGAGACACCAGCACATGCGAGCGCTTGACATCTGGCATTGAGGAAGCATGTGTAGAACTGGTCAACTTACATAGACCACATGTAATTAGTGTGAATCCAATTGGTGCAATATCAGCTGACGCCACCACACTCAGGTTTCCCTTCTGAACTGGCTATGCCTTATTAATTACATTTAGGTAATTTAGCAGACACTCTTAGTTGATGGTTGTCCAGTATTATGTCTCTAAATTAATATGCATCCCTATAGTCAATGATCCCTCCCAATGTGACTGCTTTGTTGGTACACTGCAACAACCGTTGATCTCCGGATATCCCACTTGGGTCGCAAACCTCTGCCATTCTTCTGTCATCTCAAGCCATCTGCGGATGACGGGTTCGGTGGCACAGGCGGCACAGTTGGCATCACCAATACCCTCCACTGTCTGACATGCCTTCTGTAATCTTGCCACATGTTGCCATCTGGCCGGGGCAGATTTCCAGCGTGTGCCAGAAGGTGCCTGAGACATTGGCATCGACCTTCATACTGAGGCTGGCATGTTTTCGGCAAGTCCTGCCAGTCTTTTCCCTGTCAGTAGTAACGGAGATTTGCTTAATTGAATAAGAATGGCTAACAGGTATATGCAGACTGACAGAGCAACTGTTGCTCCGCCTTGTTAACCAGCGGGTTACTTTGGACACAACATTTTGCCCTTTGACCTCTCTTTGTGTGTGTGTGTTTGCTACCTGCTTAAGTGTGCTATTATTTGCTCTACGTCTAAATTATTGGAATGCATTCATGAATGCATTGTTGTCTTACTATTTTTCATGCTGTTTTATGCCTCTCTGATCTTGTCAGCTTGGCGACATGGCCTAAATACTTATTACAAACCTGCCGTACTCCCTACGAGGTAGGCTAATCATTTCCAGGGTGAGTCACCGACAAGACTGTGTCCAGGGTTTAGGATTACAAATGCAGTGTATTTGTCCTATGGACACAGGCTTGCTCCAAACCAAGGGAGTGGAAACACAATGGAAACCTGTTAGGAATATAGCTTGATATTTGCCGCATGGCAGTGTCGCTTGCTTTCTAGTTCTTTGCTAGGCTTTGAATGCTGTATTGCTCATGCTGTACTCAAATACAGTGTACAACCAACTTCAGATGATGTGGTCCCTTGTTATTCCCCTATCCATGCTGTGTCCTGCACAGCTTTCAAATGTATCCAAGTGCCTGAGCTTTGCCTCACGGGTAGTAAACATCATGTTATCTATTTGAACGGCAAACCTGCTTAGTTCTCGCCACGGCCAGCAGGCGAGTTGCTATATCAACCTTTTGACACATAGCATAAACATTCTATTCTACTATTTAGTATTTTATTAGGATCCCTGTAAGCTGCTGCAACACAGCAGTTACACTTCCTGGGCTTTGTGGTCTCATTCATGCATCACGTGGTGCACGTTTTCCTTCGTCAACCAGAGGAGTCATTTATCATCTACATCGGGCTGTACCTTGATCCAGAAATCATACACAGCTCATCTGTGCGGTTCCAGGGAATGCCAGGTGATTCTTCACTTCAGACCACCACCCCATCCATCTCCCCTGACACATGCAGAAATGAAACAACAACAACATTCTGCGTAGAAGAGAAGCAGAGACTAATCGATAGACGTTTTGATGAGAAGACCGATTTTCGGGATGTCTCATGGTCTGACAAACACCACTGTAGCTCGGCCACTTTCCACCACAGATGAGGAAGGGCGACATAGGCGGATGCGGTGGATAGCTCTAGCTTAAATTGACGGATTTTGATGGGGATTTTTTCATAATGTTACTTAGATTGATGCACGGGTTCGTCGATAGACTCTTAAGGAATATTAACAACCCCTTTTTCTTTATTTTTTTGTCTTCTCCTTCTCCTTTTGAGTTATCAATGGAGTGGATCTGGGCCACTGTGCTTTCCTCTGAAGAATCCCCCTGGTAACAGCAGTGTTGAAGTTGTCACTGAGACGCTTTGTATTATCCAATCAGCCCCGGCTTTGTCGGTTGCCAGTGTTCAAAATCCAGACTCTAGGCTTTTTGACTGGGAGTGAGACACTGTCCTCCTACCCCTCTTCCCCCCCGTCACTCCCCTCCTATCCTCCCTGCTTTCAACCTCTCCATGGTTATTTAGACAGTGCAGGTTTACAGAAGCCCGACTGACTCTGGCCCTGAGAGTGAGCTCTCAGCGTCCCTCATTTCAGGCTTCACGGGGCCCTGTTGTCATTGGTTGTACTACTGTATGTGTGCTTCTTTCTGTGTGTGTGCGTGTGCGCAGGTGTGCTCGAGAACATCCATGTAGCTCAATTTGTATGTGTGTGTGTGTACACTATCAAGGCCATTTGTGTATGCGCATTGAAGAAGCTGAGTGAGTGAGAGGATGCGCCCCCTTACCAGTGCATATGGCCTTCTCGCAGTGACCGCCACAGCTGCCCTCTGTAGTCTCGGGGAGCCGAGTGGGATCCAGCCGGATGAGGAATGACTTTCCAAACAATGGCCACCATCCATCCATTATGGCTTCATGATGTCAGATGATATCAGGGTATTACCGGATGTCTCCATGCATCATTTACCACTGGACCCCACTGACAGGTTTGTGGTCCTGCCACAAAATGCCCATTAAACTACAGGAGTTTCATCATCATTTACCTACCCACTCCACTACATGCACAGCATTGGGGTGGGGGGGGGGGGGATTGAGACAGTTATCTATAATGATAACTCATAATAATGAGTTATCATTATAGAGAATGGATGGATTGAGACAGCGAAAATAGTTTTGAGTTGTGTATCATTGACCGCTGTTAGATTGGTGTGAATGGGTGTTGTCATGGATACAGTATAATTGGGTTAGTTGGTTGATAATGGTACAGTGTTTTGACGAGCTAACATTCACTTCGGTAGTATGATAATCATGTATAACGTAATATGTAGTTAATGAAAAACTAATTCAACCAATGATATAATGATAAAAGCTTCAACAATTCAATCAATTAATCACCACTGTCTTTCTTAGTCAAAGTGGTATTATGACATAATTTGCACTTTGCACTTTGTCATCTATACAATTGTCTTCCTTTTTGATTGAGGTGAATCCCAGTGGAAGTTTAAGTTTCAAGACGTACCCCCAACAGACGTAGCCAAGCAGAAAGGTGTGAACACAGTTCAAATATTAACAATGATGTATAATTCAGTTGAACCTTACACTGACAAATTCCCTATCCTGTGAGTCACTCTCCTTCCCCCAAAGCCTAGTTCTCTTCTTTTGATCTCACCTATCTGTTAAGTCTTTGAGGCAGCTAGACCGGCGTTATTCGCATGAAAATGATGTCATTAAAAGCAAATTCATTTCAAAATAATGGGCCCGTTCCTGAAACCGAGTGGAAGGTTTATGTAATTGTAACTGCTGTAAAGCCTGGGGAGAAAAAGGAGGAAGACTAATTATCCAGGAAGGACTGCTTTGAAATGAAGCACACAGCTCTGTCGGAGGTTGAAACATCAGCAGGTGTCATGGCGTGTTGCAAGGGAGCGATGTTACGTAAATAAAATCTAATTTTATATGTCACATGCTTCGTAAACAACAGGTGTAGACTGACATTGAAATCCTTACTTACGGGTCCTTTTCCAACAGTGCAGAGTTAAAGATAAGGTAAGAAGTCTGCAGCATGTACAGTACCAGTCAAAAGTTTGGACACACCTACTCATTCAAGGGTTTTTCTTTATTTTTTTACTATTTTCTACATTGTAGAATAATAGTGAAGACATCAAAACTATGAAATAACACATATGGAATCATGTAGTAGCCAAAAAGTGTTAAACAAATCAAAATATATTTTAGATTTTAGATTCTTCAAAGTAGCCACCCTTTGCTTGATGACAGCTTTGCACACTCTTGGCATTCTCTCAACCAGCTTCATGAGGAATGCTTTTCCAACAGTCTTGAAGGAGTTCCCACATATGCTGAGCACTTGTTGGCTGCTTTTCCTCCACTCTGCGGTCCAACTCATCCCAAACCATCTCCATTGGGTTGAGGTCGGGGGATTGCGGAGGCCAGGTCATCTGATGCAGCACCTCATCACTCTCCTTCTTAGTAAAATAGCCCTTACACAGCCTGGAGGTGTGTTGCGTAATTGTCCTGTTGAAAAACAAATGATAGTCCCACTAAGCGCAAACCAGATGGGATGGCGTATCGCTGCAGAATGCTGTGGTAGCCGTGCTGGTTAAGTGTGCCTTGAATTCTAAATTAATCACAGACTGTGTCACCTGCAAAGCACCCTCACACCACTTCCTCCATGCTTCACGGTTGGAACCACACATGCGGAGATCATCCGTTCACCTACTCTGCGTCTCACAAAGACACGGCGGTTGGAATCAAAAATCTCAGATTTGGACTCATCAGACCAAAGGACAGATCTAAGTCTAATGTCCATTGCTCGTGTTTCTTGGCCAGAGTAAGTCTTCTTATTATTGGTGTCCTTTATTAGTGGTTTCTTTGCAGCAATTCGACCATGAAGGCCTGATTCACACAGTCCCCTCTGAACAGTTGATGTTGAGATGTGTCTGTTACTTGACCTATGTGAAGCATTTATTTGGGCTGCAATCTGAGGTGCAGTTACCTTGAATGAACTTATCCACTGCAGCAGAGGTAACTCTGGGTCTTTCCTTCCTATGGTGGTCTTCATGAGAGCCAGTTTCATCATAGCTCTTGATGGTTTTTGCGACTGCACTTGAAGAAACATTAAAAGTTCTTGAAATGTTCCGTATTGACTGACCTTTATATCTTAAAGTAATGATGGACTGTCGTTTCTCTTTGCTTATTTGAGCTGTTCTTGCCATAATATGGACTTGGTCTTTTACCAAATAGGGCTATCTTCTGTATATCACCCCTCCCTTGTCACAACACTACTGATTGGCTCAAATGCATTAAGAAGGAAAGAATTTCCACAAATTAACTTTTAACAAGGTTTTGATGTCTTCACTATTATTCTACAATGTAGAAAATAGTAAAAATAAAGAAAAACCCTTGAATGAGTAGGTGTGTCCAAACTTTTGACTCATACTGTAAATGTGGTGACGAAGGGATTGTGCTTTTTTAAATTTTTATGAATGAAATAATTTTGGGGTTTTCAAGTTATGGATTTGAGATCATATATGGCTGAAGTTAACAATTGACCTCTGACATTAGAAGTGATAATGATGGAGGGGGTTTCTATTTTTAACTGTGGTTCAATGATGGTCATAAGTACAGTACATCTCTTATAGAAAAAGGAAGAAAAACTGTACTCTATTTGATTACTGCTAAAGATTATTGGCAACCTTTCGACGAATTTGGCTGCAATTTGACCACTAAACCTTGAGAGAAGTCCAAAAATATTTAGTCCTGTGCTTATTTTCTCTTTCACTCCTTCCTCTGACAATGTGTACTCTGCACCTGCGGAAGTTTGCTGGATGTGCTTAGTATTCCTTTCTAAAGAAATATCTCTAGGAGTCATTTAGCAAAATATTTTTCTCCTCCAAGTGATGGAATCCCACAATTGGGAGGTTTTACTGACCCTAGTGAAGCTTGAAATAGGAACACTAAACTGACGAAGCAAAACTAAATAGGTCACTCAAGCCCTGCACAACAATCATATCTCCAAGGCCATTTTTGGATTATTTGTTCCCTCTACACGAGCCACAACAATAAGCCACAACAATGAGCTACCAAGCAGAAAGTTTTAGGCATTTAAGACTACCATATAAGGTTAAGGATGACGCCCTCTAAGAATACAAAGTGAATACAAAGTTTATATTCACATAGCCACTGAACTTGAACCCTGAACCCTGTTTGTTGCTCCAAGATAAAATTAGGAACCGACAGAGCACAACAAAGAATGTCTTTGTGGTGGTGGTGAGACAAGACTTTTCCAAAACATGAGTGTCTACTGACCCGTTTGTCCTTTTGTAATCGCTTCATGCAAAATACACAACTTTGCTCAAGGACATAGTCAAGCTTTCTTTATTTCTCAGACCTCCTCTGCCTCTTATGGGAGACTGTGAGAACAGGTTTTTAGAACAAAACATATCCCTAACAACATTGTTATTTAGAATAGCCAAGCAGTTTATCTTTTAAAAGTGTACTGGTTATCATGTAGCCCTTATTTTATTTGTGTCACTCACTCCTCTGTGCTGTTCTGGTTTTTAATTTTAACCATAATTGCTGACTCACACAATCTACTGTAGTGACTTTGTTTTCAGTATTTCCCTATAACTAGGGGAAAGAACACAACCTAAGGTATTCTCTTTAAAAAGACCCAATCTCTGAGGTTGTAGAATCAGAAACTTGGAGCAATGCTTTGACATCGCAAGAGCATTAGGTCTATTTGATGTTCGATAACTCAAGGCCGGTACTATACAGTAGATGTAGATTGAATATCTGCTATTGGAGCATTGTTAGTATGATATGTGGTGAACTCAAATTTATATGGTCATTGCGGCAGTAGTCTCATTGTGGTATTGTGCAACTTGAAAAGGCTATTTTTTGAGGGTGTGAACATTGTTCCAGGTTTGGGGTCATGGTTTAAGGTCACGGTTGCCTGCTTCCTCTTCGAAAATACATCGCTGAAATATGAAGTAATTGGCCTGTAACATAAGAAATGAGAACAGTACAGCATGATACTGTATACAAATACTGACTTAACAAGGTCCCAGGGAATTAAAAATGGCCGCCCTGCATGATGCCAATCATGGCCCGATCTTTTATCATTATCCTAATTGGCCACTCTGCGCACCTTGCTCGGGTCAAAAGTAGTGCACTACGTAGGGAATAGGGTGCCATTTGGGACACCACCATAGACCCTCAGCCCAAGAGAGGTCCATCACAATGCATTTCAAGGGAAATTAAAACCGGCCTCGGTTAGTGTGTGACAGGAGAGATACTCATCGCTATCCGCCCCAAAATGGATGAATAAATCAAAAGCATCATGAATAAGTTAATGGAAAGATGTACTCGGTGATATTTTCACCTCCATCAGTCCATATGATCATTTCTGCAGAAGGAGGCAAGGAGTCGTTATGCATTGTAGCACAGATTAATGTTAATGTGTTACTGTCATTGCAGATGGCGACGTCTTTGATGCAGGGAAAACGTTAAAGACCTATTTCTGCATTCATTCACTTTTGATTGGCCTGAATAAGGAGAGTTGTATGACACATTAGGGCTGATGAGTGTGTGTGTGTGGCGTGTTCGCATGCACGTGTGTGCGTGCATGCATGTGTGTGTGTAACCTGTGTATGAATTACACGCTTGCATGCATATTTGTGTGTTATCAACAATGGCTGTATATACTGTAGTTAACTATGATGTGCAAAAATGTTTTGTGAGCAGGCAAAAGCACATCATGAAATGTTCATTACAACTGAAGGAAAACAGTGCCTATTTACCTCTGTTATTTCACTTAAATAGGATGCTTGTTAAGGCAATGTAGGCTCCACAACAGTGTACAGATACCTAGGGATCTTAAAAACACTATTTGTTGGAGAGAATAAAGCCTGGATCCTTCTAAAGTATAAAACATAAAAAAACGTATTTTAAACGTTTTTGTTTGCTGTTGAATTTCCTTGAATGTGTTTTACCACAGGTAGGTATACCTCCGGGGGTCTCAGTAAGTTAATAACTCAAGCTCAACAGATGATGTTTGTGTGCTGCAGTCATGTGTTTTGCTATAGTACTAGCCTATAACAGACAGGGGTATAGTGTTATACCAAGGAGGATTTTTTAATGTGCTTTTTACATTTTTACGCAAATAATAGCGAACCATCCTCCTCTTCCTCAATACACCAACCTCCACTGACTGCCTCACTTAAAAAAATATTAAATCTACAGACCCACACATGGTCGATGTATTGTTTTTGTAACACTCTAACAAAGACCAATGTTTTAATCCTGCATTATGTTAAAATGGGATTATCATCCACCATACTTGTCACTTAAGCTGCACTTAACTATTTGAAAAGCAAACGTCTGCTTCATGATTGCATTTGGAATGGATTGCTGCATCACAGTGGCTAAGGGGCCTAACCTCCATTCTCCAGGGAGCTAGGTTTCTCTATGGTGCTACCTCCTATTATACTGGGTTACACTAAGACAAAAGATAATGGCCACTGTGGCGTTAGAGAATCAACTGTTTTCCCATTATAAAATCCCCCCCTCTTCCACTTTATGTGTGTTTGTGTGTTGCCCTCTGTGTGTGTGTGTGTTGTCTCATTGATTTGCCTGCCCACTCACTATCCTACTGTTTGCTAGAGTGTTATGAGCCCTGCCCGATCTCTCCCCGGCTTCTTTGCGGCTGATCCTAGACCACACATTCATGCTCGTTGCTAAATTAATTTTGGGCCCTTATTATGGGTGTTTATGCGTGTGTGATAGTTAGGGGCGATGGTGTGTGTGTACGCCCTTTACCCAATACCTTAGGGAAACAAGATCATAAGAGAGAATCTTTAATGTGTATCTGTGGGAAGACAAAGAAAAACAATATCCTATACGTCACCATTGTCTTCCTTCCCACCCAGAATTTCATACAGCTACAATACTGTTATTAACTTCGTACACACACACACAAAATATAGCTGGAAATGGATGCCTGTGTGCGTTTGCCTAGCTGCGGGAGTCTGCCAGCTCTTCTGCAGAAACCGAGCCTGCACATCCAAGCCACACCTGCCAGATCCAATTCATCCAGTTTGAACTATCTCCTCTTAAACTGACAGGGGAAGGGGGGCTATGGAACACCTCTGAGTATTTTTGCAACCAGGCCTGAAATAAATTTGCCTCTTGAGATAAATTAACTGTGACTGAAGAACTAAAGAAATCTATTTTTTCTCTCTCTTTCTCTATCCCTCTATCCCTATTCCATTTAGAATGCTACATTATTTCTCAGAAAGACAGGGCTTTTTATTTTACGCTTTCTCTCTTTCTTCCCTCCTCTTGCAGAATCGTCTTCATCAGTGATTGTATTTATGGATACCACGACAACTCGGACTACAACTCGACCGACTACGGTTTCCACGACGACCACGTCAACAACCAGCACCACGACGACCACCAGGGTTTCGGCGACGACCCCCGTTGCCCAGCGACCGCGACCCACCTCGACTACCCTGCCGCCGCCATTTCCGCCAGCAGAGGGCAATATCCCAGAGGGCAACACAAAGTCGTCCCCGTCCTCCAAGCTCCCCAACATCAGCATTGAGTACTGTAATCCCATGATCATGTCGGATGTGACCTGGCCCAAGACCAGACAGGGATTGGTGGCCAGGCAACCATGCCCGACTGGAACAATAGGTAATGGGTTTGTTCTACATAAGTCTGTGGTTCCCCTGCGTCTGAAATTGAATATTCACTGGGCCCTGGTAAAAGTATGCCAACCATAGGCCTACACTATGGTAATGTCGTAGTAGCCAAATATAGCAAATCACTCTCTGTGATAAATGTCCTTACCTGTGCAACAAATATGTTGGTTTAAATGTTGTATGTGTAACATATGTTGGTGTGAGTTCAAACAGTGTCTTAAAGCACATGCAATGTATGGAATGTCTGAAGTATCACAAAAATACATTACTGATCACTGCAGGAATCGAACCCACAAGTGCAGTGAAATTGCTTTCTTGCAAGCTCCAAACCCAACAATGCAGTAATCAATGTCAATGTAATACTAAAAATAACATAAGGTAGAACAAAAACACACATGAAATAATAATATTGAACACAAGAAAATATTGAAATTATACATAATGATGACCATTGACAGCCATGGCCCTCAGACAAACCAGAATTTTCTGCAGGCTCCTGAATTGGCCCCCCTCAGGAATGGAGCTGATCGGAAAAGAACAAGCTTTGCCCTTAAATCGGATCTTTCTCACTGGGGCTGAATTTCTGAATTAAGTCATGTAATTAACTCAAATAATCCATTCAGTTTTCCAACCAAAATCTGTCATTAAACACATTCTGGCGTTGCTTTTCTCAACTCTGTACGGCATATTGAAGTGTGATGTTTGGCACGGCCGAATGTTAATTACAGGTTTGTTGTTTTGTTTGTATGTATTCGCCCCCTCCCCCCTTGACTTAACTCGCTGAGAGAGGAGAAGCTAAAGATAGCAACACATATGGAACCAAGAGGCGGAATCCTCCCCTCCACTTCTTCACTCCCAGGAAACAATTAGCCTAATTAATTAACACTAAACACGGTTGTGTGTGTGCTCTTTAACGAGGGCCAGGCACTTTGTGTTCGTAAGGCACCACTTCACTCGTTTCTTCCTCTCCTCCTTCGCCAACTGGTAGCAATTGTCACAGGCCAAAAGGAATGGATACCAACATATTAAGATCCATAGGAGATCAAGCGCCTCTATTGAGGGAAATGGTTTTGAAGTGAATAGTAATCAGACTGTATACACTATATATACAAAAGTATGTGGACACCCCTTCAAATTAGTGGATTCAGCTATTTCAGCCACACCCGTTTCTGACAGGTGTATAAAATCGAGCACTCAGCCAAGAAATCTCCATAGACAAACATTAGCAGTAGAATGGCCTTACTGAAGAGCTCAGTGACTTTCAACATGGCACCGTCATAGGATGCCACCTTTCCAACAAGTCAGTTTGTGAAATGTCTGCCCTGCTAGAGCATGCCCTGGTCAACTAAGTGCTGTTATTGTGAATTGGAAACATCTAGGAGCCACACAAGCTCACAGAATGGGCCCGCCGAGTGCTGAAGCGCATAGCGCGTAAAAATCGTCTGTCCTCGGTTGCAAACTGCCGCTGGAAGCAACGTCAGCACAAGAACTGGGTTTCCATGGCAGAGCAGCCGCACACATGCCTAAGATCACCATGTGCAATGCCAAGCGTCGGCTGGAGTGGTGTAAAGCTTGCCGCCATTGGACTCTGGAGCAATGGAAACACGTTCTCTAGATGAATGACTCTTCACCATCTGGCAGTCCGACAGACAAATCTGGGTTTGGCGGATGCCAGGAGAATGCTACCTGCCCCAATGCATAGAGCCAACTGTAAAGTTTGGTGGAGGAGTAATAATGGTCTGGGGCTGTTTTTCATGGTTCGGGCTGGGCCCCTTAGTTCCAGTGAAGGGAAATCTTAACGCTACAGCATACAATGACATTCTAGACAATTCTGTGCTTTCAACTTTGTGGCAACAGTTTGGGGAAGGCCCTTTCCTGTTTCAGGATGACAATGCCCTCGTGAACAAAGCGAGGTCCACACAGAACTGCTTTATCGAGATCGGGTTGGAAGAACTTGACTGGCCTCCACAGAGCCCAGACCTCAACCCCATCGAACACCTTTGGAATGAATTGAAACGCCGACTGCGAGCCATGCCTAATCGCCCAACATAGGTGCCCGACCTCACTAGTGCTCTTGTGGCTGAATGGAAGCAAATCCCCGCAGCAATGTTCCAACATCTAGTGGAAAGCCTTCTCAGAAGAGTGGAGGCAGTTATAGCAGCGAAGGGGGGACCAACACCATATTAATGCCCATGATTTTGCAATGAGATGTTCAACGAGCAGGTGTCCACATACTTTTGGTCATGTAGTGAAACCAAGGAGAGATGGAAGATAAACGTAATTGTTGCCGTTAGAAACAGTATCAATGTATTTTAAGATTTGCGTTGTGAGTGAAAGTGCTGATATAGGGTCATTTTTGCTGTTTAGATCATAATTAATAAGATTGTATGGACATGGGGTACCTGATCCTAGATCAGCACTTAAGACACTTTTTGAATACGAGCCCAGAAATGTTGTGACCAGGGGTGGGGACCGTCTTGTCTCTCGTCGCCTTGTCCTCATTAACTGGCGACACCATCCCAACGATGAGGCCTCTTGTACGGCGCCGGCGTATGGCAAGATGAAGGACACACAACCACCGCCCCTCTGCGCGTCTCTCTTTAAAGCCCGCCACACTTCAGACGACTTTGCCGAAGCAGAGGACGGCTTTGAGTTTCCTCAAATCCCTACCGTCTCTCTCTTACTCTCGCTCCATCAATATCTCTCTCCTTCCCTCTCTCTCTCCATCTTTCTCTTTTTCTCTGTCTCTCTTTCTTTCTCACTCACTCTTTCAATCATTCTCGCTCCATCTTTATCGCACCATCTTTTTCCCATATTCCTCTCTCTCATCAAACGTAAGGCAGTCCAAGGAGGACTAGAAGGAAATTATATGTCAGTCAAAAGTTCACATCAGTTAATGTTATCAGTCTGTCTCCTCCTCCCTCTCTCTATCCCATAGACGTGTACCAATCTAAGATCTGCATTTTTCCTTGACAGAGTCATGAAGTTGATAGTTTATAAAAATACACAATTGCATCCTACATTTTGAACCCATTTTCCTCTATCTGTATCCCTTCACCATGTGATGTATCCCTTTACCATGCGATGCATCCCAAATGGCACCCTATTCCCTTTATAGTGTACTACTTTTGACCTGGCCTATAGGATTATTGTTAAAAGTAGTGCACTATGTAAGGAATAGGGTGCCATTTGGAACACTGATATGTACTGTTTTAGGCCGGCTGATAGTGTCATTGATGAGTTGATAAAGACACAATCCCAGTTTATACACAGAGTAAGTATAAGCACTGATGGGGGCGCAGTCCCATTTTTGGCCTGGTTTCAGAGGCCCTGTGTGGCCCAAAAGACAAACACTCACGTCACTCCACATCCCCGTCAGTAGCAGTCATCTCCCTCAGGCACCATTAATTGACCTTTCGAAACGAACTCCAGGATATCTGACTTAATTGGAACACCGTTTGGTGTATTTTTGCATGGAGTTCAACTGTCTCACCCGTTTAACACATGAAGAGGTGCTTCAACTCTTAATTACTAGATGCACACACTATCCAGGATACCTCTGTAGGCCCTGAAGTGCTACCACAAAAATAAATGACTTCATTTAACATGTGGAGATGAAACCAGTAGATTATATTCCTTTGTCATATCCCCAATTATATGTATTTGTTGTATCTTATTATTAAAGTGGCATTTTAGAAATATGAAATCTGTATTTCTTTTTTCTTTTCTGACAAGCGAGCACTTAGATATGGTCATTTTCACGTTTTCATACATTCATAGAATGTATGGGAATGACGTAGAGTAAGACATTTGAAAATTCTATAGCAATATAGAATGGGAAAGCAGCTGTGCGTTTGGGCAATTAATAGACACTGCAGTAAATAAAACCTAATAAAAACATGGAGTCTATACAGACTGGTGCGCCATAGCCAAACAGAGCTACAGTAGGCCTATATGGAAATAAGCCATTTGCCACACGGGCCTGCCATCATTCACTTTGAACTGGACTGTTTGTTTACAGGCAGTAGCAACAGCGTGACTTCAGATCATTAGAAAGCATTCGCCAAAAGCCACAAAATACACCTGAATGGATTTCTGCAAATATGTAAATACCATGGGAGTCCTCTTACATTTGGGAACTTTACAGTTCTATTGATCATGAAACCATCTCTCCCTCAGTTGCCTATGCACATCATCGACAACAAGATGTACAACTAATGTTAGCCAGAGCGAGATTAGCTAAAGTCTAACGAGGGAACAGCAGATAAACCTTCTCAAACTTGTTAAGCTTGTAGTTGGCCATCAAAATTGCACTGATAAACGATAGGGAATAGTATCCTGCTCGCCCTTCTGCAGCTTGCCTGCCAATACGTGCTTGTCCCAGCTCACGTTTTGACAACTGAATGGGAACTTGCCTGCCTGCCCGCGCATTTGACCGATGCCAAATACATTTGATTGACAACTAAGAGATATGCTAACTGTGGATAACAGTCGTTCAAGTTCAGCATAGCTAGCTAGCAAAGTAATTTTTGTAATTTCTTGCTAGCTAACCAAATGACACCTGCATCTCTAGCTGTAGCCACAGAAAAACGATATGGGGGGGAAAAAGTTGGCCACTCACCCACTCGTCCAATGACAACATCCTCCCGGCAGCTAGCTAGCTAACGTTAGGCTCCGTGTTTTTCTTGCTAAATAAATAGCTACCTAAATAGGCTAGCCTGTTAGCCATGTTATGACTCACTTGTGATCATTGCCCTTGCTAGTTTGATTGTATTGGCATTCCCAGCCTTAGTTACATTAGTCCGTTTCTGTCCGAAATATTGAGTAATTGAAACTGAAACGATGCAACCCAAAGGCTGGAGGAAGCAAACAATGTACCAGGCCAGCTGTGATTTACAACCTGATAGCAATATTTGTTGAACTACCAATATTTTATCAATGAATTATATTAATCATGCATTGAACGGCATCCGTCTATTCTGCCAACAATGCCTTACTCTACGTCAAGCATTTTTTTTGTCAAATAGAACCTCCTTTCAAATCGTCTTATAAAGTTGGTTTTGTAGCACAAACTGGGAATTTGATATTTTTGACTGATATTATCATTGTCTGTTTCATATCTGCAAAGTAGCTAAAATGCTGTCAGTTCCACTTTAAGGGGAATTGGTTTTAAGGACATGGTAGTTTGATTCGGAATGAATAGTAGTGACACATTCACACAGACAAACACCAACAGATTGTAAAAGGACGAAGCATGAAGTTAAATACAGTGGCAAGACAAAGAATGTGAACCCTTTGGAATTACCTGGATTTCTGCATAAATTGGTCAGATCCTCATCTAAGTCACAACAATAGACAATTATATGTTTTCATCTTTATTGAACACACCGTGTAAACATTCACAGTGCAGGGTGGGAAAAGTATGTGAACCCTTGGATTTGTTAACTGGTTAACCCTCCTTTGGCAGCAGTAACCTCAACCAAACGTTTTCTGTAGTTGTGGATCAGACCTGCACAATGTTCAGGAGGAATTTTGGAACATTCCTCTTTACAAAACTGTTTCAGTTCAGCAATATTCTTGGGATGTCTGGTGTGATCCGCTCTCTTGAGATCATGCCACAGCATCACAATCGAGTTGAGGTCAGGACTCTGACTGGGACACTCCAGAAGGCATATTTTCTTCTGTTGAAGCCATTCTGTTGTTGATTTACTTCTGTGTTTTGGGTTGTTGTCCTGTTGCATCACCCAACTTCTGTTTTGATTTGATTTTGTTCAATTGCCGGACAGATAGCCTTACATTCTCCTGCAAAATGCCTTGATAAAGTTGGGAATTCATTTTTCCGTCGATGATAGCAAGCTCTCCAGGCCCTGAGGCAGCAAAGCAACCCCAAACCATGATGCTCCCTCCACCATACTTTACAGTTGGGATGAGGTTTTGATGTTGGTGTGCTGTGGCTTTTTTTCTCCACACATAGTGAAACTTTAGTTCAATCTGTACACAGAATATTTTGCCAGTAGCGCCTGCAGCAATGTTGTTTTTGGACAGCAGTGGCTTCTTCCGTGGTGTCCTCCCATGAACACCATTCTTGTTTGGTGTTTTACGTATCGTAGACTCGTCAACAGAGATGTTAGCATGTTACAGAGATTTCTGAAAGTCTTTAGCTGACACTCTAGCTGACACTCTTAACCTCATTGATCATTCTGCGCTGTGCTCTTGCATTCATCTTTGCAGGAAGGCCACTCCTAGGGAGAGTAGCAACACTGCTGAACTTTCTCCGTTTATAGACAATTTGTCTTACCGTGGACTGATGAACATCAAGTCTTTTAGAGATACTTTTGTAACCCTTTCCAGCTTTATGCAAGTCAACAATTCTTAATCTTAGGTCTTCTGAGATCTCTTTTGTTCGAGGCATGGTTCACATCAGGCAATGCTTCTTGTGAATAGCAAACTCACATTTTGTGAGTGTTTCTTATAGGGCAGGGCAGCTCTAACCAACATCTCCAATCTCGTCTCATTGATTGGACTCCAGGTTAGCTGGCTCCTGACTCCAATTAGCTTTTGGAGAAGTCATTAGCCTAGGGGTTTGCATACTTTTTCCAACCTACACTGTGAATGTTTAAATGATGTATTCAAGAAAAATACAATAATTAGTGTGATATTAGTTTAAGCACACTGTGTTTGTCTATTCTTGTGACTTAGATGAAAGTCAGATCAAATTTTATGACCAATTTATGCAGAAATCCAGGTAATTCCAAAGGGTTCACATACTTTTTCTTGCCACTGTGTAACAAGGCTGTTGCAAGAATAACGTTGTTTCGAAGCACGCGTCTCGCCGTTGGTAGCATTGCATTGATTTCCAGTGATAGCTTTGAGGTATGAATCCCTGTGTTTTGCTCTATTGCCTCTAACTCTGAGTGTTGTTTTCTTCCACAGGCGTTGCCATGTATTTGTGTATGGGGCCCGAAGGATACTGGGACCCTCAAGGGCCCAACCTTAGCAACTGTACGTCCCCATGGGTCAATGTAATCACCCAGAAGGTAAGGGGCCCCAAGGGGATCAACTCATAGATACACACACACACACACACACACACACACACACACGCACACAATTCACGCTTGGCAATTCACACTTGTTCACTTTGCATCAATGGAAACCCCTTAGACCAAGTGGATACTACGCCCATCCTCCCATCCTCTAGGACCACTGTGCTCCACAGGTATTCTTTGTCTCTGCTCAGAAGAATGTAATTGGTCAATTAATGTCAAATCTTCCATTCGCTCCAGGTAAAGAGGAATAGCAGTAGACACTACAAACCTAAGAACCACAGTTGAAAGCAGCGGTCTTAGAGTACTTTCCTACCTACTGCATTTAGTTCACAATGGTGGCCAATACACCCACTACACAATTATGGCCCACAATTCTGCCATTTTCTTTAGCCCCAGAGGGGGTCTATCTCATTCCCCTTCTGTGTTTAAATCTATAATGGAATCTCAGATACAGAAGAGATGGTTATTGGGACTACAGCAGTAGTAGTACTAGTAGCAGCTTTCTCCCTGTTTATGAATTGCATCAGATGTCAAAATGCACTCGCTGAAACTCGCAGGAGCCTGAAGCATGCCGGCAATAACACTTATGATCCACTCCAGACTGGCAAAAGCCCATTAACCAAATGGCACTTTGTGGTTATGGATGGAGAACGGGTGGTTAAATTTTTTTGTGGGGGAGAGGTAGAGAGAGTGAGGTAGAGAGATCAGGTGCATTTTTTTGCAACGTTTAGCTTTTTCGAGTGCAATAAAAGACGACCGTGGGCTGATGTTTTGGTTATTAACTACAGCTCAGTACCATTCTGCTTCAATCGATATGTAGACGATTCCACTCCTCTATCCTATCCTTTACTATAATGTCACTATTTCCTGACTGAAATGCATAGTCAGTTAGGATGTATACTATAACAATCTCACAAGCAAAGCAGCACAAAACTTGCCACAGTCGTACCCTTTGTGGGAGTGACTATTGGAATATGTATACATTTTTAACAAAAGTGTTATTCATCTTTATTACGCAAATTAGGCATGAGCGATGTGCCTGTCATCCCTCGTTGTCAAGGTGGCGACGGGGAATTTAAATGAAGATCAACCTGTCAGGCATCCCAGAATTCCGTCTGGCGCTTGTCCCTGGTTCTTCTCATTAACAGGAAGACGCAGTGAGAGAGACGAGAGAAAGGGTGAGTGAGTGAAATAGTGAGAGGCTGAGAGAGAGGCTGGAAGAGAGATGGAGAAAGCGAGGGAGAGAGAGCGAGGGAGAGAGAGAGAGAGACCGTGATTGAGAGCGAGAGAGACATTGACAGACTTAACTTTTTCTTACTGTGGCCGTAGCTCTTCTCATTTGGAGAAAGAGGGTAACCGAGAGGGAGAGAGTGAGTGCTTCTCTACTCTCAACTCACTGTCCACACAGGATCAGGGTTCTCAAAGAAAGGCCAATTAAGCCGGTGTAATTGGTTCTGCTAATAAACACAGAGGCAATGATTGCAAGCGATGGGCATGTAAATCATGTGAGGCCCTGTGCCTCGGACACCGCAGTCTCCCCCTAATGCGTCTATTTATAATGCGTGGGAGGGCGCCAGGGCGACGGCCTCATCTCGCTACGTCCAAACTTTGTTTGCGTCCCAAATGGCACCCTATTCCTTTCATAGTACACAACTTTTAACCAGAGCCCTACAAGCCTTGGTCATAGGGTGCCATTTGGGACGCAGTTCCAGACTTTGAATCCAGCAGCGGTTCTGTATAAAATATCAGAGGAAAGAAGTGGATCGAACGAGAACCCAGCAGACTATAAACAGATGTCTGACTTCCACTGATGCCTTGGGCAGGGTTAGACTCCTAAACATAGCCCAAATGCTATGTCTCTTGGTATTCACTGAACCCCAGGCTAATCAAATCTGCACAAAGCTATTAGCATTCCAAAAAGGGAGGACATTAGTAAGAATAGCGGCATGAATACAAATCATACAAATAATCATACAAATATGCCTTCGGTACTGTAGTGCTCCAAAACAGATCCAACCTCACCTCTTCAATGTCCCTGTCGAATTGAATATATCCAGAGGTTTTATTTCTGAGAGCTGTGTTTAGCATTCTAACACTGACCCTGGGATCAGTCTAAATAAATGTTTTTGAAAGGTAGTCCAATCATCTGCATGTGAAAACATGACCCATTTCATTAATAGAATAGGTGCTTTTTCAAGGCCCTATTCAATTGAATGGCAGGGTAGTAGAAACAAAGAAAGCTACACACAAGTCCGTTTTTTCTTCATAATCCAATTCAAGATAAATGAAAGCCTAGAAACACATTGCACTATGAAATGAGACTCCTTTACATCATTAGGCCTCTCTGCTTGGCAGAGTTCTGCATTGTAATTTACAAGCCAAGAGACAAGAAACTCCCAAAGTACAAAGCGGTTGTTAGTTTGTGGGCAAATGGAGACTCTTCATTAGCAAATTAACAGACTCATCCGTGGCTTAAGAATATTTAATTGTTTCCCCCGGAAAATAAAAATAGGTACACTCTCCAACAAAGTGGCGTACACTTAGGCTGTACAACACTTAGTGTACACCCTAAGGGTTCGTGGTTGTGCTTTGAAAATATTAGTTTTCTTCCTCCAAGTCTAAAGATGGAGCTGCTACCCACAATACAACGAGAGAGAGAGGCATGAGGGATAGAAGCCTGAGAGAGAGAGAGGGGCTTGAGAGAGAGGCATGAGAGAGAGAGAGGCATGAGAGAGAGAGAGGCATGAGAGAGGCATGAGAGAGAGAGAGGGGCATGAGAGAGAGAGAGAGAGGCATGAGAGAGAGAGAGAGGGCATGAGAGAGAGAGAGAGAGAGAGGCATGATCGAGAGAGAGGCATGATCGAGAGAGAGGCATGATCGAGAGAGAGGCATGATCGAGAGAGAGGCATGATCGAGAGAGAGGCATGATCGAGAGAGAGGGGCATGTGAGAGAGAGAGGGGCATGTGAGAGAGAGAGAGAGAGAGAGAGAGAGAGAGAGAGAGAGAGATTTGACAAATTAGCCTCCTTGGCTAATCTAAAGAAACATAAGATAAAACTAAAAAGAATAGATCATGACAAATGGTTTGATAATGATTGCAAAAATCTAAGAAGGTCATTGAGAAATATATCTAATCAAAAACACAGAGACCCAGACAACAAAAACATACGCCTTCAATATGGGGAAACACTGAAGCAAAACAAACACACCCTAAGAACAAAAAAGGAACAGCACATTAGAAATCAGCTGGATGTGATTGAGGAATCCATAGAATCAAACCACTTCTGGGAGAATTGGAATAAATAAAACAAACCTCATCATGAGGAATTGGCTATCCAAAATGGGGATATGTGGAGAAATCACTTTGCAAACCTCTACAGCAATATAACAAAGAGCCCAGAACAAAAAGATATACAAGAAAAATTACAAATCCTTGAATCAGCAGTCAATGACTATCAGAATCCTGTGGATGCCCTAATTACATAAGAATAATTATTGGAAAAACGATGCACTCTCCAACCCAAAAAGGCCTGTAGTGCTCATGGTATTTTAAATGAAATTATCAAATATACAGACCACAAATTCAAATTGGCTATACTCAAACTCTTCAACATTATCCCCACTGCAAGTATTTTCCCCGATATTTGCAACCAAGGATTGATCACACCAATCTATAAAAATGGAGACAAATTTGACCCAAATAATTACAGAGGAATTTGCGTTAACAGCAACTTGGGGAAAATTCTCTGCAGTATCATAAATAGCAGACTACATCATTTCCTTGATGAACACAGCGTCCTGAGCAGAAGCCAAATTGGATTTAAAAACAATTATCATACAACAGACCACATTTACACCCTCCACACTCTAATTGACAAACAAGTAAACCAAAACAAAGGCAAAATCTACTCGTGTTTTGTTGACTTCAAGAAAGCATTTGATTCAATTTTGCACAAAGGACTTTTTTATAAACTAATAGAAAGTGGTATTGGAGGGAAAACATATGATGTTATTAAATCAATGTACACTAAAAACAAATGTGCGGTTAAAATCGGCAACAAGCAAACTGACTTCTTCTCTCAGGGATGTGGAGTGAAACAGGGCTGCCCAATAAGTCCAACACTATTTAACATCTACATTAATGAATTGGCAAAAACATTAGAAGAATCGGCAGCACCTGGTCTCACCCTATACAACACTGAAATCAAGTGTCTGCTGTACGCAGATGACCTGGTGCTACTGTCTCCCACTAAGGAGGGGTTACAGCAGCATCTAGATCATCTGCACAGATTCTTTCAGACCTGGGCCCTGACCGTTAATCTAAAAAAAACGAATATAATGATATTCCAAAAAAGGTCAGGAAATCAGGATGACAAAAATAAATTATATTTGGACACAGTTCTATTAGAACACACCACAAACTACACGTATCTAGGACTGAATATCAGCAACACAGGTAGCTTTCACATGGCTGTGAATGAGCTGAGAGACAAAGCAAGAACAGAATTCTATGCCATTAAAAGGAACATTAAAATCGAAATTCCAATTAGAATCTGGCTCAAAGTGTTCCAATCAGTTATAGAACCAATTGCTCTATATGGCAGCGAAGTATGGGGTCCGCTCTCTAATAATGAATTTACCAAATGGAACAAACATCCAATCGAAATACTGCATGCAGAGTATTGCAAGACTGTATTGCAAGTGCAAAGAAAAACTCAAAATAACGCATATAGAGCAGAATTTATCCAATACCCCCTTGTTATTCGAATAGAAAAAAGAGCCATCAAATTTTACAACCATCTAAAAACAAGTGACCCCAATACATTCCATCACACAGCTCAACTATGTCAAGAGATTAAACAAGTTCCCTCAGCCAGCTGGTTCTGAGGCTCAGTTCACTAACCCAAACCAACCCCATAGAGCCTCAAGACATCACTCAGGAAATCTGGCCCAACCAAATCATCACAAAGCAAAAATAAAAATATATCACCTATTGGAAAGACACCACAAACAATCAAAGTAAACTTCAATGCTATTTAGCTCTAAACAGACAGTACTATTAAAACCTACCCTAACCAGAAACCGTGGATAGATGGCAGCATTCACGCAAATCTGAAAGCGCGAACCACCGCATTCAACCATGGCAAGGTGACTGGGAATATGGCAGAATACAAACAGTGTAGCTACTCACTCCGCAAGGCAATTAAACTGGCAAAACATCAGTATAGAGACAAAGTGGAGTCGCAATTCAACGGCTCAGACACAAGACGTATGTGGCAGGGTCTACAGACAATCATGGACTACAAAAGGAAAACCAGCCACGTCGCCGACACCGACGTCTCGCTTCCAGACAAGCTAAACACCTTCTTCGCCCGCTTTGAGGATAACACAGTGCCACTGACGAGGCCCACTACCAAGGACTGTGGCCTCTCCTTCTCCATGGCCGACGTGATTAAGACATTTAAGCATGTTAACCCCAGCAAGGCTGCCGGCCCAGACGGCATTCCTAGCCGCGTCCTCAGAGCATGCGCAGACCAGCTGGCTGGTATGTTTATGGACATATTCAATCTCTCCCTTTCCCAGTCTGCTGTTCCCACATGCTTCAAGATGGCCACCATTGTTCCTGTACCCAAGAAAGCAAAGGTAACTGAACTAAATGACTATCGCCCTGTAGCACTCACCTCTGTCATCTTGAAGTGCTTTGAGAGACTAGTCAAGGATCATATCACCTCTACCTACCTGTCACCCTAGACCCACTTCAATTTGCTTACCGCCCCAATAGATCCACAGACGATGCAATCGCCATTACACTGCTCACTGCCCTATCCCATCTGGACAAGAGGAATACCTATGTAAGAATGCTGTTCATTGACTATAGCTCAGCATTCAACACCATAGTACCCTCCAAGCTCATCATTAAGCTCGAGGCCCTGGGTCTGAACCCCGCCCTGTGCAACTGGGTCCTGGACTTCCTGACGGGCCGCCCCCAGGTGGTGAAGGTAGGAAACAACATCTCCACCGCTGATCCTCAACACTGGGGCCCCACAAGGGTGCGTGCTCAGCCCCCTCCTGTACTCCCTGTTCACCCATGACTGCGTGGCCAAGCACGCCTCCAACTCAATCATCAAGTTTGCAGACGACACAACAGTAGTAGGCTTGATTACCAACAATGACAAGACCGCCTACAGGGAGGAGGTGAGGGCTCTGGGAGTGTGGTGCCAGGAAAGTAACCTCTCACTCAACATCAACAAAACAAAGGAGATGGATGTGGACTTCAGGAAACAGCAGAGGGTTCACCCCCCTATCCACATCAACAGGACCGCAGTGGAGAAGGTGGAAAGCTTCAAGTTCCTTGGCGTACACATCACTGACAAACTGAAATGGTTCACCCACGCAGACAGTGTGGTGAAGAAGGCGCAACAGAGCCTCTTCAACCTCAGGAGGCTGAAGAAATTCGGCTTAGCACCTAAAACCCTCACAAACATTTACAGATGCACAATTGAGAGCATTCTGTCGGGCTGTATCACCACCTGGTATGGCAACTGCACTGCCCACAACCGCAGGGCTCTCCAGAGGGTGGTGTGGTCTGCCGAACGCATTACCGGGGGCAAACTACCCGCCCTCCAAGACAGATACAGCACCCGATGTCACAGGAAGGCCAAAAAGATCATCAAGGACATCAACCACCCGAGCCACTGCCTGTTCACCCCGCTATCATCCAGAAGGCGAGGTCAGTACAGTTGCATCAAAACTGGGACCGAGAGAATGAAAAACGGCTTCTATCTCAAGGCCATCAGACAGTTAAATAGCCATCACTAGCACATTAGAGGCTGCTGCTGCCTATTGAAATCACTGGCCACTTTAAGAAATGGAACACTAGTCACTTTAATAATGTTTATATATCTTGCACTACTCATCTCATATGTATATACTGCATTCTATTCTATAATATTCTACTGTATCTTAGTCCATGCCGCTCTTTCATTGCTTGTCCATATATGTATATATTCTTAAATCCCATTTCTTACTAGTTTTGTGTGTATTGGGTATATGTTGTAAAATTGTTAGATATTACTTGTTAGATATTACTGCACTGTCGGCGCTAGAAGCACAAGCATTTCGCTACACCCGCTATAACATCTGCTAAACACGTGTATGTGACAAATACATTTTGATTTGATTTGACATGGTGGCAGACTATCTTACCACTGTGACCGATAGAAAACTGAGGAAAACACTGACTAGGTACAGACTCAGTGAGCGCAGTCTGGCTATAGAGACCGGTCGTCACAGGCAAACCTGGCTGCCCAGAGAGGACAGGCTGTGCTCACTCTGCTCCAGGGGAGAGGTAGAGACAGAGCTGCATTTCCTATTACACTGTGACAAATACTCAGACCTAAGAGAATCTTTCTTTCCCAAAATTATCATTCAGTACAAAGAATTTGAAACTATAAAATCTGATGAAAAATATATAATATTTATTGGGTGAAAAGCCAAAATGTGCGGTTTTGGCAGCCAAATATGTGTCCTCCTGCCACAACCTGGGGGATAGCCAGTGAAAGTGCAATGTAATGTCAATAATATTTCCCGTTTTGTTTTGGCTTTCATACCATGTAATTTGGCTTCTCAGTCATGTTGAGACTGGTCTACTACTATTGCTTTAATGTATTGTTATTCTCATTAATATTGTTGTAGTTGCTGTAACTGGTGATCCCATTTCCACTACTACTATTATTATTGCTGTTGGTCCCACCATATATGTTATATGTATACTTTGACAATGTAAATAATTGAGAGAGAGAGAGAGAGAGAGAGAGAGAGAGAGAGAGAATTGTGAAAAAAAGGAAGCAAACAAAACATATTTCATGCCTTAAGACTGCCAGAGTGAAATAGACTGGAATGATCGTTGCAGTTTTTTTTCCCCCCAGAAGACCTCGCCAAAGCACAGTCATGGCAATCACAGAAGCGCACAACACGTCTGACAAAATTAATTTCAAACAGGCGTAATCCTCCGTGTGTGACGTTCTCCCCCTATAGCTAGCAGCCTTTAGTTTCACGCTGCTGATAGACTATCAGGGGAGAAGTCTCTCGATAGTTGACTACATAATTGCTTCCTGATACTATATTGGCCCGGTGAGCATTCAATTGAAAATGTTCTCACCTATTAAATTCCAGGCAATAGTGGTTTAATCAGAGAATCTGCACACGCTAAACAACATTATTTTCTAACAGTTTGTATAATGCCATTTGTCATGTTTGAAATGTGTATGTTGAAAATAATTAGTTCAAGGCAGAGTATGTGTTTGGATAAAGGGAGACGGATAATTGTATGATTTTTTGGATTTTATTTTCTGATGTAATAGTGTATGACTGGAATTGATTTGATTCTAGCTACTTTAAGTAGAATGAAAGAGAGTCATTCAGTAACATTGGGTGAGATATTGAATACTCATATTAATGAACCAATCATATAACACACCGGACCATTTCTTTCCCTTGAGGACCCCATTATTAGCCAAATATTGATAATTCTGTGCAAAACCCCCAATTTAGACCAGCCCACTGGGCTCAAGTTTGACCAGCCCATCTGGTATTTGCCCTATCTGCCCTATGGCCAGTCCATTTCTGGTTACACTATAGCCACATAGCATGATAGTCAGTGGTTAATTGCATACGATGTGTGTGTCAATGAGTATGTCTGTATGCAATCACGCATGGTTAATTTATGTGTATGTTGTTGTTTTGCCAGCTCAAAGCCGGAGAGACTGCAGCCATCATTGCCAGGGA
The DNA here is from genome assembly GCF_964263955.1 of Coregonus lavaretus. NCBI lineage: Eukaryota > Metazoa > Chordata > Actinopteri > Salmoniformes > Salmonidae > Coregonus > Coregonus lavaretus. The sequence continues at coordinate 16,466,153 of NC_140026.1, read as the reverse complement.
GCTGTCGGAGCAAACCAAGATTAACCTTCAGGCGGGGGACATCACCTACACAGTCAAGGCCATGGGTCAGCTTGTGGACCTACTTGACGTGCAGCTTAGGAACCTCACCCCTGGAGGCAAAGATAGCGCAGCCCGCAGCCTCAACAAGGTACGTGTCTGGGAAAAGCAATGACTGTGTGTTAATACTCATTACTGATTTGCTCTCCTCGTCTCCTTCCTTTGGTGACTAGTGATCTTGAGAGGAGAGAGCAACATAACCAGTGGGTTTTCCAACCTTTTGCCTTGGTTATCCAGATTGTTCAGATCAGTGGTCACCAAGGACACAGGATGAAGAAAGGAGGATATATACGAGAATGTTTTCATAGGCGAAGAATTAACTGACTTCATTCAACTTTTTCAGCCTGTAGTTAGCATGTGTTTCCTTCCTCCTCTGAAACTTGATTTTCTCACCAGCCTGACAAGGCCTTAATACCAGGCAAACCTGAACAGTAGTCAATGTTTTAATGATCTGCGCTCTGGCCCCAGCACTGTCATACCAAATGATATCCTGCATTATTTCTCACATCTAGCGGTCTGCTGCCGCTCAAGGAAAATTATCAACAACCAGCCAACACAGGGGGGATATTTTGAAGCCTCACCTTGTAGGCTGTAGTGCTTTATAACACCAAAGTCGGTTGTGGTGATGGCTAATTATACCAGCAGATGTGTGGATAGGATTATTCCAAAGTAGGTAGATTTTTAAAGAGGTTGTACAGATATGCCAGGCACGTCTGAAGTGGCGCTCATGCTGCGCTTGTTTCCTTCTAGACAGAGGAAATGTATTAAATATTGCTGTTTCCTAGACCCAGGAGTTCAGGAGATTTTTGGAGCCTCAAACTAATGCAATTATTCCCAAATTCACAGTTGGGTACACCTAGGGGCACTCGGGCAAGGTGAGCTAAAATAATACATTAATGTCTGCTGAAGCAACCAACGGAAAAGCAAACATTGGTAAAATTCAAAATGTCAGCCGTTAATTTGTTTGAGCAGCTTCACTTGTAGCGGAACACGAACAACTGTTTCCCAAAAGCTTTTCTTCACCGACTTTATTTTATTGCCGCATGCAGCCAGATGTCCCCATTTGAGATTTTAGTATTGTTCCCTCCATTGGAGAGCAGGAGGATGATAGCCAACGGGCTGAGGAGAAAAACCTGACGTCTTGCACTTGTGATCAGTTCATCTATGGCTTTTACGAGGTAGCCATCTTGAAAATAAAAAGTTATGAACAGGTCAAATTCAAATAATGTTTAGAGGATAGTAACCTTTTTATTTGTTGTTATAACATTGTCCTGAAACTGAATATATTTAAAACAAACAATAGCCTAGACTTACATCTTCTCTTACCTAGTACATCAAGGAACTGACAAATCTCCCCTAGCGCTCTCTCTATACTATTCAAGGTTGTCCTGTCTGCTCTGTCCTCCATCCTTAGCCCCTTTTAATCCCGGGTGACAGCCCCTAGCGCTGGTGCTCCCTCTCTCCTTCCCTTTCTCTCGCTTGCGCGTGTATTTACCTCTGAGTTCAATCATTTTGACACAATCTGCTAAGAGCTACCGGAATTAAAGATTCCTTTGATAGCAAGCGCAATGCCTCTCCGCCGTCAGACAAAGAGACGATTGAGTTGGCAAACGCCAAGATCCGTGCCACTTTCATGATCACAGGGCCATGTGAATTGCGCTAAAATGACCACTTCCAGGAAAATGGGCTGACTGTAATGCTAGAGTTCTCCTTAATAAGGAAGATGGCACTCATTGCAGACAATCAGGAGTACATTAGCATTCCCTCAAAGCTATGCGCTAATGCTAGGCTAGGCTAACAGATTAAGCCTCTGTTTACAGTGGGGGAAAAAAGTATTTAGTCAGCCACCAATTGTGCAAGTTCTCCCACTTAAAAAGATGAGAGAGGCCTGTACTTTTCATCATAGGTACACGTCAACTATGACAGACAAATTGAGATTTTTTTTCTCCAGAAAATCACATTGTAGGATTTTTCATGAATTTATTTGCAAATTATGGTGGAAAATAAGTATTTGGTCACCTACAAACAAGCAAGATTTCTGGCTCTCACAGACCTCTAACTTCTTCTTTAAGAGGCTCCTCTGTCCTCCACTCGTTACCTGTATTAATGGCACCTGTTTGAACTTGTTATCAGTATAAAAGACACCTGTCCACAACCTCAAACAGTCACACTCCAAACTCCACTATGGCCAAGACCAAAGAGCTGTCAAAGGACACCAGAAACAACATTGTAGACCTGCACCAGGCTGGGAAGACTGAATCTGCAATAGGTAAGCAGCTTGGTTTGAAGAAATCAACTGTGGGAGCAATTATTAGGAAATGGAAGACATACAAGACCACTGATAATCTCCCTCGATCTGGGGCTCCACGCAAGATCTCACCCCGTGGGGTCAAAATGATCACAAGAACGGTGAGCAAAAATCCCAGAACCACACGGGGGGACCTAGTGAATGACCTGCAGAGAGCTGGGACCAAAGTAACAAAGCCTACCATCAGTAACACACTACGCCGCCAGGGACTCAAATTCTGCAGTGCCAGACGTGTCCCCCTGCTTAAGCCAGTACATGTCCAGGCCCGTCTGAAGTTTGCTAGAGTGCATTTGGATGATCCAGAATGTCAGGTGTTGCTGTAGATTGGTGTGGTGTGGAATCAGGCGCAGGACGCAGAAGTTAAGTCCAACAAAGACTTTTAGTAGAGCACACAAAAATACAATCCAAACAGCCCGGAGGCGAGAAAAGCGCACACAGGCGTAAACAAACGAGCGCACAAAACATGTGCGAAAATCCTCTCCTAAAATAAACAAGGAGGAAAGCTACAAATAGCGCACCGAAACGGGTAGCGCAACAATTACACACAACACCTAAACTCACAACAAGGAACTAAATAGGGTGCTTAATGAGACATAACACAAAACAGGTGTGACAAACAGACAAAACCAATCAAACATGAAACATAGAACGGTGGCAGCTAGTACTCCGGAGACGACGACCGCCGAAACCTGCCCGAACAAGGAGGAGGGGCCGCCTCGGCCGAAACCGTGACACAGAAGAGGATTGGGAGAATGTCATATGGTCAGATGAAACCAAAATATAACTTTTTGGTAAAAACTCAACTCGTCGTGTTTGGAGGACAAAGAATGCTGAGTTGCATCCAAAGAACACCATACCTACTGTGAAGCATGGGGGTGGAAACATCATGCTTTGGGGCTGTTTTTCTGCAAAGGGACCAGGTCGACTGATCCGTGTAAAGGAAAGAATGAATGGGGCCATGTATCGTGAGATTTTGAGTGAAAACCTCCTTCCATCAGCAAGGGCATTGAAGATGAAATGTGGCTGGGTCTTTCAGCATGACAATGATCCCAAACACACCACCCGGGCAACGAAGGAGTGGCTTCGTAAGAAGCATTTCAAGGTCCTGGAGTGGCCTAGCCAGTCTCCAGATCTCAACCCCATAGAAAATCTTTGGAGGGAGTTGAAAGTCTGTGTTGCCCAGCGACAGCCCCAAAACATCACTGCTCTAGAGGAGATCTGCATGGAGGAATGGGCCAAAATACCAGCAACAGTGTGTGAAAACCTTGTGAAGACTTACAGAAAACGTTTGACCTGTGTCATTGCCAACAAAGGGTATATAACAAAGTATTGAGAAACTTTTGTTATTGACCAAATACTTATTTTCCACCATAATTTGCAAATAAATTCATTAAAAATCCTACAATGTGATTTTCTGGATTTTTTTTTCTCATTTTGTCTGTCATAGTTGACGTGTACCTATGATGAAAATTACAGGCCTCTCTCATCTTTTTAAGTGGGAGGACTTGCACAATTGGTGGCTGACTAAATACTTTTTTCCACCACTGTATATATTCTGTTCCCAGCCCAATGTTACATGCTAGGATAGGCTAACAGAATAGGTCTCTGTTTATATCTAGTCTGCTCCTACTCCAGGCAACTAGCTAACTTCCTTTATTTCAGATTGCATAATTCCTATTGGGAACACATGAGCAGTTATGTAGCCTAGCCAGCTGTTAGTTCTCCAGTGCTACTTCGAAATCTCGACCTACTGGATTGACCCGCTAACATCAGTCTCAGGTATGCTACATTTCAGGTTTAGCCCTATTCCTGCAAGGTTTTCAGGTGAAATAGTTCCTATTTAGTTCCTTTCTCTCCACTTACCCGCAGGAACAAGCGATAACCTTGAAACTCCAACTTGAAAGCAGAACTATGTCTCAGCCCCAATCCCCAATTGGACTTTGTGTCTCGTTTCAGCGCTAATTAAGACTATGATTCTTTGTGATGTTTTCTATGAGAGGGAATAATTAATGTACATTCCGTTTTTCACACAGTTTATATAAAATGAGAAAGTCTTAATTATCCGAAGTCGAGAGGTGACATTTTGTTCAGCGTTTTTGACACAACTGTACTAGTTGTTCAGGCTCTGGTCTTGTCCCATCTTGATTATTGTCCGGTAATATGGTCAAGTGCAGCAAAGAAGACCTAGCAAAGCTGCAGCTGGCTCAAAACAGAGCAGCATACCCTTAACTGCACATACTGTACAAAACTAACATCAACAACATACATGCCAGTATTTCCTGGTTGAGGGTTGACTAGAGATTAACTGCTTCTCTGCTAGTTTTTATGAGGTATTACTGTAATAAAATTCCAGATTGTCTGCATGATCAAATAACATTAAGCTCAAACACCCATACACTGTACATACCACACAAGACATGCCACCAGGGGTCTCTTCACAGTCCCCAAGTTTAAAACGAATTCACGGCAACACACAGTATCATACAGAGCCATGATCGCATGGAACTACATTCCATCTTCAATTACTCAAGCAAACAGCAAAATTACCTTATTTGTTTTTGTTGTATTGTTTGTATTATTATTATATTTATTTGTTGTATTGTTTATGTCGTTGTATTTTAAATTTGTGTGACTGTCCTTGTCTATGTGTATCCGTGTTTTGTTACTTTTTTTTTGTGGACCCCAGGAAGAGTAGCTACTGCCTCTGCAAAAGCTAATGAGGATCCAAATAAACAAATCAAATAAACAAATAAAAATGATATATTTATTTTCTCTCCATCCACACTTTAAACCATGCTAATGGAACTTGTCTGTGTCTAACTTTTGCTAACTGTTACATTCTTTGGTGGTTTGCAGCTGCAGAAAAGAGAGCGCTCATGTAGGATTTACGTGCAGGTATTTTGACTCTTGTCTTTCACCCAGCATCCTCCTACCCAACCCATCCACCATTTTTCTGTTTTGGTGTAAGCATGATTGTGACTTGTTGCCCCACCATGTCATGCTTTCTGCTAATGATATTCCTGGCTTTGGAGGCATTTGTTGCTCAATGTTGGGTCTGCCAAGTTAACTTTGACATCGTAAAATGTTAGATAAAAATGTGGAGCCATTTATAACACATAGTTAGGCTATGTTTTAGTGTGGATGCAACTATTGCTAGTTACCATTTTGATCCATGGGTCAAATTTTTGTGTCCTCACTTTGTCTTACCCACATCCTGATGTCCTAATTCTAACGACAACCCCCAACCTTGCAACCAATTCACCACTCCTTCCCAGCATGCTTTGCTGTTAATGCTGTTTTTATACCCCTGTGTTGGTGTTGTGATGGCTTTTGAAACAACACTCCAAAGAAGAAACTATATATATACACTACCGTTCAAAAGTTTGGGGTCACTTAGAAATGTACTTGTTTTCGAAAGAAAAGCTATTTTTTTGTCCATTAAAATAACATCAAATTGATCAGAAATACAGCGTAGACATTGTTAATGTTGTAAATGGCTACTGTAGCTGGAAACTGCAGATTTTTTATGGAATATCTACATAGGCGTACAGAGGCCCATTATCAGCAACCATCAGTCCTGTGTTCCAATGGCACGTTGTGTTTGCTAATCCAAGTTTGAGATATGGCTTTTTCTTTGCAACTTATTTGTTTCAGGCCATTTTGAGCCTGTAATTGAACCCACAATTGCTGATGCTCCAGATACTCAACGAGTCTTAAGAAGGCCAGTTGTATTGATTCTTTAATCAGCACAACAGTTTTCAGCTGTGCTAACATAATTGCAAAAGGGTTTTCTAATGATCAGTTAGCCTTTTAAAATGATAAACTTGGATTAGCAAACACAACGTGCCATTGGAACACAGGACTGATGGTTGCTGATAATGGGCCTCTGTACGCCTATGTAGATATTCCATTAAATATCAGCCGTTTCCAGCTACAATAGCCATTTACAACATTAACAATGTCTACACTGTATTTCTGATCAATTTGATGTTATTTTAATGGACAAAAAAATTGCTTTTCTAAGTGACCCCAAACTTTTGAATGGTAGTGTATGTAATGCATACTATGTGATAAGAACATTGGTTGGTCATGGTTGGATAGGTTATGATCTGGATATGCAAGTTAAACAAGATATCAGGTTTTTGCTTGAAGGAAATGTCAAGCATGGTTTCTCTGCTGGAGATACCAATAAGACATCTACACACACATTTTTTTTTAAGGCTCTTAGAAGATATAAAGATTAACCGTCTATAATCATCTATAGTCATCTACTGCAATATACTTGCTCACAACACCAGAGATGTACTCACACTACCACAATCACATTTTTATGTAATGATAGCATATACTCACAGCTGTGAAATTACTGTTACATTGTAATAACCTTCACTGGTTATGCAGTCGCTCAAAGCTACCATCAAGTTAGTTCACTCTTAAGAGTTTCCATAGGACATCCAGGCATTTAAATCCGCCGCCGACTTCCACGGTCAAGAGCTAAAAGTGATCTCATTAAACCGGAGTCAAAACCCACCCTCCACCAGAACTCCCCTGACAGGCAAGACTCATAGGGGGGAGGGGGGTGTTATGACTCTTCCTGATGCATTATGCATGTGTCCCCCAATTTGTAGGGCCTCCGCAGCTATTTCTTGAGCTCCAGTGTGGAGTTGATATCCCGGCTTGTCAGTAAAATTACACAAAAATGGGTTCTGCCTTGAAAAGAGCAGCCAGATGAGTTGACATGCATGCACACTTCCCACCGCAGATGGTTCCTATAGCTTACAGATGCTATATGTATCTGTGGTAGTATCACATCTGTCAGGCGACATGCATTGGTTGTTTCAAATCCTCTGAGGTGTGCCTGAAGTCACTTCAATATATAATGGCGGTTTGATTGTGCATTTTCCAGCGGATGAAATGTGTGTGCCTTTGCGTGACACAGCGTATGTATAAGTGTGTGTGTGTGTGTACGCATTTGTATCAGTTGGCATTTGCTTATTGTTTTATATGCACTGACTAAGAAATCAATTCTTTATAGATGAAACTGTGGGTCAGTGTGTGTACACATGTTCATGTGCACACTAGTATCTACATGTTTGTGTGTGTGCATTTACATGCGCGTGTGTGTATGTGCACAACTGTTGAACCGTGCACTGGCGGAGACACGATACCTTCCATGAGCCTGACCGTGTCAAACAAAAGGGGAAGGAATCTCGCTCGATGAACTGGAATAATGGAACAACATCTGCCAGTCTTCAGTAAACACATACGTTGATTGTGCGGCGCTATGGCTTTGAGGGACTTTCATTGATTAAGAAAATTGGGCAGTGTTTTCTCCAACCAGGCCCCTGGTGGTCGTCATAAGGGGTATAGTGAAGGCATACAAAACAAACCAAGGTAGATGCCTCTCTCTGCAGCACATGCCTGTACAGACAGAGATGTACGCATGCACGCACACACACAGACACACACACAGACACACACCCTCTGTTTTGGAACCAGGCTGAGCACACCATGCGCAATCATCGTTTTCAATAAGGTAAAGGCATTATGTTAAATGCTCAGCCAGACTTTTCAGGGTGAGAAATCACTTTAAAAAATCTAACAAACAGATTATAGCAGTGCGAGGATGGGCTTGGGTGAATTGAATGCCAGTGCACGTCGGGCGCGGATGTTATTGAGATTGGTGATCAGGTATGCACCCCCAACTGCTTGTTAGCCCCTGCGCTAATTGGCGATTGGGAGGACTGAGCTGGTGTTTTCTCTCTAATGGAGATGCGAGGAGCCCGGTTCACCATCTTGATTTAGGGAGTCCATCTTGTTTTATGTGGAGCGGATGACGGCACCATTCGCATGCCGCCGGGTCTATGCGGGGCCATTATGGAATAACACCTTAGAAAGAGATTCAAGGTTGTCTGTAGTAGGCCAATATTTATAGATACTGTAGTTCAACATGTCACGTTCTGGAGACGCCTTACTGGAAACTGTTGAGAATATTGGGTCCCACTTTAAGCTAAATGTATCTTTTAAAGCTTAACAAAGTCTACATAAGCCCTTAAGGTCTATGTGGATGCTTCAGGAATCATATTCAGTTACTCCCTCATTAGTAGTTTGTGAACAATTGCCTCTGTAGACTACATCAATATAGTGTAGAGCATCATGGGTATTGTCAGTAGGTCCTCTTTGGTCCCTTTTAAAATGATTTGTTAACTTCTGTTTTCACCCTAAAGGATTATGTCCCTATCAGATACATAAAAGGCTTCTGCTCTTTCATTTCAAACAAACATAATCAAAATGGCACCCAGCTTTTTATCCTCTTTGGTGTATTAAATACTATCTTGTTTAGGGCTTTGGCACCGTGGTTGTCCAATTACAGTGATTACATCCACTTTGCTTCAAACTAAGGTCAAACACCTTCTCTTAAAATGGCCGCCGACACATAATATTTCCAAAGGGAGACGATTTGTGGAGCTACAGTGGGGAAAAAAAGTATTTAGTCAGCCACCAATTGTGCAAGTTCTCCCACTTAAAAAGATGAGAGAGGCCTGTAATTTTCATCATAGGTACACGTCAACTATGACAGACAAATTGAGGAAAAAAAATCCAGAAAATCACATTGTAGGATTTTTTATGAATTTATTTGCAAATTATGGTGGAAAATAAGTATTTGGTCACCTACAAACAAGCAAGATTTCTGGCTCTCACAGACCTGTAACTTCTTCTTTAAGAGGCTCCTCTGTCCTCCACTGGTTACCTGTATTAATGGCACCTGTTTGAACTTGTTATCAGTATAAAAGACACCTGTCCACAACCTCAAACAGTCACACTCCAAACTCCACTATGGCCAAGACCAAAGAGCTGTCAAAGGACACCAGAAACAAAATTGTAGACCTGCACCAGGCTGGGAAGACTGAATCTGCAATAGGTAAGCAGCTTGGTTTGAAGAAATCAACTGTGGGAGCAATTATTAGGAAATGGAAGACATACAAGACCACTGATAATCTCCCTCGATCTGGGCCTCCACGCAAGATCTCACCCCGTGGGGTCAAAATGATCACAAGAACGGTGAGCAAAAATCCCAGAACCACACAGGGGGACCTAGTGAATGACCTGCAGAGAGCTGGGACCAAAGTAACAAAGCCTACCATCAGTAACACACTACGCCGCCAGGGACTCAAATCCTGCAGTGCCAGACGTGTCCCCCTGCTTAAGCCAGTACATGTCCAGGCCCATCTGAAGTTTGCTAGAGTGCATTTGGATGATCCAGAAGAGGATTGGGAGAATGTCATATGGTCAGATGAAACCAAAATAGAACTTGTTGGTAAAAACTCAACTCGTCGTGTTTGGAGGACAAAGAATGCTGAGTTGCATCCAAAGAACACCATACCTACTGTGAAGCATGGGGGTGGAAACATCATGCTTTGGGGCTGTTTTTCTGCAAAGGGACCAGGACGACTGATCCGTGTAAAGGAAAGAATGAATGGCCATGTATCGTGAGATTTTGAGTGAAAACCTCCTTCCATCAGCAAGGGCATTGAAGATGAAACGTGGCTGGGTCTTTCAGCATGACAATGATTCCAAACACACCGCCCGGGCAACGAAGGAGTGGCTTCGTAAGAAGCATTTCAAGGTCCTGGAGTGGCCTAGCCAGTCTCCAGATCTCAACCCCATAGAAAATCTTTGGAGGGAGTTGAAAGTCTGTGTTGCCCAGCGACAGCCTCAAAACATCACTGCTCTAGAGGAGATCTGCATGGAGGAATGGGCCAAAATACCAGCAACAGTGTGTGAAAACCTTGTGAAGACTTACAGAAAACGTTTGACCTGTGTCATTGCCAACAAAGGGTATATAACAAAGTATTGAGAAACTTTTGTTAATAACCAAATACTTATTTTCCACCATAATATAGCAAATAAATTCATAAAAAATCCTACAATGTGATTTTCTGGAAAAAGAAATCTCATTTTGTCTGTCATAGTTGATGTGTACCTATGATTAAAATTACAGGCCTCTCTCATCTTTTTAAGTGGGAGAACTTGCACAATTGGTGGCTGACTAAATACTTTTTTCCCCCACTGTAAGTGATTTATCACATGGTAGAACCTTCCTACAGTATTAAAGATGATAATTGTATCTCCTCATAAACCAAGAAATTCCGGAATATTGTTAGGATATTGGGTACTGACCCCTTTTCAACGCAACCCCTTCTCCCCTTCTTCCTCGTATATGGGGGTAATCCAGGGAACGTGTCACGGTAGAAGACGACCTTAGAAAGGCCGGAATGGAAGGTGTCGCCTTGTCCATGAGATTATAAAATGTTATTGCCAGCCAATTTGTTAAAAGATGAGGTATGTTAGAATGACCACATACTCATAAAGACCGTTCTCCCTCTAACCAACATTCAACCACCATTCTGTCCTGCGGTTTACTGTCTACCATCTCGACCCTCGCTATGTTATATGGGCCGTGTCTGTTCACGGTCAGAGTCCGATAGGGATAAGATGAGATCATGGCCATTCAGCGTAAAAGTACCTCTGTCTCAGAGTCGTAAATTCTTAGTTAATTTACCTATAGACCTAGGACTTCTCACGAAGTGTCTTCCTGCTGTGTTCAGTTCATTTGCAGGGTGAATAGATTTGACTTGGAGTCATAGTTGACTTTGTGACGAGGTGCTGTTTGCTCATTATTTGACAAGGGAGGCACAACAATGTTCATATTGACACTCATGTTTGGATGACCTGTGTGTTAGTCTTTGTACAGTGATCTTATCTTTTATCTCACATACTGTGTGTTTGAAAGCCCCACACATTCACCAACATAACTGTCGATAGTGGATATAGTAGTAGTATATATTGGTAGCCCGCAGTCATAGATTTAATTGTTCACCAATTTACAATTGGATCTTGTAACACAACTGTGGAAATACAAGGAGCTTTTAATGCGTCAAAGTCCACTTTATTGATAATCAGGAAGCACTGGAGTGTCTTGTTGAGATTGGCCATGCATGCTGGCAGTTGTAGCATATTGAGGACCATTGAGTGAGCAGGGTTGAAGGGTGAATGTACTTCAAAATATCTCAAGCGCACTGAGAATACTCTTTAATGATACTCTATATATACAAAAGTATGTGGACACCCCTTAAAATTAGTAGATTCGGATATTTCAGCCACACCCGTTGCTGACAGGTGTGTAAAATGGAGCACACAGCCATGCAATCTCCATAGACAAACATTGGCAGTAGAATGGCTTTACAGAAGAGCTCAGTGACTTTCAACGTGGCACCGTCATAGGATGCCACCTTTCCAACAAGTCAGTTCGTCAAATTTCTGACCTGCTAGAGCTGCCCCAGTCAACTGTAAGTGCTGTTATTGTGAAGTGGAAATGTCTAGTAGCAACAACGGCTCAGCCGTGAAATGGTAGGCCACACAAGCTCACAGAACGGGACCGCAGAGTGCTGAAGCATGTAGCTCATAAAAATTGTCTGTCCTCGGTTGCAACACTCACTACCAAGTTCCAAACTGCCTCTGGAAGCAAGGTCAGCACAATAACTGTTCGTCGGGAGCTTCATGAAATGGGTTTCCATGGCCGAGCATCCACACACAAGCCAAAGTTCACCATGTGCAATGCCAAGCGTCAGCTGGAGTAGTGTAAAGCTCGCCGCCATTGGACTCTGGAGAAATGGAAACATGTTCTCTAGAGTGATGAATCACGCTTCACCATCTGGTAGTCCGACGGACAAATCTAGGTTTGGGCGGATGCCAGGAGAACGCTACCTGCCCCAATGCATAGTACCAACTGAAAAGGTTGGTGGAGGAGTAATAATGGTCTGGGGCTGTTTTTCATGGTTCGGGCTAGGCCCCTTAGTTCCAGTGAAGGGAAATCTTAACGCTACAGCATACAATGACATTCTAGACAATTCTGTGCTTCCAACTTTGTGGCAACAGTTTGGGGAAGGCCCTTTCCTGTTTCAGCATGAAAATGCCCCCATGTACACAGTGAGGTCCATGCAGAAATGGTTTGTCAAGATTGGTGTGGAAGAACTTGACTGACCTGCACAGAGCCATAACCTCAACCCCATCAAACACCTTTGGGATGAATTGGAATGCCGACTGCGAGCCAGGCCTAATTGCCCAACATCAGTGCCCAACCTCAATAATGTTCCTGTGGCTGAATGGAAGCAAGTCCCGCAGCAATGTTACAACATCTAGTGGAAAGCCTTCCCAGAAGAGTGGAGGCTGTTATAGCAGCAAAGGGGGGACCAACTCCATATTACTGCCCATGATTTTGGAATGAGATGTTCAATGAGCAGGTGTCCACATACTTTTGGTTATGTAGTGTATATTATGTTATTACCACAATATATTGTAGAGGGAGAGAAAAAGGGGGGAAGATCGGAAAAGACCCATAGACACCAACAGTGTGAGGCAGAAATATAGAGAAGGACCAAATGAAAGACTGAACTCAGAAAGACAATAACCTCTCCTATATCACATCTGAACATGTTACAGAAAAAAAGACAGCCAACAGGATAGGTAGTGAGAGGAAAAGCGAGTGGAAAAAGGAAGTGGAAAGTGAGGGCCACTAGTCTGACTTGCGCTCCATCCTTCTTCCGTTCTGCTAAGCCGGTGACGGGAGTTTGAGCTCAGCCAGAATCAATTTCCCCGACCTAGAGTTCATTTCATCAATCAGCACACACACCACACGGGCTGACTTGGACCAGTTCCAGGCCCCATACTAATATCCACCCCTTCCTTCCCCCTTCATTGGTATAAATGGCCACAGCACGATACATTGGCCCTGTTCTAATTCTTCTAGATTGCATCATTCCTTCATCCCTTATTTGGAATTATCCCATGTCTGAAATTGATCTGGATTGGTGAAAGCTATGTATTGGAACCTGTGCTTTAACCTTGTAAAGTTAGATCAGTAACTACTCAAGAAAGGGAGAGAGGGAGTAAGGAAGGATGTAATACACTAGTATTGGAATGGGGCCTTTTTCTTGCCCAGTCAACAGTTTATTACAACCATAGCATTTGGGGGCGGAGGCTAGCTAGTTGATGATTAGCGTTTCCAGACTAGCCAAGAACCAGGAAGTGTTGTTTTCCCTGGGTGGCTTGGATCTTTCAAGAGAGCAGAGGAAACTGGGGGGTGGGGGGTGGGGGGGGGACAGAAACCTAACAGTGGTTGAAAGTTTGGAGCTCTCTGGGCCGAACCAGTGCTTTTGACAGATGGAGAAGCAGTCTGGCTGCAGTAAGGCATCCACCCTCCTCTACCCTGCTACACTGAGTGTGTTGTGCTGCTTGGGTGCATATATCTCTCTCTCTCTCTCCCTCCCTCCCTCCCTCCCTCCCCCTCTCCCTTTTGGGAATTAGAGGCTCTCGTGAAAAGAGTGGGAGTTTGTGTGTTGTCCCCAGGGATATACCGTAGATCTCATTTGTCTCTGAAGGATGCCGGCTCGATGGGTAGACTCACTGCTAAGCTTAATTGCTCCAACTTACAGTGCCTTCAGAAAGTATTCACACCCTTTTACCTTTTCCACATTTTGTTGTGTTACAGGTTGAATTAAACATTTATTAAATTTAGATTTTGTGTCACTGATTTACACACAGTACCCCATAATGTCAAAGTGGAATTCTGTTTATAGAACTTTAAAAAAAAAAAAAAAAAAATGTAAAGCTTAAATGTTTAGAGTCAAGTATTCAACCCCTTTGTTATGGCAAGCCTAAATAAGTTCAGGCGTAAAAATGTGCTTAACAAATCGCATAATAAGTTGCATGTTCAGTAATAGTGGTTAACATGATTTTTGTATGTCTACCCCATCTCTGTACCCCACACATGCAATTATCTGTAAGGTCCCTCAATCAAGTAGTGAATTTCAAGCCAGATTCAACCACAAAGACAAGGGACGTTTTTCAATGTCTCGCAAAGAAAGGCACAAATTGGTAGATGTGTAAAAAAATAAAAAATAAGAATAAATGACAGAGTGAAAAGAAGGAAGTCTGTACAGAAGAAAATATATTCTAAAACATGCATCCTGCTTGCAACATGGCACTTAAGTATACTGCAAAAAAATTGGAAAATAAATACCACCATTTTCAAGCATGGTGGTGGCTGCATCATGTTATGGGTATGCTTGTCATCGGCAAGGACTAGGGAGATTTTTGGGATAAAAATAAACGGAATACAGCTATAAGCACAGGCAAAATCCTAGAGGAAAACCTGCTTCAGTCTGCTTTCCAACAGACATTGGGAGACATTCACCTTTCAGCAGGACAATAACCTAAAACACAAGGCCAAAATCGACACTGGAGTTACTTACAATGACGACATTGAATGTTCCTGGGTGGCCTAATTACAGTTTTGACTTAAATCGGCTTGAAAATCTATGGCAAGACTTGAAAATGGCTGTCTAGCAATGATCAAAAATCTACTTGACAGAGCTTGAATTATTTAAAAAATAATAATGGGAAAATATTGTTTAATCCAGGTGTGCAAAGCTCTTAGACTTACCCCAAAAGACTCACAGCAGTAATCGCCACCAAAGGTGCTTCTACAAAGTCTGACTCTGGGGTGTGAATACTTATGTAAATTAGATATTTCTGTGTTTCATTTTCAATAAATTTGCAAAGATTTCTAAGAACATGTTTTCACTTTGTCATTATGGGGTATTGTGTGTGTATATGGGTGAGCAAAAAATGTATATTTAATCAATTTTGAATTCAGGGTGTAACACAACAAAATGTGGAATAAGTCAAGGGGTATGAATACTTTCTGAAGGCACTGTATATATTTATTCCCCAGCATCCTTAAACTTGCTTGCCACAGTCTTCATAAAGTGTTCTACACTGTTGATGTTGAAACATTTGGACTCATGATTTCTATGATAGCCGCCCAAATAATCCAGATTTGTATTCGTTATTGATTAATTCTCTATTATGTCCACAGATAAGCATCATAACCCGATATTAAGCAGCTAAGCCCAGTCATAATTTGACTTCCTGATTCAAAATGAGGGGATTTATACTTGAATCCGCACACTAATCAATGCCCCTATCATTTCTGAGTATCCCTATCCAAAATACGGCTTTATGTCGCATTGACTTGCAAATGCTACGCTATTATGTGCCATACACAAAGACTGCAACTAATTCAGTGGCTTAACACAAAATGATGAGTGTATCATGTTGTTGATGGATCCAATATGTAAGCTATGGAAGGAAAAATTGCATAATAGATTGCAGTTTTTAGACTTCATAACATTCTAGAAATATGTCCGCTTGTGGTTGGTTGCTTATACTCCGAGCTTTCTACTGTCTTTCTTCTATGTGATTTTCACCCATCACTTGGATTTCGTTTACTGTATGTACTGTACCTGAATCTGTCCATGCTACATTTTGTGGATGGTCCAACACTTAATTCTGCATATCTAACACACAGACACTAACAATTCATTCTTTCAATATTTAAACCAGACCTGGCAAAGGGGAAAATATGCCAGTGGCACAGAGAAAGAGCTCCTTAATTGAGAGCGAATCAACCTCGCCGTCTCCAGTGATGTCAAAAGGTTCGATTGGCTGGAGATAATGAATAATTACATCAATGTTGGGCGCCTTAAAAAAGCCTTAAAAATGACAGCATCTGTGGAAAAGCCAGCTGGTGCTATTTGATAATCCCTTCATCGCAGCCCGCTACTGAGTTGAATACAATCACCCCTCTTCCACTTGCTCTTGTCTGTTCTGTACCAGAGATACTCTAGTCTGACTGCCACTCAGTCTACAACTGAGACACTTGGAGGCTGATAACTCTTGTGTGTGGATTATAATGTCTATGTTTATAGTATTACCTTATTATTATTTTTCTGATTATCTCATAGAATCAGTTGAATTCTGCAGGGCAGCTCCCATGGGCTGTTATCTAATTGCATTGCCTGAGGTTTCGTCCCCCAGCTGCTCTGAAATCATCTCTAAAACTCCTATTCCCTTTCATAGTCCATTGATCAAAAACAGAACCTGCTGTAGCCGCGGGGATTACACCAAGGTATTGCCGTATGCGGCATTGGAGGAGCTTTCTATTCCCCCTCTTAAAGGGCTTAATGTTTCTCCCTCAGATTCTCGCCGACATGCATTTACAATCAGGCGCATCTTCCATCTTTGCAAACGAGAATGAGTAAATTGGCCTTTGAAGCTGTGGGATATCAGAAGAGGCTGTGATGATTTCTTTAAAATGTGTTTTTTTCTCACTCTGTTCTGTGCTTTTTGAAACTCACTATTCAATAGTACTCGTCAATGTTGGATTATTAGGTTTTGAGATGAAAGAGCACCTGTGAATGCTGTGCGAACATCTATTCATGGATGGGATTTTCAGTTATGATAATGCATTTTCTTCTGTTGCATCAGAGGGGTGGAATGGTTCAGCTTGACCAATTAATATTCTATTCAAATGTCTTGCCATCAGCGTTTCTAAATCTTTAATTGCTCTCAATTTTTAATCTTCTCTGGAGATTGCTCTCTTTTCTTTCTCCCTGGCTTATTGGTTTCTGACTGTTAATTTATTGTGGGATTAGGGAAAACGTAATTGAGGTTAAACAATATTAATAGACAAAGTGTTCATCAGATCGTGGTCGTCCTGAGGAGCCGACAACAAAAAAATGTGTACGCTATTGGCTTCCTGTACTGAATAATATTATATTATGATTATTTCACCGTATTCTGTTTTATTGTAATTGTGTGCATGTGATACTGTAGCATGTAGCAATATGGGGATTATTGGGGCTGAATACATTCATGGAACATTCATGGAAATGCGTCAGCCATAGCCTGGCTTTCACCTGTTCTATTATTTAGATAATGTCATTGTTTCTCTTGGAAATATAAGAATTACCATTGCCTGTTTGTCTACACGCATTCACCCCAACTCAATGTTGCTATGAGTTATTTGAGATGTTTTTCTCGAAAAGCTCTGTTATTATCTAATGTCTCCCAAGATCCTGCAAACATCTGTGACTAACCTTACATAATACTTCTCCCTCTGAAAAGTAATGGCATAACTTCATTGACATCCCTGATAACCTGTTAACTACCCCTTTTTTAAATGACCCCATTATTCATATCATTGGTGATAGTACAGTCTAAAGTCCTTCCATAACCCATATTGATCCCTTCCCTTGCTACCTCCATACTGATGCTCTGGTTGGTTAGCCCCCTCCACTATCTTCATGTCGCTAACTCTCCATGATGTCTGGTGCAGGCCATGGTGGAGACCGTGAACAACCTGCTTCAGCCCCAGGCCCAGTCGGCGTGGAGGGACCTGAGCACTGGGGAGCAGCTGAGAGCAGCCACTATGCTACTGGACACGGTGGAGCAGGGGGCCTTCATTCTGGCTGACAACCTGCTCAAGACGGACATTGTGCAGGAGAACACAAACAACATCCGTGAGTACAGACCGAGACCCATGTACACACTTCGCTATACAGACACACTAACATTCAATTAGATCTTAACACACGCACACATACACACAGGGATAGAACTGATTGGTGTGGTAAAAATAAAACTCGTCTGAAAGAACAGTGGCTGTTGTCTAATCGCATCTGATTAAACAGATTACTACATTTTCAGCCTCGCCTCCAATTGCCAATAATATTAGCATTAGCCATCCTAATGTGATTATGTTGGTCATCCAAGGGGAATCAGTTGGGACAAACTAAATTCCTGTGTCATATTGCTGCCTCTTGGTAAAGAGAGAATAAGCGAGATGGCTTTGCTATTCCTGATATAGTGCACTACTTTTGACCAGAGCCATATGGGTCCTCTTCAAAAGTGAATGCACTACACAAGGAATGCCATTTGAGATGCATCCACAGTCTTGGTGATCATTGTTTGAGTTTAGTTTAATGAGGGGCTAATTCTAAGTGACTGTATTCAAGTTAATTCAGAACCTGAATGTGATCATTTAGATAATAGGATATACTGTAGAACGACTTATCCACTGATTGTTCCATAGAGGCCTAATGGAGGCAAGATGGATATTGATGTAGTACTGTTTAACTCCTCTATATTGCTATTTAGATTACCAAATGGCATGATGCATCAAAGTGTTCAATAAATGTTATTCATGGAGTGCCTTTGTTACAACTATGAAACAGAAAGCATATCTGTTGGAACACGGTAATAGCTTCTTTTTATAACGACAAAATAAATAAAACATACCCCGACCACCAAGATGCACGGTCAAGACGCGGGGTCAAATGATGAAAACATCAGTAGCCTAAATATCATTAGTGCCAAGTGGCCTTGATAAATAGTGAAAGCAATAATGGCATTATAATGAATGTAAGGGCTCTATTTTCAGCTGGCGTTAAGGCAGCGCTAGTGTCATACGCTTAGTTTGCAATTTCATCATGTAAAAACTGGTGCGCTGGCATTTTCCAGGCCTAACGACAGGTTCAACAAATCACCAGTCTTATATCAGCTCGCTAGTGCTCAGATGGGCGGGGTTGAAATATTTGAGGTGTGTCCTTAAAAACATGATCCAAAGTGCTAATTTCAGGCAGGGCTGATAGGGATATTTAAGAACCTAGTTATGGCATGAATTTTGACAGCGGAAACGCAGTCTATCCAGCTGTGAAGCACACTGCCCATATGCGCATGGAACAAGAGTAACCTAATGTGCTTAGAATGTATTTAGAGACATAAACATTATGTTTTTTTCCCATTTCGTTTTATTTTATTAAAAACCAAGCATAGCCTCCCCTCCTCTCATTTAAGGCTTTTTTTGTCTGCCCAATGCAATTACAAAGTAGTCAAGACTGTCGATAAAGGGTTTGGCTCCTGAGACCGCTTGGAAATACATATTAATCACCAAAGCTTTATTAAAAGATCAAGTTTGAGAGAGGAGTAAAACAGTGAGCTGACATTCCCTTTTTATCTATGCATTGTAGGCAGGCCCACATTATTTTAGCCATGCGTCCCCTTCCTCTTGTCATTCTTCAGCACCATTCAAAAAAATTACATGCCCTCCTTAAACTGGTTATATCTCCAGTTCTGTTTGTGATATTAAGATTCTAACACCGACAGTTTGTTATATAGACTTATTTAGGAAAAGTCAAGGACGAGGGGGACATGACTTAAAAAATGTCAGTAATAAAATAAGTGGTTCTAGTGTTAATGATAAACAAATTACTTGATTTCATTTATTTGTGCTGTTCTCTAGGATATTTGATTATGTGGTCTTTCAATTGAGTATAGCTATATCAAGTGTCTCATTCATCTCTGGTTCTCCTCATTAGTTGTGTACAAAACTGCACCCTATTCCCTATATAGTGCACTAGTTTTGACCAGAACCCTATGGGCCCTGGTCAAAAGTAGTGCACTAAATTCGGAATGGGATGCCATTTGGGACGCAACCATAGTTCAGGTTACACAGAGAACCTTCTGGCTATTGATTCTGGGTGCTCTAATCCCGACCAATGGGTCTTGAGGATTCCAAACGAGATCAAATGTCAACCACTAAACATTCCCAGACTCTTAGGGGACAAGTTCAGCCCAGTTGGGAATAGGTGACCGCTCTGTTGGTGGTCCCCTGTAAATTGACCTAATTATCTTAAATTACCATATTTATATCCGTACGAATTCCTTAACTTGAGTTAACCCCGGTTCTATCCATCCTGGTCAAGGCCTGAGGGTCTTTTGGGGATATATATTGATATATACTAATAGCAGTTGAGTGAAAGTGGAATGTTGACACTCTTCTCCCATAATAGCCCCTGTGTGTTTTTGTGAGAAATGTTCTTCCTCGTACCCCTGGGGGATGAAACAGGAAGACATGTTGGATGACACAAATGCTTTGAACAACTGGCTACATCAGTTGTTGAATTGTGGACTTAACAAATCAGCAGTTCACATTTCAAACGGTTGTATGGAACGGGGAAGGGGAAGGAGGCGAGTGAATTAAACATGTTTGCGAGCTGAAGAAACGGCCAGGGTGTATTGAGCATTAGGGAAAGATATATCTCCCTTAGATTTAAGGGATTGGGGATTTCTTTAGGCTCCTGCTACCATGGCAACCTAAAAATATAGGTCTGCCAAGCCGAAAGAAGCAGCCAGCATCGGGGAATTAAAAAATGGGAATTTATTGTCTCTGGCACTCAATTTATCAGGGTATTAAGGGATCTTAGCCCCGTTTGAAAGGAAACTAAACAATCCCCTCATGGCGAACTACCTCCCCACCCCCTCGGCAGATGTGTTTTTGTATCCTTCATGGAGGTAGTCAGGTTAATCATGCACAGTGACATGTTTACTAGGCCTTTAGTTCGGTTTGCGCTGCCTAGTTTGCCAGCCAATGAGGTTTGTTTGTCACCCGCGGTCCCAGGTGCTCACCCCTCCAAGTACATTAGTATTGAGAGACCCACAAAATAACAGTGTCCTCTGCACCAATGTTTGCTCTTTCAGAGCCAATGAATGCAGAATGTACAGTGCCTTAAGAAAGTATTCACACCCGTTGACTTTTTCCACACTTTGTTGTGTTACAGCCTGAATTTAAAATACACTGAACTAAAATATAAATGCAACATGTAAAGTGTTGGTGCCATGTTTCATGAGCTGAAATAAAAGATCCCAGAAATGTTCCATACCCACAAAAAGCTTATTTCTCTCAAATGTTGTGCATACATTTGTTTACATCCTTGTTAGTGAGCATTTCTCCTTGCCAAGATAATCCATCCACCCGACAGGTGTGGCATATCAAGAAGCTGATTAAACAGCATGATCATTACACAGGTGCACCTTATGCTGGGGACAATAAAAGGCCACTCTAAAAGGTGCAGTTTTGTCACACAACACAATGCCACAGATGTCTCAAGTTTTGCAATTGGCATGCTGACTGCAGAATTTAATGTTAATTTCTCTACCATAAGACGCCTCCAACGTAATTTCAGAGAATTTGGCAGTACGTCCAACCGGCCTGAGTGTGCGAGCGGTTTGCTGATGTCAACGTTATGTACAGAGTGCCCCATGGTGGCCGTGGGGTTATGGTATTGGCAGGCATAAGCTACGGACAACAAACACAATTGCATTTTATCGATGGCAATTTGAAAGCACAGAGACGAGATCCTTAAGCCCATTATCGTGCCATTCATCCACCGCCATCAGCTCATGTTTCAGCATGATAATGCATGTCCCAGTTCTTCTATGGCCTGCATACTCACCAGACATGTCACCCATTTGAGCGTGTTTGGCATGCTCTGGATCGAACATGTACGACAGCGTGTTCCAGTTCCTGCCAATATCCAGCCTGATCAACTCTGCGAAGGAGATGTGTCGCGCTACATGAGGCAAATGGTGGCCACACCAGATACTGACTGGTTTTCTGATCCACTCTCCCACCTTTAAAAATATATTTATCTGTGACCAACAGATGCATATCTGAATTCCCAGTCATGTGAAATCCATAGATTAGGGCCTAAGGAATTTATTTCAATTGCCTGATTTCCTTATACAGTGAAAGAAAAAAGTATTTGATCCCCTGCTGATTTTGTACGTTTGCCCACTGACAAAGAAATGATCAGTCTATAATTTTAATGGTAGGTTTATTTGAACAGTGAGAGACAGAATAATAACAAAAAAATCCAGAAAAACGCATGTCAAAAATGTTCTAAATTGATTTGCATTTTAATGAGGGAAATAAATATTTGACCCCCTCTCAATCAGAAAGATTTCTGCCTCCCAGGTGTCTTTTATACAGATAACGAGCTGAGATTAGGAGCACACTCTTAAAGGGAGTGCTCCTAATCTCAGCTTGTTACCTGTATAAAAAAGACACCTGTCAACAGAAGCAATCAATCAATCAGATTCCAAACTCTCCACCATGGCCAAGACCAAAGAGCTCTCCAAGGATGTCAGGGACAAGATTGTAGACCTACACAAGGCTGGAATGGGCTACAAGACCATCACCAAGCAGCTTGGTGAGAAGGTGACAACAGTTGGTGCAATTATTCGCAAATGGAAGAAACTAAAAAATAACTGTCAATCTCCCTCGGCCTGGGGCTCCATGCAAGATCTCACCTCGTGGAGTTGCAATGATCATGAGAACGGTGAGGAATCAGCCCAGAACTACACGGGAGGATCTTGTCAATGATCTCAAGGCAGCTGGGACCATAGTCACCAAGAAAACAATTGGTAACACACTACGCCGTGAAGGACTGAAATCCTGCAGCGCCCGCAAGGTCCCCCTGCTCAAGAAAGCACATATACAGGCCCGTCTGAAGTTTCCCAATGAACATCTGAATGATTCAGAGGACAACTGGGTGAAAGTGTTGTGGTCAGATGAGACCAAAATCGAGATCTTTGGCATCAACTCAACTTGCCGTGTTTGGAGGAGGAGGAATGCTGCCTATGACCCCAAGAACACCATCCCCACCGTCAAACATGGAGGTGGAAACATTATGCTTTTGGGGTGTTTTTTTGCTAAGGGGACAGGACAACTTCACCGCATTAAAGGGACGATGGACGGGGCCATGTACCGTCATATCTTGGGTGAGAACCTCCTTCCCTCAGCCAGGGCATTGAAAATGGGTCTTGGATGGGTATTCCAGCATGACAATGACCCAAAACACACGGCCAAGGCAACAAAGGAGTGGCTCAAGAAGAAGCACATTAAGGTCCTGGAGTGGCCTAGCCAGCCTCCAGACCTTAATCCCATAGAAAATCTGTGGAGGGAGCTGAAGGTTCGAGTTGCCAAACATCAGCCTCGAAACCTTAATGACTTGGAGAAGATCTGTAAAGAGGAGTGGAACAAAATCCCTCCTGAGATGTGTGCAAACCTGGTGGCCAACTACAAGAAACGTCTGACCTCTGTGATTGCCAAAAAGGGTTTTGCCACCAAGTACTAAGTCATGTTTTACAGAGGGGTCAAATACTTATTTCCCTCATTACAATGCAAATCAATTTATAACATTTTTTACATGCATTTTTCTGGATTTTTTTGTTGTTATTCTGTCTCTCACTGTTCAAATAAACCTACCATTAAAATTATAGACTGATCATGTCTTTGTCAGTGGGCAAACTTACAAAATCAGCAGGGGATCAAATACTTTTTTTCCCTCACTGTATGAGCTGTCACTCAGTAAAGTCTTAGAAATTGTTGCATGTTGCGTTTATATTTTTGTTCATTATAGATTAAATTGACATTTCGTGTCGCTGGCTTACACACAATACCCCATAATGTCAACAGTGGAATTATGTTTTTAGACATTTTTAGGAGGATGGATCAACAACATTGTAGGTACTCCACAATAGCAACTTAAATGACAGCATGAAAAAAAGGAAGCCAGTACAGAATACAAATATTCCAAAACATGCATCCTATTTCCCATAAGGCACTAAAGTAAAACTGCAAAAAATGTTGCGACGAAATTAACTTTATGTCCTGAATACAAAGTGTTATGTTTGGGGCAAATCCAACAAAACACATCACTGCGTACCACTGTTCATATTTTCAAGCATGGTGGTGTCTGCATAATGTAATGGGTATGCTTGTTATCGACAAGGAATAGGGAGTTTTTTTAGGCTAAAAAGAAATGGAATGGAGCTAAGCACAGGAAGAAAATAAACTGGTAGTCTGCTTTCCAACAGACACTGGGAGACAAATTCAACTTTCAGCAGGACAACAACCTAAAACACATGGCCGAATATACACTGGAGTTGCTTACCAAGATGACATTGAATGGTCCTGAGTGGCCTAGTTTTGACTTGAAAATCTATGGCAAGAATTGAAAATTGCTGTCTAGCAATGATCAACAACCAACTTGACAGAGCTTGAAGAATTAAAAGAATATTGTACAATCCAGGTGTGTAAAGCTCTTATAGACTTACCCAGAAAGATTCACAGCTGTAATCGCTGCCAAACGTGAATCTAACATGTATTGACTCAGGGGTGTGAATACTTATGTAAATTAGATGTATGTATTTCATTTAAAATACATTTGCAAAAATGTCTAAAAAAACATGTTTTCACTTAGTCATTATGGGGTAGATGGGTGAGATTTTTTATTTAATTTTTATCCATTTTGATTGCAGGCTATAACACAACAAAATATGGAATAAGTCAAGGGGGATGAATACCTTCTGAAGACACTGTATGTAGTCTTTTCTACTCCAGTCCTTTGTGTGAAAAATGTACATTTTAATGTACTCACAAGCAATACAAAAGCCAGGAGATGTTTCCTGTTTTCATGCTCTGGTTGCTGGAAATATGTACTCCTCACTAAATGAGCTCCCAATAACATTGTTAGTAAGTGTGTGTGTGTGTCTTTTGTGTGCGCCTATGGATGGTGTGAGTGTGTGCGTGCCTGCATATTCAGTATGTTAAGCTTAACCTTTTGTGTGTTTGCGTGTGTGCATCACTCCCTCTCATCGTTAATCTTATGAACAGATTTCTGCAGATTAGCGTATTATTTAAACCTGCTTTGAATGCTACCCCATGCACAACATAATCTATTGCGTGTGTGTCCCATGCCTAAAGCCAGTCTTAAGCCTTTTCATCGCTCATCCACCAGGATGAAAAACATTCCAGTGACTCACAGTTAGCCCTGGAATTTTGGGATTGTTAGGGATCTCTGCCATTGTATCTTTCCAGTTGAATAGGAGTACATCTTACCATCTCCAAAGGAATCCCTCGACCCTCGTACCATGGTTTAGCAGTTGCTAGGGTGGCACGGAATGTTAATATAAATGTTGTTTTTCAAAGTGAAAGCATGGCATGAGAATAAAACATGTTTAAGGCTAGCCACTATAAGACGATTATACCTTTCCTCTGTAGTTGTTTTGTGCGTTTGAGAGAGGTAACCTTGGCCTTCAAGCCAGAAGTTGAAAGAAGTTTGAAAACGTTGATGGCATCTCTCCCATCTCTGTCCAGGCCTGTGTTCAAATAGTATTGGTTTTCCGTCAAATACTTAGAGCATTTGATTGGACCTGCCTGAAAGTGGGCAGGGTTTGCACTTTTGAGAATATTCCATTGGTACCATTGCGCCCGACAAGCTCAAGTGCGGAAGTGCAGTATTTAAAGGCCCAATGCAGCCATTTCTGAGTAACAATTAAGTACCTTACTGGAATAGTTTTTCATTAAAATTGATAAAAATAGCTTTCTAGCCCAAAAATATTTCTCAAGCAAAAAATTTGCTAGGGTTCGCGAGTGGTCTGATTAGTGGGAGGAGAAAACTAGCTGTTATTGGCAGAGAGGTTTGAAACTCTCTTTGTTATTGGGCTAGTAGCTCTTTACACTCGTATTCCAGTTTTTAAGTATAAATTTTTTCAAGATGATTGATGAGAAAAGTATCGTCCAACCAATCGGGTATCTCACTGTCTTGAAATATGCAGACAGACAGAATAAAAGTAAATTTGCATTGTAATACTTCTGACAGCCAACTTTCTAACTCCGCCCATAACTTTTGGACTTCATAGCATTCCCAGAAGGCATTGATTATTGAGTCATTGTTAGTTTTACACTTAAGACATGACTCGTCCATTGTGCTGTAGAATTTGTGAATTTTGTCTCTTGTGTAATACATTCTATACATTAGTTTACACTGGATTAAGTGTAAATACTTTTTTTAAGAATGTCTACGGCGGGGTAATTGATATTACCGAGAATAAATATAAAAACTTTGGTAGCCATACCATTCTGAAGAGGTGTATTCTACCTGTAAGATTTTTTGGGAAGGTTGTTGTATTTAATTACAGTAGATCTGCTTTCATGTTGTTGAGTAATGGGATAAAGTTATCTTTATATTTGTTATTTGTTGTCACTTATTAAGCATCTTAAGTATTTTATATTTTTTGTGGTCCACTTAAAGGATTGTTATAAATCATGAGTCAATATTTTTGCTAGTGCCATTCTTTAGTATTTTTTTTAAAGTTAATTTTGTATCCTGAGATTCTAAAAATATTTTTAGTAAGAGCGGCATTGAGTTATCAATATTGGTCAGGTATATCAGGAGATAATCTGCAAATAAGTTTAGTTTATATTAATCAGATAATGTATTATTTGTGTATATTTTTACTTTAGGACATTTTTGTATTATGTATTATTTCAGCTGGAAAGTTTAAAGCTTTCAAAGTCTTAAATAGAAAAGGCCATTCAAG
This sequence comes from Coregonus lavaretus, assembly GCF_964263955.1. Lineage (NCBI taxonomy): Eukaryota > Metazoa > Chordata > Actinopteri > Salmoniformes > Salmonidae > Coregonus > Coregonus lavaretus. The sequence goes on along the minus strand of NC_140026.1, from coordinate 16,439,656 downwards.
ATAGTCAAAAGCATTTTTCACTATCAGCAGCCATTATTGATACATCTTAATATCTTGTTTTTTTGTATATTGTATTAAACTGAAACATTTTCTTGTATTATTTTCTAAGTGGCTATTTTTAATAAACCCGGTTTAATTGATACTCTATGTATTAAGTCTGGTAAGACTTTTGCCATTCTATTGCTTATGAGTTTTGTTATTATTTTATTGTCACAATTTATTAAATGTATGGGTCTGTAATCAGCAGGGCACTCTCCAGATTTTCCTCGTTTTAATATAACTGAAATAACTATTTGATACATGGAACTAGGAATCACTGAATTGAGTGACGTTTGTTGCCATTTGTGACCCACCACCTTGATTCGGTCCTATGTAGCAAAATTTGAAATTGTGTTTTTTACATTGGATAAAAGTAGAGACTCTGAGCTAGAAAATGGTTTATCATACACTGCAGTTGAGAAACAATGAGAAATTAATTCTGCTTTGAAAGTTGATAAACTTGTAAACCTTGAATATTTTGGTACACCTACTGGAGAGCTCTTTGTCTACACCCATTCAGCATCGTTCACACCCTCTTAAACCTTAGCCCCACACATCTTTTTAAGAATTCACATGAAGCCATATGCTAAACAGAGTGAGTAGTGTAGTAAACATCCAAAGATTTCAAGATTAAAAGTGGTAAAAGTAGTAGCCTACAATAAGGAATACACTTTATCTAGTCCTTGGCCTATATCCTAATCTGACTTTGGTGCAGGTCATGTTGTTCTTCACATTACGGTCTCTGGGAATCACACACTATATCAAATCAAATCTAAGTTTATTTGTCACATGCACAGGATACAGAAGGTGTAAACGGTACAGTGAAATAGTTACTTGCATAGTAGCAATATCAAAAACAAAGTGTCCAGATAAAAATATTTTATAATTATTAGATAACGCTTACCCGACACGCTTGTCTAAATTGATGGGTCATGTGAAATAAATGCTATAACTAACCCCCAGCCGCACCTAGGTGGTCCTCTGTAGCTCAGCTGGTAGAGCACGGCGCTTGTAACGCCAAGGTAGTGGGTTCGATCCCCGGGACCACCCATACACAAAAATGTATGCACGCATGACTGTAAGTCGCTTTGGATAAAAGCGTCTGCTAAATGGCATATTATTATTATTATTATTATTATTATTATTATTACCTAGCGAAGTGGATGGGTCACTATTGTCTAGACAAGTACACATGTTCATGAAATACAAAAGATGGCCGTAATCACCCCCAGACACACTTGGCTAATTTGATGGGTCATGTAATCATCTGGCGAAGTAGAGTCTTTTGTTTAGACATGTAGCTAGCTAAACAATGAACCGGCATAATCCCAACTCGTACTACTACCATTACAAACATTGTCATAGCTGTAGTATGAATCTGCAGGTATCTAAAGCCAACCGACTAGGTTCAACGTTAGCTAGCTTACATTAGGCTATAACTAGCAATGGAAATGGTTTTCTGATTCAAATAATATTACTACACAGATCATACACGTAACGTTAGCTAGCGAGCCAGCAAGCTAACATTCGCTAGCTAGCTAACAGTATGCTTTAACTGGCAATGAAAAAAACTTTCTGACAAAATTTGAAAGTATAATATCTAAAAATGTAGCTAGACTCTTACCTGTATACATGGATGAACGCTTCACGGCTGACTGGAACAATTTAACTCTGTTTTGTTTGTAGGTACATCTTGTTTGGCCAGCATTGTGTCAAGTCACTCCGGTTCACATTGACCGTGGCATGTACAGAAAGTAGCCCATCACAACGTTTTCCAACTGATCTGTCAATAGCGCCTGCTAAATTCAGGGCATCAATGTTGTTGAGAAAAGTAACACAACTTTTGTAGTTTTATCTCAAAAACGCTGCGGTAGAAAGGACTATCAACACATACTGAGCAGTTCACGTTATAGGCAGAAGCATGCTACATGGCAGACCAAACCAAACTCATCTCCCGGCATGTCCAGTCCATCCATTATCTCAGCCAATCATGGCTAGCGGGAAGGTTCCTGTCTCTTTCCGTGGCTAAACTAACTAGGCTCGTAATTTAACAATTGTATTCGTATTTACAGATGGAATACACGTTTGTTATTAAGGCACATGAAAGCTCGCATTTTCCAGAAGGCATTTAAATTGTAATTTTTTAAAGACGTTCAAATGCCTCCCCTGTGAAGTAGTGACGTGCGACATACGCCTAGCTTCCTGAAACGGGTCACATTTGTGTAAATAGGGGCGCTTCTTTGTCCCAAAATGGTAAATGGAATTCTATGGGAAAGCCGTCAATTCCTGGTGCTTTTCTCCGTGCGAATATTTTAAGTGTCTGACATTCTGACACTGATTTCTTTTTTTTGTCTGCTGATAGTTGCTGAGTTGTTGAGTCTAAGAAGGCTGTAGGATCACGTTTTTAAAACGTTATACCGTTTTGATGTCATGCAATCAAGCCAAACACCCATTAGTCCAAATGTGCACTTCACATTTCCATATCATAAAACTCTTGTAATGTACAGTGTCAACGTTTATGATCACTATGCTTGATGTAGAGTTACAAGATGACATGGCGTCATACCCTGGGTTGTTCTGAACAAAATGAGCCTATGTTTGTCTATTGTGAAGAAATTTGGCGGGGAACACGGATCTGAATGCACTCGTGACTCTTTCTTCTATGCGCACCAGAATTAGGATCTGTTTCTCTGAATTGCCTTGTGAAAGCCTAACACTGTAAGATCCTATTTTGTAACTTAGCTAGCCATGTTGGCAATAGAACACGCTTTCAAATGATGCCCACCTGAACAGATTGTGATTTATAATGGACCTTTTTAGATTGCGTAAACAACAACAGTAATTGTGTAATGACGCTCTGTGCTTGCTCTAGTTCCTCAACGGCACAGCTAGGAGAGTTCAAAATAGCACGTTATAGTTGAAGACTCTTTTTTGAGTCATAAAAGTGCATTGAAATTATGTGTGAACTGTGCACACTTTGGAGAGGTGTGTGGCCATTTGGAGACACCAGTTAGACCTCTCACTCAAAGCCTTGTAATTTTTTTGTCTTATGTAGCACCTACCCAAAAGGTTCATTGGATATTTTTAGTTATCAACAAATGTGTGCGAAAAGTACAGTAAATGTAAAATGCACATAAAATCAACAGTGTAATGTTTGGATTCAGTCTTGTGTCAGATTAACTGTTTTGTCCTCACATTTTGTCTAATAATTTTCCCATAAACTCCAAATTGTTCCCTTTTGATTGCTACCATAGTTATGTATATGCATTCTATATTTCTTCTGTAAGAAACATTTCAATTTCGCCCTATCCATATACTGTAGGCCAATTTCCATGAGCGTAAGGGGTTATTAATCAATTTACCGCCTGGTAATGTCACCAGGCAAGGTGAAACTCCCTCCCATGCAAACAAGCTGATTAGATGGTCCTGTGTAGATTGTATTTTCATCCAGCAACTATCAGGAAATAACACTGATCAAATGTTTTTACACTTTTACAGTGTTAGTTTCATCAGCTGTTGTACAATATGATACAAAACACAGGACAAACATAATTTTGACTGCACTGGGCCTTTAAAAGAAAACAGGTCTGGTACTGTTGTTTTGACTGTATTCTCAAACTAAATTCAAGCACATGAAAAGTATGATATTGCTTATAAAATGATTATTTCTGCCAATCTCCTATCAACGCTTCATGTTCCGCTGCTGTACGATGCCTCAGTCTTTGAACAACAAATTATGATCTTGCCTCAGACACAACAGCTGTTGAGCCGGTGCACCAAAACCTGGCTGTCTTCACCATCCGTCTCTAGCTCGTCTACCAATCGCTTTCCTCTCATCTCACCCCCAAAAATGATAGCTTCCTTGAAGTGTGGGCCAATTTTCTCAGAAGACAAAAGCGTTCGATGGCTTCAACCATTCTTCAACCGTACAAAGCGAGGAAGTGTGCAACAAGGCTCCCTGGATTACACCTGAAGACATGACCAGTCAAAAATTTGGACACAGGGTTTTTCTATATTTTTACCTTTTTTTACATTGTAGAATAATAGTGAAGACATCAAAACTATGAAATAACACATATGGAATTATATCGTAACCAAAAAAGTGTTAAACAAATCAAAATATATTTTATATTTGAGATTCTTCAAATAGCCACCCTTTGCCTTGATGACAGCTTTGCACACTCTTGGCATTCTCTCAACCAGCTTCACCTGGAATGCTTTTCCAACAGTCTTGAAGGAGTTCCCACATATGCTGAGCACTTGCTGGCTGCTTTTCCTTCACTCTGCTGTTCGACTCATCCCAAACCATCTCAATTGGGTTGAGGTCAGGGGATTGTGGAGGCCAGGTCATCTGATGCAGCACTCCATCACTCTCCTTCTTGGTAAAATAGCCCTTACACAGCCTGGAGGTGTGTTGGGTCATTGTCCTGTTGAAAAACAAATGATAGTCCCACTAAGCCCAAACCAGATGGGATGGCGTATTGCTGCCGAATGCTGTGGTAGCCATGCTGGTTAAGTGTGCCTTGAATTCTAAATAAATCACAGACAGTGTCACCAGCAAAGCACCCCCACACCATAATACCTCCTCCTCCATGCTTTATAGTGGGAACTACACATGTGGAGATCATCCGTTCACCCACACCGCGTCTCACAAAGACACAGCAGTTTGAACCAAAAATCTCAAATTCGGACTCCAGACCAAAGGACAAATTTCCACCGGTCTAATGTCCATTGATCGTGTTTCTTGGCCTAGGTAGGTCTCTTCTTGTTATTGGTGTCGTTTAGTAGTGGTTTCTTTGCAGCAATTCGACCATGAAGGCCTAATTCACAAAGGCCCTCTGAACAGTTGATGTTGAGATGTGTCTGTTACTTGAACTATGTGAAGCATTTATTTGGGCTGCAATTTCTGAGGCTGGTAACTCCAGTGAACTTATCCTCTGCAGCAGAGGTAACTCTGGGTCTTCCATTCCTGTGGCGGTCCTCATGAGAGCCCATTTCATCATAGCGCTTGATGGTTTTTGCGACTGCACATTAAGAAACATTCAAAGTTCTTGAAATATTCCGTATTGACTGACCTTCATGTCTTAAAGTATTGATGGACTGTCGTTTCTCTTTGCTTATTTGAGCTGTTCTTGCAATAATATGGACTTGGTATTTTACCAAATAGGACCATCTTCTGTATACCCCCCCTGCCTTGTCACAACACAACTGATTGGCTCAAACACATTAAGAAGGAAAGCAATTCCACAAATTAACTTTTAAGAAGGCACACCTGTTAATTGAAATGCATTCCAGGTGACTACCTCATGAAGCTGCTTGAGAGAATGCCAAGAGTGTGCAAAGCTGTCATCAAGGCAAAGGGTGGCTATTTGAAAAATATAAAATATATTTTGATTTGTTTAACACTTTTTTGGTTACTACCTGATTCCATGTGTTATTTCATAATTCTGATGTCTTCAATATTATTCTACAATGTAAAAAATTTTAAAAATAAAGAAAAACCCTTGAATGAGTAGGTATGTCCAAACTTTTGACTGGTAGTGTGTAACTGTGTTGATCAGAAGGCTTCAGTGGGACGCTAGTCTTCAAAGCGTTACAAAATCAGAAGATGACATACTTCATTCAACACACCCAGGGACCACTGATGTGGGGGAGGAGGGGGGTGGTGTTTCTAATTACTTTTTTGCTGCTACCCCGTTGTCTGCTTTGTCTCCGATCTGAAACAGCCTCCAGTGCTATGATGCATACAGTCAGAGCAGAACTGAGTTTCATTTACAATGTAAAGCTATTGTCCAATGCTAGCACATTTTTGTAGGTTGACAAACCGTAGTGGTGGGTTAATGGATTTTGACTCATAATGCTCATGTTATCCCAGATGGCATTCTCTTGCATCAACTGTCAACACTTGCACCCCTCATAATAAGGTTCTTTAAATTGTCGTTTTTTCATAATAAGGTTATTTAAATTGTCATTTTCATAATAAGGTTCTTTAAATTGTCATTTTCTTCTAATTTCCCTCTGTCCAGAGCTGGAGGTGGCCAGGATGAGTACAGAAGGAAATCTGCCCGACCTGAAATTCCCACAGAGTGGCCATGGCAACTCCATCACCCTGTCGGCGAGCACCTTGAAACAACATGGGAGAAATGGTAAATGGCTTTGCCTTAAATAAATGTTTGTTTGTACTGTATATCAAGGGTCTCCAACTCCAGTCCTGAACAGCTATTAGGTGTGCAGTCTTTTGTTCCATCACTTGGTGCATGGGCTGAAACGAAAGCCTGCATACCCAGTAGCTTATATAATTGTACATATAGCCCCCCCCCCCAAAAAAAAACAGGTTCCTTTTGTAATGGAAGGAATTGTATTGAAAGCCCAGTTGAAGACAGCATTAGATGTTGTCATCCTCATAATAACCACACGTGGTTTTACCGCTACAGAGTAGTGCAACACCCTACAATTGAAGCGGCAGGAAACGAAAGTGGCCACATCTCTCACACAACTGATCAAAAATGAAATCACTGATAATTATAAGGGAGCAAGATAACTTATAAATTGGATACAATAATTACAAGGACTTTTCAAACACCAAATTGAGGAAATGTCAGATTTTCAAGGTAGGCCTATTCCAGTACCTCGATTTCTGAGCTCCAAATTCAAGTTGAAGTAGGCTACTTCAAGCCTCTTGTATTGTTTAAAATTACAGGTGTAACATGGAAACCGCAATGCATTTGTAATCTTCTTTCATTACCAGATCATATAGTGAAGAAGCCCACTAGGCTCTGTAATTTGTTGTCATTATATCCAGAATAATTTATAGGAGAGCTTTTCAGTGGCAAACACAATTAATATTAGCAGCACAGATGCACAGCACAGTTCTGTTCAGCAGTGGGAAGGACAAGATGAGTGTCCGTCCCGCTGCTCCGCTCAGGCTCCGATTATACACATCGTGCAGGCGACTCTCTTGCTTCCCCATAGCTAACCAGTCACCACCAGCCTTCTAATTAGCTACCCTACACCTGGTTCAGAAACACAAGCTGCTTTATGAAATTAAAAACAATAGCATCATTGAGTTTAATAGTAAAACAACAGTCTAGCTATGTTTTTCTTTCCCGTGAGTGTAGAAAAGTAGGCTGTCTTTGAATTTGTAGTCTTGCTGAACTCCCCCACTTTCCACACTGCATTTCATAGCCAGGTGCTATGTAAAACAAACATGCCTCTCTGACATGTTAAATAAGGAATAAATAAATAAATAAGGAATAACGTTGTCTCTAGTCATGGAATTTCTATCTGCAACGTTCGATAAGGTTTTACAACTGAACGTGAGCCTGGTAACATTACCAGTACCTATATGGAAACATTTGGTGAGACAGAAAGAAAGGAAAAGGGATAGCTATATCTGACTGGGTTAATAACTCCTCTCACCACTACACTATATCTGACTGGGTAAATAACTCCTCTTGCCACTACACTATATCTGACTGGGTTAATAACTCCTCTCACCACTACACTATATCTGACTGGGTAAATAACTCCTCTTGCCACTACACTATATCTGACTGGGTAAATAACTCCTCTTACCACTACACTATATCTGACTTGGTAAATAACTCCTCTTGCCACTACACTATATCTGACTGGGTAAATAACTCCTCTTGCCACTACACTATATCTGACTGGGTAAATAACTCCTCTTGCCACTACACTATATCTGACTGGGTAAATAACTCATCTTACCACTACACTATATCTGACTGGGTAAATAACTCCTCTTACCACTACACTATATCTGACTGGGTAAATAACTCCTCTTGCCACTACACTATATCTGACTGGGTAAATAACTCCTCTTGCCACTACACTATATCTGACTGGGTAAATAACTCCTCTTGCCACTACACTATATCTGACTGGGTAAATAACTCCTCTTGCCACTACACTATATCTGACTGGGTAAATAACTCCTCTTACCACTACACTATATCTGACTGGGTAAATAACTCCTCTTGCCACTACACTATATCTGACTGGGTAAATAACTCCTCTTACCACTACACTATATCTGACTTGGTAAATAACGCCTCTTGCCACTACACTATATCTGACTGGGTAAATAACTCCTCTTACCACTACACTATATCTGACTGGGTAAATAACTCATCTTGCCACTACACTATATCTGACTGGGTAAATAACTCCTCTTACCACTACACTATATCTGACTGGGTAAATAACTCATCTTGCCACTACACTATATCTGACTGGGTAAATAACTCCTCTTGCCACTACACTATATCTGACTGGGTAAATAACTCCTCTTGCCACTACACTATATCTGACTGGGTAAATAACTCCTCTTACCACTACACTATATCTGACTTGGTAAATAACGCCTCTTGCCACTACACTATATCTGACTGGGTAAATAACTCCTCTTACCACTACACTATATCTGACTGGGTAAATAACTCCTCTTGCCACTACACTATATCTGACTGGGTAAATAACTCCTCTTACCACTACACTATATCTGACTGGGTAAATAACTCATCTTACCACTACACTATATCTGACTAGGTAAATAACTCCTCTTGCCACTACACTATATCTGACTGGGTAAATAACTCCTCTTGCCACTACACTATATCTGACTGGGTAAATAACTCCTCTTGCCACTACACTATATCTGACTGGGTAAATAACTCCTCTTGCCACTACACTATATCTGACTGGGTAAATAACTCATCTTGCCACTACACTATATCTGACTGGGTAAATAACTCCTCTTGCCACTACACTATATCTGACTGGGTAAATAACTCCTCTTACCACTATACTAAATCTGACTGGGTAAATAACTCCTCTTACCACTACGCTATATCTAAATGGGTAAATAACTCCTCTTGCCACTACACTATATCTGACTGGGTAAATAACTCCTCTTACCACTACACTATATCTGACTGTGTAAATAACTCCTCTTACCACTACACTATATCTGACTGGGTAAATAACTCCTCTTGCCACTACGCTATATCTGACTGGGTAAATAACTCCTCTTGCCACTACACTATATCTGACTGGGTAAATAACTCCTCTTGCCACTACACTATATCTGACTGGGTAAATAACTCCTCTTACCACTACACTATATCTGACTGGGTAAATAACTCATCTTACCACTACGCTATATCTGACTGGGTAAATAACTACTCTTGCCACTACACTATATTTGACTGGGTAAATAACTCCTCTTGCCACTACACTATATCTGACTGGGTAAATAACTCCTCTTGCCACGACACTATATCTGACTGGGTAAATAACTCCTCTTGCCACTACACTATATCTGACTGGGTAAATAACTCCTCTTGCCACGACACTATATCTGACTGGGTAAATAACTCCTCTTACCACTACACTATATCTGACTGGGTAAATAACTCCTCTTGCCACTACACTATATCTGACTGGGTAAATAACTCCTCTTGCCACGACACTATATCTGACTGGGTAAATAACTCCTCTTACCACTACACTATATCTGACTGGGTAAATAACTCCTCTTACCACTACACTATATCTGACTGGGTAAATAACTCATCTTGCCACTACACTATATCTGACGGGGTAAATAACTCCTCTTGCCACTACACTATATCTGACTGGGTAAATAACTCCTCTTGCCACTACACTATATCTGACTGGGTAAATAACTCCTCTTACCACTACACTATATCTGACTGGGTAAATAACTCCTCTTGCCACTACACTATATCTGACTGGGTAAATAACTCCTCTTGCCACTACACTATATCTGACTGGGTAAATAACTCCTCTTACCACTACACTATATCTGACTGGGTAAATAACTCCTCTTACCACTACACTATATCTGACTGGGTAAATAACTCCTCTTACCACTACACTATATCTGACTGGGTAAATAACTCCTCTTGCCACTACACTATATCTGACTGGGTAAATAACTCCTCTTGCCACTACACTATATCTGACTGGGTAAATAACTCCTCTTACCACTACACTATATCTGACTGGGTAAATAACTCCTCTTGCCACTACACTATATCTGACTGGGTAAATAACTCCTCTTGCCACTACACTATATCTGACTGGGTAAATAACTCCTCTTGCCACTACACTATATCTGACTGGGTAAATAACCCCTCTTGCCACTACACTATATCTGACTGGGTAAATAACTCCTCTTGCCACTACACTATATCTGACTGGGTAAATAACTCCTCTTGCCACTACGCTATATCTGACTGGGTAAATAACTCATCTTGCCACTACACTATATCTGACTTGGTAAATAACTCCTCTTTCCACTACACTATATCTGACTGGGTAAATAACTCCTCTTGCCACTACACTATATCTGACTGGGTAAATAACTCATCTTGCCACTACACTATATCTGACTGGGTAAATAACTCCTCTTACCACTACACTATATCTGACTTGGTAAATAACTCCTCTTGCCACTACACTACATCTGACTTGGTAAATAACTCCTCTTGCCACCACACTACAGTGGGGAAAAAAAGTATTTAGTCAGCCACCAATTGTGCAAGTTCTCCCACTTAAAAAGATGAGAGAGGCCTGTAATTTTCATCATAGGTACACGTCAACTATGATAGACAAAATTAGATTTTTTTTTCTCCAGAAAATCACATTGTAGGATTTTTTTATGAATTTATTTGCAAATTATGGTGGAAAATAAGTATTTGGTCAATAACAAAAGTTTCTCAATACTTTGTTGTATACCCTTTGTTGGCAATGACACAGGTTAAACGTTTTCTGTAAGTCTTCACAAGTTTTTCACACACTGTTGCTGGTATTTTGGCCCATTCCTGCATGCAGATCTCCTCTAGAGCAGTGATGTTTTGGGGCTGTCGCTGGGCAACACGGACTTTCAACTCCCTCCAAAGATTTTCTATGGGGTTGAGATCTGGAGACTGGCTAGGCCACTCCAGGACCTTGAAACGCTTCTTACGAAGCCACTCCTTCGTTGGCCGGGCGGTGTGTTTTGGATCATTGTCATGCTGAAAGACCCAGCCACGTTTCATCTTCAATGCCCTTGCTGATGGAAGGAGGTTTTCACTCAAAATCTCACGATACATGGCCCCATTCATTCTTTCATTTACACGGATCAGTCGTCCTGGTCCCTTTGCAGAAAAACAGCCCCAAAGCATGATGTTTCCACCCCCATGCTTCACAGTAGGTATGGTGTTCTTTGGATGCAACTCAGCATTCTTTGTCCTCCAAACACGACGAGTTGAGTTTTTACCAAAAAGTTCTATTTTGGTTTCATCTGACCATATGACATTCTCCCAATCCTCTTCTGGATCATCCAAATGCACTCTAGCAAACTTCAGACGGGCCTGGACATGTACTGGCTTAAGCAGGGGGACACGTCTGGCACTGCAGGATTTGAGTCCCTGGCGGTGTAGTGTGTTACTGATGGTAGGCTTTGTTACTTTGGTCCCAGCTCTCTGCAGGTCATTCACTAGGTCCCCCCGTGTGGTTCTGGGATTTTTGCTCACTGTTCTTGTGATCATTTTGACCCCACGGGGTGAGATCTTGCGTGGAGCCCCAGATCGAGGGAGATTATCAGTGGTCTTGTATGTCTTCCATTTCCTAATAATTGCTCCCACAGTTGATTTCTTCAAACCAAGCTGCTTACCTATTGCAGATTCAGTCTTCCCAGCCTGGTGCAGGTCTACAATTTTGTTTATGGTGTCCTTTGACAGCTCTTTGGTCTTGGCCATAGTGGAGTTTGGAGTGTGACTGTTTGAGGTTGTGGATAGGTGTCTTTTATACTGATAACAAGTTCAAACAGGTGCCATTAATACAGGTAACGAGTGGAGGACAGAGGAGCCTCTTAAAGAAGAAGTTACAGGTCTGTGAGAGCCAGAAATCTTGCTTGTTTGTAGGTGACCAAATACTTATTTTACACCATAATTTGCAAATAAATTCATTAAAAATCCTACAATGTGATTTTCTGGATTTTCTTTTCTCAATTTGTCTGTCATAGTTGACGTGTACCTATGATGAAAATTACAGGCCTCTCTCATCTTTTTAAGTGGGAGAACTTGCACAATTGGTGGCTGACTAAATACTTTTTTTCCCCACTGTATATCTGACTGGGTAAAAAACTCCTCTTGACTCTACACTATATCTGACTGTGTAAATAACTCCTCTTGACACTACACTATATCTGACTGGGTAAATAACGCCTCTTGCCACTACACTATATCTGACTGGTTAAATAACTCCTCTTGCCACTACAATATATCTGACTGGGTAAATAACTCATCTTGCCACTACACTATATCTGACTGGGTAAATAACTCCTCTTACCACTACACTATATCTGACTGGGTAAATAACTCCTCTTGCCACTACACTATATCTGACTGGGTAAATAACTCCTCTTACCACTACACTATATCTGACTAGGTAAATAACTCCTCTTACCACTACACTATATCTGACGGGGTAAATAACTCCTCTTGCCACTACACTATATCTGACTGGGTAAATAACGCCTCTTGCCACTACACTATATCTGACTGGGTAAATAACTCCTCTTACCACTACACTATATCTGACTTGGTAAATAACTCCTCTTGCTACGACACTATACAGTGGGGGAAAAAAAGTATTTAGTCAGCCACCAATTGTGCAAGTTCTCCCGCTTAAAAAGATCAGAGAGGCCTGTAATTTTCATCATAGGTACACGTCAACTATGACACACAAATTGAGATTTTTTTTCTCCAGATAATCACATTGTAGGATTTTTAATGAATTTATTTGCAAATTATGGTGGAAAATAAGTATTTGGTCACCTACAAACAAGCAAGATTTCTGGCTCTCACAGACCTGTAACTTCTTCTTTAAGAGGCTCCTCTGTCCTCCACTCTTTACCTGTATTAATGGCACCTGTTTGAACTTGTTATTAGTATAAAATACACCTGTCCACAACCTCAAACAGTTACACTCCAAACTCCACTATGGCCAAGACCAAAGAGCTGTCAAAGGACACCAGAAACAAAATTGTAGACCTGCACCAGGCTGGGAAGACTGAATCTGCAATAGGTAAGCAGCTTGGTTTGAAGAAATCAACTGTGGGAGCAATTATTAGGAAATGGAAGACATACAAGACCACTGATAATCTCTCTCGATCTGGGGCTCCACGCAAGATCGCACCCCGTGGGGTCAAAATGATCACAAGAACGGTGAGCAAAAATCCCAGAACCACACGGGGGGACCTAGTGAATGACCTGCAGAGAGCTGGGACCAAAGTAACAAAGCCTACCATCAGTAACACACTACGCCGCCAGGGACTCAAACCCTGCAGTGCAAGACGTGTCCCCCTGCTTAAGCCAGTACATGTCCAGGCCCATCTGAAGTTTGCTAGAGTGCATTTGGATGATCCAGAAGAGGATTGGGAGAATGTCATATGGTCAGATGAAACCAAAATATAACTTTTTGGTAAAAACTCAACTTGTCGTGTTTGGAGGACAAAGAATGCTGAGTTGCATCCAAAGAACACCATACCTACTGTGAAGCATGGGGGTGGAAACATCATGCTTTGGGGCTGTTTTTCTGCAAAGGGACCAGGACTACTGATCCGTGTAAAGGAAAGAATGAATGGGGCCATGTATCGTGAGATTTTGAGTGAAAACCTCCTTCCATGAGCAAGGGCATTGAAGATGAAACGTGGCTGGGTCTTTCAGCATGACAATGATCCCAAACACACCGCCCGGGCAACGAAGGAGTGGCTTCGTAAGAAGCATTTCAAGGTCCTGGAGTGGCCAAGCCAGTCTCCAGATCTCAACCCCATAGAAAATATTTGGAGGGAGTTGAAAGTCCGTGTTGCCCAGCGACAGCCCCAAAACATCACTGCTCAAGAGGAGATCTGCATGGAGGAATGGGCCAAAATACCAGCAACAGTGTGTGAAAACCTTGTGAAGACTTACAGAAAACGTTTGACCTGTGTCATTGCCAACAAAGGGTATATAACAAAGTATTGAGAAACTTTTGTTATTGACTAAATACTTATTTTCCACCATATTTTGCAAATAAATTCATTAAAAATCCTACAATGTGATTTTCAGGATTTTTTTTCCTCATTTTGTCTGTCATAGTTGACGTGTACCTATGATGAAAATTACAGGCCTCTCTCATCTTTTTAAGTGGGAGAACTTGCAGAATTGGTGGCTGACTAAATACTTTTTCCCCCCACTGTATCTGACTGGGTAAATAACTCATCTTGCCACTACACTATATCTGACTGGGTAAATAACTCCTCTTGCCACTACACTATATCTGACTGGGTAAATAACTCCTCTTACCACTACACTATATCTGACTGGGTAAATAACTCCTCTTACCACTACACTATATCTGACTTGGTAAATAACTCATCTTGCCACTACACTATATCTGACTGGGTAAATCACTCCTCTTGCCACTACACTATATCTGACTGGGTAAATAACTCCTCTTACCACTACACTATATCTGACTTGGTAAATAACTCATCTTGCCACTACACTATATCTGACTGGGTAAATAACTCCTCTTGCCACTACACTATATCTGACTGGGTAAATAACTCCTCTTACCACTACACTATATCTGACTGGGTAAATAACTCCTCTTGCCACTACACTATATTTGACTGGGTAAATCACTCCTCTTGCCACTACACTATATCTGACTGGGTAAATAACTCCTCTTACCACTACACTATATCTGACTGGGTAAATAACTCCTCTTGCCACTACACTATATTTGACTGGGTAAATAACTCCTCTTACCACTACACTATATCTGACTGGGTAAATAACTCCTCTTGCCACTACACTATATCTGACTGGGTAAATAACTCCTCTTACCACTACACTATATCTGACTGGGTAAATAACTCCTCTTGCCACTACACTATATTTGACTGGGTAAATAACTCCTCTTACCACTACACTATATCTGACTGGGTAAATAACTCCTCTTGCCACTACACTATATCTGACTGGGTAAATAACTCCTCTTACCACTACACTATATCTGACTGGGTAAATAACTCCTCTTACCACTACACTATATCTGACTGGGTAAATAACTCCTCTTACCACTACACTATATCTGACTGGGTAAATAACGCCTCTTGCCACTACACTATATCTGACTGGGTAAATAACTCCTCTTGCCACTACACTATATCTGACTTGGTAAATAACTCATCTTGCCACTACACTATATTTGACTGGGTAAATAACTCCTCTTGCCACTACACTATATTTGACTGGGTAAATAACTCCTCTTGCCACTACACTATATCTGACTGGGTAAATAACTCCTCTTGCCACTACACTACAGTGCTATGAAAAGTATTTGCCCCCTTTCTAATTTTCTCTACTTTTGCATATTTGTGATACTGAATGTTATCATATCTTCAACCAAAACCTAATATTAGATAAAGGGAACATAAGTGAACAAACAATTACATATTTATTTAATTTATTTAATAAACAAAGTTATGTAACACCCAATTCCCCTGTGTGAAAAAGTAATTGCCTCCTTACACTCAATAACTGGTTGTGCCACCTTTAGCTGCAATGACTCCAACCAAATGCTTCCTGTAGTTGTTGATCAGTCTCTCACGCCGCTGTGGAGGAATTTTGGCCCACTCTTCCATGCAGAACTGCTTTAACTCAGTGACGTGTGGGATTTCAAGCATGAACTGCTCGTTTCAAGTCCTGCCACATCATCTCAATTGGGATTAGGTCTGGACTTTGACTAGGCCATTCCAAAACTTCCAATTTGTTGCTTTTTAGCAATTTTCATGTAGACTTGATTGTGTGTTTTGGATCATTTTCTTGCTGCATGACCCAGCTGTGCTTCAGCTTCAGCTCACAGACGAATGGTCTGACATTCTCCTGTAGAATTCTCTGATACAGAGCAGAATTCATGGTTCCTTCTATTAAGGCAAGTCGTCCAGGTCCTGAGGCAGCAAAGCATCCCCAAACCATCACACCACCACCACCATGCTTGACCTTTGGTATGATGTTCTTACTGTGGAATGCAGTGTTTGGTTTTCACCAGGCATAATGGGACCCATCTCGTCCAAAAAGTTGAATCAAGTTTGCCAAAAAGCACCTGGATGATCATCAAGACTCAAAATCAAAAGTATAACTTTTTGGACGACATGGTTCCAGTAATGCCTGGCGAAAACCAAACTCTGCCTTCCACAGTAAGAACATCATACCAGACTGCATACTACTTTACAATGCAATCTGGTGAAGTGTGCTTCTCTCTCTTGCTCTCGCTCTCTCTCTCTCTCTCTGCGCTTGTGTGTGTTTGTTTTGTATGTAATGTGCAATATCTATGTAGGCTGAATTAGGAATTGACATGGCCAAATCATTCTTATACTGTTTATTCTTATACAGTGCATTCAGAAAGTATTAACACCCCTTGACTTTGTCCACATTTTGTTGTGTTACAAAGTGGGATTAAAATTAATTTAATTGTCATTTTTGTCAACGATCTACACAAAATTCAAACATTTGTAAAAAAAAAAAAAATGAAAAATATACTGTATATTGATTAGATAAGTATTCAACTCCCTGAGTCAATACATGTTAGGATCACCTTTGGCAGCGATTACAGATCTGAGTCTTTCCAAGTGGTGCAGTGGTCTAAGGCACTGTATCGCAGTGCTAGCTGTGCCACTAGAGATCCTGGTTCGAATCCAGGCTCTGTCGTAGCCTGCCGCGACCGGGAGACCCATGGGTCGGCGCACAATTGGCCCAGGGCAGGGGAGGGAATGGCCGGTATGAAAAAAATATATAAATAATAATAATGTATGCACCCACTAACTGTAAGTTCCTCTGGATAAGAGCGTCTGCTAAATGACTAAAATGTAAAAATGTATCTTAAGAGCTTTCCACACCTGGATTGTGCAAGACTTGCCCGTTATTCTTTTCAAAATTCTTCAAGCTCTTTCACATTGGTTGTTAATAATTTTTTTAGGTCTCATCATAGATTTTCAAGCAGATTTAAGTCAAAACTGTTACTCGGCCACTCAGGAACATTCACTGTCTTCTTGGTAAGCATCTCCAGTGTAGATTTGGCCTTTTGTTTTAGGTTATTGTCCTGCTGAAAGGTGGACTGTTGGAAAGAATACTGAACCAGGTTTTCCTCTAGGATTTTGTTAATTTTTTACTAAAAAAAAAACTCCCCAGTCCTTAATGACTACAAGCATACCCAAACATAATGCAGCCACCACTATGCTTAATAAAGAGAGTGATACTCATTAATGTGTTGTATTAGATTTGCCCCAAACATAAGACTTTGTATTCAGGACAAAAAGTGAATTGCTTTGCTAAAATTCTTTTTGCAGTCTTACTTTAGTGTCTGGTTGCAAACAGGATGCATGTTTTAGCCATTCAACTCTGTAACTGTTTTAAAGTCATCATTGGCCTCATGGTGAAATCCCTGAGCGGTTTCCCTTCTCTCCTGCAACTGAGTTAGGAAGGATGCCTGTATCTTTGTAGTGACTGAGTGTATTGATACACCATCCAAAGTGTAATTAATAACTTCACCATGCTCAATCTTTTTTGATCCATCTACCAATAGGTGTCTTTCTTTGCGAGGCATTGGAAAACCTCCCTGGTCTTTGTGGTTGAATCTGTTTGAAATTCACTGCTCGACTGAGGGACCTTACAGATAATTGTATGTGTGGGGTACAGAGATGAGGGAGTCATTCAATAATCATATTAAACACTATTATTGCACACAGAGTGATGAGTCCATGCAACTTATTTAGTGACTTGTTAAACAAATGTTATTTTTTTAAACGTATTTATGCTTGCCATAACAAATGGGTTGAATACTTATTGGCTCAAGACATTTCAGCTTTTCATTTTTAATAATTTTTAGTAATTTTGAAAAACATAATGTCACTTTGACATTATGGGGTATTGTGTGACTCTTTCGGTTAGAAGCATTGGATTTTGCAATTGTAAAAATTTTTGTCGATTTGTGTACCCATGAAAACTGTTTTCATCCGGTAACATAAGGAGACACAAAATGTTACGTAGGTACACTGCATTTCTGAGATCTCTATACAAAAAAACTGTCCAACAGCTAGATACAGGGTTCAAGTTTAATGTCTAATTTAACTGATTAATTATTAATATATGATATAACGACAACTTACATTGCCATAAATGCAAGGACAGAAAAGTAATGTTTTACAGTATGTGACAAATCCATCAAGACACCAACCATGAGAAAGGGTTAATTAAACAGGTTTTTAATCAACTCGTGAATTGTATTGAATATAGCTATGATCCCCTCTTAAATCTTAATGTAATGACATGGGGGAAAAAAATGGGCAGATTATTATCAATGACTTATAGACAGCTGAAACAAGTTGTCCAGTATAGGAAATCCTCACTGGTACCCTAGATTATAGGAAAACCCATGTCCAATGCACTGCTCTTACCGAAAACCATTGAGTTGCTGCATTTCTTACGCATCCGTTTGTCTGGTTTGAATCCACCCTTAGAAGTGGTATAAGTACCAGTGTCACCACTTGAACTTACATACCCGTTACATGGTCATTTCATAGTTTCCCTGGAATAACATCAATATAATGCCAAATGTGCCAAAAAAGTGTTGGTTTCAGGCAGAGGTGACCAACCCTCCTTGAGAGCTACTGGGTCTACATTTTGCTCCAACCATGTTATAACACACCTGATTCTGCCTACTATCAAGGTCATGGAAAGCAGCTAATTAGTAGAATCAGGTGTGTTAGATAAGGGCTGGAGAGAAAGCCTAGCAGATGGGTAGCCCTCCATGAGGAGGGTTTTCCATCCCCAACACAAGGTCTGATAAAGTATAGCGCCTTTTTACTTCAAATGGGCAAAGGAGGGTCCCTGGTTGCGCAATTAGTTGTGTTCAAGAGCTGCTTCTAACTGTAAAGAGGCTATTATACACAATACGGGGCTATCAATGGGAGCGGCGCTGACCATTTTTTGACTTTATTACTTGTTCATGCAAATGGACTAAGCTCTTACTGCGTGCTCACCGCTCTCCACTCGATGAATAAGCTTATGTCCAGCAGTGCTTCATTATATGTCGATGCGTTTCTGTTTCCCGTTCGTCGAGAGGTAGCACACAAATTGTTTTCCTTTCATCTCGAGTGAGTGAACCAAGTCGCAGTAGGAGGGGAGTGTGCTTTCATATCGGCAGCCTAAAGAAAGATGCCAGGAGAGAGATAAGGGAGTGGGAAAATATATAATGAAGAGTAACTGTTCCCTTTGTCAGTGTAGGCAATAAAGCAATAATGACATTTCATTGAAGTTGAATTAAATCGACCTCTCGTACCTACTAAGGTATTTGTTTCAGACTCAACACATTTATTGCTGTTGATACTGCTCGGAGCAGCGAATGCATTTAAACAATTTTCCATATAAGTTAGCCTAAATAGTTTAAACTCTCTAATCCTGTAGAATCAAACATCTAAAATGAATGAATTACGAATATTTGAATATTTGAGTATTACGACTATGTTAAGTTGCTGAGTGCTCACAACTATGTTGAACCGCAACATTTGACATCTGTAGGTTAAACTGTAGTGCATCCAATGCCGTTGTGCCCTTGAGCAATGCACTTAACCCCAAAATGGTTCCAAAGGTCGACTGGGTTTCTCATAGGCATTTAAACCTTGGTAACATCTAGCCTAGGTTTACAAACTTTCCCTTTATTCACAAAAAAAACCAAAACATTTTCACCAGATGGTCATTTTTCACCTTTGGATTTATTTTTATTTTCTGAAACTACTTTCCCTGCTACTTAAACCTTGGTTTGCCATGTTCAGTCACATGTACAATAGCATTCTATTATATGGTAAAATATGATGAATACATTTCAATAACACACATTCAGGCTATGTCAGTGGTGGCAGGGGCTGTCTCAAGTCTCAATTGCCTTAATGATCCTCCTCGCCTTAATCTCTCTGATCTGAAAGAGCTGAACAGGTGAAAGCCAGCCTAATGATGATCTTTCGCCATTTTGTTTTCACCTGTCACTGCAAACAAAGGGGAGGAGATTAGGAGAGGACTTTCAAGCAATTGTGACATTCTATTTCCTAGGAGAGATCCGGATGGCTTTCGTCCTGTATAAACACATCGGAGCCTACCTGTCTACAGAGAATGCCAGCATGAAGCTGGGCAGGGAAGCCATGGCCACCAACTACTCTGTCATTGTCAACTCTCCCATCATCACTGCAGCCATCAACAAAGAGAGCAACAAAGTCTACCTGTCCGAACCGGTCATATTCACCTTGAAACACCTGCAGGTACGACACACACACACGGACGTGTGCACACATGCACGCGCACACAAACACACAAACACACACACACACTTTGGGATTATCATGGAATTCACTACTAAACACCTTGGTGGACACACTTTTTTCTTAAAGGGGCAATTTGGGATTGGTACATCCATTTTGGACTTGTAAATGAATGAAGGAAGTCACCCCTTCAATTCTTACCTCAATTTCTTTGACAAAAAGAAAGCATGAAGAACAAAGAGTAATCTTTCTTAACATATTGATGATGCACAACTTTGTTTTCATTCATTTTCTCCTTATTAGTTTTAGAACAGAACAGTCTAACCTCGAAGGCTGAGCTGATAGCAGCGTTCTAGCTTTCTATTGGTCGTCCCTGGAGGCTGGTTAGTCATAGCCGGAGCATTAACTTCCTCCCCGACTGCATTATCTTCCCCTCGCACGACTCCCAACGGCGCCCCCGAGCCATTATTAGGCAGGTTGAAAGACCTTGAGAGTAACTTGTGTGTGGGAGGGACAGTTTGTGAGGAGAAGAAGCTTGAGAAAAAAATAAGAACAGAGAGTGAACGAGAAAGAGAGCGTTATAGAGAGAGGGAGAGGAACACTGAAAGAAAATATAAGAGAAAAGAGAGAGAGAGAGCTTATGTTTTTTGAAAATGAAACTGGAAATGTCACACTCTGGGTCAATGCAGTTATTACCGGGAACCACCTGCCTTTCACTTAATTCCTAATTTTGTCAGAAGACACAGTGCTAGAACTGTCTGAGGATAATGTAGGCCGCCGCCGCTTTCCTACCTTTTTCTCACCCCACTAATCTAATCTCAATAAAACAGTGCTCTTATATACACTACCGGTCAAAAGTTTTAGAACACCTACTCATTCAAGGGTTTTTCTTTATTTTTACAATTTTCTACATTGTAGAATAATAGTGAAGACATCAAAACTATGAAATAACACATATGGAATCATGTTGTAACCAAAAACGTGTTAAGCAAATAAAAATATATTTTATATTTGAGATTCTTCAAATAGCCACCCTTTGCCTTGATGACAGCTTAGTGTGCTCCTAATCTCAGCTCGTTACCTGTATAAAAGACACCTGGGAGCCAGAAATATTTCTGATTGAGAGGGGGTCAAATACTTATTTCTCTCATTAAAATGCAAATCAATGTATAACTTTTTTGACATGTGTTTTTCTGGATTTATTTGTTGTTATTCTGTCTCTCACTGTTCAAATAAACCTACCATTAAAATTATAGACTGATCATTTCTTTGTCAGTGGGCAAACGTACAAAATCAGCAGGGGATCAAATACTTTTTTCCCTCACTGTATGAGGGTGATTCTATATATCGCAGGTATGCACAAACTAGTGTGTTAATGTATAGGAGGACTTCTCATAGCCTGTTCCCAGATCTATTTGTGCTGTCTTGCCAACTCCTATGGTAATTGTCATGCCAAACACCACCATAGTACTTGGCTATACAGCACAAACAGATCTGGGACCAGGCTATACTGTTCTTCGCTCTAGTATTTAGTTCCATAACTATACAATTAATAGCCCTTAGATCAGAGGTTCTGGATCACTGGTCCCAGAGGACTGTGGCTGTCCTCTAGTTATTGTTTCGCTTCCTTGCCTCAGCACTTAATGGACTAATTAAAGTGGTTAATGGGACAGAAGGTCACCTCGTCTGGTTTTTCCACTCCATGCTGCACTATATCCAACTAGCCATTGGTTGGATGTGTGGAGGGGAACTCAATCAGATGGGAAATGTATATCTGGAGAAGATCTGGTGATTATGGGATGCTTCCCAAATGGCATCCTTTTCCCTATATGGTGCACTACGTTTGTCCAGGGCCCATATATTGCACTACATAGGGAATATGGTGCCATTTGGGACACAGGCTATGTTCCACAGTTACAGCTTTAGCAACATTGTGAGATGCAGCCAGATTCTAGCATATTGAGGTTTGGGGTTACACATGTCTGCTGTGGACAATTCCCTCAAACACACACAGCATTAAGATGCAATTTGAAGTGGTCAGGCAATATCTAGCTGCAAGAGATGGCGGTTTTCCACATCAGTTAAACTTAAAACCAGACCTATTTCAGACATTCATATGGGGCATTCGTATGCATCAGCACATTTCTCCTCTCACCCTTTATTTGCATTAAGCTCTAAAGTGTCTGTTTTAAAACGGGCGAGTGAAATAGCGGGAGAAGCTAGTCGTTAAGTCTGCCGCCTGGCAGAGAGCGGCGGTGGCGTCCATTAAACAGCGGGGCAGTCTATTGTCGCACAGTGAAGGTTAAAGCGAAAGGTCGAAAAACACAATGAAAGGCTGCTCCACCGCCACTCGCCGCCGCCATTAAACTAAAACCAACCGCCGCAGTGGGGGAAACCTGCACCGCCACCGGAATAGGGAATCAAGCAGATATTTCAGAGATATTTTGTGTTGAAATGGAGCACTGTAGAGTTATGCTGTTGTGGCGTGTCAATATTATGGGAGGCTTACCTGAAATTAGCTTCAT
Organism: Coregonus lavaretus; assembly: GCF_964263955.1. Taxonomy (NCBI): domain Eukaryota; kingdom Metazoa; phylum Chordata; class Actinopteri; order Salmoniformes; family Salmonidae; genus Coregonus; species Coregonus lavaretus. The sequence continues at coordinate 16,416,700 of NC_140026.1, read as the reverse complement.
GCGTTTCTGTTTAACCCAGCCAGAGTCTTGGCTTTTAGAATGGATGACTCAACCTGCAATCAATGTGTTTGTGTTTTTCCTCCCATTAGCTCCATTGTGCTGCTTGGGCTCATATGCTAATTATGTGGTTTGTCTCCCACAGCAATCCAAGGAAAACTTCAACCCAAACTGTTCTTTCTGGAGTTACTCCAAGAGGACCATGACGGGGTACTGGTCAACGCAGGATTGCCGGTTGCTAGGTACCAACCGGACTCACACGACGTGCTCTTGTACCCACCTGACCAACTTTGCCGTCCTTATGGCTCACGTGGAGGTCAAGGTAAGGCCTTTCACCGTCTCCTCATCCCAATCCATGTTCAGCCATTTTGTTTCAGCTCAGATCCAGTACAAGCAATACAAATTCCATGAAACCATACAACATTATATTGTGGCCATATAAATACTTAGAAGATGGATAGCTCTGTTTCGCAACCTTCACAGCAGCACATTCTACAATAAGAAAAGTGGCACTATTGAGTGGCACTGAGTTAACATCCAAATCGAATAGCTTTTTTTGTGCCGAAAGCATCCTTAGTGTTGAGTGTGCATTCAATGTGGGGACTGCCCTGTTTGGCCTTGTGTGAAGTAGTTGGAGAGTGTGGCTATTGCAGGAAGGAAATGTATTTGAAGTTTCAAGAGATCTTCAAGGCTTTCATTGAGTCGGCCGCATACCTACTTAGCTTAAAAGCATTTTCAATACCTGAATGAATGGTTAGATGTTCCAAACACCCCGATATTCGCAAATGGATGGATTGAAGGAAAATCCACATCTTTTTAACCCTTTACGCTCATGGGAATTGGCCTATGTGGATAGGGCTAAATATGAAAAGCATATGCATAAGCATGGTAGCAAAGGAAGAGTTTTAATATTTTGGGAACATTATAAGACCAAAGTTGACGACACGACAGTTCACAAGACTGAATCCAAACATTACACTGTTGATTTTATGTGCATTTTACATTTACTGTACTTTTCGCCGCATTTGTTGATAACGAAATCTGAAAATACTCTTGATACATTCAGTTAGTTACATGATAAGAATATTCCTAGAAAATGTGGGGTAGGTGCAACATAAGACAAAAACAAATTACAAGTTGAGTGAAAGGACTAACTGGTGTCTCCAAGTGCCTCTCCGAAGTGTGCACACTTCCTAAATAATTTCAATGCACTTTTATGGCTCAAAGAAGAGTCTTCATCTGTAAAGTGCTTTTTTTGCTCTCCTAGCTGTGCCGTTGAGGAACTAGAGCAAGCACACTTGTAGTTGTTTTGTTTGGAACGCAGCCCTGCATCTCCGCCATCACACAATTACTGTTCTTGTTTACGCTATCCAAAAATAGCCTATTTTAAATAGCTTTCTGTGTCAGTTGGGCATAATTTGAAAGCTTGTTCTATTGCCAACATGACTAGCTAAGTTATAAAATATGATCTGACAGTGTTAGGCTTTCACAGGGCATTTCAGAGAAACAGATTGTTATTTTGTTGCGCGTAGTAAGGACTCATGAGTGCATTCAGAAGTGTTTTTGGCTGCATATTTTCTTAACGATAAACAAGCATACTGGCTCATTCGATTCAGAATAACCCAGGGTATGACGCCATGTCATCTTGTAAATGGTACATCAAGCATAGTGATCATAAACGTTGACACTGTATATGACATGAGTTTTAGGATATGGAAATGTTAACTGCACATTTGGACTGTTTGTTTGGCTTGCTTACAGTGAGGGAAAAAAGTATTTGATCCCCTGCTGATTTTGTACGTTTGCCCACTGACAAAGACATGATCAGTCTATAATTTTAATGGTAGGTTTATTTGAACAATGAGAGACAGAATAACAACAAAAAAATCCAGAAAAACTAGGCCACTCCAGGACCTTAATGTGCTTCTTCTTGAGCCACTCCTTTGTTGCCTGGGCCGTGTGTTTTGGGTCATTGTCATGCTGGAATACCCATCCACGACCAATTTCCAATGCCCTGGCTGAGGGAAGGAGGTTCTCACCCAAGATTTGATGGTACATGGCCCCATCCATCGTCCCTTTGATGCAGTGAAGTTGTCCTGTCCCCTTAGCAGAAAAACACCCCCAAAGCATAATGTTTCCACCTCCATGTTTGACGGTGGGGATGGTGTTCTTGGGGTCATAGGCAGCATTCCTCCTCCTCCAAACATGGCGAGTTGAGTTGATGCCAAAGAGCTCGATTTTGGTCTCATCTGACCACAACACTTTCACCCAGTTCTCCTATGAATCATTCAGATGTTCATTGGAAAACTTCAGACGGGCCTGTATATGTGCTTTCTTGAGCAGGGGGACCTTGCGTGCGCTGCAGGATTTCAGTCCTTCACGGCGTAGTGTGTTACCAATTGTTTTCTTGGTGACTATGGTCCCAGCTGCCTTGAGATCATTGACAAGATCCTCCCTTGTAGTTCTGGGCTGATTCCTCACCGTTCTCATGATCATTGCAACTCCATGAGGTGAGATCTTGCATGGAGCCCCAGGCTGAGGGAGATTGACAGTTATTTTGTGTTTCTTCCATTTGCGAATAATCACACAAACTGTTGTCACCTTCTCACCAAGCTGCTTGGCGATGGTCTTGTAGCCCATTCCAGCCTTGTGTAGGTCTACAATCTTGTCCCTGACATCCTTGGAGAGCTCTTTGGTCTTGGCCATGGTGGAGTGTTTGGAATCTGATTGATTGATTGCTCCTGTGGACAGGTGTCTTTTATACAGGTAACAAGCACTCCCTTTAAGAGTGTGCTCCTAATCTCAGCTCGTTACCTGTATAAAAGACACCTGGGAGCCAGAAATCTTTCTGATTGAGAGGGGGTCAAATACTTATTTCCCTCATTAAAATGTAAATCAATTTATAACATTTTTGACATGCGTTTTTCTGGATTTTTGTGTTGTTATTCTGTCTCTCACTGTTCAAATAAACCTACCATTAAAATTATAGACTGATCATTTCTTTGTCAGTCGGCAAACGTACAAAATCAGCAGGGAATCAAATACTTTTTTCCCTCACTGTATATGACATCAAAGCGGTATTTATTATAATCCTCAACATTCATCTTTAAAAATACATCGAGTCCTCTTAATTTACAGAAATTCCCTCACTCAGACAACAAAAACTTGCCCAATTAGCGGGAGGGATGGGGGCAACTTCTGCGTGCGGTGCTCAAGTTCGGAATGGCTGTGAGTCAAAACCCATACAGTGCTGTGAAGTGCAGAGCCTGAGCTCTGACGTCGTGTATTTTACAATTTTAAAATTTTAGTCATTTAGCAGACGCTCTTATCCAGAGCGACTTCCAATTAGTGAGTGCATACATTTTTCATACTAGCCCCCCGTGGGAAAGGAACCCACAACCCTTGCATTGCAAGCGCCATGCTCTGCAAACTAAGCAACAGGAGGGCCAATGTTAGTCATTGCGTTCCAATTTAGGCGCTTATCAGTGCCCAAATCTGCCATTTTTAACCCGTATATGGGTATGAGTGTTAAAGGTTAAGTTGTGTGGTCAGGCTGGGCACTGTGACAGTATGAACAATCACATTGACATATTCTGTGTATAATTGACCAATAACGATTAAGATTGTATTGATGCACCTCCTAAAATATGTACAGTTGAAGTCGGAAGTTTACATACACTTAGGTTGGAGACATTAAAACTTGTTTTTCAACCACTCCACAAATGTCTTGTTAACAAACTATAGTTTTGGCAAGTGGGTTAGGACATCTACTTCGTGCATGACACAAGTAATTTTTCCAACAATTGTTTACAGACAGATTATTTCACTTATAATTCACTGTATCACAATTCCAGTGGGTCAGAAGTTAACATACACAAAGTTGACTGCGCCTTTAAACAGCTTGGAAAATTCCAGAAAATGATGTCATGGCTTTAGAATCTTCTGATATGCTAATTGACATAATTTGAGTCAATTGGAGGTGTACCTGTGGATGTATTTCAAGGCCTACCTTCAAACTCAGTGTGTCTTTGCTTGACATCATGGGAAAATCAAAAGAAATAAGCCAAGACCTCAGAAAAAAATGTGTAGACCTCCAAAAGTCTGGTTCATCTTTTGCTAGCAATTTTCAAACACCTGAAGGTACCACGTTCATCTGTACAAACAATAGTATGCAAGTATAAACACCATGGGACCACGCAGCCGTCATACCGCTCAGGAAGGAGACGCTTTCTGTCTCCTAGAGATGAACGTACTTTGGTGCGAAAAGTGCAAATCAATCCCAGAACAACAGCAAAGGACCTTGTGAAGATGCTGGAGGAAACAGGTACAAAAGTATCTATATCCACAGTAAAACAAGTCCTATATCGACATAACCTGAAAGGCCGCTCAGCAAGGAAGAAGCCACTGCTCCAAAACCGCCATAAAAAAGCCAGACTACGGTTTGCAACTGCACATGGGGACAAAGATCGTATTTTTGGAGAAATGTCCTCTGGTCTGATGAAACAAAAATAGAACTGTTTGGCCATAATGACCATTGTTATGTTTGGAGGAAAAAGGGGATGCTTGCAAGCCGAAGAACACCATCCCAACCGTGAAGCATGGGGGTGGCAGCATCATGCTGTGGGGGTGCTTTGCTGCAGGAGGGACTGGTGCACTTCACAAAATAGATGGCGTCTGCTAAATGACTAAAATGTAATTGTATGAGGAAGGAAAATTATGGGGATATATTGAAGCAACATCTCAAGACATCAGTCAGGAAGTTAAAGCTTGGTCGCAACTGGGTCTTCCAAATGGACAATGACCCCAAGCATACTTCCAAAGTTGTGGCAAAATGGCTTAAGGACAACAACGTCAAGGTATTGGAGTGGCCATCACCAAGCCCTGACCTCAATCCTATAGAAAATGTGTGGGCAGAACTGAAAAAACGTGTGTGAGCAAGGAGGCCTACAAACCTGACTCAGTTACACCAGCTCTGTCAGGAGGAATGGGTCAAAATTCACCCAACTGATTGTGGGAAGCTTGTGGAAGGCTACCTGAAACGTTTGACCCAAGTTAAACAATTTAAAGGCAATGCTACCAAATACTAATTGAGTGTATGTAAACTTCTGACCCACTGGGAATGTGATGAAATAAATAAAAGCTGAAATAAATCATTCTCTACTATTATTCTGACATTTCACATTCTTAAAATAAAGTGGTGATCCTAACTGACCTAAGACAGGGAATTTTTTATAGGATTAAATGTCAGGAATTTGAATGTATTTGGCTAAGGTGTATGTAAACTTCCGACTTCAACTGTAGGGTTGTTGTTGTTTGTTCTTGTGATTTTAAGTATACCACTCCAACACTCATATCGGAGATTACTTTACAATATATTTTATTTTGTCACATTGAAGCAAATATATTGCTACTTTATGTTTTGTTTATTTTGTTGTTTATTTGTTGCCGTCTCATTACCATGAGAGGTCACCCAGGGGTCATGACATATTTCAGCTGTTCCTAATTTTCTAATGTCTTCTCGTTCCCGAACCTCCACCCCTGCAGTTTCTGGGGGGAACAAAGACTGTCATGAAAGAAAGATTTAGCAAAAGGGTGCATTTATTTTCAAAGCGTTTATTTACTTATTGCGCCTTAATGCTCGCTTACCTGGGAGAAAATATCTGTATGTTCTGTCATTGCTCTGTGGTTGCTTCATCATCGGTTTTAGCCTTTTGGGAAAACAACCGAAAGAGAGATGAGAAATAGAGGTTTGACAGACAGAAGCAAAGCGAAGATGTGAGAAGGGAGAAAAGGAGTGATAAAGGGAAAGAAAGAGAGGAAAAATATAATAAAAGATGTATAGGACTGTTTGACAGAAGAAAAGTAGGGAGAGAGGGAAAGACAGAGAGAGAGGATATATAATGTGAGATGTGTAGGATTGTCACATGAACGATTGGCCTGTAATTTGCGCTGTGTGGCGGTGTGAAAGTGGCACTGTTACCGGCGATTCTCAAGGGAGAGAGAGATGGAAGGGATTGTTGGCCAGAAAAGAGAAAGATAACTTCTGTCACTGAAAGTTTGATGGCCACGCTGCTGATGGCCCCAGGACCCCAAAGGCGTCGAGCCCTAGTCAGTGAGGAAGGAGGACTCTATAATGCCTGTCCCAGTGGGTCCAAGGCCATGTAACCACAGGCCCTTGGACCTCCCTTAGCCCCCTCCCCTCCAACAGTCTGCCCCCACTCCCAGCCAACCATCCCCTCTGGTCTGGAGGGGTTTACCCCTAGTGAGCAGGAGTCACTGTTTGTCACTCAGCCACTTGGCTTGGGGGACCTAGTGTGCTCTAGCCTCTGCCTCCAGCCAGGCCATGAATACAGAGGGAAGCTGTGAAGAATAGGAGCCTTAACAGAAAAAGAGGGCAAAATCGGAGTGAAATAAGCACTTTGTCATATGATTCACTGTGTGGAAACCACTGGATGCTGGTGTTGCATTCAGGGGGAAAGTGGATGGTAGTTACACACCATTTCCAAAATGGCTGCCTTTTTCTACTCTATATTTCTGCTCGGCGGGAAAGGCAGAGTGTCATCGGAAGACATTTCAAGGAAATGCAGGCATCCTTTGACAAACTGCCAAGGCATTCCGGAGGCGCCAAGTGAATGGGGGAAGAGAGAGAACAAGAATTCCATCAATTGGGATGACCGTAGTTTGTCTCCATGGTAACAAAACATTCCTGTAGTCTTGTTTACATCCGAGCGCCATCGCCAAAAGAGATAGGCACTCCGCAATTACCATCTTCACTTTGAGAAGGAAGAGGCCCACTATTACCATCATCTTTCATTTTGCTGTAATTTCGCCCGCTAGATGGGGTGTTCCAGTAGAAAATAACAATAATGCTACTCTATTGCAAGAAATTCTAAGTGATTTTATGATAACTATGCACTGTTTGATACGTTGATACATATTACTGTAAACGTTGCAGTATTATCTTATGCACATATTGGTAATCATTTGTAATATGTATTTATCTAGGACTATATTGAGGTAGTGTTAAGAGCAGTAGTATTGTACACATATCAAAGTCTTACAGCACGGGAGTCTGGTGAGGGGAGGAAGGCACATAATAATTACTGGAATGAAGTGAATGCAATGGTATCAAACACAAGGAAACCATGTGTTTGATGTGTCAATACCATTCCGTCTATTCCAGCCATTTCTATGAGCCCGTCCTTCCCAATTAAGGTGCCACCAGCCACCTGTGATGGATAGTAAACGGCATATAGAACTCAGTATTTAATACACACTATGCAATGGTTTCCCAACCAACCCGTTTTCAATCAGAACTGTACCTGTTGGACATTTTGAAGCTGACCAAGGGTGACCCCGTATCAGAAGCATGAACTTAGTGATTTAATAATGTGAGCTTTTTCTTAATGCTGTTTCAAGCAATTAAGACAACATGGAACAGCTAATGAGGTACCTTTCAACAATAACTGACCTCCTCACCATCTCATTGTCATGTTCGTTCAGTGCTGTAGATGTATGTATTCAGAATCCACAGGCTTTGGCTCTCTGAGGAATTATGTTTCTAGTGAATGATCACTTTTGTGGTCAATTATCACCTTTCTGAACTTACTACATACATTTTGATCTCTGCCAAAGAAGAAGAATAAATATCCATCTTTGCTATTCAAAAGGTTTTTGGAACCCAGCCCTATGGGGTTCCAGAATACTGCAATATACCTTGAAATGTCAGTAAACAAAGTTCCACCTAGCTTTTTTTTTTCAAACACGTCTAGTTCATCGGCCCAAGGTTCTTGGCACATGGCTTGACTTGTTGATACTCTGTGGACTAGCACTTATTGAAGGGTTGTGTTGACAAAGTAATTTCAATTTTTTACATTTTGTCAAGCACGTTTAGTTTGTACTCTTTAGCGTTGTCCTCTTTAAAAAGTCAACACAGTCCTGAAGCGAGTTGACAGTGTGACTCACTATCAAATCCAACAGACAAACACTGTGTCTGTCAACGACAGGGGATGAGGTAGCTACCATCCAAACAATCAGGAAGTGATCGAGTGCTGTCACTTTTGTCTGTCTCACCTCACAGGACTTTTGTGCACCAACATGATCTAGCTTGATGGTGAAAGCCATCCCATTTGTCAGCTGTTCCTGCCACCGCACTGAAGTACACCAGTCGGCCGCGTACACAAAATAAACCAAACGGGCCGTCACCGGCTGTGTGTCAGTCAGAGATTATGTCGCTTTTGTGTCTCCTGGGGGGAAGTGATTGCGAGGGAGTTTCACGTGAGGATGAGATTGATTGCTTAAGTGCTCTGTCAAGGTACAGTTTGACGCTGTCTCCTCTTCATGCAAGTCCAACTGCTCTCTCATCAAGCATATAAATAGTATGTTAAAAATAATAATAATAGTTGAAGGGTTGTTTGTCTATTGATATGCTCCTCCTTCCAGCTGGAAGTTACTCAAAGAGAAGATTTGGTTGTGATTTGAATGGAGGTTTCCAATGGCTTTTGAGAATTGCTTCAACTTGTCCTAGCAGGTTGCCATTCCTATCAATATCCAACTTGATATGTTTTATATGCGGTTGTCTGATACGACATAGAAATGGTTTCATCTATTTTGATGTCATCTTGTTGTTATCTACATGAAATATTTTAGATTCAAAGGCCTCTTTGTTTTCTACACTGTGATGTCATGTGCATTCCAGTTGCCATGTAAAATATTAATCAAGCATAACAAAGGGATTGGAGTTCAAAACCAAAGTACACCAGTGTTACTAAAGGACCGACATTTGGAAAGGCCTGCTTTAGACGTTCTTCTTAAATACCTTAAATACCATGGCCCAAAATCACACCAACCACCCACCCAGCCAGCTACCCAAGGCAGCAACAGTCCATTCTTTATCGAACCACCCTCCTTTAAATTTAAGCTTTAATTTCCCAGAAACCCCGGGGTTGTGGAGGCACTGTTAAAATAGCAGCTGAAGCCCCAACCGAGACATAGAAAGATAGACGTGTTGTGCCTCCACCTAAAGGCCATTACTTAGGTGGTGAGTCTGTATGCCACGATTGGCTGGGGGTAATATCGAGCCACCAGTAAGTAGCACCATTCCCTAGGGACCACCAGGGTATACATCAATGGTGTTTCTCAATGGGATGATGGAAGGGGGGATGCTAAGCCTCATACATCCGTGTCCTGGTGGGGTGTCTGTATCTGAAATCATGAAGCTACCATGATACATTCTGGCTTTGAAATGTACAGAGGGCACAGTCATAGTGTGCACAGTTCCCACTATGTTAACTTATAACTTATTATCAACTGGGTGTTTCGAGTCCTGAATGCTGATTGGCTGAAAGCCGTGGTATATCAGACCGTATACCACGGTATGACAAACATTACTTTTTACTGTTCTAATAACATTGGTAACCAGTTTATAATAGCAATAAGGCACCCCGGGGGTTTGTGATATATTGCTCTGCGTTGCATCGTGCGTAAGAACAGCCCTTAGCTGTAGTATATTGGCCATATACCACACCTCCTCGGGCATAATTGCTTAATTATAACTTCTAACTTCCATCCATCCACCTACAGTTGAAGTTGGAAGTTTACATACACCTTAGCCGAATACATTTAAACTCTGTTTTTCACAATTCCTGACATTTAATCCTAGTAAAAATTCCCTGTCGTAGGTCAGTTAGCATCACCACTTTATTTTAAGAATGTGAAATGTCATAATAATAGTAGAAAGCATGATTTATTTAAACTTTTATTTCTTTCATCACATTCCCAGTGGGTCAGAGCTGGTGTAACTGGGTCAGGTTTGTAGGCCTCCTTACTCGCACATGCTTTTTCAGTTCTGCCCACACATTTTCTATAGGATTGTGGTCAGGGCTTTGTGATGGCCACTCCAATACCTTGACTTTGTTGTCCTTAAGCCATTTTGCCACAACTTTGGAAGTATGCTTGGGGTCATTGTCCATTTAGAAGAGTAATTTGCGACCAAGCTTTAACTTCCTGACTGATGTCTTGAGATGTTGCTTCAATATATCCAAATAATTTTCCTTCCTCATGATGCCATCTATTTTGTGAAGTGCACCAGTCCCTCCTGCAGCAAAGCACCCCCACAGCATGATGCTGCCACCCCCGTGCTTCACGGTTGGGATGGTGTTCTTCGGCTTGCAAGCCATCCCCTTTTTCCTCCAAACATAACGATGGTCATTATGGCCAAACAGTTCCATTTTTGTTTCATCAGACCAGAGGACATTTCTCCAAAAAGTACGATATTTGTCCCCATGTGCAGTTGCAAACTGTAGTCTGGTGTTTTTATGGCGGTATTGGAGCAGTGCCTTCTTCCTTGCTGAGTGACCTTTCAGGTTATGTCGATATAGGACTTGTTTTACTGTGGCTATAGATACTTTTGTACCTGTTTCGTCGAGCATCTTCACAAGGTCCTTTGCTGTTGTTCTGGGATTGAGTTGCACTTTTCGCAACAAAGTACGTTCATCTCTAGGAGACAGAACGCGTCTCCTTCCTGAGCGGTATGACGGCTGCGTGGTCCCATGGTGTTTATACTTGCATACTATTGTTTGTACAGATGAACGTGGTTCCTTCAGGCATTTGGAAATTGCTCCCAAGGATGAACCAGACTTGTGGAGGTCTACAAAAAAAAATTCTGAGGTCTTGGCTGATTTCTTTTGATTTTCCCATGATATCAAGCAAAGGCACTGAGTTTGAAGGTAGGCCTTGAAATACATCCACAGGTACACCTCCAATTGACTCAAATGATGTCAATTAGCCTATCAGAAGCTTCTAAAGCCATGACATCAATTTCTGGAATTTTCCAAGCTGTTTAACCCTCCCGTTGTCCTAGGGTCAAAATGACCCGCCACTGTGTTGAACCATCATTTGTGAGGAGGCAGTGATACTTTCTTTAAAGTCTCACTGCCTCCTTCTCACAAATGATCCCAAAAATATAAAAATTAAATAAAGTTGGTTCAACACAGTGGCGGGTCATTTTGACCCTAGGACAATGGGAGGGTTAGGCACCGTCAACTTAGTGTATGTTAACTTCCGACCCACTGGAATTGTGATACAGTGAATTATAAGTGAAATAATCAGTTTTTAAGCAATTGTCGGAAAAATTACTTGTGTCATGCGCAAAGTAGATGTCCTAACCGACTTCCAAAACTATAGTTTGTTAACAAGAAATTTGTGGAGTGGTTGAAAAACAAGCTTTAATGACTCCAACCTAAGTGTATGTAAACTTCCGACTTCAACTGTATGTAGCTTTCCATCCATCTATATCATGACGTGGCATGATAAGCTGTTGCGGTCCCAGTGTCGTGATGTTCAAAGAGAAAGTAATCCATGTGCTTTTATTGTACGCTTATTTACTAAAAGTAAAGATGAAGGTGGACAGAGCTATGTCCCGACTGCTATCTGGACGCATTCCGCTTTAGAAGGCTCTACTACCGGCATTACAGTATATCACGGTTATCGTCACTGTGAATATTGTGCGGCTCTATTAGGCACATGCACTGAATGTAAACTCCCTGCATACAGCTTCAAGGTCTCCTCCTGGCTCTTTAAGATCGTAAATCCTTGCCCGTACGTGAATTCGACGCTCGACACGCCTCGGTAGGGCCTCTGCTACCCTTACCACAACATGTGCCCTGCCCTGACATATTTTATGACTCAAAGCGCTCTCCAGCTCTCTCTACTGCTCTTTCTCTCTCTGGGCGTCGTCCAGGCAGATTTATTAATTTTAATTGGATTGGCTTCATGCTGCAAGCGGTTCTTTGAGGTATATCAAGGAATGAAGCTCATCTCCTCTCACTGCCATTGGCCCAGTGGATCTCAACACTTCCAGAGCCCAGTGGAGACACCCCCTGTTAGGATGAAGGGTGCAATGGTGATTAATTTGGTATCGTGTGATATCTGATTGGATTGACTAGATTGGAGTGGTCAGGGCATAGGGTGACAGGGAATGCAGTTGAGATGTATACACCTCCGCATCTCACTTCCCATCAACCTGAGGTCCTATTTTGTGCCTCGTGGTAACGGAACAGGGCCGAACCCAATCTCCCGAGGCATCCAACCAGAATAAAATATATGTGTGTTTAAAGGTTGGAGGGAAGACAAATCGAATATACGCAAGGCTCGTACCGCTGAGTAAGTTACATGTCCTGTGGTATGACTCCTCGGCCTCCCACGACAGAGACTGAATTTTGGAGTGAATTACGGTCCGCTGCTTTCGGGATCCAAGTTCCCATTCCTGCCGCAGACGCCCGGACGAGCCCCCAGAAAATGGCCTACATCGTAGGGATAAGGTTGTGGCCAGAACAAAAAGATGTCACTGCAGTAGATCCACCACGCACGTGTGGATGCACCCTACCCTTCCCTCCCGTTTTGACCCAGCCCCCCCCCCTTCCTATCGAGGTAAAGATTGTGATGGATAGAACCTGAAGCCATGGCACAGCTCGCTAGCTCAACTCACCCTAGGCCGCCTTTTCAAAACACTCTGCATCTGCCACCACCCAGCGCATAAGATGCCTTTGTAGCACGGAGGCCAGAGACAGCCACACACACACACTGCTCTACGGCGCACTGCTCCACAGTCATGCCATCCCCCTGATGTATACACAACGGCTCATCAGGCAAGAAAATCGAAAGAACGCCTCTCCCCAGTCTCAGGGTAGCGTGTCGACTGTTATTGTAGAGCAGCCCCTTAATGATCAGCATCTGTTCTCCCTTCTCTCCTGTGCTCCGCGCACCCGTTAAACAAGCCTTAGTGTGTCACTTCCTACCAAGTATCCCTTGCTATAACGGAGGCTATAGAAAATCCCTGCTGGATGCTTCAGCCTCTTACCCTGCCCCCCGTGGAGAATAATACTGCTGACTCGGATCGAAGTTTGATTTAGAGGAAGTGCTCGTTTGTGTGAAAAAATGTCTGTGTTGCAATAATTTGACACTTTTCTCATAGATTATTTTGGGGGAGGTGCTGGATCACATTGCGATACATGTAACTACTTTACTTGATAACAACAAATATAACTATAATTTTTTGCATGTTTTAATGGACAGTGACTTAACATTAACGGCAGGGCTCTAGACAGTTTTTTCCCCCAGTGCCAAGTAAGACAACTGAGACATATTTTGTGCATAGGCCTATTGGCCTATAGACTATATTATTCACCACCTGAGGAAGTGGGAACTAAAACACTTAGCTAGATTGCTAACTCTAAATATGATATTGTTGATAAATAGCCATGTAGGCTAATTGATTAATCTATCAGTAAATGTAGGCTAGAGTCATATAGCGTTAGGCCTAGGCTGTGTCAAAGCCAGCCTACTCCGGTTGTAAAGTGGTGACATTAACTTAATGTTAAGATGTGAGAAATACTGTATTTATCTCCACAATAGCATTTTGAGCAACGGTCATATAGGCCTATGCTTGAGCTTCTCAATGCATCTCTCCCTCCTCCGTGTCACAGTGGGGAGTGGAAGTGAGAGTCAGCAGCCGATAGCCAAACAGGGACAGGCAGATAGTTTCATAGCAGGAATCAACATAATGCATAGGCTATTGCTGTTGACCAAATAATGGTTTTAGAACTATCTACAGGAACGCTGTGTAGCTAAATCACAGAAAATTACAGACGTAAGCAAAATGCTTCGGTAAGAGGAAGGCAATGTCTGTGTCGGTAATTTTTGGATTTTTGTCCCAGCTCTAATACTGTGTGCTTCCAGTAAGAAAACAGTGAGAGGCGCATTCTCTAGCTGTGACTCACTGATATTGTCCTTGAGGACTGTTGTGTAAGCACAGGCCTTTGAAATTGCACATGCACACACACACATTTTGAGTGATTGAATATCTGCTCTACAAAACTGACATCCTCAGGAAACACCATGTAAATACAATTTGCTGTCATGTTCATCACAGCTGAAGGCTATTGAGAAGAAAAACAGTCTCTTTTTTTTTTCTCTCCCTATTTTACCAGGTAAGTTGACTGAGAACACATTCTCATTTACAGCAATGACCTCGGGAATGGTTACAGGGGAGAGGAAGGGGGATGAATGAGCCAATTGGAAGCTGGGGATGATTAGTTGGCTATGATGGTATGAGGGCCAGATTGGGAATTTAGCCAGGACACCGCGGTTAACACCCCTACTCTTACGATAAGTGCCATGGGATCTTTAGTGACCAGAGAGTCAGGACACCCATTTAACGTCCCGTCCGAAAGACGGCACTGTACACAGGGCAATGTCCCCAATCACTGCCCTGGGACATTGGGATATTTTATTTTAGACCAGAGGAAAGAGTGCGTCCTACTGGCCTTCCAACACCACGTCCAGCAGCATCTGGTCTCTCATCCAGGGCCCAACCAGAACCAACTTAGCTTCAGAGGCAAGCCAGCAGTAGGATGCAGTGTGGTATACTACTGGCCAATAGCTATAGCTTTAGAGAAATGTATTTCTACTTTTTAGTGTTACTATTCTTAAGTGTTACCTGTGTGATCAAAGTCGACTCCGCAAACGTCAAGTTCCCCCCTGATGGTTCTACGAATCCAGCAGGGACAGCAGTCAGTTTAAAGCTGGGTACTGGCTTCTTTTACTTTTTTTTTTTTTTAACAAAGCCTTGTTTTAAAGGAAAACTCCACCCCAAAAAACTATCTTCTGGTATTTGTTTCATTAGTTATTGTTGACATAGTCCCAAAATGTTTTGCATGTCAGCGATCAAGTTTGATGTAGTTTGCATCATATGATGCTGCGTTTTGCCAGCTGTATTTCTGTATTTTGAAAGTTCTATATCTTGAAAATGGAATTCGCTGTGTTATTGATGGGGGCATAACTGATTGATGAGGACAATAATGGTGCCATAAGGGAACTTTATGATAAGAGCAAAGGCCTGCATGCTTTTGGATTATGGTTTGCTGTGGATTTCACCTTTCATGGTTGCTGTGGCATCATAGTTGCTCATTATTTACTGTAAATACAGGTATTTGTCATTACCAGGGTACTTTTTTAATCCTGGGAACTGTCTGGGAATGTACCCTTCTCAGCGAAGAGCAATTTCTCATGCAAGAATTTTGCTAGGACTGTCTGGGAGAGGTCTGAGTGAGGGGCCAAATTAGACGAGCTGTTATTGGCAGAGAGGTTTGAAACTCTCGTTCTTATTGGTCTATTATCTTATGCCGCCTGGTGATGTCGCCAGGCAGACCAAATCTACATTCCATCAAAACAGGCTGGAATTTCAGGCAGTCTTTTCAAACAGCTCGACACTAAAAGGGCATTCTCATCATTTTCACAATTTCACAGAATTATTGTGTGGAAATATACACTGAGTATACCAAACATTAGGAATACCTTCCTAATATTGAGTTGCACTCCCCCCCTCCCTTTTGCCCTCAGAACAGCGTCAATTCGTCAAGGAATGGACTCTACAAGGTGTCGAAAGCGTTCCACGGGGAAGCAGGCTCCAATGCTTCCCACAGTTGTGTCAAGTTAACTGGATGTCTTTTGGGTGGTGGACCATTCTTGATGCACACGAGAAACTGTTGAGCGTGAAAAACCCAGCAGCATTGCAGTTCTTGACACAAACCGGTGCGCCTGGCACCTACTACCAAACACCATTCAAAGGCACTTAAATAATTTGTCTTGCCCATTCACCCTCTGAATGGTACACATACACAATCCATGCCTCAATGCTTCAAAATCCTTTGTTAACCTGTCTCCTCCCCTTCATCTACACTAATCGAAGTGGATTTAACAAGTGACATCAGTAAGGGATCATAGCTTTCACCTGGATTCACCTGGTCAGTCTGTCATGGAAAGAGCAGGTGTTCTTAATCTTTTGTATACTCAGGGTTTATACACAACACAGGAAAATCTAGTTTTTGACTGCACTGGGCCTTTAATAGATTACCCATAGTGCCTTTTACAGCCATCTGTGGCCCTTTCCGTAGCTCAATTTGTTACCTTGCCAAAACACATTGGTGACACATTTTCATGCCATTTCCACATTACCACCTGTGGTCCTATCTGTGACAGCTAGGTCATTTTGTGGAGAGGTCGATGGTGTCCTACCAAAAGGCAGTTTAATCTTTTTTTTAGTTTATTAGTGAAGATATAGTTGAGTGTAATTTTAGTTATCAATAACTCAAAAATACCCTTATATCTTATCATATTCTCAGATGGTAATCATATTGTCAACACTGGGACAGTCATTTTGGCCAGTGATTTTATTTGATTCAATACAGAATGTAGTGTAGTTATAATGTTACAACATAAATACCCTCAAGAATTATATTACATTCCATTAATCTCATCTGGGTTTTTTGGTTGTGAGCGACAGTTGCGCCTATTCCTTCCTAATGTTCATACCATTTTTCGTTTGCGCCTCGTCTCATGTTGGTGGAGCACCTTCTACTCCTATCCAGTAATCTCATCTAATGCATTTCTTATTTTGTACCCTTTCCCAGAATACAGACCCGGTCCATGACATGCTGTTGGACGTGATCACGTGGGTTGGCATCCTGCTCTCTCTGGTCTGCCTGCTCATCAGCTTGTTCACCTTCTGCTTCTTCCGGGGTCTCCAGAGCGACCGCAACACCATCCACAAGAACCTCTGCATCAGCCTCTTCATAGCAGAGTCCCTCTTCCTGGTGGGGATCAACCGAGCTGACCAACCGGTAAGAACATTCCCAAGCTGGACAAATGATGCGCAGAAAACACAGCCCACAATGGTTTTCAATGAGAGCAGTGTGTTAGTGGAGGGCCTAGGGTTGTGTCGCTTTGTCTGTCTGAAAAGTTGGTGCGGTTTCTACTTTTGAGCGAGTCTGGGGGGCTTCATCTCAATAGTCTAAAGTTGCTCCCCCTCGTCTTGTCTTCTTTATCTGCACTAATCTGAAAATGCAGTGAAAGCAACGAGGCAGAAGTCTGTTTGGGATTTAAGTCTGATCTTTGATCTATCACCTGTCTCCCAAATCAGTTCTCTGATAAAGGAAAGGAGGAGAGGGAGCCAAATTGAACTATTGAAATGAATCCAGGGTGTCAGATCTAGTCCCTTTGGGGCCAAAGTGCCCATGTGCTTTCATTTCAAACTGGCGCTTATTTGATCTATTAGTGTTACTGATTGACTAGAAAGGCTACACACCTGGTTCATCCGGTCTAAATCAGACATGGCACTGTGCTCTGTATATAAGGTCACCTGCCTATCGTACTATCAGTAACACCAAGTCCCACTGCAGTAACTAAGCATTTGATAGTGGGTCCACAGGTAACAGCTAGAGACAGTAGTTAAAGGTCCAATGCAGCTGTTTTTATCTCAATATCAAATCATTTCTGTGTAACATTTATGTACCTTACTGTGATTGTTTTCAATTAACATGGTCGAAAACAGACAAAAAATACACTATATATACAAAAGTATGTGGACACCCCTTCAAATTTGTGGGTTCAGCTATTTCAGCCACACCTGTTGTTGACAGGTGTATACAATTGAGCACACAGCCATGCAATCTCCATAGACAAACATTGGCAGTAGAATGGCCTTACTGAAGAGCTCAGTGACTTTCAACGTGGCACCGTCATTGGATGCCAACTTTCCAACAAGTCAGTTCGTCAAATTTCTGCCTTGCTAGAGCTGCCCTGGTCAACTGTACGGGCTGTTATTGTGAAGTGGAAACGTCTAGGAAAAACAACGGCTCAGCCGCAAAGTGGTAGGCCACACAAGCTCACAGAACGGGACCGCCGAGTGCTGAAGCGCCTAGCACGTAAAAATCATCTGTCCTCGGTTGCAACACACACTACCAAGTTCCAAACTGCCTCTGGAAGCAACGTCAGCACAATAATTGTTTGTTAGGAGCTTCATGAAATGCGTTTCCATGGCTGAGCAGCCACATGCCTAAGATCACCATGTGCAATGCAAAGCGTTGGCTGGAGTGGTGTAAAGCTCGCCGCCATTGGACTCTGGAGCAGTGTAAACACGTTCTCTGGAGTGATGAATCACGCTTCACCATCTGGCAGTCCGACGGACTAATCTGGGTTTGGGCAGATGCCAGGAGAACGCTACCTGCCCCAATGCATAGTGCCAACTGTAAAGTTTGGTGGAGGAGGATCTGGGGCTGTTTTTCATGGTTCAGGCTAGGCCCCTTAGTTCCAGTGAAGGGAAATATTCTAGACGATTCTGTGCTTCCAACTTTGTGGCAACAGTTTGGGGAAGGCCCTTTCCTGTTTCAGCATGACAATGCCCCTGTGCACAAAGCGAGGTCCATATAGAAATGGTTTGTCGAGATCGGTGTGGAAGAACTTGACTGGCTTGCGCAAAGCCCTGACCTCAACCCCATCGAACGATGAATTGAATTGGAACACCGACTGCGAGCCAGGACTAATCGCCCAACATCAGTGCCCAAACTCACTAATGCTCTTGTGGCTGAATGGAAGCAAGTCCCTGCAGCAATATTCCGACATCTAGTGGGAAGGCTTCCCAAAAGAGTGGAGGCTATTATAGCAGCAAAGGGGGGGACCAACTCCATATTAATGCCCATGATTTTGGAATGAGATGTTTGACATGTATATACAGTGAGGGAAAAAAGTATTTGATCCCCTGCTGATTTTGTAAGTTTGCCCACTGACAAAGACATGATCAGTCTAAAATTGTAATGGTAGGTTTAATTGAACAGTGAGAGACAGAATAACAACAAAAAAATCCAGAAAAACGCATGTCAAAACTGTTATAAATTGATTTGCATTTTAATGAGGGAAATAAGTATTTGACCCCTCTGCAAAACATGACTTAGTACTTGGTGGCAAAACCCTTGTTGGCAATCACAGAGGTCAGACGTCAAAATCCTTTGTTAACCTGTCTCCTCCCCTTCATCTACACTAATCGAAGTGGATTTAACAAGTGACATCAATAAGGGATCATATCTTTCACCTGGATTCACCTGGTCAGTCTGTCATGGAAAGAGCAGGTGTTCTTAATCTTTTGTATACTCAGGGTTTATACACAACACAGGAAAATCTAGTTTTTGACTGCACTGTGCCTTTAATAGATTACCCATAGTGCCTTTTACAGCCATCTGTGGCCCTTTCCGTAGCTCAATTTGTTACCTTGCCAAAACACATTGGTGACACATTTTCATGCCATCTTGTAGTTGGCCACCAGGTTTGCACACATCTCAGGAGGGATTTTGTCCCACTCATCTTTGCAGATCTTCTCCAAGTCATTAAGGTTTCAAGGCTGACGTTTGGCAACTCGAACCTTCAGCTCCCTCCACAGATTTTCTATGGGATTAAGGTCTGGAGACTGGCTAGGCCACTCCAGGACCTTAATGTGCTTCTTCTTGAGCCACTCCTTTGTTGCCTTGGCCGTGTGTTTTGGGTCATTGTCATGCTGGAATACCCATCCACGACCCATTTTCAATGCCCTGGCTGAGGGAAGGAGGTTCTCACCCAAAATTTGACGGTACATGGCCCCGTCCATCGTCCCTTTGATGCGGTGAAGTTGTCCTGTCCCCTTAGCAGAAAAACACCCCCAAAGCATAATGTTTCCACCTCCATGTTTGACGGTGGGGATGGTGTTCTTGGGGTCATAGGCAGCATTCCTCCTCCTCCAAACACGGCGAGTTGAGTTGATGCCAAAGAGCTCGATTTTGGTCTCATCTGACCACAACACTTTCACCCAGTTCTCCTCTGAATCATTCATATGTTCATTGGCAAACTTCAGACGGGCCTGTATATGTGCTTTCTTGAGCAGGGGGACCTTGCGGGCGCTGCAGGATTTCAGTCCTTCACGGCGTAGTGTGTTACCAATTGTTTTCTTGGTGACTATGGTCCCAGCTGCCTTGAGATCATTGACAATATCCTCCCATGTAGTTCTGGGCTGATTCCTCACCGTTCTCATGATCATTGCAACTCCACGAGGTGAGATCTTGCATGGAGCCCGAGGGAGATTGACAGTTCTTTTGTGTTTCTTCCATTTGGGAATAATCGCACCAACTGTTGTCACCTTCTCACCAAGCTGCTTGGCGATGGTCTTGTAGCCCATTCCAGCCTTGTGTAGGTCTACAATCTTGTCCCTGACATCCTTGGAGAGCTCTTTGGTCTTGGCCATGGTGGAGAGTTTGGAATCTGATTGATTGATTACTTCTGTGGACAGGTGTCGTTTATACAGGTAACAAGCTGAGATTAGGAGCACTCCCTTTAAGAATGTGCTCCTAATCTCAGCTCATTACCTGTATAAAAGACACCTAGGAGCCAGAAATCTTTCTGATTGAGAGGGGGTCAAATACTTATTTCCCTCATTAAAATGCAAATCAATTTACAAAATTTTTGACATGCGTTTTTCTGGATTTTTTTGTTGTTATTCTGTGTCTCACTGTTCAAATAAACCTACCATTAAAATTATAAACTGAACAATTCTTTGTCAGTGGGCAAACGTACAAAATCAGCAGGGGATCAAATACTTTTTTCCCTCACTGTATGTCCGCATACGTTTGGTCATGTAGTGTAGCTTATTAGCAATGAGCAATTTCTCAAACAAGAATGTTGCTAGGACTGTCTTGGAGTGGGGAGGGGGAAACTGAAAACTAGCTGTTATTGGCAGAGAGGTTTGGAACCTTTTCTTATTGGTCTATTAACTAATTTATCGCCTGGTGATGTCACCAGGCAGGCCAAAACTCCATTCCACCAAAACATTCGAACCGCTCTTATACTAAAAGGGCATTATCATCATTTTCACAATTTCACAGTATTATTCCAACCTCATAGTGTGGTAATATATTTATAAAACACAGGAAAATCATATTTTTTACTGCGCTGGGCCTTTAGCCAGGTATAATTTTACATTCCTTATATTTAAACTTTTGCTTCAAGGTTATTCAGTTCACACACAAACCCTGGTAAAACACAGTAAAAGGCTAGTACTAAACAAATATGGGCTTAGCCAAGAATTTAGGAAATGAGAAAAGCTCTTAACCCTGTTGAATCGTTATGCTCACGTCTTCCTATTGCAGTATAATCTTATCAGTTAAATTGTTTTTATTTCGCAGTCCTGACTTTACGCAGTACTTTATGCCTGGATCTTGTTAAAAAAGATGTCTGATACTTAAGCATTCAGTGTGAGCTTCACCAAGGCTCTCATCTCTTGATGGCCAGTTACACTCGGGAAAGCAATTCAGCAGTCCACTGGAACATCAAGGTTTTAGTGGATACTTACTAGGGCATCTGGGTATTTGAAGGGCGAAAAGCTGAAGTAAAAGGCATGTTGTACAATGGATCTAAATTATGTCTGTTATCATAATTGGAATAAGTGAACGTTGCAAACGGTTGAGTGTGTTTCCTCTAGAACAAATATAATTACCCTTAGTCTGTTCTAATTTGGACACCTCAAGTGAACATGAGAACATAGATGATGCTATAGATTTGGAAGTGTTCTGTTTTGAAGCTGTATGTAGCAATGGTTATGAGTAGCACAGTAAAGGTTCCTCAACTTGTTTTTGGAATTTATAGAACGGGTGGGTCTAATCCTGAATGCTCATTGGTTAAAACCGCATTCCAGCCGGTGTCTATTCCACAAGTTACCACCGGCATTAAAATGCCTGTTTATTCTGTTCCATCTCACTGCGCAATCAACTGTCTCATCAGCCCAACCAGACAATTTATAAACTTGATATCCACTCTAAAAAGCATTTAGACATCATCTCCCATTTCTTTTAGAATAGCAATTGGTTTTCAATAGCGGAGATTTGTATAAACCTTGACATTTGCAACATTGTTTTAGTATTGAAATTCGATCTCCAGCTATCCCATAGTAATGAACGTGTAAGGGTCGGGATGAGACAGCCAGTCAATCATGAATCAGCATCATTTTATGGATATATACAAAAATGTCAAAAGAAAACAGGTAAAACGAAACGAAGTGTAGCTGGTTTGCAATCTTTCCAGCTTCATTTTGACATTATTGTGTTATCTGTGTGGTTGGCTAGCTCCTCTGAACAACAGTGTCGTGACGCGAGAGCACATTTTCTATGCCAGCTGAAAGCATGCATCATTTGCTCATTGTTATGAATGTATCCACATAAATGTCACTAGAAAACAGCTTAAGCAAATGCAAATGCAGCTACTGTTGTTATTCTGGCTGCACTGTTTGACATGACGGTAAATTAGCCGTAGTTGGCTAGCTAGCAAGCAAGGGATAAGAACATTGCCAGCCAGTATGGCAATAGAACATTTAGAACGACTACTACCATAGATACAGAACAAAAAGACTGAACGACTGGTCACCGAACCGATAGAACGAACGACCAGCTGGCTTGGGTAGCAACCCTAGATTTGTATCGGGACTATATCTTGTGGAAGGATGAAATAGTATGAATAAATACATCAAAATACATTTTCTAATTCAAATATGTAAGTCATTATTTGAATATGTTGGTAACCTGTTGTATACAACAACACCCGTGCCAATATATCCTCCAAACACCGGCTTCTCGGGCATTATCAATTAAATAATGTATAGAATGTATTGATATTAATTAATCACGTGTATGAAGGAGAGAACTATAGAAGGTGCTCAGCGTAGGTGGCACAAACACCTTTCATTTACGTTAAAAAAAATATATATATATATATATACAGTTGAAGTCGGAAGTTTACATACACCTTAGCCAAATACATTTAAACTAAGTTTTTCACAATTCCTGACATTTAATCCTAGTAAAAATTCCCTGTTTTAGGTCAGTTAGGATCACCACTTTATTTTAAGAATGTGAAATGTCAGAATAATAGTAGAGAAAATGATTTATTTCAGCTTTTATTTATTTCATCACATTCCCAGTGAGTCAAAAGTGTACATACACTCAATTAGTATTTGGTAGCATTGCCTTTAAATTGTTTAACTTGGGTCAAACGTTTCGGGTAGACTTCCACAAGCTTCCCACAATAAGTTGGGTGAATTTTGGCCCATTCGTCCTGACAGAGCTGGTGTAACGGAGTCAGGTTTGTAGGCCTCCTTGCTCGCACACGCCTTTTCAGTTCTGCCCACAAATGTTCTATAGGATTGAGGTCAGGGCTTTGTGATGGCCACTCCAATACCTTGACTTTGTTGTCCTTAAGCCATTTTGCCACAACTTTGGAAGTATGCTTGGGGTCATTGTCCATTTAGAAGACCCATTTGCGACCAAGCTTTAACTTCCTGACTGATGTCTTGAGATGTTGCTTCAATATATCCATATAATTTTCCTTCCTCATGACGCCATCTATTTTGTGAAGTGCACCAGTCCCTCCTGCAGCAAAGCACCCCCACAGCATGATGCTGCTACCCCTGTGCTTCACGGTTGGGATGGTGTTCTTTGGCTTGCAAGAACTCCCTTTTTCCTCAAAACATAACGATGAGGGCCAATTATGGGCCATTATGGCCAAACAGTTTTATTTTTGTTTCATCAGACCAGAGGACACTTCTCCAAAAAGTAAGATCTTTGTCCCCATGTGCAGTTGCAAACCGTAGTCTGGCTTTTTTATGGCGGTTTTGGAGCAGTGGCTTCTTCCTTGCTGAGCGGCCTTTCAGGTTATGTCGATATAGGACTTGTTTTACTATGGATATAGATACTTTTGTACCTGTTTCCTCCAGCATCTTCACAAGGTCCTTTGCTGTTGTTCTGGGATTGATTTGCACTTTTCGCACCAAAGTACGTTCATCTCTAGGAGACAGAAGCGGTATGATGACTGCGTGGTCCCATGGTGTTTATACTTGCGTACTATTGTTTGTACAGATGAACGTGGTGCCTTCAGAAGTTTGGAAATTGCTCCCAAGGATTAACCAGACTTGTGGAGGTCTACAATTGTTTTTCTGAGGTCTTGGCTGATTTCTTTTGATTTCCCCATGATGTCAAGCAAAGAGGCACTGAGTTTGAAGGTAGACCTTGAAATAAATCCACAGGTACACCTCTAATTGACTCAAATGATGTCAATTAGCCTATCAGAAGCTTCTAAAGCCATGACATCATTATCTGGAATTTTCCAAGCTGTTTAAAGGCACAGTCAACTTAGTGTATGTACACTTCTGACCCCACTGGAATTGTGATATAGTGAATTATATGTGAAATAATCTGTCTGTAAACAATTGCTGGAAAGATTACTTGTATCATGCACAAAGTAGATGTCCTATCCGACTTGCCAAAACTATAGTTTGTTAACAAGAAATGTGTGGAGTGGTTGAAAAACTAGTTTTAATGACTCCAACCTAATTGTATGTAAACTTCCGACTTCAACTGTGTATAAACTCAGCAAAAAAAGAAACGTCCTCTCACTGTCAACTGCGTTTATTTTCAGCAAACTTAACATGTGTAAATATTTGTATGAACATAACAAGATTCAACAACTGAGACATGAACTGAACAAGTTACACAGACATGTGGCTAACATAAATGGAATAATGTGTCCCTGAACAAAGAAGGGGGTCAAAATCAAAAGTAACAGTCAGTATCTGGTGTGGCCACCAGCTACGTTAAGTACTGCATTGCATCTCCTCCTCATGGACTGCACCAGATTTGCCAGTTCTTGCTGTGCGATGTTACTCCACTCTTCCACCAAGGCACCTGCAAGTTCCCAGACATCTTTGGGGGGAATGGCCTTAGGCCTCACTCCGATCCAACAGGTCCCAGACGTGCTCAATGGGATTGAGATTTGTGCTCTTCGCTGGTCATGGCAGAACATTGACATTCCTGTCTTGTAGGAAATCACGCACAGAACGAGCAGTATGGCTGGTGGCATTGTCATGCTGGAGGGTCATGTCAGGATGAGCCTGCAGGAAAGGTACCACATGAGGGAGGAGGATGTCTTCCCTGTAACGCACAGAGTTGAAATTGCCTGCAATGACAACAAGCTCAGTCCGATGATGCTGTGACACAACGCCCTAGACCATGACTGACCCTCCACCTCCAAATCGATCCCGCTCCAGAGTACAGGCCTCGGTGTAACACTTATTCCTTCGACGATAAACGGGAATCCGAACATCACCCCTGGTGAGACAAAACCGCGACTCGTCAGTAAGAGCACTTTTTGTCAGTCCTGTCTGGTCCAGCGACGGTGGGTTTGTGCCCATAGGCGACGTTGTTGCCGGTGATGTCTGTTGAGGACCTGCCTTACAACAGGCCTACAAGCCCTCAGTCCAGCCTCTCTCAGTCTACTGCAGACAGTCTGAGCACTGATGGAGGGATAGTGCGTTCCTGGTGTAACTCGGGCAGTTGTTGTTGCCGTCCTGTACCTGTCCCGCAGATGTGATGTTCGGAAGTACCGATCCTGTGCAGGTGTTGTTACATGTGGTCCTTTTTTTGCTGAGTTTATATATATACAGTGGGGAGAACAAGTATTTGATACACTGCCAATTTTGCAAGTTTTCCTACTACTGGGATCAGCCCAGAACTACACGGCAGGACCTGGTCAATGATCTGAAGAGAGCTGGGACCACAGTCTCAAAGAAAACCATTAGTAACACACTACGCCGTCATGGATTAAAATCCTTCAGCGCACGCAAGGTCCTGCTCAATCCAGCGCATGTCCAGGCCCATCTGAAGTTTGCCAATGACCATCTGGATGATCCAGAGGAGGAATGGGAGAAGGTCATGTGGTCTGATGAGACAAAAATAGAGCTTTTTGGTCTAAACTCCACTCGCCATGTTTGGAGGAAGAAGAAGGATGAGTACAACCCCAAGAACACCATCCCAACCGTGAAGCATGGAGGTGGAAATATAATTATTTGGGGATGCTTTTCTGCAAAGGGGACAGGACGACTGCACCGTATTGAGGGGAGGATGGATGGGGCCATGTATCGCGAGATCTTGGCCAACAACCTCCTTCCCTCAGTAAGAGCATTGAAGATGGGTCGTGGCTGGGTCTTCCAGCATGACAACGACCCGAAACACACAGCCAGGGCAACTAAGGAGTGGCTCCGTAAGAAGCATCTCAAGGTCCTGGAGTGACCTAGCCAGTCTCCAGACCTGAACCCAATAGAAAATCTTTGGAGGGAGCTGAAAGTCTGTATTGTCCAGCGACAGCCCCGAAACCTGAAGGATCTGGAGAAGGTCTGTATGGAGGAGTGGGCCAAAATCCCTGCTGCAGTGTGTGCAAACCTGGTCAAGACTTACAGGAAACGTATGATCTCTGTAATTGCAAACAAAGGTTTCTGTACCAAATATTAAGTTCTGCTTTTCTGATGTATCAAATACTTATGTCATGCAATAAAATGCAAATTAATTACTTAAAAATCATACAATGTGATTTTTGTTTTAGATTCCGTCTCTCACAGTTGAAGTGTACCTATGATAAAAAGTACAGACCTCTACATGCTTTGTAAGTAGGAAAACCTGCAAAATCGGCAGTGTATCAAATACTTGTTCTCCCCACTGTATACACACACTATCGGTCAAAAGTTTTAGAACACCTACTCATTCAAGGGTTTTCTTTATTTTTACTATGTTCTACATTGTAAAATAATAGTGAAGACATCAAAACTATGAAATAACACATAGGGAATCATGTAGTAACCAAAAAAGTGTTAAACAATTCAAAATATATTTTATATTTGAGGTTCTTCAAATAGCCACCCTTTGCCTTGATGACAGCTGTGCACACTCTTGTAATTCTCTCAACCAGCTTCACCTGGAATGCTTTTCCAACCGTCTTGAAGGTGTTCCCACATATGCTGAGCACTTGTTGGCTGATTCTTCTTCACTCTGCGGTCCAACTCATCCCAAACCATCTCAATTGGGTTGAGGTCGGGGAATTGTTGAGACCAGGTCATCTGATGCAGCACTCCATCACTCTCCTTCTTGGTAAAATAGCCCTTAAACTGGAGGTGTGTTGGGTCATTGTCTTGTTGAAAACAAATTATAGTCCCAATAAGCCCAAACCAGATCGGATGGCATTTCGCTGAGGAATGCTGTGGTTGCCATGCTGGTTAAGTGTGCCTTGAATTCTAAATAAATCACAGACTGTGTCACCAGCAAAGCACCCCCACACCATAACACCTCCTCCTCCATGCTTTACGGTGGGAACTACACATGCAGAGATCATCAGTTCACCCACACCGCGTCTCACAAAGACACGGCGGTTGGAACCGAAAATCTGAAATTTGGACTCGAGACCAAAGGACACCTTTCCACCGGTCTAATGTCCATTGCTCGTGTTTCTTGGCCCAAGCAGTTCTCTTCTTCTTATTGGTGTCCTTTAGTAGTGGTTTATTTGCAGCAATTCGACCATGAAGGCCTGATTCACACAGTCCCCTCTGAACAGTTAATGTTGAGATGTGTCTGTTACTTGAACTCTGTGAAGCATTTATTTGGGCTGCAATATCTGAGGCTGGTAACTCTAATGAACTTATCCTCTGCAGCAGAGGTAACTCTGGGTCTTCCATTCCTGTGGCGGTCCTCATGAGAGCCAGTTTCATCATAGTGCTTGATGGTTTTTGCGACTGCACTTGAAGAATCTTTCAAAGTTCTTGACATGTTCCTTATTGATTGACCTTCATGTCATAAAGTAATGATGTACTGTCGTTTCACGTTGCTTATTTGAGCTGTTCTTGCCATAATATGGACTTGGTCTTTTACCAAATAGGGCTATCTTCGGTATACCACCCCTACCTTGTCACAACACAACTGATTGGCTCAAATGCATTAAGAAGGAAATAAATTCCACAAATTATTTTTTAAGAAGGCACACCTGTTAATTTTAATGCATTCCAAGTGATTACCTCATGAAGCTGGTTGAGAGAATGTCATAAGTGTGCAAAGCTGTCATGAAGGAAAAGGGTGGCTATTTGAAGAATCTCAAATATAAAATATATTTTGATTTGTTTAACACTTTTTTGGTTACTACATGATTCCATATGTGTTATTTCATAGTTTTGATGTTTTCACTATTATTCTCATTGTAGAAAATAATAAAATTTAAGAAATACCCTGGAATGAGTAGGTGTGTCCAAACTTTTGACTGGTACTGTATTCGGAAAGTATTCAGACCCCTTGACTTTTTCCACATTTTGTTATTTTACAGCCTTATTCTAAAATGGATTAAAAATAATAATAATCCTCATCAATCTACACACAATACCCCGTAATGACAAAGCAAAAGCAGGTTTTTAGAAATTGTAGCAAATCTATAAAAAAAAGCAGACATACCTTATTTACATAAGTATTCAGAACCTTTGCTATGAGACTCAAAATTGAGCTCAGATGCATCCTGTTTCCATTGATCATCATTGAGATGTTCCTACAACTTGATTGGAGTCCACCTGTGGTAAATTCAATTGATTGGACATGATTTGGAAAGCACACACCTGTCTATATAAGTCTCACTGTTGACAGTGCATGTCAGAGCAAAAACCAAGCCATGAGGTCGAAGGAATTGTCCGTAGAGCTCCGAGACAGGATTGTGTCGAGGCACAGACCTTGGGAAGGGTGCCAAAACATTTCTGCAGCATTGAAGGTCCCCAAGAACACAGTGGCCTCCATCATTCTTAAATGGAAAAGTTTGGAACCACCAAGACTCTTCCTAGAGCTGGCCGCCCTGCCAAACTGAGCAATTGGGGGAGAAGGGCCTTGGTCAGGGAGGTGACCAAGAACCCGATGGTCACTCTGACAGAGCTCCAGAGTTCCTCTGTGGAGATGGGAGAACCTTCCAGAAGGACAACCATCTCTGCAGCACTCCACCAATCAGGCCTATATGGTAGAGTGGCCAGACGGAAGCCACTCCTCAGTAAAAGGCACATGAAATACCGCTTGGAGTTTGTCAAAAGGCACCTAAAGACTCCTCAGACCATGAGAAACAAGATTCTCTGGTCTGATGAAACCAAGATTGAAGTCTTAGGCCTGAATGCCAAGCGTCACTTCTAGAGGAAACCTGTCACCATCCCTACGGTGAAGCATGGTGGTGGCAGCATCATGCTGAGGGGATGTTTTTCAGCGGCAGGGACTGGGAGACTAGTCAGGATCGAGGGAAAGATGAACGGAGCGATGTACATAGAGAACCTTGATGAAAACCTGCTCTAGAGCGCTCAGGACCTCAGACTGGGGTGAAGGTTCACCTTCCAACAGGACAACGACCCTAAGCACACAGCCAAGACAATGCAGGATTGGCTTCGGGACAAGTCTCTGAATGTCCGTGAGTGGCCCTGCCAGAGCCCGGAATTAAACATGATTGAACATCTCTGGAGAGACCTGAAAATGTCTGTGCAGCGACGCTCCCCATCCAACCTGACAGCGCTTGAGGGGATCTGCAGAGAAGAATGGGAGAAACTCCCCAAATACAGGTGTGCCAAGCTTGTAGCGTCATACCCAAGAAGACTCGAGGCTGTAATAGTTTCCGAATGCACTGTATATTTGTCTGTGTGTGTCATATATATATATATATATATATATATATATATATATATATATATATATATATATACACACACAAACACAATGATAATTAACACCATGGGATACCTATAGCCAACACTGACTTTGCTCTCTTCTAGTGTTTTCTCAGCATCTCTCACAAATATTCCTTCAGCAAGTTCCCCCCAGTCCCCCTGGTTCTCCCAGTTCCACCCTGTTACTTCACCTGACACAGCTCAAGCTCCTATGTTTCTATCAAATGACCACACACACACACAACACGCTCCCCCTCACCCACTCCCTTTCCCCCCTTTCCACTACCTGCCTCTGCACTAAACCTCCCGTCACGATGTAGAGCAGTAGACTGATCTCTAAACGCTGCGGATAATCTGGATTAGGCGATCAATATGCCCCCCCCCCCACTGTTTTTAATGGCTGCAGCTGGGTTGTAAAGAGCTGAGCTGTAGTAGGTACCTGGTAGAGCTCTGCACTCAGGGCACCGTCATTATCAACAGGGTGCAGTAGGGAGGGGGGTGAGAGGAGTTAGAGGAGTGAAAGTGTGTGTGTGTGTGTGTGTGTGTGTGTGTGTGTGTGTGTGTGTGAGGGATGCAATGGAAAGTATGTTCCACAATTAGTACATTGACAGGCACAGAAATACACACACACACCTGCTCTCATGAATGTGGACCGTACTCAACAGATGAACGTTTTCAGAATGTGCTTTTGCCCTCTACTCTTCCCTATCATAAGATGTGATGGTCTTGATTCACTGGGCAATTTAAAGATCACTCTCTCCTTATTGCAGTGATGGCCACTGAACCTGAAAGTAATTTAATTGAAACCAATTTCAATGACCGTTCAACAAAGTACCTCGCGTGTGACCAATTGCTCCAATAATCTGATCAATTACAGTCGTTGCAAGTACACTGTGTGTGTGTGTGTGTGTGTGTGTGTGTGTGTGTGTGTGTGTGTGTGTGTGTGCATGCGCAGTGTTGGCTATCCTGTCCTTGTTTATCTATGTTCTATTACCTTGTCAAATGCATGAGACTGACATTTCGGCACTAAAGGGCTTTTTAATAATAGAAAATAAAATTCAAGGAAATGTTTTAACAATATGAATATAATCATGAGAGAGTAACACCTGTCCTCCATATTGTTCTTGGAATTTTTTCTGCACATCGACACGTATTCTGTCAGTCTTTAAGCCAAACACATTGATCTGTGACCTGTACTGTCTCCCCTCCCCTCCTCAGATTGCCTGTGCTGTGTTCGCCGCCCTGCTCCACTTCTTCTTCCTGGCTGCCTTCACCTGGATGTTCCTGGAGGGCGTGCAGCTCTACATTATGCTGGTGGAGGTGTTTGAGAGCGAGCACTCGCGCAAACGCTACTTCTACCTGGTGGGCTACGGCGTGCCCGCGCTCATTGTGGCTGTGTCGGCCGCCGTGGACTACCGGAGCTACGGCACGGATCGAGTGTGAGTATTTACCCCATCGTTAGAACCTCGCTGTAGGAACCCTGTCGTTAGGACCATGTCATGCCCTCCATTAACCCATTCACTTCTAAGGTCTAGATTCTAAAGCAGTGTTACTCAAACCTCTACGCAAGCACCGTGTGTTCCTCTATTTTATATTGTCCAGTACTGGCACACCTGATTCAAATGTCAACCAATCAGCAAGCCCTTGATTTGTCGAATCTGGTGTGCTTGGATTCTAATTGAACAAATATGTGAAACGACAGGGGGTCCTTAGGACCAGTTTGGGAAACACTTCTAGACAAGCTCTTACTTGGAGACAAGGCTGCTGATTGCATAGCCCATATGGTCCTGTGTGGCTCAGTTGGTAGAGCATGGCTCTTGCAATGCCAAGGATTGTGGGTTCGATTCCTGCTGGCGCCACCCATATAAGAAATCAGTAAAAGTGTCTGCTAAATGGCATATATTATAATAACATCTTAACTTATTGTATTCAAAAAAAAATAAAAAAATTGCTTGTTCAAAGAAGTCATCATCCGTACGACCAGCACCATCTTATGATACACAATGCCAGGCTGTTGGCCATATCTGAACTATTCAATATGGTTGTGATGTGTTCAGTATGGCTGTTCTGGGTGTTTGTTTGTTTAACGGCTGTTGAGACATAGTGCCATTCTGCTGTGCCATTCTGTTTGGTTTTTTGGAAGTTCTTCTTCAGTTTTAGAGTAGGGCCTGTATTCATAATGTCTCAGAGTAGGAGTGCTGATGTAGGATCAGGACTCCCCCCCTTCTACATCTGCGTTGCTTTCTCTTTGGGGTTTTAGGATGGGTTTCTGTATAAGCACTTTGTGAGATCTGCTGATGTAAAAATACTTTATAAATACATTTGGTTGATCAGCACTCCTACTCTGAGACACTATGAATACGGACCCAGATGATACCATGATAGGGGGTTTCCTGAACATGTGACCTGAAATATAAACATCTTGTAGACTATAACAAGGGCACAGAGTTGTTCCTCATCACGTCACCTAGACAAGGAAAACTCCTGTCATAACACTACATTTGATTTGCACATTTAGTTAGTCAGTTTAATTATCATATTCACACAGCCACACTGATTCGGCTGACTCATTTTATTGAATAAAAACAGTTTGTGGTCATCGTTAGCCTTTAAAGATATATATTTGGCGTTGCTGCAATAACTAATGCTCCTCATCACTCCTTAATGGACCTGAGCGGTTATTCTAAAACAGAACTTCTGCTGACTTGACAAAATGTTTAACAGTGGAAAATGCAAGCTCAAACGCTAGCCTTAGCCGTGTGAATGTCAAGCCATTGTGGTTAGCGTCTTTAGCATTCACATAACTTCCAATTGACTGAGGGAGCAATAGATGGAGAGAGGAAAGAAAGCGCTAGATGGAGACGGAGCGAGAAATGGAGACGGCGAGACCGTAGTCTTCATAGGTTCTTATGTTTCCCTGCAGAAGATACTCAAGAAATTATTTGATTTATAAACCAGCCTTCCTAACAATAACACAGTGACACCGTTCCTCTTTCACTAAATCTGTAGCCAATCTAAAAATAATATGAACCAGCATAAGCAGTTTGCTCATGAGATGTTCATCATACACATACACACCACATACACACACACACATACACCAGGTACACACACACCACAAATATTAGACAGTGCATTTGCAGGTTGCAGGAGCCATAGTTATTGGTGATGGATAGAGGCGATAGCTGCCACTGCCTGCCGACACAGCATCATGTGAATAATTAAAGCTGAGCCACTGGTGGACCAATTACATGCAGCCGTGAGGGATTGGGGAAGGGACAGGGCGTGACATGCTCAGCTAGGTGGGGGAGGGGTTTGAGTGTCGCACCGCTCCATATTCCGCCTGAATAAAATTATAAATGGCCATTTAGATTTTACAATGACGGCCTACCCCGGCCAAACCCTAACCCGGACGATGCTGGGCCAATTGTGTGCCGCCCTATGGGACTCCCAATCACGGCCGGTTGTGATACAGCCTGGAAACGAACCAGGGTATGTAGTGACGCCTCTAGCGCTGAGATGCAGTGCCTTAGACCGCTGCGCCACTCGGGAGTTC
Organism: Coregonus lavaretus; assembly: GCF_964263955.1. Classification (NCBI taxonomy): domain Eukaryota; kingdom Metazoa; phylum Chordata; class Actinopteri; order Salmoniformes; family Salmonidae; genus Coregonus; species Coregonus lavaretus. The sequence continues at coordinate 16,383,746 of NC_140026.1, read as the reverse complement.
TCAAGTTAATGAGAACGCATTGCTTTGTGTAGTCCCATTTAGGCTGTTCTGGGGGTTATTTTGGTCAGGAGTTTACACAGAACAATAGATGTGTTATAAGTATGTGTTTCTGTTTCTTGAGTAGCTACTTGAATGCTGGCTTTTGTTCCAATTGATTCCACAATCCGTTATCATCAACTGTTTACTGAAAATCTAAATGAACAATCTAGGATACTCAACATTCATTGCCAGTGTGTTCTTTGACTATATTGTTAGATTGTGTTCGTTGCTATAGACAATATCTGTGTATGGAAAGTGCATTTATTCATAAAACAGCACAAGGTTTGGGTTTTTACTATTCTACTGTAAATGATATACCATAAGAAGATGAACTCACTTCATATTCACAAATGACATTGCAATAATGCCTTACCAAAAAGGCACAAAGCTCACATTTCACCATAAATCCTTTACTTGATCATTTATCTGACATTAATAATGACAGTTTAAATCTTTAAGGGCCTCTCTCTCTCCATTTTGCAACAGACAAACTGCATGTAGACACCTTGGCGTACCTGGAGCCCTTCATGAGAGAGAAGTCCTCATGCGTGACTTAAAGTCTCTTAAAGTTATCTCGTCTCGGTAGCGCGTTTCTCTCCCCTCTCTCCAAAGTGTCTCTTTGAGCTAAACTAATGTGTCAAGTTGCTGTGAATCAGTGTCACCGACATGAATACCCAACACTAGACGTTGGGAGAGAAAACGCTACACTGTCTTAGCGGGGATCAGAGGACCCGGGTTTCTATTCCAAAAGGATTCTGAGGAGGTTGCCACCAATGCAGCGTCAGAACGACACAAGCAAAAATAGATAGGCTCAAAAGGCAAAACAGAACTCTGACATGACTGGAGAGGAGAGGAGGCAGAGAGGCTTGCTGGCTCACGCACTCACCAGAAATGACAGCCATTGCCTTTTAAATAAATCTGCTTTTCTGTGATCTGACAAAATACAAAAATAATTGCGCTTTCAGCAGAATTTATAATGACTACTTAGGAAACATTTGATGGTTGTGTGTGTGTGTGTGTGTGTGTGTGTGTGTGTGTGTTTACAGCATCTCTTATCTCTTGATAAGAGCTATATTCCCTATATAGTGCACTGCTTTTGACCAGGACCCATAGGGCTCATAGGGTGCCATTTGGGATGCATGCATTGTTTTCTGTCTCTGTATATTCTGGCTATATTCTTTGACTTTTATCAAAGCATCGGTCTGTGCTAGAGAATGTTGGTGTGTGAAGTATTAGCAAAAACTCGGCCAAGGCTTTTGAGCTTTTCACTGCAAGTCAAATAACACTACCAACACTTTATACAGTTGAAACGCTGGGAAAAATTCCATTAGGGCCATCCTGTGTGAAAATGTTCATGAAATGAATGTAAGAAAAATTAATCTCTTTTCAGGACTTAATGTCTTTTTGAACACTCACTATCGTAGTCCGGGATATGAGGTGACAAGTTAAAATTAAATATTGAGTTGCATTGTCGGGTTTCCTCCCAGTGTTCGAGTATGGCCTGTGCTGTCCGAAGCTAAGTGCGCATTCCTCTTCACACATCAATCTGCCTTAAAATGTTATTGAATTACGGCTAATTCGCTGCCTCTTCCATTTTGCCTCTTTGTCATCCAAATGACAACAGAGTAGGAAACTGTAATTTCCGATGGCCAAAAATGGAGGTCTATCTAGCAGCGGCGGAGATTAAACTATTAATAATTTAGCCGGAATGTCATGAATCAACTTCATTTTTGTCATTCGACTTCCCAGTATCACCTTCATCCCATATCTGCTCCCATGCTGTCTCATATCTGGACCCGTAGCTTTCGATCAACCAACTAGCGTACAGTAACTGCCATGGAGAAGTCAAGCAAGCACACGGTGTTGCATAGTTAATATGGTAATGTCAGAGTGAGGGTGGTTCATTGGTTAACATGATGAGGCTGGATAGTTCATCTAAGTCTCTATGGCACTTTTCACACTGCCGAGCTGAGCCAAGTTGTACTGAGCTGGCCTGGTAAGACATCCACTTTAATGTGAAAAGAAAATATATCTGAGCCAGCAAAGTATGGTTTGGGTCGGCACAATAGTGTGAAAATTGTATTAGTGTGTGTATGGTTGAGGTCCATTCCATTTAAAGTCAGTCAAATCAGGGGTTGAGTTGGGGATCGAATTCAATTAAGGGGATGGAATTCAATTAAGAAGTTCAGAATTGCCTATTATTTTCTGTGCAAACGTTTCGAAGCATCAATTGTATTTCTGTGGTACTATTCTATTCCTGATATGGAATTAACCTCTAACCTAATGAACATACCAGCTGCACACAGGATCATATTAGAGAAGTATGGTGAAGTTGACGCTGATCCTGAGGTAGTTGAGCTTTTTCTCCACTAATGGTTAAGGTTAGGATTGGGTACAAATCTAAAATATATTTTAGTCATTTAGCAGACACTTATCCAGAGCAACTTACAGGAGCAATTAGGGTTAAGTGCCTTTCTCAAGGGCACATCGACAGATTTTTCACCTAGTCGGCGCTGGGATTCGAACCAGTAAACTTTCGGTTACTGGCCCAACGCTCTTAACTGCTAGGCTACTTAGGGGAAACTTCACCCCGGAGCCACATTAAATTTTTGTAACTCTGTCCTTTGATGACTCTGTTGTGACCATCACAGCCTATAAGAAGTTATGACACTGAAACCCCCCATATCCTCCCTCCAAACCCTCATGTAACGGTCATAACTCACCTACTCCCTTGCGGCACTGTGTTTGAAGTGCTCATTTCTCGGTGTCACTCCAGCCTCCATGTTGATGTATGTCCTGTGCGTCTCTCTCTCTCTCCATCTCCCTCTCCCTCTTTTCTCTCCTCTCGTCCTTTCTCTCTCTCTCTTCCTCTCTCTCTTATGTCTTGTTCCGCTCCTCCAGGTGCTGGCTTCGACTGGACACCTACTTCATTTGGAGCTTCATAGGACCGGCAACCTTGATAATTATGGTAAGCGTCCCTACTTCCCCACTAGCATACTATCTCATTAACCTTACTTAGCACCTCAGGGCACCGCTTAAATGGTCAAGAGAGAGCTTAACATGCGAAACCGACTAACTGATTCAGACGGTGGCTCAATTAGCTGAATGTTACTTCCCCAGCACAGTGTAGTATGAGTTAGCTTTCAAATTTGTGTAATTTTTTGGGGGCAATACCATCTTGAGATATCTTTACCGCTGGTCCACAATGACATTTTAGCTGATTCATGTTTGAGGCATAAGAAATTATAACAGCAAGAATTCTGATGCTCCATATGGTATTTCTACCTATATGTGTTGTTTTGTTTGACATTATTTCAGTCCTGATAAGTGCAGTTTGGAGAACTGCAAACAGTTGTAAATATATCAGTCCCAAATTTAGTTTGCTTCCTCTGGTTAACTGCATGTTTAGTGAATTCATTTAGGACAGACTCCAGCCATTGCATTGATCAGGGCCCAACTAGTTCAAGTTCAACTTTATTGTCAAGTACAACATGGCACTATACTTCTATATGTGGTAGTTATACTGTAATACAATTTTCATATCATTTTGTGCTCTACTTGGCAAAGTGGGAAACCACATTTTGTTTCGACACTACATACTCAACTTAACTGTAACGATGTCTCCCCCGATTTTTTAAAATGAATGAAAGCATCAACAACACACATACTCCATTTCAGCTGTGCTCTCTTCTTTCTTTCATCCACCTCCTCTCTTTCATCCATCTCTCCCAGCTCAACGTAATATTCCTAGGCATCGCGCTGTACAAGATGTTCCACCACACCGCCATCCTCAAACCCGACTCGGGTTGCCTCGACAACATCAAGTAAGTCACTCGTCCTTTCAGGCATTGAGACCTTCCAGACATGACACTAGTACGTGGAAATTAGTACATTGGTATGGCAGACCAGGTTCCGATGGCTCAGTGTGTTAGAGCAGGGTTTCCCAAACTCTGTCCTGGGGCCCCCCCTTGGTGCACGTTTAGTTTTCCCCCCTAGCACTACACAGCTGATTCAAATCATCAAAGATTGATGTTGAGTTGGTTATTTGAATCAGCTGTGTAGTAGACCTAGGGCAAAAACGAAAATGTGCACCCAGGGGGGGACCGAGTCTGGGAAACCCTGTGTTAGAGCATGGTGCTGGTAACAACAGGGGTTGATTCAACGTTCCGTTTTGAAACTAAAACAATAGTTTCTATTGGACATATTGAGATAGGTCCCTCCCTGCTTCGTTCCGTTTGCTTCCGTTTAGGAACCATTTTGCAACAGAATCAGTGGGATGAATACACCCCTTGGGTTGTGGGTTCGATCCCCGCATGGGCCACATATACTGAACATATGTTAACTGTAAGTCACTTTTGCATAAAATCTGCCAAAACAACCAAATGATAATGAACAATTGATGTTATGTACGTCATAATAAACCTAGACTTTGAGATGGAAGCTATGTTGTTATATAACGTGTCGCTGCTTAGAATAACTTCTTCCGTTTTATTTGTGAACCTCTCAAACAAATCTGAAGGGTGAGAATGGCCAATGCGGAGATGCAGGAAGTGCAGCCCTCCAGGTTCATAACTCATTATCACCAAAGGTTGTGTCATGGAGGAGAGGCAAGGGTTAAAATGGGACAGGTATTCCAGCAGGCGTATTTCATTATCTGAAGTGCACACTGGTCGGCGAGGGAAAAGGCCACGAGACAATCTGGTGGAATTAACCTGGCCCGTCGGCATCCGCTAACACACGGATGAATATTCATAAATGTGTGTGTGTGTGTGTGCGTCTGGGTGTGTGCTCATGTGCGTGCCCGTGCGTGCGCACCCTGCCACTCAGGATATGGAACTATGAATGACATTATAAAGCCCACAGTTTACTGGCATTGCAGTTTATGAGTGACAATGAATTAATTAGTATAAATGTGTTTAATATGCTCACTGTGCTTTGTGAAAACAAATTAACCACCTATTGTGATATCACCACAATAACAATCGGGCTCAATGGTGAGATTGGATAGAATGTTGAAGGTTTGGTCGTTCATTTAAATTTGAATCATTTTTGTATTTCATGTCTAGCTATGATTGTGGTACATTAGATATACAAAAGTATGTGGACACCCCTTCAAATTGCTGTTATTGTGAAGTGGAAACGTCTAGGAGCAACAACGGCTCAGCCGTGAAGTGGTAGGCCACACAGAATGAGTTCTGGTGGCTGTATGGAAGCAAGTCCCCTCAGCAATGTTCCAACATCTAGTGGAAAGCCTTCCCAGAACAGTGGAGGCTGTTATAGCAGCAAATGGGGGACCAACTCCATATTAATGCCCATGATTTTGGAATGAGATGTTCGACAAGCAGGTGTCCACATACGTTTGGTCATGTAGTGTATCTGTTCGTTAAGTGATGAAATAGTCATTCGGAAGAAGGTGGAGTTGGTGGTGTCTTGGAACACTACATTAGTTCACAATGACACCGTGAGGCCATTGCGCCTCTAAGAGCTGAAAGGAATAAGCCAAGAAGCCAAGACGTTGACACAACATTTTTGTGGTTCACTTAGGGATGTTAGTCCAACCAGGTGTCAGGGTAGACTTATTTTGTGGCCGGGCTAAAGTAGTTTTTCTGCCTCTGTCTACCATTCCTACTTCCTACTGATGGATAAAGATCTTCTGTTTTCTCCCTGTCCGCCAGTTTGAAGACACTCTAGTAGCATCAGTGTGTTTTATGGCTGTAATGCTAGGCATGATCTCTAGCCACCTTTCACTGCTTCTGTCAGAGTGGAGTGAGACCCTGCTGGCCTAGTTCTGTCAGCGAGTATACACACACACTATACACACAGTCACACTCTTTCTCACATACAGTATACACGCTTTCGCTCTTTCTTACTCTCGTACGCACACACACACATACACACACACACATTGCCAGCAGTGCTGAGGCTAGTTTTCCAGAGGATGTCTGCTCTGTGAATCTCATTCTGAATAGAGAGCAGAACACCCTACTAGACAGAACAGTCTGTATCAGTATCAGCAGCACTCTATTGGATAGCATTGAAAGCAGTCTGAGACTGTTGGCGCGGCAGAGATCAAAGCCCAGAGCAGCGCAGTCTGTGACTCAATAACAACCGATTTAAAATGAGGTTTGTAAATCATGTGTGATTATATGTAATAATGGGCTGTGCATACTGCGGACTCTGTGGATTCTGATTAGAGCTAGGATGACCATGAGTTTAGCTTGTTTTTGTTTTATTGTGAGTAGGGCTGTGGCGGTCATGACATTCTGTCTGCCGGTTGTTGTCATGCAAAAGACTGCCGGTCTCATGGTAATTTACTATTAATGAACATAAACACGTTAGCATCTACAGGCTACATATATAAGTCGCTGATGCGTGCCTTTGGAACATCTTTATTTAAAAAAGTCTAATAAATCAATTTAATATACACCATCGCAATAAATCCATTATTTATTTTAGTCAGGTCTAAAGAAACATTATGATATGAAGAACATGTATTTCAGAAGAACAGAATAAGTTGGCATACTGTATGTTAGTTACTGTATCTGGCTATGCTTCATGCTGTAGGCTAGTTCATTTAGCTGAAAAGATATGCTTATAAGCCCTGTGCCATTATTTTATTTTATCCGATTTTATAGTAAGAAGAATATAATTTATATTTTTCCCATTACAGAGCGAGTGCGCATATGAAGTGGCTATGTTGAGCGTAAAGTGATCATTTGAAACAGGTCCTATATGCTAGATTTAGAATTATTTGGCAACTTTAGTATGTGGTAGTAGAGTAGAGGCCTGAGGGCACACACTTAATATGTTGTGAAATCTGTTATAAATGTATTGTAATGTTTTTAAAATGTATAACTGCCTTCATTTTGCTGGACCCCAGGAAGAGTAGTATGGATCCATAATAAATACAAATACAAATTATACAAACCTTAGAATGTCTTAGCATCAAAACATACAGTGCATTCGGAAAGTATTAAAATCCCTTGACTTTTTCCACATTTTGTTACGTTACAGCATTATTGTAAAATGGATTAAATAGTTTGTTTTCCCTCATCAATCTACACACAATACCCCATAATGACAAAGCATAAACAGATTTTTAGAAAAAAAATCACATAAAAAAAAGACAACTGTCAAGGGGTCTGAATACCTTCCGAATGCACTGTGTATGGGCTGCATGGTGTGACTATAGGCTATTGATGATTTGAGAAAGTAGCAAAAAAGGCTTGCGCTCTGTTCCTTGCCTCAGATTGCACAGCTGTTCTCTCATCAAGTGATCATATTTTCCCCATCAATTTAATCTTGTCTAATATGTAAAATTGGTTTAGTTTTAAAATAGCCCATTATCAAATCTGTTCAGGAACATCGATAGTAACATGTTTTCTGCGTGCTCGAGAAAGGAATAAAGGAGAGAGAGGAGGAGATGGAAACGCGCAGTGGTGAGATATTCTGTAGCTAAAGGTAATGTGTCACCCAATTAATTATGAAAATATAAAAAATGCCCTTTTACTAGGCTATTCAAAATCAAATACAAATTCACTAATTGTAGGCTAACTGTAAGCAGCCCTGCACAATCAATGAAACAACAGCATCACCTAGGGCTATACATTCTCTCCCAGACACATAGATATACATTTTGGAGCGTAGTATAAGGTAACTAGTCCATCCAGTATGCATAATAATACAGTCCATACTCAACGGTAATTACTAGAATTTGTTTAATTTTGGAGTATAGGCTAGACCAATTATGTACCAAAGACATCTTAAATCAGTTTTGTTTTATGTTTTTTTGCCATGCCTAATATGCGGTAGGCTGTATTGTATTGTATAACGGCACAATCATAATTTTTATCCAGAATTTCTTTTCAGGCTTGGGCTCATAAGCCTACACATATGCAGAAGCTCTAATATGTGGATGTTTTGAATTAGTCATCACCTTAGAAAGGGCTGTCCATTTAATTGCGTTAGGACTTGAAACGACATCCACAACAACCATGTTTTACACTGTTTCAACCTGCTGTTGAACTTCTTTCTTCAAAATGATCATCACAGCGAGGTGAGTTTTAAAAGAACGATAGTGCTACGGTTTTGATCGCAATTTCATTGATGTCAGAGTGTTTAGATTGACAATAGAGCCCTGAGTACCAGAACATTAGGACCTGTTGGTCATTAGCAAGTTGGGTACTACCAAAGCATGTCCAGAATGCATTAAAGGAGATTACTGTGACTGAACGGTCACATGGAATTTTACTGTGGTCATGATTTATGACTGCCGGTGTGGTGGTAACACGGTCACCACAACAGCCCTAATTGTGTGTGTCATCCATGTTCTGCCATCCATGTTAGTGCTAACACTGTTGACAACAACTTTTGATACTGCGACCTGACTTTGAACAGGTTATTGAGTTGATAGTCACCAACTGAGTGGCTTTAAAGTTAACTATGGAGAAATGTAAGCACACATTTTTTTTAAATGTTTAATAGTTTTATAATTGGAAGATTTGATCAGTTATTAGTAACACAGTGTTTACATCTCAAAGTGTAGTAAGTACAGTTTTTGAACTCCCCCTTATCAATTGAGATGTAATCTAAGAATACTGTGAAGATATTGTTTCTTTGAGATGCATTGCCTTGTTTGTCTGTGGAGAGAATATATTTGTCTGTGGAGAGTTCTCTCTATCATATGATTTATCACACTAGCCTCCCTTGGCCAATCAGGAACCTCACCTCTGGACTCTTTCTCTCAGACCACAACATAAAGGTCATGACCCCTTCTCTCCCAGCTCTGACGTCTGATAGGCCTACCTCCAGATATATGTACAGTATCTCAATCCACATGGCTATGTCCCAAATGGCACCTATGGCAATGAAAACAAATATGGTACACAAATATGGTACAAAACAAATAGGCCTACTGCTATTTTTAGAGCCACACTGTTGGTTACTTTGAATGGACTGTATCAGTTTCAAATCTTCAAGTTCTAAATAATTTAGGCTACTGCTAACAATTTAGCCTGCTACTAATAATCAAATTGTTTGATGATGAAAATAATGGTTTGTATTTTAGTCCGATACAGTGAGAGTTTTGATGTTGAAGAAAACATTCTACTGGATTGTAAGATTGAGGGAGATATTTTAGGTTAGGTCCGGACTCCTGCTAGGTCATAATTAAGTAGGATGTTTCTTTTATCTTTCTCTTATCTTTGGTGTTCTTCATCGTTTGATGACACACTTTATGTTCAGATGTCATCACATTGCTTTTTTTTTTTAAATGAATGTTCCATGATTTTTTTTTCTCTCTCTCTCTCTGCACATTGACTTATTTTCACTCAGTTTATCTTCTTTTGATTAACACTGCATGCTATGCTTTGTCTTATTGAGTTTTTGTTTTTAACCTCTTATCTTTTGTCTTTGTATATTTTCTTCCTCATGGTAGCTATCGTTATTATGATGGAATTATTATTGTGGAATGGCACTGGTAAGATGCAACATGTTTCTACAGAGGACTACACTATTAGGGCTCTCTCTGTATTGTGTTTGGTCCCCATTGCCTTTCCCAATAGACAAAGTACTCTTTCCCGTGGCAATTCCTCATCCGATTTGTGATGTAAGTGCTGCATTGGCGTAACCTGTTGTATTTGACCCCATAAGAATGTGTACTCTGTAAGATTTACCTTTGTTGTTCCTTTGGCACAAATTGGATGTTGTTTTCCTCTCTTACTCAAACTTTTACTAAACTTTGTCGAACCCTGTATCTGGGAAATTGCTGAGCGTTAATGACTGCAGTCCACAAGGTGCTGAGAAATGTGTACTCAAAATTGTTAATGACACAACTCTTTAATGACAGTTAAAAAGCACTGTGAGTAGACGTGTACTGTATATGCCTCATGGTGAATAAAGTATCTACTTATTGAGAAATCCCCCTACAATAGACCCTGAAGGAATATGCAAATGAAGATGGTATGATTGATTTGAAAATCCTGCGTAAAAATACTCAAAATGTATATCTGAAGTATACAATTGTTTGTCATTAACATTTCTTTGTACACAAACCTTTAGTTAAACAATTAGCATCCTGCTGAGTAGATAACAGCATTTCCTATTTCCTTTCAGCTAGCCAATGAGACTTTATGCTGATGTGAAAGGCGACTCAATAGACCAATTGCAATGAGCTATAACGCGATGATCTCGAGCCATTTGAAATGCGTATCACCTCTCAGAATTCGCTCATTTGTCTCTTTTCAAAAAGAGAATTGGTGCCAATTGAATGCGGTTGTTTTGGATTGGAACAATTTGCTCCTCAATTTATTTTCATTTTAGATATTTCTACCCGACTATTAACACAATGAGCACTTTCCCCTCGTTTTTCCGGTGAAAGCGCACAAGTGCTGTTTTTGCGGTGGTGGAACCATTCAGCGTGATGCTCGAGTGGCATCATTGCGAGGGTATTCACCGGCTCTGCAGGAGCTACTTCAGGTTTGGGAAATGGGCCCAGGTCTGTAGGACTGAAAGTGGTAGGGGGTTAATTAGGAGAGTTTCTCAATTTAGTAAAAAAAATTACAAAAATAATCTAATGCAGGAATATGCACTGAACAAAAATATAAATGCAGCATGTAAAGTTTTGGTCACATGTTTCATGAGCTGAAATAAAAGATCCCAGAAATGTTCCATATGCACAAAAAGCTTATTTCTCTCAAATTTGGTGCACAAATTTGTTTACATCCCTGTTAGTGAGCCTTTCTCCTTTGCCAAGATAATCCATCCACCTGACAGGTGTGGCATATCAAGGAACTGATTGAACAGCATGATCATTACACAGGTGCAGCTTGTGCTGGGGACAATAAAAGGCCACTCTAAAATGTGCAGTTTTGTCACACAACACAATGCCACAGATGTCTCAAGTTTTAAGGGAGCGTGCAATTGGCATGGTCACTGCAAGAATGGCCACCAGAGCTGTTACCAGATAATTAAATGTTAATTTCTCTACCATAAGACGCCTCCAACTTCGTTTTAGAAAATTTGGCAGTACAACCAACCTGGCCTCACAACGCAGACCATGTGTATGGTGTCGTGTGGGTGAGCGGTTTGCTGATGTCAACGTTGTGAACAGAGTGCCCATGGTGGTTATGGTATGGGCAGGCATTTTATCGATATCGATTTGAATGCACAAAAATACCGCAATGAGATCCTGAGGCCCATTGAGAGGCCCATTTTTTAAAAGATATCTGTGACCAACAGATGCATATCTGTATTCCCAGTCATGTGAAATCCATAGATTAGGGCCTAATGAATTTATTTCAAGTGACTGATTTCTTCATATGACCTGTAACTCAGTAAAGTCTTTGAAATTGTTGCATGTTGCATTGATATTTTTGTTCAGTATATTATGCACTTTTGACAGGCATTTTGAAATGACACATGTATACCTGTCCAAATTCTTCATAAACAGTACATACAGTATTTTGAACATTGAGTGAGTGAGTGAGAGCAGGAGGAAATTATGGTTGTTGAGGATATCTGCTACCTTGAACCAGATTTTTCCAAGATAGCCCTCACGGGAAAATGACTATCATCCTCAATTCTTAGTGAAAAGCAACGGCGACCAGATACAAATCAAGGAATAACCTCTTCATATCCTGACCTCCCTGATACGTCTATTATGTAATCTCTATCTACAGTTCCAGGTCAATATTTCCCTCTTAACATTTTTTCAACTTCGTTGTGTCTACCTGACCATCGAGAGGGCAATCAGCTTGATGAAGTGCCTCTCCCAACAGGTCATTAAGATAGACCTGGGAAAATTATGTTTAATGGTCGGCCCCAATAATTTCATAAATCATTTATTCTTGCCATCGCACCTGGCCCATTGTTTTTTGTGTTGTTTTTTTTTACAGCCGATTGAGGCAAAACACTAGGCCCTCCCGTTTTTATTGAGGAGTGGAGACGCTTGTGAATAAGATAATTACGTTTAGCACCTGTAACTCACTCGCAAAATTCGAGTGAGTGAGATTAAGAGGATTCTGGCTTCAAGAGTATTGGATGTAATTATTTGATGAGCCATTTATTTTAATTGACTAATATTTCCTGTTTGTCTTTATGTTTATGTATCTGTGGAAGTCCCCCTCTCCTATAACTATATATAAGCATTGTGTCATTCAAAATCATATTATTATTATTGAATATTTGCTATGGAGTTTTGTTTGGTTATTGATTTTATTGTTTTTCATTTCTTTGTATTCTTCCTGTCAGCTATGAGGATTACGAACCTGAGATCAAGTAAGAGTAAAATGGACAGGTCATCTGTTCATGACACACCATCTTCATTAACCATGAATTTCCTCATAACAAAGTAATGAGTAATGTTCATACCAGCACATGCCTTTAGTAAATGTTTAGTGAAGCTCTCTGTCAAGTCATAGGGAAGGAATACAGACACTCACCCACACCTCACATTTGTTCAATATTAGCTAGGATAGGTACGCTTCTGTTGAAGTAATCTCAGAACGCTGAAACAAATCTCCCAGTTTGTCACAGGAGAAGTAGTCATGCACTGTGCAATTTAAGCTTTGAAAAAGTCATTATGTTTTCATAAATTCATTGATTTGAAATGCACAGGTATTTTGGATTATACTAGCATAGTTATTCAGAGCTTCATTATCTGTCAAGGCTTTTGGGACAACCCTCGGTCACCACATTCAAAATACTGTGTTCAGGTGTTCATATTTATTTGGCTTCCAGTGATTATGCCTTACCTGCTAGCCCAGAGGTCAAACAGACTGTATCGCCTATTATCTATGTATTAATTATACACCAAGTACTATTTTAATATTGGAGAGTTACCTTGACTTTTCATTTGAGTTTTCCACTGCTCCTGATGTAGTAATAGTCACTCTCCCATTTTCTAGTTTTAAAGAGTACACTATCTGATGGTCTGTCACGTAATGGATGAATAATGTATGCAACACTTGAAAGAAGGAGAGCGAGAGAAAAATGATAGGTGTCCCAAAGGAGCAGACGATCACAAATGGCGAACACATGATTAAATTCAATTTCACTCCTCTGTCGATTTTCTCTCCTCCCTCCTCCCCTTCATCTAGATTTGTACTTTTGTCTGTCTGGTGGACATTTTTTTTAACCTGTGTTTCTCTTTTTGGTTCATCAGTATGTTCACAGACCAAGATAGCAAAACGTTTATTTTTAAATGCCATTCTTTGTGTTGTGCTTCAGTGAACAGGTAGTCACGATGGTTCTTCTGAGTTGTGCACTACTGACAGAATGCTAAGTGGGAAGTCTGAGAACAGTCACCACTTCAGAGGATTGGTTGACTTAGAAGTTTCCTCAGTATCTCCTGTCTCTGGTCTTGAAACCAAACTAAGACCTTATTGATTTGCCCCAGCAAATCAATTACTGTATTTGTGCATTTCCACCTGTAACTTCCTGGGACAATTACATATTTACTTAGTTACAGATTTTACTGTCAATTAATATTTTTAACCAGCTATATGTATGCACAGATATCTGTCAGACAGAATGCGGGCCCTAGTCCACAATCATCACTGGCGATTAGTTGGTGATGAGCAAAATTCACGTACATTTCTTTAGGAAATTACAGACTACAAAAATCGAAGGCACGTATCTTTTCACAAGTAATCAAGTTCAGTCGTTACTCCTCTAGCAGTTCTGAGAACGTCCAGAATGTTGCCGTTGTCTTGATGTTGTCTCGTTGTGCTTCCAGATCGTGGGTGATTGGGGCCATTGCTCTGCTCTGTCTGCTGGGCCTGACCTGGGCCTTCGGCCTGATGTACGTCAACGAGAGCACGGTCATCATGGCCTACCTCTTCACCATCTTTAACTCCCTGCAGGGCATGTTCATCTTCATCTTCCACTGTGTCCTCCAGAAGAAGGTGCATGTTTTACTCTAACCTTGTGGTTCAGGGACCGTATTCATAAAGCGTCTCAGAGGAGGAGTGATGATCTAGGATCAGGTCCCGCCCTGTCCATGTAATCTTATTCTTTGTGATCTAAAGGCAAAACTGATCCTAATTCAGCACTCCTACTCTGAGAAGCTTTATATATACAGTAAGGGAAAAAAGTATTTGATCCCCTGCTGATTTTGTACATTTGCCCACTGACAAAGAAATGATCAGTCTATAATTTTAATGGTAGGTTTATTTGAACAGTGAGAGACAGAATAACAACAACAAAATCCAGAAAACACATGTAAAAAAAAATATAAATTAATTTGCATTTTAATGAGGGAAATAAGTATTTGACCCCCTCTCAATCAGAAAGATTTCTGGCTCCAAGGTGTCTTTTATACAGGTAACGAGCTGAGATTAGGAGCACAATCTTAAAGGGAGTGCTCCTAATCTCAGTTTGTTACCTGTATAAAAGACACCAGTCCACAGAAGCAATCAATCATTCAGATTCCAAACTCTCCACCATGGCCAAGACCAAAGAGCTCTCCAAGGATGTCAGGGACAAGATTGTAGACCTACACAAGGCTGGAATGGGCTACAAGACCATCGCCAAGCAGCTTGGTGAGAAGGTGACAACAGTTGGTGCGATTATTTGCAAATGGAAGAAACACAAAAGAACTGTCAATCTCCCTCGGCCTGGGGCTCCATGCAAGATCTCACCTCGTGGAGTTGCAATGATCATGAGAACGGTGAGGAATCAGCCCAGAACTACACGGGAGGATCTTGTCAATGATCTCAAGGCAGCTGGGACCATAGTCACCAAGAAAACAATTGGTAACACACTACGTCGTGAAGGACTGAAATCCTGCAGCGCCCGCAAGGTCCCCCTGCTCAAGAAAGCACATATACAGGGCCGTCTGAAGTTTGCCAATGAACATCTGAATGATTCAGAGGAGAACTGGGTGAAAGTGTTGGGGTCAGATGAGACCAAAATCGAACTCTTTGGCATCAACTCAACTCGCCGTGTTTGGAGGAGGAGGAATGCTGCCTATGACCCCAAGAACACCATCCCCACCGTCAAACATGGAGGTGGAAACATTATGCTTTGGGGGTGTTTTTCTGCTAAGGGGACAGGACAACTTCACCGCATTAAAGGGACGATGGACGGGGCCATGTACTGTCAAATCTTGGGTGAGAACCTCCTTCACTCAGCCAGGGCATTGAAAATGGGTCGTGGATGGGTATTCCAGCATGACAATGACCCAAAACACACGGCCCAGGCAACAAAGGAGTGGCTCAAGAAGAAGCACATTAAGGTCCTGGAGTGGCCTAGCCAGTCTCCAGACCTTAATCCCATTGAAAATCTGTGGAGGGAGCTGAAGGTTCGAGTTGCCAAACGTCAGCCTCGAAACCTTAATGACTTGGAGAAGATCTGCAAAGAGGAGTGGAACAAAAGCCCTCCTGAGATGTGTGCAAACCTGGTGGCCAACTACAAGAAACGTCTGACCTCTGTGATTGCCGGCGGCAGGTAGCTTAGTGGGTAAGAGCGTTGTGCCAGTAACCGAAAGGTAGCTGGTTCTAATCCCCGAGCCGACTAGGTGAAAAATCTGTCGATGTGCCCTTAAGCAAGGCACTTAACCCTAATTGCTCCTGTAAGTCGCTCTGGATAAGAGCGTCTGCTAAATGACTAAAATGTAATGTAAATGTAATTGCCAACAAGGGTTTTGCCACCAAGTACTAAGTCATGTTTTGCTTATTTCCCTCATTAAAATGCAAATCAATTCATAACATTTTTGACATGTGTTCTTCTGGTTTTTGTTGTTGTTATTCTGTCTCTCACTGTTCAAATAAACCTACCATTAAAATTATAGACTGATCATGTCTTTGTCAGTGGGCAAACATACAAAATCAGCAGGGGATCAAATACTTTTTTCCCACACTGTACGCCCCTATCTGTATTAACTTGCTGTATAAGTTTAGTTAGCTCCTCTTACTAAAAAGAGTTGGTTAAAGCACTTTCACACCACTCTAACACATGAAATGTGAAGTGATTAGCTCACAATTTTACATTTCATGGCTTATTACTATGTAGCAAGCTAGAAAGTATTGTAGTTATTAACTACAGTATTCATTTGCTGAAAGTAGCACGGAAAAGTTGTTTGGTTATCTGCATCTGAATGGGAGTGTGTGTGTGTGTGTGTGTGTGTGTGTGGGTGCGTGGTTCACAGGTGCGTAAAGAGTATGGAAAGTGTCTGCGTACCCACTGCTGCAGTGGCAAGAGTGTGGAGAGTTCCATTGGCTCTGGGAAGAGCTCAGCCTCCCGCCCACCAGGGCGCTATTCCACAGGGTCACAGGTAGGTGGCGCCTCTCCTCTCACATCTTTCAAATTTCAATGTATTTGGTTGAGTACGAGCATATCTGATAATGATTTTTACTTGATTAATTGTAGCACGTTTATTGTATTTACTTTGTTAATGAATAGGTTGTTAAAAATACATTCATGAATTTTACAAATAGTCAACAGCACACCATCAGCCCCGGTCACGACGGAAGCTGATTTCAGCATCCATAATGAACCCTTTAATTATATATAGCAGCACATTGACACGACGGCTAACCACTACGCCTAGTTTTCGCCATGAACCGCATTTGAACGGAAGCGGTCGTAAACACGCTGTAATTTATCGGCAATTCGGAGGCTTTTAAATGAACGTGTAATTAGCAAAGTACATCATAAACCGGTGGGCTCTGGGTGGTTAGGGAGGTAGGGTTCTCTCTCTAAATGAAAGTTGGAAGTGAGACTTGGACAGAGAAAGACACCTTTGAAATATGGACACTGAACAACCCAACTCTCACACAGCCCTGGGTTGAAATATAATTAGGTTTTTCTTTGCTCAAAGACTTAAACTGTGCTTGATTGAGCTTGCATGGCGCAATGGAACCAATGGAATAGTCCCAAAAGTGCAAACTCTGCCCATGCTGTTACTGCAGGAAGGCTCGATCAAACGATTAAAGAATCTGAAAGAAAAATAACTACTATTTGAAGGCAGGTCTACTCCCACAAGCACTTGTACACTTGAATATGGCCTTGACTTTTACAGCAGTGTAGAGTTATGAGAGGTAGCAATAACAGCAGTGAGACTTAGAAATAACAGCAGTGAGCCGTAGCAATAACCGCAACGAGAGGTAGCAATAACCGCAACGAGACGTAGCAATAACAGCAACGAGAGGTAGCAATAACAACAACGACAGTTAGCAATAACAACAACGACAGTTAGCAATAACAACAACGAGAGTTAGCAATAACAACAACGAGAGGTAGCAATAACAACAACGAGAGGTAGCAATAACAACAACGAGAGGTAGCAATAACAACAACGAGAGGTAGCAATAACAACAATGAGAGGTAGCAATAACAGTAGCAATGACTCAATTGTGATAACACTATTGTGAGTTTGGGAGTCAAACCTTTACAAAGCCTTACAGTAAAGCACAGTAACAAAGAATACAGTAATATACTGTGTGCGTGTTCAGCAACAAGAATGAATGTATCATCACAGGGTTGAGGTGTGTTTTTATATTGCTAGTGAATGTCGCTGCACACGCCCAAGACATACTGTATATGTCCTAACTGGAGGCCACCTAGTCTTTAAGCACTGAGTACAATACCGTTACAAAACCCCACTGACGTGTTGGTTGTAATGTTCCCTTTCTGCAGAGCCGGATCCGTCGGATGTGGAACGACACAGTCAGGAAACAGTCAGAGTCGTCTTTCATAACCGGTGACATCAACAGCTCAGCGTCGTTGAACAGAGGTAATAATCAGTCAATTTGCACCACACATGTTTGAACGCCATGCAACCCACCAGCCCTCTGCTTTAGGTTTTTGATGTTGTGTGACGTGAAGGAAGAAGGGAAGAATTGCCTTTGTGAAAAAACGGAAGGATTTCGTTTTGGGTCCTGAAGAGCTTATGGGTGCTTTTGTTCAACCACAGCACAGACACCTGATTCGAATGATTGACGAATAATGACCGTGATTGTTTGATTCAGGTGTGTTAGTTCTGGGCTGGACCAAAATCATGCACAACCAGTAGCTCTCTAGGACCGGAGTTGGAGATTCTTGCCCTATGCTCATCCAGTGTCCTGATTTGAAATATACTATCCTTCAATTCAGCATAGTAGCCAATGGGTGGTTCTCACACTTGACTGTGGCATTTGTCACTTGATAAGAGATTGTCCATTTTGTGACTTGTGCACAGAACGAGTACACTGGAAAGAGTTGGATGAAGATCATTTAGTTTTTTAAGATGAGAGAGTCATTAGTCTCCCACTCACCTGCTCGTATAGAAGGGGTCCTGCTGTTAATAAAACATTATTAATCCCTTATTTTATTAAAATATCAACTCATCCTAAATGACCTTGACTTTTGTAAAATAATTAAACTTTTAAATATGATAATGCAGTTAAAGTGTATGCGCTAATTGATCAAATTAAGAAACAAAACGTTGAATTTTGCACCTGATGGAACCAAGAACCAAAGTAAATGCCAATATGAATTGCTCAAAGCAAAATATTCAATTGAGGCAGGACTATTTGTTAATGCTATGCCAGTCTTCATGACGTTGTCAACCAACAAAGTAATGATAATTGCTTTATTCTTTAAAAATAAGTTGAACCATCCACAAAGGCTTATCTCCCAATTTCGTTATATGATGAAAATTATCTCCCAAAACGATCATAGAAATACACCATAACGTATTGGTTGGCGGTCCAAATAAATACACGTGTCTAGTGCTTACTCTGTCAGAGGCATTATATCATCCTCCTAGACCCTATCTGCACTAGATGATGATGCCACCCCCCTGACATTTCTCAGGGACGACTCCTCTCCAGACATGGGGTCCCTTGATGGAGGGGTTGAGTCCCTGCCACTACCTCACTCTCTAAATCTGCTCGCTGCTCCCTCTCAACCGGACACTAATGCGTAGTTATGATGACGGATTGATGTTAGACGGCGAGAGGAAGTGTCGAGATCTCAATAATTAGGCACTCAGCAACGAACGCCATCCCAAGACGTTGGCTTTTAGCGGGGGGAGGGAGAGAGAGAAAGGGGTGGAGCTTGGTGGGGTGGGCAGGCCTAGAAGACACTGCCATAGATGTATCACTAAGACCAGGAAGAGGGGAGTGAATTAATTAACACGTTTTCAGCTCAAGGCATTGAAACGCGTCAGGTCTGATGTATAACGCATGGGGATAAACACTAAGTCTGGCGGAGGATAACGCATCATGTTCTGAAGCGTCAGAAACATCACAAACCTCCCCCTTGCTCTTCTCTGCAATGTTATTATGGAATTACATTATGTGTGGAAGAGCATACATCTCTCCCTGCTAGTCCTTCTTCAACTCAGTATTCAGTACCTTGCCTCACAGTCTCTGCATAACTGCAGCTGACTCCATACTTCTCTCCTCTCGAGAGGGAAGCGTGCAATCATCTTGATAGCCTCGACTTGTTTAATTTATCCCTGCATTCACGATTATTGCTACACAATCGGTACGGTTTGGAAATGGTCCAATTGATCAAACACATACCCGATAAGTGGGGGAACCAACAGAGGGTGGGGAGGAGCTGTTTATAATTTCAAAATAGGCTGGTATTTTTGGAAGGCTTCATAATTAGAGAACCAAAAGCAACCGCAACAAGAAATGAGCACATAGTGATTATATCAAACTGAAATTATAACCTAATGGGTACATACATCCATATTAATAGCCACATCAAACAATGTATGCAAATTAAGTCTAAAAGAGGAGTTTAGGTGAGTAAATCGTGATTTTGTGATTCTGCTCTGATGCATCAATGTGATTGTTGGAGTTGAAGATACTCCTGCAATGATATATTCATAGAATGATTTGCCTCTTAACACTCACTTAGTAAAGTTATTGAACTAGATAACTGATTGGACTTAAATATTTTTTTCTAAGCTCCAGGATTGTCCTTTGGGCAATGATAATGTCGGCCATTTTGTTAATGTTTATAACACTACACTGGCTTCGCTGTGTGGTCAGAGGAGTAGACAACCGAATAGGAAACTGATTTAGGTTCAAGTTCTAGTCAATAATAAATGTTCTAAGACAATAGCACAGCTACAGTATATCGCCTGTAGTCACACATAACAGCAGTTTTCATCTGTACCGTTCCCATTATGCCCTTGCTGGCCAAATTACACATATTGTAACTATTAACCCATTCCCAACATGTCATCATTAGCTCAGTGCGTTATGCACTTAGTACAGTATGCATAACAGAGCTGTACACAATCTTCAATGTTAGTTATCATAACTAGTCATACGTCTTCCAACTCCTGCCATTTCCTTGAGTCCTATACCTCTCCGTTCAGAATTGGTTCAGGCGTAGATTTGAGACACACTGACATTCCCTGGCACTGTATGTATAAGTCCAGAGTTATCGGTCGTTAGAGAACCAGTTTATCTCCTTCATTTCCCTCTCTCTCTCTCTCTCTCTCTCTCTCTCTCTCTCTCTTCCTGGCTCTGACAGATTCAGAGCACTGCGAGAGAACAGTGTCCCTCGTCGGCAGAACTAATTGGCATGCATTTCCGCCTCTGCTGAACTTTTGGGTTTTTTGGAAGATATTTACGCACTCATTGGTACACACTGCACACTTGAATAGGGCATGTCATAGTGCGCATGTTAGGATCGCAATAATATCTTATTATGTGCTCTGAATCTGAAGAGAGAAAACATACTCTTAGATGTTTCGGCAATTTGAACATAACATATAAACAGGAGCTTATTGCAGATATGTTCAACTGGATACCGTAACACACAATATTTCAATATTTCACAAAATGATGCAATTTCACAAAGTCAGTCCGTTTTTTCCTCACTAACTGCTGTGCGGCATTCAACCCACATTCAAACTACCTCCTCCTCATTCATAGACATGGTGTTATCTTCTAGTCTAGATACAGTTAGTCATATTTCTCAAAGTCAAAAGGTTTATTTAGAACTGATCTAGGAACAGATGAGTCACACAAAGGCATCAGTCACTGCCGCATAGTCTGGGGGTGACGATTAGACAAATAGAATTGGAGCCTCTATTCTCACAAACTTCTGCTTTTGTTCAAACGAAGTAAAGTAGAAAGATATGGTACAGGGCAAAGGGACTACAAAGGAACTACAATGAGCACTGTAATGACGCTTACCATCCATGAGGATGTTTTATTTGAGGGTATTTCTGCCAGGGAATTGTCTATGGGAAAGATGAATGCAAAGAATTGAAGGCTATATTTTACGGGACAAATTGCATGGGAGATCTAGACCATTTACACAACGTAAGACAGTAACCCGGAAATGTTAACTGCCAAAAGCTTTCATAACATCTTCAAATCAAATGGAGTTAAGCAGAAGAATCTGGTCAACTTTGGTATTAACATGTTCTATACTGTCAAGTGGTAATTTGACCATGTTATGTTCAGGTCCATTATTGAAGTGTTATGTTTTCGTTTGGATGTCTATGCTTCAAAACAATGTCTATGTTCGTACTGTTGCACACCGTCAGCTAGCATCTGTACCTTGTGGAATTGGGAGGGGAAAACAGCATTCAGCTCAAAAGCATTTGTAAAATGTCAAAAGGATTCCCCTTGAGATGGTCAATTTGGGACCCCCCCCCACCAATTCCACCTCTTGAATGTGAGCACACCATTTCTAACAATGCTAAATTGACGTTTATCCCATTGAATAAACAGAGTCATCATTGACCCACCTCACTGCTGCCGTCGTGATAAACAATGATCATGTCTGTTTCAAGCTTTGCTACTGTAGCCCAACTGTTTAACAACTTGCCCTAATGATCATGTGAATGTGTATTGCTGTCATTGCCTCGGCTGCATCTGCCTGACTGATACGTATGTTCTCTCTCTCTCTTTTTCTCTCCCTCTATTTCCCTCTTTCTCTCCCTCTATTTCCCTCTTTCTCTCCCTCTATTTCCCTCTTTCTCTTTCTCTCCCTCTGTCTCTATCTGGCTGCTCCAGGGGCTATGGCTAACCATCTCATAACTAATGCTCTCCTCCGTCCCCATGGCACTAACAATCCCTATAACACATTGCTCGGGGAATCGGCCGTCTATAACAACCCATCAGTGGGCATGTACAACACGCAAGGTGTGCTAGCCTTCTTTTCATTCCTTCATGAATGTCGCTAGACATTACTTTTTTGCTACAGAAATCTGCGTTTGTCTCCAAAAGACCTGCGTTTTCCCCAGCTGGAGGCTTTTGGCGGGACGGGGTGTATGGTGGCTTCCCTTTGGGGCATGCCATTCCGTCACTAATAATTTTGTCACACTCAACTCATTCATGTGCCTCACTTGCCTGGCATGCATAATTCAGTGTGGGGAAATGGTGCAATAAACCAAAACTATTGGTACGGGACATCAGCACGCCAATTGGGAGCTGAATACACCACCAGTCACATTATGTTTTGCTGCACTGTTGTCCATGAACCTTGCTGTGGTTGTCCATGAAGCTTGCTGTGGTTGTCCATGAAGCTTGCTGTGGTTGTCCATGAAGCTTGCTGTGGTTGCCCATGAAGCTTGCTGTGTGCACTGCTGTGCCTATTGTCTTATGTCTGTTATCTTGTAAGTGTTGCTGGTAGATTGTTAAATGAACATCTTTGTTCTGTTAGTGCTCCCAATCAATGTTTATAATATTTTAAAAAACACAGAAGCTGAGCTACTAATGAAGTAGGATAAACAACATCACTTTTCTGCCTCTGGGATCCTTTCCAATAAGACAACATGATGTTAGCAATTTTTAGGACACTAAATGTAAGCCGCCTAACCTTCCTAATTATGCAAATGGACAGTATTCTATTAGTACTTATGTGCCTCAAAATCTGTAAAGCAGTATGTTTGCACAACCAGCAAAAAACAACATCAATGCACTACAATACTGTTGTTTTGCAGCTCATTAAAAAGAAGGCACAAAACAGTAGATTTTTCTACCAAAGCTGTTCAATATGTTAAAAGTACACGTGTCAGGCAAATTGTCTGAAAATGTGACTGAACTATATTTAGTCAGATCAATACTGCTGAAATAGCTATTATCGTCTTTCAATTCTAAACTGTCAAATAGGAGTTTTATGGAGTAACTCCAGCAGAGCTAACTACTGTATCAATGATGAACCCGTCCAAATAGCACTCAGTAGTACTCACTAGATCGTTATGGCAATATCAATAAAGTGATACATGTGAACCAATCCACTATTTTAAATCGTACACATTCTACAAGTCTATCATGACTTTGGCATGTCAGTAGGATATAACTGTTCAAATATGGATGATTATAGTAGAATTGCTCAAATGTTACCAAAGGAAATGCATGTAGGTTGCTATAGGTGCAATTTTAACACGTGACCTGCAAAGTTAAAGGGGAAGTGTAGGATTTTACAACTTGTTGTCAGGTGGTTGCTCACCCGGAAAGTAGTCTATGGGCCAGGAGAAACTAAAATCCATGGTTTGGTTTTCTCTAAACAGCCACTACAAACGTCAGCTAACTTTAGCCACCGCTTACAAAAAATCAATGGGTGTGATAGGGGCATGTGTTTGTTGGCAATGGAGATTACTAGCATCAAATGTAATAACAAGATTAATACTGTACATCATATATGTAAACTCATTTTCCCCCCTTGAATATACTGTGATCATAGTTTTTAAGAAAGTGTTATCAAGTGCGCATGGTGACATCACACACGGGATGTCATTTCTGGACGCATCATCAACCCTGTGTGAACGTCTCTTCTACCTGTTACTGTTATGCTTACTTGTTGTTTTCTTTCTTTCCTTTTCCTCATGCTGTCCATAAGACCCCTACAGAGAGACAAGTATGGGAGTCAAACTAAACATTGCTTACCAAATGTAATTGACCTTAGCTTTACTTTCTTTTCACTCTATGCTGACAAAGGGGGAATGAGAAAACAGTCATCTTATTTGGAAGTAGAAATCCAATTTCATAAACACAGGTCTTCCTCTGACTAATAGAAATGTTAGTCAATCTAAATTTAAGTTTGAATACTATTGTTCATTGGACAATGTTCAATGAACTATTCCAAAAATTATAAACTACTTCTGGAGAATGTCGATCAAATATATTCACAAAGGAGATGCCTTGAAAGAACTTAATATCTTATGCAAATCGATCAGCCCCAAGGAGCATCCATTTGATAGAATAAGATCCAGAGGAGGCTGGTGGGAGGAGCCATAGGAGGACAGGATCATTGTAATGGCTGGAATGGAATTCATGGAGTCAAATATGGTTTCCATATGTTTGATGTGTTTAATACCATTCCATTTATTCCATTCCAGCCATTACAATGAGCCTTTCCTCCTATAGCTCCTCCCACCAGCCTCCTCTGATAAGATCTCATTGTCACGAATAGCTGACATCATTGTAATCCATAATGTAAGATTAAATTGGCCAAAGTAGCCGGCATGCTCCTGGTCCTAAGATATCGGATTAATCTCAAATCTTGGTCAATCAAGATCCAATGCCAATCTTGGAACTTGGTCACCACCAGCATATGTTACTGTTTTAAATTAATACAAGTTGAACTGCACTTTGGAGAAAACAAAGGTCAAACCTACATACAGTTTTTGCAACAACTAAAAAGGAGGGGAAAGGCTTAACTTTAGATGTTCCTCTTTCAAACGCATTTTAACTAGCCTGAAGACCTTGTATGAGGCTGAATGTTGACATTTTCCAAATTTGCATTGACGTATCCCTATAAGACACAGTGGACATTTTACTATTAAAAATCCACACTTTCTCTGCATGAGAGAACAGAAAGTCCTTTCCTAATGTATACCTGTAAAGTTGACCCCTTATTACCATATCCTCTATGGCCTATATTTATCATTGCAGAGTCAGTAAGTTTACCATGAACTTTCTTTCTATTTTAGTCTATGGCCAACTCCATTTAAAGATTAAGCTTTCTTAAAGGTAGACTCAGCAGTATGACATCATCATGGTAACAGACATAAAAAACAACACAATTCAAATATGCCAAGACTGCTACTATTGGCTCTTCCCTATTTGCCCCACCCTCAATCCCCATTGCCCACATTGTGGCAGATTTAAATGTTGTTTTTGTTGATGGCTGTAGGCAGGAAGTTGCCCCCAGTGTATTATTATGGCATATTGCTGAGTGTACCTTTAAATAGGGGATAATATGACTGGGGTCCAAATGTATAGACAGAGCTGTAGGTAGTGTATCTCGCTCTTAAAACAAAATGCATGGCTGTGGTTTGTTGTTGTTGAGTGTATGTGCCTAAAGCTTTACATGTTGTCGATTGTCACACGTATATAAATGTTTTCATGTTTGGACAAAGTTATTCCCAACTACATTACAACACAAGCCAAACAGAGAGGATCATGATAGAAATGTAGATTCCATTACAAGAACAATTTGAGTTTATAATTTTACTCAATTTGTGCTGCGTGTGTAAAGGTAAGTGTATCTTGTATTGACTGGCTATGTTAAAGCATTTAGACAATTTTGCAGTTAGTGAACATACCATATATACACAACACAAAATTGAAGTGAAAAATGTTGAACTAGTCCTAGATATCACAATCTGTGAGCCACCCTGAAGGTTGCACAACACATTAAAAGAAAGGAGATAGTTTTGGCAGGCCTAATGTGTGCATGAACACGTCCAAGCGGCTGACATTTAGCCATTCTAATGAGCGACCGCTACTTCCGTCCCTCTCATATTAGCTTTCCTCCTCTTTTCCTCTTTGTCCCACAGAGGGAATCCTGAACAATGCCCGGGATACAAGTGTCATGGATACTCTACCACTGAATGGTAACCATGGCAACAGCTACAGCATCGCCAGCGCCGAGTACATGAGCGACTGTGTCCAGATCATCGACCGGGGCTACAACCACAAGGAGACCACGCTGGAGAAGAAGATCCTGAAAGAGCTGACCTCCAATTACATCCCCTCCTATCTGAACAATCACGAGCAAAACCGCAACCTCATGAACAAGCTGGTGAACAATGTGAGCAACGGAGGCAAGGATGTTGGTCTGGGGGGTATGGGGATGGGTGTAGGGATGGGGATAAATGTGGCACTGGGCTTGGACGATCAATCTTCCTTCCCCCCGCACCTCCACGATGAGGGTCTGGGCCTGGAGTTGATTCGGGAGGAGTCCAACGCCCCCCTTCTGCCCCAGAGACCCCCTTTGCTGCCGCCCGTGGACAACCTCCACCACAACCACCTCCACAACCAGGGCCCGCCGCATCAGCCTCCGCTCCCCCACCACCACCACCCAGCCTTCTCCTCGGCCACCACCACCTCATCCTCGTCCCGCCGGCGGATCCCACAGGAAAACAGCGAGAGCTTCTTCCCCCTGCTCACCAACGAGAACACCCAGGACGTGGAGCCCATTTCGCCCAGCCCCCACCCCCACCACCTGCACCACCACATGGACTCCCTCTACACCAGCATGCCCGTGCTGGCAGGCCTACCGGATACCACAGCCATCGGCACCACCACTGCCCCCCTCGCTGATAAAGATGCCGGAGAGGGCCACCCGGCAGGGGGCAAGAGCCCAGAGGCCAGCCAGGACGACGTCTACTACAAGAGCATGCCCAACCTGGGCTCACGTAACCACCTGCACCAGCTACACTCCTACTACCAGCTGGGGAGGGGCAGCAGCGACGGGTTCATCGTGCCCCCCAACAAGGAGGATCTGTCCCCTGAAGAGGCCCCCCAGGAGCCCTCTCACCTGGTCACGAGCCTATAGGCCTACAGACCCAACCCCCCTGACCCATTCGCCCCAATCCCTTCTCGCCGTGTGGTTCCCCATTTTTTTCTGCCTCCCCTTCTCCCTACGCGTTCCCCCTTTTTTTTACTCTGTGTCCCGAAGTTGAAAAGTGATGCCTGTCTAATACTGACCGCAAACAGAATATTGAAACTGTTATGTTTTGTGGATAATACGACTCAACTCGGTTAGATGTTGGAGAAATCTGTTGATGTGCATTTCACTTTTTTTGCCAGATGCCGAACCTTGTATGGATTGATGTGTTTTCTTTCAGTGGGAGGGGAGATGAACACTCGGGATAGCGGGATCTCAGGCTCTGAAATGCATTTTGACAGTCCAAAGGAACTACAAACGGACCCCAAAAACGTTCTGCTACTAGTTGATGTGTAGAGTTAAAATCAGAACAAATCAAGAATAAGACTATTTTATTATACTTCTGTATCCATACTGGCTTTTTAAGGGGGGTTCTTCCTCTATGGTGATATTGCAGCACATTTTGTGCTGAAGTGTTCCTGCAAGTTCGACTAAACTTATTTTGAACAATGAAGGACTTTAAATCACGTGCTTTACAGCATATTTTTATTTTTATTTTTATTTTTTATTTTGCTGTAACAATAATAATTGTTGAAAAAGATAAAGAAAAAAACGAATAACAGAGAATTATGAGATATTTCTATGTAAATGTACAGATACTAGCATTGCACATAATAGTATGATTTTTGTTCCACCCAAACCTTTGTCTCTGTAAATGTAGTTGTTGCGGAGCATTTCCTTTCTGTTGTGCTGGTCTTGAGCATTATTTTAACTTTTCATTTTTTCCAAGAAACAACAAACAAAGCAACAAAACTAAATAACACCCCCAAAAAAATCACAAAACACTTACCGTACATGATTTTGTTCTCTAGCGATGTAACCGCCCATGTTTTCTGAACCATTTTTGTTTTAGTTTGATTATTTCTTCACTGTGTAGATAGAAAGATAATTCTGGTTCACCCACCGTAGAAGGGGACGAAATCACAAGTGTCCGAAGAGTTGGCCTGCAGAGAGAAAGCTATTTTATTTTCTCATCAGTTAAAAGAGACAGGTGCTTCTCGGAGAGAAAGAGAACAAATTGAATATCAATAAGCAACTAGGCACTACAAAACTGAACTTTTTGAGTGAGGAAAAACAACTGGAAATGTGTTGCGGTAAAATATATTTATTTATTTGTTCAAAAGACAAAATAAAGTGATAAATGGAGGTAAAGAATTTAGCAGCACAGATTAGTTTTTATTATGAGTATGATTATGGCTTTTTATTTATTCATTTTTGTATTGGTTTCCAAGTTGAATGACCTCATAACTAATATTTGTTGTAACAGTGAAACTTGTTTGCCAACAAATAAATTACTGATTAAGATTTACCACATAGTTATTGCAAAGGTTTTGTGTTTTTTGTGGGGTGTACATAGCTATTGCTCCAAAAGGCAAAGCAAGGCCTTCCTTGTAAAGATAGTGTTGTATGACCTCTGTTTAGAAAATAAATGACCGACCGGCTCGATTCGGTCTTGAATTATTTTTTATTTTTTACATTGGATAAAAGTAGGGGCTCAGAGCTAGAAAATTGTATTTCATACACTACAGTTGAGGAACAATGGGAAAGTAATTCTGCTTTGAAAGTTGATAAACTTGTAACCTCACTTTTGAGAAAAATATTTTTGCCAACGTTTACTGACACAGGCCATATTCAACGGGTGTTGAGCATTCTTAAATGTGTCAGTTATTCTGCACTCTGGCACACTCAGATGAGAGTGCTCTGAAATCGGAGTAGATAGCCAGAGCGAATTTACCAGCTACGTCTATCGACAGTTGTCGTAGTGACATCATGAACATTCTATTGAAATGGTTACTTGCATAGTGGAGTCTTTTGTTTAGACATGTAGCTAGCTAGCTAAACAATCCCAACTCAAAACGTTACTACCCTTCATGAATCTGCAGGTAGCTAACCAACCAGGTTCAATGTTAGCTAGCTAACATTAGGCTATAACTAGCAATGCAAATAGCTCTGAGATATGAATAATATTACTACACAGATCATACAGCTACAGTGAGGGAAAAAAATATTTGATCCCCTGCTGATTTTGTACGTTTGCCCACTGACAAAGACATGATCATTCTATCATTTTAATGGTATGTTTATTTGAACAGTGAGAGACAGAATAACAACAACAAAAACCAGAAAAACGCATGTCAAAAATGTTATAAATTGATTTGCATTTTAATGAGGGAAATAAGTATTTGACCCCTCTGCACAACATGACTTAGTACTTGGTGGCAAAACCCTTGTTGGCAATCACAGAGGTCAGACGTTTCTTGTAGTTGGCCACCAGGTTTGCACACATCTCAGGAGGGATTTTGTTCCACTCCTCTTTGTAGATCTTCTCCAAGTCATTAAGGTTTCGAGGCTGACGTTTGGCAACTCGAACCTTCAGCTCCCTCCACAGATTTTCTATGGGATTAAGGTCTGGAGACTGGCTAGGCCACTCCAGGACCTTAATGTGCTTCTTCTTGAGCCACTCCTTTGTTGCCTTGGCCGTGTGTGTTGGGTCATTGTCATGCTGGAATACACATCCACTACCCATTTTCAATGCCCTGGCTGAGTGAAGGAGGTTCTCACCCAAGATTTGACGGTACATGGCCCCGTCCATCGTCCCTTTGATGCGGTGAAGTTGTCCTGTGCCCTTAGCAGAAAAACACCCCCAAAGCATAATGTTTCCACCTCCATGTTTGACGGTGGGGATGGTGTTCTTTGGCTCATAGGCAGCATTCCTCCTCCTCCAAACACGGCGAGTTGAGTTGATGCCAAAGAGCTCGATTTTGGTCTCATCTGACCACAACACTTTCACCCAGTTCTCCTCTGAATCATTCAGATTGGCAAACTTCAGACGGCCCTGTATATGTGCTTTCTTGAGCTGGGGGACCTTGCGGGCGCTGCAGGAGTTTAGTCCTTCACGGCGTAGTGTGTTACCAATTGTTTTCTTGATGACTATGGTCCCAGCTGCCTTGAGATCATTGACAAGATCCTCCCGTGTAGTTCTGGGCTGATTCCTCACCGTTCTCATGATCATTGCAACTCCACGAGGTGAGATCTTGCATGAAGCCCCTGGCCGAGGGAGATTGACAGTTCTTTTGTGTTTCTTCCATTTGCGAATAATCGCACCAACTGTTGTCACCTTCTCACCAAGCTGCTTGGCGATGGTCTTGTAGCCCATTCCAGCCTTGTGTAGGTCTACAATCTTGTCCCTGACATCCTTGGAGAGCTCTTTGGTCTTGGCCATGGTGGAGAGTTTGGAATCTGATTGATTGATTGCTTCTGTGGACAGGTGTTTTTTATACAGGTAACAAGCTGAGATTAGGAGCACTCCCTTTAAGAGTGTGCTCCTAATTTCAGCTCGTTACCTGTATAAAAGACACCTGGGAGCCAGAAATCTTTCTGATTGAGAGGGGGTCAAATACTTATTTCCCTCATTAAAATGCAAATCAATTTATAACATTTTTGACATGCGTTTTTCTGGATTTTTTTGTTGTTATTCTGTCTCTCACTGTTCAAATAAACCTACCATTAAAATTATAGACTGATCATTTCTTTGTCAGTGGGCAAACGTACAAAATCAGCAGGGGATCAAATACTTTTTTCCCTCACTGTAGTGAGCAAGCCAGCTAACCTTAGCTAGCTAACAGTACACTTTAAATTCAAATGAAAACGTCTTTCTGACAAAATTAGAAACGTGTAATATCTGAAAATGTAGCTTCTCCCTCTCTGTCACGGATGCCATGGTTGCCCTTAGTTTGAAGATGTAATCCGGAGACTGGTGTTTTATCCAACAGCCTTCTGTGTATTCTCTTTTTGACTCCGACTGCATACTTGCAATCAAACGCCAGAATTTTCTCCATCTCCTTAGCTGTCATACTCTAATTCCACTGATTTCAAAACTCGGTCCTCCAGAAAGTGGAGAGCAACACTTATGCAGATCTACTAAGTGATATATTTTTTAAAAGCTGCATTAGAAAGGATTACCTATACATACTGACCAGCTCATCAGCTCATCTCATCTCGGCATGTCCAGCCCTCATTATCTCAGCCAATCATGGCTAGCGTGAAGGTTGCTGTCTTTTTCCGTGGCTAAACCAACTAGGCTCGTCATTTTAACCATTTTATTCGTATTTACAGATGGCATACAAGTTTGTTATTAAGGCACATGAAAGTTCACATGTTCCAGAAGGAATTTCTGCCAAAACACGCATTTTGAAAAGTTTACGTTCAAATGGCTCGCCTGTGAAGTAGTGACGCATGACATATGCCTAGTTTCCTGAAACTAGTCACATATCTCAATAGATTCAGCTATTTCATGAACACAATAAATGACAATGTATCACTGCTGGTATAATGTACTCTGTATATGTGGGATAACAACTGAGTGAGTGCACAAAAAAGTGAACGTCAATCAATTTACCCTGACATGCGCTATGAAGAAAGGTGGGTAAGTAATCATTCATTTTCATATGAATATTGGCCTTTATGCAATGGGTGGGTCTAATCCTGGATGCTGATTGGTTAAAATATGGGCCTTTATTTTTACTTACAGATCTGTCATGACCGTGTTTTATCAGATTATTTACTTTCTCAACTGAGTGGGTATGGAGACTGCTGTAGTTAGTGGCCAGAGCATAGATTTCGGTCTTACCTTGTCCGTAGACGTCTTATATGGTAAGGAAACCAATATGTCAAAATGTGGGTGAATTGTCCTTTGAACATTTAGCATTTTCCAGATGGTTCCACTGTTCCAATACTTTGTGGCAGGGTCATGGTCAGCTATGTGATGGTGGTAATGACCCAATATAACATGGCATTCGTCATATCATATTGTTCAAGATGCTTATAGTGAAGTGCCATTTGATTGGACAATTATTGTAATGCAAGTGTTGTACTGTACATTAAATATTGTCCATGTTGTGTATTGTTGCATTTGCCATAATTCATATGATAGCGTTAACATTTCCCCCAATCAAATTCAGCACCTCTCCTTAATGACTTGCATACAAAGCAGTAAGAAAATTAAAATGACCGCCTCCAATCCCATATTCATGTAGTCGCAGTTGTGATTGATGGCCAAGTCATAATGAAAAATTACAAGGGGATGTGAGGCTCGTCTAAAGGGTGGCCGGGCCCGATGCTTCCTTCCTCCCCCATGGATATGCATGAGGCTAGATCTCCTCTTGGATCTCTCGCCAGTAGCAGTGAAGAGCTATGGCCCTCGCCGCGTGTCAGTTTGACTGGCGTTTGCAAAGCGGGTGAGTTAATAAAATGTGCTGAAAAAGTGACTCTGGCCTCCTTCCTCTTTATTAATGAGTCATTACGCTAGCTCATAAGCAGCCCCGCGGGCCCTCGCCTCCGCGTCGTTTCCGTGTACATGCTGACGTGACACAAAACGGCCCCGTCAGGAGTAAACACAGGTCTGTAATTGACACAACTACTCAACCGCTGAGTCTGGTGTGTGTGTGTGTTCTACATGATACATGCTAGTTTGCTCGTGTGAAGGATGGTTTCACTTACTTTTTTTGGCTGGCAGATCAATCACATTCACTGGAAATGTGAGAAAATGTCAAATTAGTCTGTAGATACGTGTTAGTTCTGTGAGGGAAAGGCTTTATATATGTTTAGGCTGTGGCATCTCGGTAAGGGCATCATGGGAAAAGGCAAAACAACTTCCCTTTTATCCATGGGCGTTCAGATGAATAGTTCAGTTTCTTTTGCTTCACGTATTATGCAGTTTTATGAATACAATAACTATAATACATTATCCATAAATCATACATTCAGTAGTTGTTTTGAATGTTTTCCTAGGCTATAAACAACTGCGTAATTGTAATTGATGTTGTGCGCCTAATGTGCTATCTATGGAACAGGTCACATGACGTTTTAAAGAAATAATCAATTTATTGATATTTTGAATCATCTGTTGTCTTTTTAGCACACACTGTACATGGAAACGTGTACAGATTCCCCTACCACAATGATATATGCTAACAAAAGTATACCAGGCATCCACCAACAACTGACATATTCAACTTAATTCTCATAAAAAGTCAATGAAATCTGAGGAAAAGGCAGTGCATCACAACTATCCTTTTGTAAATGAAGCTTATTTTCCCCACACGGGTACACAGGGCATACATACACAATCATTCATTTCAAACTTTCAAATCCCCCAAGAAACTCCTTTCTGACAACCCATCCCCCAGTCATTCCGTGCAACCAGAGTTATCTCTGGAGGACAGGGAAGGACATTATCTGACAGGGAAGGATATTGTCTATCCCCTCTGCCCTCCTCCCTCTCTACCTCCACCACCTGTCCATGCCATCCATCCTGTCGGCCATGAGAAAAGAAACTCAACTTTAAAATTAAGAACAAGAACTTGAAATCCTTACATCTCAAAACAAAGAAGATTTGACTTTCTCTTTTTGTAATGTCATATTGCATGTTTGGTTGTGAATGTTCACAAAGCATTCTGGGACAAAATTAACAACATAAGGTTGTGTTTTTTCATCATTGCTTGGTCTGACAGCTCTGTCAGTAATTGAGACACATTCTTTAGGGAGTGGGACCACTTTGTTATTGTGCATGCAATTGCAATTTGTGGCATGAAAGGAAGATGAAAACATGGAAAAGGCACTTCTACAGACAGAGTATCACCATTTGGAACTTAATTGTATGTTTTTCAATATATCATTTGATCTTTCTGGTGGGTCTTCCCACTGGGGAAAAAATGGTTAAATCAACGTTGTTTCCACCTCATTTCAACAATTACAACAAAAATGCAATGTGATGACATTGAATCAACGTGGAAAACAGATTGGATTTGCAAAAAGTCATCAACGTAAGGGCATTTGCGCTTCTTTTTTTTTTACCCACCTTTTAACCTAAATCCATTGACATGGTGAATCGTTTAGTTGATTTTGTGTTGAATTCACGTTAGTTGAAAACTCAACCAAATGTAAATCAAAAATCTAGATGTTAAAATTACATCGGTGCTCAGTGGGTCGTTGTTAATATGGCTGTCAAGTTATTTATAGTGAATTATGAGAAACAGAATGTTTTGTATTGGAAAACCACCGTGTGTGTGTGTGTACGTGCTGTGCGTGTGTGTGTGTGTGTTCAGGAACATTTGTATTGCATGTATGAATACCAGTGAAAGAGTAGGTCAGATAGGACTTCTATAAAATGGCTCATTTCATATCTGTCTCTCCCTGTAAAATCAATGGGTGAATGCCCCGCAGAATTCCAAATGAAAGGTGAATCAATGTCATCTCATGGCTTTGTGTATTGGGACGACCTGACAGTCCTTGCAAATAAAAGAAACTGCCTCCCTACCCTTTTCTGTTGAGATAACATTGATTTAAGATAGAGGGGATTGTGTCAATGTTTGCTACCCTGGGGTCCATTGTGTAAAGGCGACATGGCCAAAGCTATGGTTTATCTTGGAGAGCTTTCAGAAGTTGGGGATTTTGAGGAGAGCTGCAGATAAACAAAGTTGTGAGGGTGATTGAGAAAAAAGGTTGAACCTAAAAACATATTTAAAGTTCACAGCAAAACATCACTTCACTTGGCTTCACCTGCTGTGCCTTACCAGTGGTTAGTCTAGCTGGAAAGTGAAAGTCTAGTGCTAGAAAGCTCTTTGGACATTTTATGGAGAGCAATAGCTATATTATGTGTTCAATTTAGCAGCCATTAGGTACTGTCACTGTAGGGAATATAGGGGTAAGTTGAGCCACCCTTGTTTCTAGGAAACATACACAACTGAGCTACAGTCCCCTGTAGAAATGTATTTGAACAGTGAGAGACAGAATAACAACAAAAAAATCCAGAAATACGCATGTCAAAAATGTTATAAATTGATTTGCATTTTAATCACCTCGTGGAGTTGCAATGATCATGAGAACGGTGAGGAATCAGCCCAGAACTACACGGGAGGATCTTGTCAATGATCTCAAGGCAGCTGGGACCATAGTCACCAAGAAAACAATTGGTAACACACTACGCCGTGAAGGACTGAAATCCTGCAGCGCCCGCAAGGTCCCCCTGCTCAAGAAAGCACATATACAGGGCCGTCTGAAGTTTGCCAATGAACATCTGAGTGATTAAGAGGAGAACTGGGTGAAAGTGTTGTGGTCAGATGAGACCAAAATGGAGCTCTTTGGCATCAACTCAACTCGCCGTGTTTGGAGGAGGAGGAATGCTGCCTATGACCCCAAGAACACCATCCCCACCGTCAAACATGGAGGTGGAAACATTATGCTTTAGGGGTGTTTTTCTGCTAAGGGCACAGGACAACTTCACCGCATCAAAGGGACGATGGAATCAAATCTTGGGTGAGAACCTCCTTCCCTCAGCCAGGGCATTGAAAATGGGTCGTGGATGGGTATTCCAGCATGACAATGACCCAAAACACACGGCCAAGGCAACAAAGGAGTGGCTCAAGAAGAAGCACATTAAGGTCCTGGAGTGGCCTAGCCAGTCTCCAGACCTTAATCCCATAGAAAATCTGTGGAGGGAGCTGAAGGTTCGAGTTGCCAAACGTCAGCCTCAAAACCTTAATGACTTGGAGAAGATCTGCAAAGAGGAGTGGAACAAAATCCCTCCTGAGATGTGTGCAAACCTGGTAGCCAACTACAAGAAACGTCTGACCTCTGTGATTGCCAACAAGGGTTTTGCCACCAAGTACTAAGTCATGTTTTGCAGAGGGGTCAAATAATTATTTCCCTCATTAAAATGCAAATCAATTTATAACATTTTTGACATGCGTTTTTCTGGATTTTTTTGTTGTTATTCTGTCTCTCACTGTTCAAATAAACCTACCATTAAAATGATAGAGTGATCAATTCTTTGTCAGTGGGCAAAAAATCAGCAGGGGATCAAATACTTTTTTTCCCTCACTGTATGCCGGTATCGAGGCACTAAGTCACTTGGGAGTTGGATTGCTCCTGATGCCACAAGAAAACGGGTCGTCTGACATTCGCATGAAGCCACAGCCAGTTCATTTGGAAGATAATCCTTACTGTGTACAGGCCACAATATATATAGGACGGCAGTCCATCTAGCCAGCAACCCGGTAATGACTGTTCAGGGACTTGCAGAACATACTGTAGTATATAGCACAAGATTAACTGCATATGACAGGATCCCACTTCTGCAATGACAAACATGTCCCCCTGTATACAGAATCAGACCCTCTTTTTTTTGGCACATTTTACCATAGAATTAGGAATTAGAATACTAGAATGGACATGAACATTCTATTGTTGGTCAGGGAGTTGGTCAACCATGGTTTGCCAGTGCTGTGGTAAGATATTGTGTAAAACATTGAATGTGAAAAATATATATGCACTGTGTATGTTAGCTGGGCCAGCCAGTTTTAGTGGAATGATTCCATAAATATGTCAAATTAACTGCCAAAATTGCCAACATTCCATTCAAACAATGCAGTCAATCCACAGCCATATACTGGCTCAAATAAGTTGATAGGACTTAGACAAGTTGTAAATGCAACAAGTACTGATATTGTATTGTATAATAGCACTCACAGCTTTCCAAGAAAACTAAATCTGAGACATTTATGGTCTGTTTATATATATATATATATATATATATATATATATATATATATATACACTGCTCAAAAAAATAAAGGGAACACTTAAGCAACACATCCTAGATCTGAATGAATGAAATAATCTTATTAAATACTTTTTTCTTTACGTAGTTGAATGTGCTGACAACAAAATCACACAAAAATTATCAATGGAAATCAAATTTATCAACCCATGGAGGTCTGGATTTGGAGTCACCCTCAACATTAAAGTGGAAAACCACACTACAGGCTGATCCAACTTTGATGTAATGTCCTTAAAACAAGTCAAAATGAGGCTCAGTAGTGTGTGTGGCCTCCACGTGCCTGTATGACCTCCCTACAACGCCTGGGCATGCTCCTGATGAGGTGGCGGATGGTCTCCTGAGGGATCTCCTCCCAGACCTGGACTAAAGCATCCACCAACTCCTGGACAGTCTGTGGTGCAACGTGGCGTTGGTGGATGGAGCGAGACATGATGTCCCAGATGTGCTCAATTGGATTCAGGTCTGTGGAACGGGCGGGCCAGTCCATAGAATTAATGCCTTCCTCTTGCAGGAACTGCTGACACACTCCAGCCACATGAGGTCTAGCATTGTCTTGCATTAGGAGGAACCCAGGGCCAACCGCACCAGCATATGGTCTCACAAGGGGTCTGAGGATCTCATCTCGGTACCTAATGGCAGTCAGGCTACCTCTGGCGAGCACATGGAGGGCTGTGCGGCCCCCCAAAGAAATGCCACCCCACACCATGACTGACCCACCGCCAAACCGGTCATGCTGGAGGATGTTGCAGGCAGCAGAACGTTCTCCACGGCGTCTCCAGACTCTGTCACGTCTGTCACATGTGCTCAGTGTGAACCTGCTTTCATCTGTGAAGAGCACAGGGCGCCAGTGGCGAATTGGCCAATCTTGGTGTTCTCTGGCAAATGCCAAACGTCCTGCACAGTGTTGGGCTGTAAGCACAACCCCCACCTGTGGACGTCGGGCCCTCATACCACCCTCATGGAGTCTGTTTCTGACCGTTTGAGCAGACACATGCACATTTGTGGCCTGCTGGAGGTCATTTTGCAGGGCTCTGGCAGTGCTCCTCCTGCTCCTCCTTGCACAAAGGCAGAGGTAGCGGTCCTGCTGCTGGGTTGTTGCCCTCCTACGGCCTCCTCCACGTCTCCTGATATACTGGCCTGTCTCCTGGTAGCGCCTCCATGCTCTGGACACTACGCTGACAGACACAGCAAACCTTCTTGCCACAGCTCGCATTGATGTGCCATCCTGGATGAGCTGCACTACCTGAGCCACTTGTGTGGGTTGTAGACTCCGTCTCATGCTACCACTAGAGTGAAAGCACCACCAGCATTCAAAAGTGACCAAAACATCAGCCAGGAAGCATAGGAACTGAGAAGTGGTCTGTGGTCACCACCTGCAGAACCACTTCTTTATTGGGGGTGTCTTGCTAATTGCCTATAATTTCCACCTGTTGTCTATTCCACTTGCACAACAGCATGTGAAATTTATTGTCAATCAGTGTTGCTTCCTAAGTGGACTGTTTGATTTCACAGAAGTGTGATTGACTTGGAGTTACATTGTGTTGTTTAAGTGTTCCCTTAATTTTTTTTAGCAGTGTATATATGAGGCTATTTATACAGAATTTGTATAAAACCTGTGTAAACAGTTTTTATAATTAAATGACAATATTTTAGGGTGACTATAATTCATTGACACAATTTCTGATAAATCACATGCCTTACTTTTATTTTCATGCATTAGTAAAAGCAGGAAATGCATCACCTATGCCACTACTGAAATTCATTCCAATTTGACTGGTTTGGGATTTCTCCCTGACCAAGATGTCTGCCATTTTCACCCCATTATTGAACTTTGCGGGTATGACATAAGTGTGTCCCCTCTAGTAATTTAATAGGTTGTTATCAATAAAACGTCACAATATGGTGCTGAGTTCGATTTGGCTGCTGGGGGTCAAGGGGTTTCCACTAGTTACCGCAGCCACAAAGTCAAAATTGGCTATATCATAAAAGTTCATGAAAACAAAAATGCGCTTTTTGGTTTTATTTTAAGGTTAGGTTAGGCATACGGTTAGCAGTGTGGTTAAGGTTAGGGTTAAATTTTAAGAATTTTATAAATAGGCGGGGTTTAGCACTTTGGCTATGGTAGCCTCCTGTAGCTCAGTTGGTAGAGCATGGCGCTTGCAACGCCAGGGTTGTGGGTTAGATTCCCACGGGGGGGCAGTATGAAAAATGTATGCACTCACTAACTGTAAATCGCTCTGGATAAGAGAGTCTGCTAAATGACGTAAATGTAACTAGTGATGACCAGGGTAAGGAGACCCCCAGCTCCACTAAAACCATTGACAACCTATGTGCCGTTTTCAAAGGATTGTTAAATACTTTTTTATAACTATTTGGTTTTAATATCGTCACCTCTTGAAGGGCGTAGTCAGAACTACACATTTCCAATTATTCCACATTTAGCTCTATCATCAGAGTAATACAGCAAGTAACTGCAGGCTTTTCATGACCAGTAAACATCAATTGATCATGTATTTTCAGATACGTGAGGGTACCCTATTCATTTGGCATGTAGCTAACTTGCTAGCTAAGCAAACAACGTGTTTTTTAACTTGCTTCATCAGAGATTACGCCAAAGACAGTACAGTATGAAGATAGGAAGAAACTGCTTCTCCAATAGAAATCCCTGATCATGCTTGTAGGTGACGTCATGGCGCTACCTAAGCTCATGCGCAGAAAGACGTCATTGTGTTTAATGGCCGTCTTGCGCATGTGCAGGCCATCAAATCAAAGGCACTCCTTCGATATAACGTTTATTTTTTACAAAAATGAAAACGTGTCAGTTTGTCACTTTCACGAGGTTGGAGTAATAACATGTTCAACGACTTAAGACATTGGCTCGAATCTAAAGTAGGTTTTGCCGTTTAGATTTTGAGGAAATTAATAACTAAGGAATGATTTTTTACTTCTCTCATTGACTTCTCAAACCCCGGCAAAAAGGAAAAAGGCTACATTAGCTCTACTTATCACTATGTTTAGCCAACTGTGCAAAGTTTCTACCGGTAGCTTGCAAGTAAACATTATCAGCTAACAGTTCATTGGCAAATGTGCCCTTCTGCTGCTTGACAGACAGAACCCACAAACGATGGAAAATTAACCTAAACCACTCATACTTGTCAGGTATAGTCACTTTTATTTTATGGCCATTATTGAGAGATATCGTGAGGCTATCCTCGCGTATCTGAAATTACATGATCGATCGATTGATGTTTACTGATCATGAAAAGCATGCGGTTACTTGCTGTATAACTCTGAAGATAGAGCTAAATGTGCGCAATTGTTTTGCATGGAATAATCGGAAATTTGTAGTTCTGGCTATGCTCTTCAAGAGGTGATGATATTACAACCAAATAGTTAACATTTATTTAACAATCCCTTGAAAACTGAACACAGTTGTCAATGGTTTTAGCGGAGCTGGGGGTCTTCTTTCCCCCCAGCAGGCAAATCGAACTCAGTCGGTCTTAAGTTACTATTGAGAGTAAGAATAGTAGGATACACCAGGTGCAATTTTTAAATGTGGTTGAGAAACAGCAGTTTTTCTCTTATGTCAGTCACTCAATTACTTGACAATTATCAATTTACATTTTTCGATTGTTAGTTAGTCTATCCAGCTATCTAAACTTGTAGTAATCATGGCCGAATACAGACTGGGTGCCCAGGGCACATGCCCTGGGGCCCTGACATCAAATCAAATCTAATAAATTTTTATTGGCCACATGTGCCGAATACAACAGGTGCAGACATTACAGTGAAATGCTTACTTACAGCCCTTAACCAACAGTGCATTTATTTTTAATAAAAAAGTAGAATAAAACAACAAAAAAGTGTTGAGAAAAAAAGCAGAGCAGAAGTAAAATAAAATAACAGTAGGGAGGCTAAATATACAGGGGGGTACCGGTGCAGAGTCAATGTGCGGGGGCACCGGCTAGTTGAAGTAATATGTACATGTGGGTAGAGTTAAAGTGACTATGCATAAATAATTAACAGAGTAGCAGCAGCGTAACAAGATGGGATGGGGGGGGGGGCAGTGCAAATAGTCCGGGTATTCATGATTAGCTGTTCCAGGAGTCTTATGGCTTGGGGGTAGAAGCTGTTGAAAAGTATTTTGGACCTAGACTTGGCACTCCGGTACCGCTTGCCATGCGGTAGCAGAGAGAACAGTCTATGACTAGGGTGGCTGGAGTCTTTGACAATTTTGAGGGCCTTCCTCTGACACCGCCTGGTATAGAGGTCCTGGATGGCAGGAAGCTTGGCCCCAGTGATGTACTGGGCGGTACGCACTACCCTCTGTAGTGCCTTGCGGTCGGAGGCCAAGCAGTTGCCAAACCAGGCGGTGATGCAACCAGTCAGGATGCTCTCGATGGTGCAGCTGTAGAATTTTTTGAGGATCTGAGGACCCATGCCAAATCTTTTCAGTCTCCTGAGGGGGAATAGGCTTTGTCATGCCTTCTTCACGACTGTCTTGGTGTGTTTGGACCATGATAGTTTGTTGGTGATGTGGACACCAAGGAACTTGAAGCTCTCAACCTGTTCCACTACAGCCCCATTGATGAGAATGAGGGCGTGCTCAGTCCTCTTTTTTTTCCCTGTAGTCCACAATCATCTCCTTTGTTTTGGTCACGTTGAGGGAGAGGTTGTTATCCTGGCACCACACGGCCAGGTCTCTGACCTCCTCCCTATAGGCTGTCTCATCATTGTCGGTGATCAGGCCTACCACTGTCGTCGGCAAACTTAATGATGGTGTTGGAGTCGTGCCTGGCCATGCAGTCATGGGTGAACAGGGAGTACAGGAGGGGACTGAGCACGCACCCCTGAGGGGCCCCCGTGTTGAGGATCAGTGTGGCAGATGTGTTGTTACCTACCCTTACCACCTGGGGGCGGCCCGTCAGGAAGTCCAGGATCCAGTTGCAGAGGGAGGTGTTTAGTCCCAGGATCCTTAGCTTAGTGATGAGCTTTGAGGGCACTATGGTGTTGAATGCTGAGCTGTAGTCAATGAATAGCATTCTCACGTAGGTGTTCCTCTTGTCCAGGTGGGAAAGGGCAGTGTGGAGTGCAATAGAGATTGCATCATCTGTGGATCTGTTGGAGCGGTATGCAAATTGGAGTGGGTCTAGGGTTTCTGGGATAATGGTGTTGATGTGAGCCATGACCAGCCTTTCAAAGCACTTCATGGCTACAGACGTCAGTGCTACGGGTCGGTAGTCATTTAGGCAGGTTATCTTAGAGTCCTTGGGCACAGGGACTATGGTGGTCTGCTTGAAACATGTTGGTATTACAGACTCAGTCAGAGACATGTTGAAAATGTCAGTGAAGACACTTGCCAGTTGGTCAGCACATGCTCGGAGTACACGTCCTGGTAATCTGTCTGGCCCTGCGGCCTTGTGAATGTTGACCTGCTTAAAAGTCTTACTCACATCGGCTATGGAGAGCGTGATCACATAGTCATCCGGAACAGCTGGTGCTCTCATGCATGCTTCAGTGTTGCTTGCCTCGAAGCGAGCATAGAAGTGGTTTAGCTCGTCTGGAAGTCTTGTGTCACTGGGCAGCTCGCGGCTGTGCTTCTCTTTGTAGTCTGTAATAGTTTTCAAGCCCTGCCACATCCGACGAGCGTCAGAGCCGGTGTAGTACGATTCGATCTTAGTCCTGTATTGACTCTTTGCCTGTTTGATGGTTTGTCGGGAGGGCATAGCGGGATTTCTTATAAGCGTCCGGGTTAAAGTCCCGCTCCTTGAAGCGGCAGCTCTACCCTTTAGCTCAGTGCGGATGTTTCCTATAATCCATGGCTTCTGGTTGGGGTATGTACGTACGGTCACTGTGGGGACGACATCATCGATGCACTTATTGATGAAGCCAGTGACTGATGTGGTGTACTCCTCAATGCTATCTGAAGAATCCCGGAACATGTTCCAGTCTGTGCTAGCAAAACAGTCCTGTAGCTTAGCATCTGCGTCATCTGACCACTTTTTTATTAACTGAGTCACTTGTGCTTCCTGCTTTAGTTTTTGCTTATAAGCTTGAATCAGGAGGATAGAGTTATGGTCAGATTTGCCAAATGGAGGGCGAGGGAGAGCTTTGTATGCGTCTCTGTCTGTGGAGTAAAGGTGGTCTAGAGTTTTTTTTCCTCTGGTTGCACATTTAACATGCTGGTAGAAATGAGGTAGAACGGATTTAAGTTTCCCTGCATTAAAGTCCCCGGCCACTAGGAGCGCTGCCTCTGGATGAGCGTTTTCCTGATGACTTATGGCCTTATACAGCTCATTCAGTGCAATCTTAATGCCAGCATTGGTTTGTGGTGGTACATAGACAGCTATGAAAAATATAGATGAAAACTCTCTTGGTAAATAGTGTGGTCTACAGCTTATCATAAGATACTCTACCTCAG
The DNA here is from genome assembly GCF_964263955.1 of Coregonus lavaretus. NCBI lineage: Eukaryota > Metazoa > Chordata > Actinopteri > Salmoniformes > Salmonidae > Coregonus > Coregonus lavaretus. Next base: position 16,340,814 of record NC_140026.1, on the reverse strand, counting down.
GCGAGCAAAACCTCGAGACTTCCTTAGTATTTGATTTTGTGCACCAGCTGTTGTTTACAAATATACACAGACGGAGTCAGCCGTTCTATCCTGCCGATGTAGCGTATAGCCCGCTAGCTGTATGTTGTCCATGTCGTCGTTCAGCCACGACTCGGTGAAACATAAGATATTACAGTTTTTAATGTCCCGTAGGTAGGATAACCGTAATCTTAGGTCATCCAATGTATTCTCAAATGATTGAAGATTGGTTAATAGGATTGATGGGAGCGGCAGTTTACTCGCTCGCCGTCGGATCCGTACAAGGTACCCCGACCTACGTCCACGATATCTCCGTCTCTTCCTCATGCGAATGACGGGGATTTGGGCCTTGTCGGGTGTCTGTAGGATATCCTTCGCGGCCGCTTCGTTTAAGAAAAAATCTTCGTCCAATACGAGGTGAGTAATCGCTGTCCTGATATCCAGAAGCTCTTTTTGGTTATAAGAGACGATGGCAGAAACATTATGTACAAAATAAATTACAAATAACGCGGAAAAATACACATAATAGTACAATTGGTTAGAGGGCTGTAAAATGGAAGCCATCTTCTCCGGCGCCATATAGTATAGTGGAGTATAGTATATGGCTTGGGGGTAGAAGCTGTTTAGAAGCCTCTTGGACCTAGACTTGGCGCTCTGGTACCGCTTGCCATGCAGTAGCAGAGAGAACAGTCTATGACTAGGGTGGCTGGAGTCTTTGACCATTTTTAGGGCCTTCCTCTGACACCGCCTGGTATAGAGGTCCTGGAAGGCAGGACGCTTGGCCCCAGTGATGTACTGGGTCGTACGCAGTAACCTCTGTAGTGCCTTGCGGTCAGAGGCTGAGCAGTTGCCATACCAGGCAGTGATGCAACCAGTCAGGATGCTCTCGATGGTGCAGCTGTAGAACTCTTTGAGGATCTGAGGACCCATGTCTTTTCAATCTCCTGAGGGGAAGTAGGTTTTGTCGTGCCCTCTTCAGACAAGTCTTGTGAAGCTTGTGTTGGTCATAGAGCAAAACAGCCGACATGTCCATGTTCATGGGAGTCTCGGCTTTCATAGTGGGGTAGTGGGGATCAATCGTTTCTAGCTCTAACCGTTAGGACTTGACAGACATTTTCGTGAAAAGTAACTTTTCAGCATCCTCTCATGTCTGACAAATACAGACTTTGGGAAGCGCCTGTCTACCGCATAGGCGAATGGCCGACACTGGCGGATTCAGTGGATTGCGACGCAACCCATGAGCAAAACGCTAATCTCTAGTATAAACACATTGGGTTTTATTTAATAAAACGTGTTGACGTCACCGAATTGCCGTGCGGGCGCAGACACTGACCTATGAGGGTTTTTTAACTTTCAGGGAAAATGAGGCATGTATTGTATCAGATAGGAAGAGGCAAAGCGAGAGGTTTCACTCTAGCCAAACTATGTCCAAAATAAGTCCAATGCATTTCTATGGGCTTATTTTGGACCTAAGCTTGTCACCTACCTTCCCGCCTTTGGGAAACAACTCCCCGGAGACATGAGCATCTCCTCATTATATAAAGATCTCTGATTGTATTTAGCATCAAACCATATTGCTCACATCTGTTGGCAATTTCAATCACTTACTAGTAGAGAAGATATACTGTAGGTTGTGATGGTCACAATAGTGTATATTGAATATTAACACTTTACAATTATTGTGAAGTGTTAAAGGGTACCTTATTGTAAACTGTTACCCATTTATGTTATTTTGTCTAGTCCAGCGCGATGATAAGAAGTCATGTTTAGCCTGATGGTATTCAGCCTGTGTCTGGCCTTAAGTCAAGGTAATAGAAATAAATATGTCCCGGAACACCTGAGCTTTGACAAGCAGATGTACTCTTCACATTACGGCACTGGTTTTGGTTCCACCTCACTCTATTTCAAGTGCCAATCAACACTGATAATCTTTGAATTAAAGAAAAAAAGGGAGAGCTGGCAAAAGATAAGTGTCCTTTGTTGGGGCTTGCACCGGGCAATGGTATTTTAATTAAATATATGAGCACACATGGCCCTGCCCTAGATGTTGAAGTCTAAACAAAGATAGCATCATCTAATCAAAAGACAGCCTGGAGTGTTTCAAGGGCAGAATTATTTTCTATTAGAACCTTTCCCCCCAGGGATTTAGCCAATTTTCTTTATTATGACAGAATCAGCATATTGTAGATTGAATCGGTAGATAGTGTCACAGTGGGCTAGGTGCGATGGGTCCAGACATCACGGCAGCATTATAAATCCTTGAAACATGTACCGTCTGTCTCTCATCCATGTCCTTTAAGTCTTCTAATGTACAGCGTGCAGACTGGCCACATTTTCTTGATGATCTGACAGATGTTTGGAAAAGGTTGTGTTCTCTCTGTGTTCTTTTTCAAAGATCAAACGATAACCTAGGCAATGGAAGTGCACACAGTTTAATAAGAACGTTGTAATTAAGACAAAACATTTAACTGAACAATTAATCTGCTGACCTTCTTTGATTATGATCAGCATTCCTGTAAATGAAATATCAATTATATACAGTGTGTGCGAATGTAGTAAGTGGTCCTCTGTAGCTCAGCTGGTAGAGCACGGCGCTTGTAACGCCAAGGTAGTGGGTTCGATCCCCGGGACCACCCATACACAAAATATGTATGCACGCATGACTGTAAGTCGCTTTGGATAAAAGCGTCTGCTAAATGGCATATTATGGAGGTAAGGCAATAAATAGGCCATAGTGCAAAATAGTTACAATTTCGTATTAACACTGGAATGATAGATGTGCAAAAGATGATGTGCAAATAGAGATACTGGGGTGCAAATTAGCAAATAAATAACAATATGGGGATGAGGTAGTTGGGTGGGCTAATTTCAGAATGGCTGTGTACAGGTGCAGTGATCGCTAAGCTGCTCTGACAACTGACGCTTAAAGTTAGTGAGGGAGATGAGTCTCCAGCTTCAGAGATTTTTGCAGTTCGTTCCAGTCATTGGCAGCAGAGAACTGGAAAGGGAGGTGTTGGCTTTGGGGATGACCAGTGAGATATACCTGCTGGAGCGCAGACTACGGGTGGGTGTTGCTATGGTGACCAGTGAGCTAAGATAAGACGGGGATTTGCCTAGCTGTGATTTATAGATGACCTGGAGCCAGTGGGTTTGGCGACAAATATGTAGTGAGGGCCAGCCAACAAGAGTAGTATATGGGGCTTTGGTGACAAAACGGATGGCACTGTGATCGACTACATCCAATTTGCTGAGTAGAGTGTTGGAGGCTATTTTGTAAATGACATCGCCGAAGTCAAGGATCGGTAGGATAGTCAGTTTTACGAGGGCATGTTTGGCAGCATGAGTGAAGGAGGCTTTGTTGCGAAATAGGAAGCCGATTCTAGATCTAACTTTTGATTGGAGAAGCTTAATGTGAGTCTGGAAGGAGAGTTTACAGTCTAACCAGACAGCTAGGTATTTGTAGTTGTCCACATACTCTAGGTCAGACCCGCCGAGAGTAGTGATTCTAGTCGGGTGGGCGGGTGCAAGCAGCGTTCGGTTGAAGAGCATGCATTTAGTTTTACTAGTGTTTAAGAGCAGTTGGAGGCTACGGAAGGAGTGTTGTATGGCGTTGAAGCTCGTTTGGAGGTTTGTTAACACAGTGTCCAATGAAGGGCCAGATGTATACAAAATGGTGTCGTCCGCATAGAGGTGGATCCGAGCGTCACCAGCAGCAAGAGCGACATCATTGATATACACAGAGAATGGTGGTCCTCTGTAGCTCAATTGGTAGAGCATGGCGCTTGTAACGACAGGGTAGTGGGTTCGATCCCCGGGACCACCCATACGTAAAAATGTATGCATACAATGTGATTTTCTGGATTTTTGTTTTAGATTCCGTCTCTCACAGTTGAAGTGTACCTATGATAAAAATTACAGACCTCTACATGCTTTGTAAGTAGGAAAACCTGCAAAATCTGCAGTGTATCAAATACTTCTTCTCCCCACTGTAGGTTGTAGGTTGGGAGCTTTTGTGAAAGAGCACAGTTAGAAAGATATGGCATATAGAAGCAAACCGGATGGACATCATGAAAATGATCGGAGAGGTTGAGAGTAGAAGAAGTTCAGGAGAAAAAACTAACAAAATATAATTATTGTAAAATTGACTGTGTCCATAAAATGTAGATAGTAAGTATAAACTGGAAGTAGAGGCCTAAGCATTGTTGTTCACTAGTTTACTCCAAGTAGGGAAAGGGTATCAAATACTTGTTCTCCCCACTGTATATACACACAGAACCAGTCAAAAGTTTGGACACACCTACTCATTCTTTATTTTTCCTATTTTTCTACATTGTAGAATAATAGTGAAGACATCAAAACTATGAAATAACACATATGGAATCTTGTATTAACAAAAAAAGTGTTAAACAAATCAAAATATATTTTATATTTGAGATTCTTCAAATAGCCACCCTTTACCTTAATGACAGCTTTGCACACTCTTGGCATTCACCTGGAATGCTTTTCCAACAGTCTTTAAGGAGTTCCCACATGTGCTAAGCACTTGTTGGCTGGTTTTCCTTCACTACCGTCCAACTCATCCCAAACCATCTCAATTGGTTTGAGGTCGGGGGATTGGGGAGGCCAGGTCATCTGATGCAGCAGTCAATCACTCTCCTTCTTGGTAAAATAGCCCTTACACAGCCTGGAGGTGTTGGGTCATTGTCCTGTTAAAAACAAATGATAGTCCCACTGAGCCCAAACCAGATGGGATGGCGTATGCTGCAGAATGCTGTGGTAGCCATGCTGGTTAAGTGTGCCTTGAATTCTAAATAAATCACAGACAGTGTCACCAGAAAAGCACCCCCACACCATAACACCTCCTCCACCATGCTTTACGGTGGGAAATACACATGCGGAGATCTTCCATTTACCCACACCGCATCTCACAAAGACACTGCGGTTGGGACCAAAAATGTCCAATTTGGACTCCAGACCAAAGGACACATTTCCACCGGTCTAATGTCCATTGCTTGTGTTTCGTGGCCCAAGCATGTCTATTCTTCTTATTGGTGTCCTTTAGTAGGGGATTCTTTGCAGCAATTCAACCATGAAGGCCTGATTCACGCAGTCCCCTCTGAACAGTTGATTTTAAAATGTGTCTGTGACTTGAACTCTGTGAAGCGTTTATTTGGGCTGCAATTTCTGAGGCTGGTAACTCTAATGAACTTATTGTCTGCAGCAGAGGTAACTCTGGGTCTTCCATTCCTGTGGCGGTCCTCATGAGAGCCAGTTTCATCATAGCGCTTGATGGTTTTTGCGACTGCACTTGAAGAAACTTTAATAGTTCTTGAAATGTTCCGTATTGACTGACCTTCATGTCTTAAAGTAGTGATGGACTTTCGTTTCTCTTTGCTTATTTGAGCTGTTCTTGCCATAATATGGACTTGGTCTTTTACCAAATAGGGCTATCTTCTGTATACCCCCCTACCTTGTCACAACACAACTGATTGGCCCAAACGCATTAAGAAGGAAAGAAAGACATTCCACAAATTAACTTTTAAGAAGGTACACCTGTTAATTGAAATGCATTCCAGGTGACTACCTTATGAAGCTGGTTGAGAGAATGCCAAGAGGGTGCAAAGCTGTCATCAAGGCAAAGGGTGGCTATTTGAAGAATCTCAAATATAAAATATATTATGATTTGTTTAACACTTTTTTGGTTAATACATGTTATTTCATATTGTTGATGTCTTCACTATTATTCTACAAAACATCACATGTAAACACATGACACAACATTGTTCTCTGTCAACTTATTTTCATCCTATTATCACTCAAAGGCAAATTTCTATACTTTCCTTTCTTTGTATATCACAATTTCATCCTAACAAAAAATCTAAATACAAATGTTACAATAATGGGAGGGCTGCAACGAAATGTCAAGAACCAGGGCTAGTTTGACCTCCTACTCACCAAGATAGGAGCGAACATCGCTAGGGTAGAGACCAACTACCACATGCCCATCAGTCCTGCTGAACGGCTAGCAATTTGTCTCCAGTAAGTTGTGTACCCTCTATGTATTTACTTAATTAAAAGTTTGCTGCTGATTACAAAATTGCCCAAGGTAAATGAAAATATTGACATTGAAAGCTGAAATGTACTAGTCTATAATGAGCTTGGTATAGCCTACAATACAATACAACATGGATGAAACAATATTTTGTCAGATTCTAATTATGAGGCAATGGTGAATATACTAGGCCTACTGTTTAGATTGAATGAATGTAGCGGTGGGTAGGCTAAATAATATAATATCAACATAATATCAACATTTTATTTGTTGATTTTTTTGCAGATTCCTTGCAAATTGGACTCCTTCCGGACCACCGCATCCAGCTAACATGTGGGTTGGTCCACAATGGCGAGCATTGTGTCCACAGTGGCGAAAGCCCTCTGGGATGGTCTGGTACCGGAGTACATGCCTGTCTCCAAGGAGGGAGACTGGAGGGCCATTGCGGAAGAGTTCAAGGAGAGGTGGAACTTTCACTGCCTTGGATCAATCGATGGAAAGCATGCGATTATCCAGGCACCACCGTGCTCTGGGTCCCAGTTCTACAACTTCAAGGGGACCTATTCCATCGTCCTCTTGGCAGTGGTCGATGCAAACTACTGCTTCAGAGTCATCGACGTCGGCGACTATGGCAGGGCTAGTGATGGAGGGACTTTCAGGGGGTCTTCCTTCTGCCAAGCTCACCAGGAATGACACTCTGAGGATCCAACCACAAATAATATTTTTTTTTTTGGGGGGGGGGGGGGTGAGGAATCAGTCTGGGTCTCAACTTACTGTTGAGAGTTAGAATAGTAGAATACACAAGGTGCAAGTTCACAATTTGGTTGTGCATCAGCAGTTTTTCTCTTATTTTGTCAGTCACTGACAGTCACTCAATTAGCAATTTCAGCTAACAATATTTAGATTGGTAAGTTAGTCTAGACATTTATCTAAACTTGTAGTAATCATTGCCGAATACAGACTGGTCACTCAGGGCACGTGCCCAGGGGCCATGACCTACAGGGGACTCCATTGATTTTGTAAGTCACTTTCATTCCGATATCATTAACATGGCATAAGTCATGGCAAAATGTGTAGAACTACATAAAACTTGCTTTAAAACTGCAAACATTTCTCTACACCCCATGGCAAAATGTGTAGAATTGCAGGACATGTTTTTTTTAACTTAAATGTTTCTCTCCGTCATCAAGAGGGGGGCCATTAAACCAAACCTTGCTTAGGGCCCCCAAAAGGCTAGAGCCGGCCCTGATGTCAAGGTCTGCGTGATGGCTATCTGCATCCTCCACAACTTCCTCAGAACATCCTAGGGGCCGCGGCGGTCGACACATACGGAGGTGGGCATTCCAAGCGGCGGATTGCTGGAGCCTACAATGCCACCAGGAAAGCGACTCAAGTGAGGGATACCCTGACCACCTACCTCTTCTCTCCAGCTGGTGCAATCAGTCCCATGACAGCACGCGGTGGTGTGATCCATCCATGACCATCCTCTTCCTCCTCCACAGTGCTACCCAAAAGGCTCTTTTAAGAGCCACCAACAGCTATCACAAAATGAGCAAAAATAATCCATTAAAGTTATGTGTTTGTGTCAGTTATTCATCCTTTGCATGAATAGTGCACTTAATTCTAAAACTAATGGGTATAGCTTGTCCCTGCTATACCTACAATACATTATACCATACACTGTGGGTGCATAGATTTATTTACATAGTAAAAATTATTCACCACATAAACTTCAGAACAAACTGTTTCTTAATGAAAGGAAATAGAGATTACACTGTACGGTAGTGCTTCTCAACCCTCTCCTGGGGATCACCAGACGTTTCACATATTTGTTGTAGCCCTGAACTGGCACACCGGATTCAATTAGTCAAGGGCTTGGCGATAGTTGACTAATTGAATCGGGTGTGCCACTTTAGGGCTGCAACAAATATGTGAAACGCCTGGTGATCCCCAAGAGGGTTTGGAAGCACTGCTAGAGGCTACATTTCCTGTCATTGAAGTGTTACTACACTGACAAAGGTGTATAAGAGAAGCAGGGTATGAAATCCTACACCTATAAGATATGTGTTATACAATTTCCATGTGAGCACTTCATTACACATAATTTATTCATTACTTGTTATGGCTGCACCCTAATTATTTTGTAGCCCCATCTATAAAATGTTTTAATTTGAGAATATACAGAGTGACGATTTCACTTCAAATACCTGAGTGCTGACCTTGTTAATAACCTTTCAAACAAAAACCAACAAACCATTGACAGTTAGTGATGACTTAGTGAGAGGACATTTATCTAGATCATACAAAACAAATGAGACAAAATCATCAGTTTAAAAGTTTAAAAGAGTAGAGAATCTAAATAACAATACACAATAGAGCCCCATAGTGGAGGTGTCATAATACCCATAAAACCTAGCGGTCAAACAAGGAAATGGTTCCAATCATTTTCCACCATTCATTTTTCCCATAGGGGATTTTAGAAACACTTCCAAGGACTGTGTTTTGTGTAGGCTTACCCTGGGGTGAAGTTTTGATAACCATGTAAATCTCTCTCAGACAAAGTGACTTTAATCAATATATTCGGCTCTATTTACTTTCAGATTAGAAAATGCTAATTAGCATCAAAGTAGACATCATGCAAGACTCAAACCAATATCACAGATTATTGTTAAATGGACACATTGTTTATTGGAAATTTGTGAAAGGCACATGAAAATATGTAATTTTTAGTGTGCAGTACACAATTTTGTTTACAGTGCATTTCAATCACAGATAAAGACAGTATCTTACTTAAGACAGAAACAATAGAAGGCAGGATGGTCGGGGAGGATGGGTAGTGTTGATAACGGGATATGGAGAAGGGAGAGTCGGTCAAGGATGGATTCAGACTAGGTGGTAAATTGTATGACAAGGCAGTTTATTCAGAGTAAAGATATCTGGTACAAGCGTGCACGGACTCGTTCTTTCAGCTCATATGGAACTTGCAGACGGAGCCCCGAAAACACAGTGCACACATGTTTTATACAGTTTAGTAAAGTAGGTTGAGTCTGGCAGATCTGGTCTTCTGGTTGGTCCATGCTGTTTGAGCGTTGTCCTCTGTGATTGGGTCTAGGAGATCTACTCAGGCCCTTTGTTCCGAATGCTCAGCAAAGTAGGAGATTTGGTGTGTGCGTTTAGTTATCTCTTATCTTGAGTAAGTCTGTGTGTGTGAGTGCATCTTTGCAAAAGTCACGAGATGTTATTGTCTATAATCAGCAATGACCCTAACACCCTGTTGGTCAGGCGTTACCTGTTTCATCAATGTCTATGCAAGGTTGGTGTCAGCATTCTGTCTCTGAGTGTGTGTTCAGCATCATGTGCCTCTTGTGCAATGCAGAACATGTTTTCTGCAATATATGTGCCTTCGAGTTCTTGACAAAACTTGTCTTGAAAAAAGGAATTAGTTATAGCAATATAATAGCAATAATGCTATTTATAAAAATAGCATTTCTTACAAATCCCCCTCTACACGTCTCTAAAGACTTGTCATATAGGGAAAGGCGTGACATAAACTAAGTAAAAAACAAACAAAAGGGAAACTTTCTCAGAGAGAAAGTTTTGAGTCCCCCTCTTCACGTCTCCCAGACGTGATCCATTATTTATGGTACATGAAGCATAGTTGAATCAGTCTTAAAAGAAAAACAATAATGTAGAAAAGAAAAACAACACATGATAACGCATAATGCAATTTGTAATTTTTTTTTAACCATTCCCCCTCTAGCATACTAATTATATGGGCAGTTAATTAAACAATGTTAGTCCCCCTCTAGTGAGTGAACACAACAATCAGAGTTGGTCTTCGAAATTGCTAACCTCCAATTGTCGTTGTTCAGGTTTGTAATCATGACAGGCCCATCCACCTTTAATATTATATAAGGGAGGATAGTCACTTTCAAAATCGTCCAGTTCCAAATCATTAGTTCCCAAAAGCGGATACAAGGCAACATCCACAAAGAACAAGTATACCCATAGAAGCTATAACTTCACCCAGAATTGTCACAACAATAGTTTTCCATTTACCAAATATGTTATCAAACCAACCGTTTATGGAGCTATCAATACCAGAGTTCTTAACCAGTTCGTTCGCCAGCGTGGTGATGGTCACTCAAGCGCTTTTGTCACGGGCCCGTCCGGTGCTATATTGTTGGAGATGAAAATACAGCACATATATCCAAACAGAACACAAACCCTGTCCTGCTCAGCCAAAAGCATATCTAAAGCTATTCTATTCTGCCATGCCATTAAGCTAGTTGCCGCTGTCTGCTCAGCTAATCCCTTTATTGCATCACGAGTGTGGGTTATAAATATTTTGCTGGTTATATTAAATATAATTTATCCAATCTAAATTTTTATTAATTGTTGACCACCAGAAAATACTTGATTCAAACCCAGCTGCGATCTGATTCCTAGCTTTGAATTGTTCTGAAACCTCTCGAGGTACTCCTATCTCATCAAAGGATCCTTTCATCAAAGGATCCCGGGAGGAGGTCCTATTTTCTATGTGACAACTCACCAGTCTCTGACACGTTTGATTGTTTGCTTATGTAGGTGAGTTCACAATCAGTTATCACCACATATCCATCAGATGTCAGCACGGGTCTGGTTTTTTTTGCTCCTAAAATCCTCTGTGACTTCAAACTGAGGCAACCCAGGTCTGAATGACTTTGTTATCGGGGGAAACAGATAGTGCAAGTTACCATAAGACTCTCCAGTTGAAGAAGATATCTCACTTGTCAGGTCTGTAATCTGTTTTAGCATAATTCAGACTTTCAGACAGTACCTACCCTCATATGGGTCGCACTGCCATTTTCTGATAATTCCCTACTTTCACAACCCTAAACTGTATATGGAGATTGGTGATGTCCTTCCCTAAAGTCCCTAGTATTTCTCCTTTCCCTACGTCTAGTTGTCTCCTATGCCTTTTCAACTTGTGTTAGGTTAACTACCACTTCTGGCTGAAACAGGAGGGTCCGTGTGTGTTAGGAATATGGCCCCCACAATCAGACAGCTACCTACCGTCGGGAGACCTGTGAATCCCCACCCTTGCCCTGAGAACATGTCAGATGCCAGAGGCCAACCCATTGCTTTACCTTCTATCGAACTCACACAGGGATGATCAGACAGGGTAAGGGAATCTTCGTTAAGGAGGCAACCCCCGAACCCTAGTGGTGATCGGATCTTTCTCCTAACTCTGTGTTTGTTCGTCAGGTGTAGCTGGTTTTGCCTTTTTACAGTGTGTGACATGCACCCAGATGGATCTCTCAGCTATTCTGCTGGCAAAGGCAGTACTTGGTAGGGCCCTTCCCGCCAGGCCTGGTTCAGTCTCCTGGTTAGATAGAGTGGGTCACCTTCTCCTTTAATTCACCTGTGGGGCACAAAACCTCTGACATACAGGTGTGGTTAATAAACTATCATACATGTTTTTCTGTTTTGTTTTTTAAAAGTATTTTGTCCTCTCCTTCGTATATATTTAATATTTAATCCATCCATCCCCCTTTTTGACACATGATTTGGCCATGTGTCAATATTACCACCTACCTAAACAATCACTTTGGTAATATTGGTAATTCATTATCCAATTTCCATTCCTCCACTCTCTCTTCTGTTATTTTATGGTTCAAATCAAATATACTATTACCAAACTATAATCTTCTTCACAATTTGCACAGTATTACAAATTACCCTCAACTTAGTAAAATAAACTATCTTAAAGTCCCGTCTCATGCCTTTAGAATTTACTAGTGTGGATGATTAATTAACACCAGAATGTTAAAACAGAGTTCAGAGGCAATTGAAATCATTTAACGAACTGTTTAATCCCATAGTATACTAAACATTACCATTATTCTAAATATTTCATAAATGTTAGTTATCCCAAGTGTTCATTAAGTCCTCATGACATTCATTCTCATAAGAAATCATATATACCCCAAACTCAGCCAAAAGCTAAAAAACTCCATAAAATTCACTGTGTGCTCCTCTAAGACCTATCACCCTTGACCTGCTGATAACCCTCCAAAATTGAAACAACAACCCTTTATAAACATCATACTAGGTGTGTTGTTCTTTATTTGAAAACCCCAATTAAAACCAACAACCAAACAGCCAGGTCATGAGGACTCCTGATTTCTCTCTTCCCCTTCTGCCTACAGTTTCTTAACTGGTGCCCTTTCCTTGCAGTAACTACACGGTTCCTCACATCTTCTAGCAAAATGTCCCGTTTTGTCACAATTGTAACACTTCCACTCACTCCTGTCTCCACTATTACTATTTCCTTCTTGTCTGTCTTTGCTACCGTAACCTCTCTTCTCTCCTAGGTATTGACTAATAGTCTCACTGTCTCTAATTCAACATAAAACCCCATCATCCAATCAATTTTCATACCCATTACTGTCAATGCCAAATTAGGTTTCTCTGTTCCTGTTGAAGTGCTAAATCAATAGTAGCCAATTCAAACACCTCACAATTTGGATCAAAGGGTTCCTTAGTCTTCCCCCCACTAGAGTCTACTATTTCTCCCTCAAGGACTAGTCACGCCTTATCTTCCTCTTTCTCACACTCAAAGCTGGGGGATGGACTTCTCTCTCTCTCTCCTCTCTCCTGTCTGACTCAGAGAGATTCCCCCCAATAGATTAGGTAAGGCTATCAGTGGGTACTGGCCCCCTCCTACTCTCTCTCTCTCACTGCTTATTTCTCCTTTACACACCTTATGTATCTGTTTTAAGCATGGATTCGAGTTTATCTGCGTCCAGACGTCCCTCAAAACCATACCTCTCCCTCCACCTGGTTATATAATGGAGATTTCTTCTATCCCTGGATTCCATTTTAATTACATCAAGCATTTCTCGTCCCCAGTAAATTCTGGGACCTCTTGTGAGGATTTTTCCCCCCCATGGTTGGTACTGTTAAAAATCCCTTAGCCACCTCTTCTATATTACAAGTCAATTTAACAAGTAATTCAAAATAGCTTCACACAACAACACCTCATAAGGAGTGCCCAGCAGGAGTCCAATTCCTATCAGAAAACATACATACAAACATTCAGACACTCCCAATCTCTCCCAGGGGGAAAAAGTTATCCTTCTCCCTGAGTGAGATTGTTGTTCCCATAAGGGTTTCTTCATTGTGTTGTCAGGATTGGTTCTCGCTGCTCAAATCAGCTCTTACTTCAGACAATAGTCTGGAAGGAGTGGGGGCTGGAGTGCATTGTGTTAGATGGTGCCAGGGTGCTCCTGATTTACCTCTGACCTGGACTGAGTGTGAAGTAACCTCCTTCACTTCGTACGGTCCAGTCCACCTGGGTTCCAGCCACTTTCTTTTGTGGACTTTCACCCTCACCCAGTCTCCCACTTTTACCTTCAGTGGTGGCGTGTTTCCCGACAGCTCCCCCTCTTGGGCCTTCTACACCTGAGAAGAGAGTGCTGCAGAAAATTCCGTCAATTTCATCACATAATCAGTCATTTCTATCTGTTGTACATCAAGGGCGGGCATATGACCTCCCTCCCTTGGTGGACCTTGCATTTCTCTCCCTTACATTATCTCATGAGGAGAGAGATGGGTCCCTGCCCCTGGTGATGCTCTCATAGCCATCAAAGCCAGTGGCAGGGCTTCAACCCATGTCAATTTTGTCCCTGGACAAACCTTATTCAGTTTCATAAGTCTCACTATAACTTCCCTGATGAGCCTCCATCACACGTTTATCCATTAAACAATTGACATTTACACATCCGACCCTATTGGTACATGGAGCGTTTGTCATTAAGTAATACACATTAATCAGTTGACATTTACACATCCGACCCTATTGGTACATGGAGCGTTTGTCATTAAGTAATACACATTTCTATCTCTCCTAGCCACACAGTTCCCCCCCGGTCTGACTCTCTGGATCCTTCTCTCGTGAACCCACTCTCCCAGCCGGCTTAAACTGTACATATTATCACACACTTCCCGGTCTGACTCTCTTGGTCCTTCTCTAGTGAACCAACTCTCCCAGTCCGGCTTAATACATGTTATCACAAAGTCCCTCCCGGTCTAACTCTCTTGGTCCTTCTCTAGTGAACCAACTCTCTTAGCCGACTCTCGACTTATTAATTATTCCCACATATGTTTACTTCACTGTCTATTTTCAGTTGTCATACATGTATAAATTTAATCAATAATTCATACTCACACTCGGTAATACTGATCAGAATTTAGATAGACTATACGACAATATGCAAAGTTTGATTTAACAGGTTTTGCTTACCTTGTTTATAGTCGACTTTAGGATCAGTTTCCCGAGCTGAGTTGAATTGTTGTCCTCCCCCCGAATAATTACACCAGTCTTCCGTGAATCGTCCTTCCACCAACTCGCCCCCTCACATCCACATCAACCACTCTGGATCTAGACAACCATCCTCTGCTACCATTTTGTTGATAACGGGATATGGAGAAGGGAGAGTCGGTCAAGGATGGATTCAGACTAGGTGGTAAATTGTATGACAAGGCAGTTTATTCAGAGTAAAGATATCTGGTACAAGCGTGCACGGACTCGTTCTTTCAGCTCATATGGAACTTGCAGACGGAGCCCCGAAAACACAGTGCACACATGTTTTATACAGTTTAGTAAAGTAGGTTGAGTCTGGCAGATCTGGTCTTCTGGTTGGTCCATGCTGTTTGAGCGTTGTCCTCTGTGATTGGGTCTAGGAGATCTACTCAGGCCCTTTGTTCCGAATGCTCAGCAAAGTAGGAGATTTGGTGTGTGCGTTTAGTTATCTCTTATCTTGAGTAAGTCTGTGTGTGTGAGTGCATCTTTGCAAAAGTCACGAGATGTTATTGTCTATAATCAGCAATGACCCTAACACCCTGTTGGTCAGGCGTTACCTGTTTCATCAATGTCTATGCAAGGTTGGTGTCAGCATTCTGTCTCTGAGTGTGTGTTCAGCATCATGTGCCTCTTGTGCAATGCAGAACATGTTTTCTGCAATATATGTGCCTTCGAGTTCTTGACAAAACTTGTCTTGAAAAAAGGAATTAGTTATAGCAATATAATAGCAATAATGCTATTTATAAAAATAGCATTTCTTACAGTAGGCGTGTAACGTGAACGTCTAGCAACCTAAAGGTTGTGTGTTCGAATCTCATCATGGATAACTTCAGCATTTTTGCTAATTAGCTACTTTGCAACTACTTACTACTTTTAGGCTACTTTGCAAATACAGTGCATTCAGAAAGTATTCAGACCCCTTCCCTTTTTCCACATTTTGCTACGTTACAGCCTTATTCTAAAATTGATTCAATATTTGTTTTTACTCAGCAATCTACACACAATAACCCTCAATGACAAAACCAAAACCGATTTTTTAGATTTTTTGCAAATATATTACAAATTATTTACATAAGTATTCAGACCCTTTGCTATGGGACTCGAAATTGAGCTCAGGTGCATCCTGTTTCCATTGATCATCCTTGAGATGTTTCTTCAACTTGATTGGAATCCACCTGTGGTAAATTCAATTGATTGGAAATGATTTGGAAAAGCACACACCTGTCTACATAAGGTCCCACAGTTGACAGTGCATGTCAGAGCGAAAACCAAGCCATGAGGTCGAAGGAAATGTCCGTAGAGCTCCGAAACAGGATTGTGTCGAGGCACAGATCTGGGGAACGGTAGTCCCCTGTAGCTCAGTTGGTAGAGCATGGCGCTTGCAACGCCAGGGTTGTGGGTTCGTTTCCCACGGGGGGCTAGTATGAAAATGTATGCACTCACTAACTGTAAGTCGCTCTGGAGAAGAGTGTCTGCTAAATGACTAAAATGTAAATGTAAATGAGAACCAAAACATTTCTGCAGCATCGAAGGTCCCCAAGAACACAGTGGCCTCCATCATTCTTAAATGGAAGAAGTTTGGAACCACCAAGACTCTTCCTAGAGCTGGCCGCGCGGCCAAACTGAGCAATCAGGGCAGAAGGGCCTTGGTCAGGGAGGTGACCAAGAAACCGATGGTCACTCTGACAGAGCTCCAGAGTTCCTCGGTGGAGATGGGAGAACCATCCAGAAGGACAACCATCTCTGCAGCACTCCACCAATCAGGCCTTTATGGTAGCATGGCCAGACGAAAGCCACTCCTCAGTAAAAGGCACATGACAGCCCGCTTGGAGTTTGTCAAAAGGCCCCTAAAGGACTCTCAGACCAGAATAAGGCTTTAACGTATCAGAATGTGGAAAAATTGAAGGGGTCTGAATACTTTGCGAATTAACATAGCATGTTAGCTAACCCTTCCCCTAACCCTAACCTTAACCTTTTAACCTAACTGCTAAACCTAACCCTTTAACTACTTAGCTAGCAAGTTAACTAGCCCTAACATTAACCCCTAAATCTAACCCTAACCCTAACCCCTAGCCTAGCTAACGTTAGCCACCTAGCTAGCTTAGCGAATGTTAGCAACAACAAATTGGAGTTTGTGTAATGTACACGAATATGTTATGAAGAAAGAAAATCGTGTAATTCACACATTGCATTGTGATGAAAATCATTTAATACACACGAAAAAGTTGACTTTTTCGTGTGCCTGTCACGAATTTCGAATAAGACATTTGTCTATTTCACAGTAAGTTGTGATAGCGTGTTGGCAAGACTACAAATCCCTGCAAGCTCCTGCACGTCATCTCTAGCTGACACATTTGCTAATAGGTATTGCATCAATTTAAAACTTGCACAATACAGTTCACAGAATTGTCAATTTAAAGAAATGTAGCCAATTTGTTATCCACTACTTTTAGCTAACATTAGATAGTTAATCCAGTGATTCTTACCTTTGCCTCGATTCGGCAGTCTCGTCCAGATCATCATGGCATTTGTAGTTTTTTATGAGAGCCACATTAGCAGCTAATTAGCGTTTCATTTTGGGGGGTAAATATAGGCAAATATATTGATAAAAGTCACAGTGTCCTAGAGAGATTTACACACTTATCAAAACGTCACGTCAGGGTAAGCCTACATGAAACACAGCCCTTATTTTAAGTGTTTCTAAGAAACCCTATGGGGAAAATGAAGGGTGGAAAAACAATTGGAACCATTTCCCTGTTTGACAGCTAGGTTTTATGGGTATTATGACTCATACTGTGGTACTCTATAGCAGTGGGAGTGTGGTGTCTCAGAGAAGAAGAGCCAGGTAAACAAACATCCTGATGCTTTCTCAGAGGAAAAAGTAAGAGGATATCAGAGTATGTTGAATGGCCCAATCCCAAATGATCCACTAAACCCTACGCCCTATGAACCTGTGGAGATCTGAGTTGACAGGTCTAAGCAATATGATAATAGGTCTACCTTGCCCCCTAAGATGGAAGTTACACCATATTGCGTATACCAATCAAATGCTCTGATCTCCACAAATGCATAGGGTGTAGGGTTTAGTGAGTGTGAGTGTGTGTCCTTCCAGGTTGCCCCAGGTAAGGCCAGGTCTAACATCCTGTTAGAGGGAGAGAAACACAGAGAAGATGCTGGCCCTGAACATCATGCTGTCCCCCTCTGTAAATATACACACACACACACTTACCTTACATTTGAGTCATTAAGGACATTTGAAAATGATAATAATAAATGTGTGTGTGTCAATGTATAAAACGTACAAGTAAATGCTGCATCATAGAGCAGCTGGTGAGTTTGGCAATTGCCTTCTTTTGGAGTGACAGCCTTTTTAGTGAAGGTACGATGCTTTGGGCAAAAAGCTCATCTTCGTCAGCTGACGGTGGTGGAGCGGACTGGTTATCTGCTTCTGCTTTGATTGCAGTCAGGCTGCGCTACTGGAAAGGAGTGATGTCAGGGGTGGCTGGCCCTGCCTGGTGTTTCCCGGTATGGGGTCCAAGGGGTCGGGTAGCTTGAGTGATGCTCAGGGTCCGCGTCGGGGTGTCCTTTGGGGCTCTTCCTGGACAGCAACCTCAAGCGTTCCCCTGTCCTCTTCTAGCTGGGTGTTCTCTTCCTCTCCCTCTTCCTGTCCTCTCCTCTCCCTCTTCCGGTCCTCTCCCTGCACCTGGCTGTCCCCGTCTGTCATATTCCCACTTGTGGTATGTTATTTTACAAATGATTGGGATAAAACACCAAGGAAGGTGGTTGCTGGCTGCAGCCCCACTCCTCTTTCGTTCCTTCTCTGTCCTTTTTTCCTTTATGGATCTGTCTCTCAGGTTTCTATTTTTATTATACTCTCACCTTCTACAAAGTGACCAAAAAACGAATTCCCTCATGCTCACTCACTCACTCACGCACACACACACACGGCTAGAAAATAATTAGCCTATACACAACGTAGCTCGTGACTAGGCAACTTGGAAAGCTAAAGTTAGCTAGCTAGCTAGAAATGTGGTCTTGCTTAATTTTATAGCCTATTAACCAACCTGGCATCTTAACGTGTGCTGAAAGAAATTTCCATGCTGCATTTTTGGAACTCTGGTCACGGTATACATCAGAAGTTGTATCGAATATCGCAGGGTACCCATACACGGACAAAATGAGGCTCTCCTCCATGTTTTTGCGTGATGTCGACTGTGAAAATGTAGAGCATGGATTGCGACTATTGCTTAAATTTACTGTATGGCAACGTGATGACGCAAGCTGTGTGTAGGCATCGTTAGTGCCCTCAAAGCTCATCACTAAGCTAAGGATCCTGGGACTAAACACCTCCCTCTGCAACTGGATCCTGGACTTCCTGACGGGCCGCCCCCAGGTGGTAAGGGTAGGTAACAACACATCTGCCACACTGATCCTCAACACGGGGGCCCCTCAGGGGTGCGTGCTCAGTCCCCTCCTGTACTCCCTGTTCACCCATGACTGCATGGCCAGGCACGACTCCAACACCATCATTAAGTTTGCCGACGACACAACAGTGGTAGGCCTGATCACCGACAACGATGAGACAGACTATAGGGAGGAGGTCAGAGACCTGGCCGTGTGGTGCCAGGATAACAACCTCTCCCTCAACGTGACCAAGACAAAGGAGATGATTGTGGACTACAGGAAAAAAAGAGGACTGAGCACGCCCTCATTCTCATCGACGGGGCTGTAGTGGAACAGGTTGAGAGCTTCAAGTTCCTTGGTGTCCACATCACCAACGAACTATCATGGTCCAAACACACCAAGACAGTCGTGAAGAGGGCACGACAAAGCCTATTCCCCCTCAGGAGACTGAAAAGATTTGGCATGGGTCCTCAGATCCTCAAAAAATTCTACAGCTGCACCATCGAGAGCATCCTGACTGGTTGCATCACCGCCTGGTATGGCAACTGCTTGGCCTCCGACCGCAAGGCACTACAGAGGGTAGTGCGTACGGCCCAGTACATCACTGGGGCCAAGCTTCCTGCCATCCAGGACCTCTATACCAGGCTGTGTCAGAGGAAGACCCTCAAAATTGTCAAAGACTCCAGCCACCCTAGTCATAGACTGTTCTCTCTGCTACCGCACGGCAAGCGGTACCGGAGTGCCAAGTCTAGGTCCAAAAGACTTCTCAACAGCTTCTACCCCCAAGCCATAAGACTCCTGAACAGCTAATCATGGCTACCCGGACTATTTGCAATGCCCCCCCACCCCATCCTTTTACGCTGCTGCTACTCTGTTAATTATTTATGCACAATCACTTTAACTCTACCCACATGTACATATTACTTCAACTACCTCAACTAGCCGGTGCCCCCGCACATTGACTCTGCACCGGTACCCCCCCTGTATATATAGCCTCCCTACTGTTATTTTATTTTACTTCTGCTCTTTTTTTCTCAACACTTTTTTTGGTTGTTGTTTTATTTTTATTTTTTTGTTAAAAATAAATGCACTGTTGGTTAAGGGCTGTAAGTAAGCATTTCACTGTAATGTCTGCACCTGTTGTATTCGGCGCATGTGGCCAATAAAATTTGATTTGATTTGATTTGATTTGGTTAGGGTTAGATTGACTGAGTTAACCACACGGTGTGGGTTATCACACGGTTAAAATATGTAAACAGTATTTGTATGTCGTTGAACTAAACTGACCGTTATTCTACTCCAGTTGAATTGTATTCAACTCCACTTCCCTCCAATATCTTCCCTTCAAACAACAGGTTGTGAACCAGAGCGGTCACCAGAGACACAGTCCCTATTTTACAGGCCTACGGCTCCACCATATTGTCTGACACTCCAAAGAGTTGCTTTCACCATATTGGTACAATCTTCTCTGAAGATCTATTGCCTCTTTCAGTCCAATCAAAGTGCCTAGCCCCCTCACCAAATGGAGAGTAATTCTTAAATCAACTGAGCAAAACTTACCAAGTAAGCTACCCCCTACACTCTTAGAAAAAAGTGTTCCAAAAATGGTTCTGAGAACCCTTTTTGGTTCCAGGTAGAACTATTTTGGGTTCCACATTAGAACCCTCTGTGGAAATGGTTCTACATGGAACCCAAAATGGTTCTACCTGGAACCAAAAGGTTTTTTACCTTGAACGAAAAGGGGTTCTTCAAAAGGTTCTCCTATTGGGACAGCCAAATAACCCTTTTTGGTTCTAGATAGCACCTTTTTTTCTAAGAGTGTACCCCAACAGCAAAGATATCCCTCTGACATAAACAAAATGGATACCACCATGTGCCACTACACATGTCAACAAATGTTAATATTTACTCCAAACACGCACAAACAGACTGATAACAAAGATTGTACATTTCATGGAACTCTCCACGGAGCACTGTTGATTGTCGACCCCTGCGATCCCAGGACTTAATGAGATCTCCTGAAGGGATCACTATCGCTAAAAGGTCGCTGGTTCGATTTCCTGAGCCGACTACGTGAAAAATCTGTCGATGTGTCCTTGAGCAAGGCACTTTACCCTAATTGCTTCCGTAAGTCACTCTGGATAAGGGCGTCTGCTAAATGACTAAATGTAAATTAAAAAGTAAAAATGTCTAATGCTAATATGTGTACATCTGGTTTCGTGACAGGGGATGGAGATGCCTGGATGCCAATGCTAGCATGCTGCACAGTCTATTACAGAGGATGAAGTCATACCGTGCCATGTCTTGTAATTGGATCACTCAGCAGCCTGCTTAAATCTGGATTTAATTTTCCTCTCGGAGAGGAGGAGAATTGCACTCTGGGAAATCTGAGGCGCAAGTTGCATAATATGCCCTGGGACCGCAAACTCGCATTTCCTCCTGTCAAAGTATTTGACATCGCAATCGGATATTGTACCGAAATGAACGGTGCCCCCTCAAAGTGTTTCATAATCTCCTTTAATATCCAGGACAGAATGCATAGTTTTGCATAATGTTAAATAAAATGAGATCGTATGATATTGATTTGTCATGCTGTGAGTATTTTTCATTTTCATCTAATCATCACTAAGGCACTTGGGGATTTTCATCTGAATCCACAAAATATGGCGAATGGAAAACATTGTGGAATTTTGTCATACTTTCAAAGTTCAACGAAGGGCATTCAAATAAGATGTGCCCTGTGCGTTAGAATATTAATTGTGCCATTTGTTTCAGTTCAGGTTTTTGTGGAATGAGTAATCTGCAAGGAGGCTAAATATCAACGTTTGAACAATGCAGTTAAATTATTAATTGACAGCATGTCCTTGTAATTTTCACCTTAATTGCATTAATTTCAATTGGAAATCCTTTGGAGTGTGGTAGGAAATGTTGAAAATGTATCCATGAATAGACTTACAGTATATTAGACTATGTGAATTATTCATTATTAATGAATGTGGAAATGATCTTGTATTGTGTAAAATATGAGACTGTAGATTTGCATGTAGAGGAAGTAAGAAATAAATAGAGAAAAGGGAAACTCTTTCTTTCATTCTTATCCTCTACCTTGCTCTACACTGTACATTAGGTTTAGGTGAATAACCTTTCTGTAAGGTTATATAGCCTGGTCAATTTGAGACAGGTTGTGTTATTTGGACATCATTTTTTCTTTTTCCATCTCTCTTTCCATCTCTCTAGTTTCTTTAAATCAGTACCCCCACCTATGTTGAAATGCAAATAACAAACATGCAGCACACCAAAATGTGAAAAAGCTAGACAAAGCTCTGTTACTTTAAATAATACAAATCATCACACATTTAACTCTCATTTTCAAGGTGTTCTTCAAGCCAACAGAGAGTAGTCAAAGATATGAGTGTGTCCTTGAAGTTATTTGGATGTTAACATAGTAGGTATTCTATTTTTTTAAGGAGCAGAACCAATTCATAAGGTAGAGACTGTGTTTATACAAAGAGGTGTATATTTAAGCAATAAGGCCCGAGGGGGTGTGGTATATGGCCAATATACCACGGCTAAGGGCCGTTCTTACGCACGACGCAACGTGGAGGGTCTGGATACAGCCCTTAGCCGTGGTATATTGGCAATATACCACAAACACCCAAGGTGCCTTACTGCTATTATAAACTGGTTACCAATGTAATTAGAGCAGTAAAAATAAATGTTTTGTCATACCCGTGGTATGCAGTCTGATATACCACGGCTGTCAGCCAATCATCATTCAGGGCTCGAAACACCCAGTTTCTAATTAGTTTTAACATAATATCCAGTTATTGAAGGATTCCCACTCAGTAGCTTCTTATTTATTCATTAATTTACTTTTTTTTTATTATGCAATTATGACTAGATGTGATAATGTGGTGAAATCAAACATATTTAACCTCACATATAAACCATAAACTGATGCAAACACTGCTGTAACTAGACAGCTTGTCCACTGTCTGACTCCTACACATGCGTTATGCAGCCTGGCAACATGATATGCCTAATTAACAAATGGACACACACACACACACACACACACACTTTTAGGAATAAGGTCAAGAAAGTGCCACTAGTTGGAACTTCAAAAGGAATTCTTAAGGAAACACTGCAACATTCATATTGACTGTCTGAAAAGCATACTTTGTAGAATTTTTCTATTGATCTAAAAGCTAGGCTTACTGTGACACAGTCTTGCTCCTTGCACACTGAAAAGAAAGGGGGAATTTTGACACATAATGGCATAGGCTGGAAAAGCAAGCAGTTTCTTTTGAATTCTGTTCGACTGAAAAGCCACTGGGTTTGTACCCGACTACCCGTTGAAGCGCCACACATCCCGGCACAAAGGGACACACTTCCTGCACCTCATCAGTAATCACCTCACAGTGTCAGTGAGCTGGTGCACAGAAGAAGGTTTTGGCCCTCCCTGACAACCAGGATCTGTTTAATAACAGCTCTCTGTGTGAAAGAAGGAGTTATTGTCTCTTCAAGAAGCCATTATTGTCTCTTCAACTTGGGAGAAAGTAGAATTAAAGCTAAAACACACAGACAGTGAAATGAACTGATGCTCCACATGCTTGTGTGCTGCCACTGCCACACATTTCTGTGTGGTGGTATTGCACCTTGAGGTAATGCATTGTGGGTAGTGTAAAATGTAAGCGCATGCAACATTTGTTTATTTCATTAAAGGTACACTATGAACACTTAGTTGCTAATTGTTTATGGCAAATTTTGGCTTGAATGTTGGCTGTATGGTTCACACATACTGTATATGATATAATGTGACTCCCAAAAAAAATTACGATGGAGACTGGTACATTTTGTAAATTATCCGATTAATTATGAATACTTAATTTTATCCAACAACAAATTGTAATTTATTCATTAACCTTTACATACCTAAAGATCTTTATCTATCATTAAGTGTCAATCAAGTGTAACATAAGAATATATGATGCCTGATGCGTAATCAACAACCATTACAACATTACAATATATATTATAGATCAATACATATTGTGCATATTGATAATTGAATATATACATTAATTTGACACTCCCTGAAATAACTCAGTTTATAGAAGTTGAACCACCAGAGAAAGATATTTGAAAAGAAAACTTCAGAGAATAGATTGCCGTGAAGCTAGACATTTTTCTTGGAAAATGACAACAGATTGATCATCTGTTTATCTGTAACTTCCCTGGTTCTCCTACTTGTGCATCAAAATGTAATCTGGGAGTCATTAATTCAAGCTTAATGACTCAGAAAGCAATCAAAGTGTACTTCAGCAGCAAAGACCTCCTCCATTCCTGTCATTATTGAAAGAAATTGTGATAATATCTCACATCTCAAAATAGGACTACTTAAAGTTACATCCCTCACTTCCAAGGCAGTCATAGTCAATGAACTGACCACTGATCATAACCTTGATGTGATTGGCCTGACTGAAACATGGCTCAAGCCTGATGAATTTACTGTGTTAAATGAGTCCTCTCCTCCTGGTTACACTAGTGACCATATCCCCCATGCATCCCGCAAAGGCGGAGGTGTTGCTAACATTCACAAGAGCAGATTTAAATAATAATAATAAAAATGACTGTGTTTATGTCTTTTGAGCTTCTAGTCATGCAGCCTACTCAATCACTTTTTATAGCTACTGTTTACAGGCCTCTTGGGCCATATACAGCGTTCTTCACTGAGTTCCCTGAATTCCTATCGGACCTTGTAGTCATGGCAGATAATATTCACATTTTTCCACAGACCCACACCAAAAGGCTTTCGGAGCCATCATCAACTCAGTGGGTTTTGCCCAACATGTCTCCGGACCTACGCATTGCCACAGACATACCCTGGATCTAGTTCTGTCCCGTGGATTAAATATTGTGGATGTTATAATTGTTTTTCCTCATAATCCTGGACTATCAGACCACCATCTTATTCTTTTTGCAATCACAACAAATAATCTGCTCAGACCCCAACCAAGCATCATCAAAAGCCGAGCTATAACTTCTCGGACAACCCAAAGATTCCTAGATGCCCTTCCAGACTCCCTCCACCTACCCAAGGATGTTGGAGTACAAAAATCAGTTAACTACCTAACTGAGGATCTAAATTTAACCTTACATAATAGATGTAATTGCACCCCTAAAAACAAAAATCATTTGTCACAAGAAATTAGCTCCCTGGTATACAGAAAATATTCGAGCCCTGAAGCAAGCTTCTAGAAAATTGGAACGGAAATGGTGCTCCACCAAACTGGAAGTCTTCCGATTAGCTTGGAAAGACAGTACCGTGCAATATCGAAGAGCCCTCACTGCTGCTCGATCAGCCTACTTTTCCAACCTAATTGATGAGAATAAGAACAATCCAACATTTACTTTTTATAATGTTACAAAGCTAACTAAAAAGCAGCATTCCCCAAGAGAGGATGGCCTTCACTTCAGCAGTGATGAATTCTTTGAACTTCTTCGACCAAAATATCATGATCATTAGAAAGTAAATTACAGACTCCTCTTTGAATCTGCGTATTTCTCCAATGCTCAGTTTTCCTGAGTCTGCTCAGAACTGCCAGGACCTAGGATCAATGAAGACACTCAAGTTTTGTAATCCTGTATCTCTCGACATATTCACAAAAATAGTAAAGGCCTCTAAATCTTCCAGCTGCCTACTGGACCCTATTCCAACTAAACTACTGAAAGAGCTACTTCCTGTTCTTGGCCCTCCTATGTTGAACATAATAAGCAGCTCCTGATCCTCCGGATTTTTGATCTTTGGATACCAAACTCACTAAAAGTGGCAGTAATAAAGCCTCTCCTGAGAAGCCAAACCTTGACCCGGAAAATGTAAAAAAACAATCGGCCTATATCGAATCTCCCATTCCTCTCAATTTCTTGGGAAAAAGCTGTTGCACAGCAACTCACTGCCTTCCTGAAGACAAATAATGTATACGAAACGCTTCAGTCTAGTTTTAGACCCCATCATAGTACTGAGACTGCACTCGTGAAGGTGGTAAATTTCCTTTTAATGGCGTCAGACCAAGGCTCTGCATCTGTCCTCGTGCTCCTTGACCTTAGTGCCACTTTTGACACCATACTTTTGGAGAGATTGGAAACCCTAATTGGTCTACACGGACAAGTTCTTGCCTGGTTTGGGTCTTATCTGTCGGAAAGATATCAGTTCATCTCTGTGGATGGTTTGTCCTCTGACAAATCAATTGTACGTTTTGGTGTACCTCCGTTTTAGGACCACTATTGTTTTCACTATATATTCTACCTCTTGGTGATGTTATTCGGAAACACAATGTCAACTTTCAATGCTATGCGATACAGCTGTACATTTCGATGAAACATGGTGAAGCCCCAAAATTGCCTACCCTGGAAGCCTGTGTTTCAGACATAAGGAAGTGAATGACGGCAAATGTTTTAATTTTAAACTCGGACAAAACAGAGATGCAAGTTCTAGATCCCAAGAAACAAAGAGATCTGCTGTTTGATCTGACGATTAATCTTGATGGTTGTACAGTCGTCTCAAATAAAACTGTGAAGGACCTCGGTGTTACTCTGGATCCTGATCTCTCTATTAACAAACATATCAAGAATATTTCAAGTGCAGCTTTTTTCATAACATTACAAAAATCAGAAACATTTTGTCACTTCT